>NC_090445.1:1697190524-1697868024 GCF_031143425.1 Pleurodeles waltl | reverse complement strand
AAGTTGATCATGCAATCACAGGAAGCCTGAAAGGGCCGAAAGATAACCTTTAGACTTGCTAATGGCAAGATCTTGATGGGCTAGGGACAGAACAAACAACTGGACATCAGACAATTGGGCTCAGAGGGGGTGAATTTGGTACGTGCAACATGAAACCACCAGCCTGTCCTAGCGACAGGCGTATACAGTCTTATTTGATGGATGACTGGCTGTCAAGATGAAATCAACTACTTCCGGAGGTAGATCTGAGGCATTCAGCTGGTGCCGCTCAATATCCATGCATAAAAGTGGAGATTGTGAAGGTCGGAGTGGAGAACCTGGCCTTTCTGCTGCAACACCATAGCCTCCTGGAGTGGACTGACTGAAGGGTAGATGGATGCTCAAGCTCAAGAGTTCGGGATACTATACTCTCCATGCTCAGTCTGAAGCCACAAATATGACTTTTTGCTGGTTGGTTCTGATCTTCTTGAGCACTCAAGAGTGGTATTGACGGTAAGGTATACAGGAGTGCCAAGTTCCACCAGAAGTGACAGATGTCTCCAAGCAAGAGATGCCTTAGAAACTCCAATGCATGGAAGTGCTCCCTTTGTGTGTTCTAGGCAGTGGTGAACAGATCAAGCCAAGATTCTCCCTATTTGCAGAAGAGCCCTTGTGCCACCTTTGGTTGTAACTGCAACTCGTGATCCGCTAGGTGCGGACGGCTGAGTTTGTCAACCCTCGTGTTTGATCAGCCTGTAAGGTGATCCCTGGGTGGTCTGGCCATTTCTGGATATGAAAGGCCTCAGGGCACAGGGTCAATGACCCCACCCGACCTGTTTGTTGCAGTATCACAAGGCGGTGGTGCTTTCTGGGAGCACATGTACCAGCTTCCCCCTGATGGACAGCAGGAAGGCTTTCAGCACCAAGTGGAAGGCCCCAAGCTCCAGAAGGTTGACATAGAGACGGGACTCCACCAGAGACTAGAGACCTCTGATCTTCACCTCTCCCAGTCGGCTGACCCAGCCAAGAAGAAAACAAGTTACTTACCTGTAACTACAGTTATCCAGTATTGGTATCTTTCATAAATTCACATGCTTGAATCATCCCCGTCGTCGAAGTGGGAGTCCCACGGTACATAAAATAGCAATAAATAATAAATAATTTTTTTTTGCCATAGGCTATAATGGAGTCAGAGCTTCCTCATATAGCCTATCCATGTCCTTTTGTGAAAGGACCCAAACCTGCCTGCTGTCCAATCAGGCACCAGCACCCTCTAGAACCTTCTCCAGAGAAGCTCCCTTCCTCAGATTTTCCAGCACGGGAGTGAAAAATTAAAAACCTGAGAGGAATGCGAGCATCAAAGGGGAGGCGGGTGGGTCGCATGTGAATTTATGAAAGATACCAATACTGGATAACTGTAGTTACAGGTAAGTAACTTGTTTTCTTATCCAGTATTGGATCTTTCATAAATTCACATGCTTGAATCTGAATAGACAGCAGTATGGTTGATAAACATTGTATCCAGCGTGGGTGGAGGGTGCGAGCGTGAGGACCCTCTATCTCAATTATAGTTAATAATAATCATAATAATAATAATAATAATAATAATACCTTTATAGAAAACTCATCATTTCTGAGCGTGAGTTACAAGGGAATACAGATACTGTAAGTACGTGCATATATAGATATATAAATATAGATAAAATTCATCTATCTGCATACACATTAATAAGTACATACATACGTACACTTTAGATAATTCACCAGGAAACACAATAGAAACATGGTTATCTGCATCTTAAACCATATGACTATAACTAAGGAAAGGTCTCACCTTAATGAAAGAGATGGCGTAACACAGCTTGTCCTACTAGAGAGTCTGTTCTTTGTGATGACTCCAAACAATAGTGCTGCGTAAAGGAGTGTGTGATTTTCCATGTCGCAGCCTGGCAAATTTTTTCAAGGGCAATACCTTGAAACAAAGCAGCCGATGTGGAGACTGCTCTTGTAGAGTGGGCTCTCGGGCGCCTAGTCAAGGGTTTTCCTGCCTTGGTGTGACAAAATTGGATTGTGGAAGAAATCCATCGGGCTACAGTGGCCTTGGTTACTCCTGTTCCTTGACGTCCCAGAGAATAAGATACTAGAAGTTGGTCTGATTTCCTGATGTTCTTGGTACTTTGCATGTAAAATTTTAGGCATCGCTTAATGTCCAAAGAATGGAGAGTTCTCTCTGCTATCGTAGTAGGGTTTGGAAAAAAGGTTCGTAGACTAACCGGTTCATTGGGATGGAATGAAGATGGAACTTTGGGAATATATCTAGGATTGGTTCGGAGCATAACAAAATCCTCAGAAAAAACTAGAAAGGGCTCTTTAGTAGTGAACGCTTGTATATCACTGACTCTTCTGGTAGAAGTGAGAGCGAGCAAGGTTGATACTTTCCAGGTTAAGTACTTGAGTTCAGCTCTATGGATGGGTTCAAAAGGAGCTTTCATGAGCTGGGAGAGAACAATATTAAGGTGCCACTCTGCCGGAGGTAAGCGAACTGGAGGAAAGGTGCGGAACAGTCCTTTCATAAACTGTTTGATGACTCTGGTTGAACCAATAGACGGCATGCCAGCCGATCGTCTGTAAGAGGCTATAGCTGCGAGGTGAATCTTGACTGATGCATATGAAAGACCAGCCTTGGAAAGAGAGAGCAGATAAGGAAGAATTTGCTCAGGATTGATTTGAAAAGGGTGAAAATTGTTCTGAGAACACCAAACACAGAACCTCTTCCATTTTAATTTGTATGTCTTATTCGTGCTCTCCGCTCGCGCTTTAGATAATATGAGCCTACATTCTTGGTTGATGTTCATATCTTGGAACTCTCTGAACTCAGGAGCCAAGCATGCAAGTGCAGTGAAGTTGGGTCGGGTGTAAGATGAGGCCCTGATTCTTCGAGAGAAGATTGTGGTTGCAAGGGAGACGGACTGGATTGGCTATTGACCGGAGGAGAAGCTCCGTATACCAGTACTGTCTCGGCCACTTGAGGGCTATGAGAATGATCTTGCAGCCTTCGGTCTTCATTTTCCTGAGGAGTCTGGGAATTAATGGAATGGGGGGGAAAAGCGTATGCAAAGATCCCGGACCATCTTATCAAAAGAGCATTTCCCCACGACCCCGGGAGTGGGTATCGACTGGCGTAAAACTGGCATTTGGCGTTCAGGTTGGTGGCGAACAGGTCTAGGATCAGCCGACCCCATTGTTGAAAAATGCTCTCGAGTATGGTCTGGTTGAGTTCCCACTCGTGAAAGTTGTCGTCTGTCCTGCTGAGAGAATCTGCTAGAGCATTGTTGACCCCCGCCAGGTGCTCTGCCCTGAGGCGGACGTTGTTCTGTGTGAGCCAGTTCCAGAGAGATTGAGCTTCCCTTGAGAGGGAGAGGGATCTTGTTCCTCCCTGCTTGTTGATGTAGAACATGCTTGTTGTGTTATCTGTTCTGACTAACACGGATGATCCTGCGATGCGTGGCAGAAAAGCTTTGAGCGTAAGGTGAATCGCTTTCAGTTCTAAAAGATTTATGTGCATCTCTTTTTGGAGCTTGGACCATTTGCCTTGAATGCGCATGTCCTGTAAGTGGCCTCCCCATCCTTCCAGGGAGGCGTCCGTGGTGATAACGAAATCTGCTACTGGTGCCAGAAAGGTTAGACCGTGGGAGAGGTGGTTGATGTGGGACCACCATTCCAACGCCTGCCGAATCCTTGGTGTGATGGTTATTAAATCGTCGAAGGATCCTTGTGACTGGGTCCATTGGAGTTGTAGTTCTTCTTGTAGAGGTCTCATCTTGAGTCTTGCCAGCGGTACTAGGACTATGGCTGAGGAAATCATGCCCAGAAGCGATTTGAATAGTCGTACTGAAACGAATTTTCTTGTGGAGATTGCGACCGCCAATTGAGTCAGCTTCTGCTGCCTTGCTAGGGTAATATATGCCTTGTTTTGGATAGTGTCCAATTCTGCTCCCAGGAAAACTCTCCTGCATGCGGGGAGCACGACTGACTTTTGTAGGTTCACCGTTAGACCCAAACTGTTGAATAGTTTTAGGCAGGCATCTGTGGCTTTTGAGGCTAGTAGGGATGACGGAGCTTTTATTAGCCAGTCGTCCAGGTAAGGGAACACTTGGAAACCCTTCCTTCTGAGGGAGGCTGCGACTGGGGCAAGGCATTTCGTGAAGATTCTCGGAGCTGATCTGAGGCCAAATGGCAGGACTCTGAATTGATAATGGGCACCGGCTACTGTGAAACGGAGATATTTGCGATGTTTTTGGTGTATTGGAACGTGGAAGTAGGAGTCCTGAAGATCTAAGGTTGTCATAAAATCTCCAGGGTTTAAGAGGTGCAAGATATCTGACAGTGTGATCATCCTGAAGGATTGTTTCCGAAGGAACTTGTTGAGCTTCCTGAGGTCTAAAATAGGACGCCACTCTCCCGACTTCTTTCTTATGAGGAAAAAACGGGAGTAGAATCCCAGACCTTGTTGCTGCAGGGGAACTGCCTCTATAGCCCCTTTTTCTAGAAGGCTGATGATTTCCGCTTGAAGCAGACGAAGATGTAGAGAGCTGCCTGCTGTTGGTGGGTGAAGCGGTGGCTTTTCTGTGAACTCCAGGGTATGACCTCTTGTGACTATATCTAGCACCCACTTGTCCGATGTTATCTTCTTCCAATCTTGGATGAAGTTGGAAATGTTTGCTCCTATTCGTTGATGTTGTGGGTATTGAGGGAGCATAGCCGGTGCCTGTGAAAGATCATTGTTTTCTGGGCTGATCTCTGGATTGTGACCCTTGTCTGCGTTTACCTCCCTGTCTGGTATAGGAGGCAGTCGATGATTGTCTGTACTGCTGATTGTAGGAAGGCCTGTACTGCGATTGCTGGTACTGTCTATGAAAGGAACCTCGAAATGAGGTGAACCCTCTCCCTCTAGCCCCTCGAAAGGGCTGCTTTCTGTACTGCAGGGTACCCAGGGACTTGGCCGTGTCTGTGTCCGTCTTAATGGTTTGCAGTGCGTCATCCACATGTTTGCCAAACAAAGATTCCCCATCGTAAGGCATGTCTAAAATTCGGGACTGCACTTCTGGTCTGAAGGATGTGGCCTTGAGCCACCCTTGTCGTCGTAAGACAGCGGAGCCCGCTAGTTGGCGGAAACCCGTAGAGGCTATGTCCAGCGCGCAGTCAATAATCTCTTCCGATGCCCGCTCACCTTCCTGTAAGAGTTTACGTGCCTCTTCCTGTTTATTTTCTGGGATGAGGTCCAGGAAAGGTTGCATGTCGGACCACATTTGACGATCATATCGGCCCAAAATTGCTAATGAATTTGCTGCCCTGACAGTGATTGCAGACATTGAGGAGAATCTCTTGCCAATATTATCTAGTCTGCGACCTTCCTTGTCTGGAGGGGTGGATATAGGCGTTGATGGATTTTTGGAGCGCCTTTGAGCAGCCTGTGAGATGACCGAATCTGGCTTTGGATGGCCAGTAAGGCATGCCGGAGAAGCTTGGGTCGCCTTATATTTTTTATCCAGTTTTTGTGGAACTGGAGGAACAGTAGCCGGATTCCGCATAATCTTTGTGCCCTCGCTCCAAATGTAATCAATAATCGGAATGGACCGTACCGACTTCCGTGATTGTTCTTTGAAGTCATGTAGGAAGCATTCCGACTGGGAGACAGATGTTGGTAGATGAAAACGTACTGCGGCTCTGTCCATAAAATTATGGAAACCACCTATGTCCTCGGGCGGAGAATCAGAGGGGCGAGGAGGTGGTGGAGAAGGAGTGGGAGCCAAGTAATCATCCCATTCCTCTGTAGGATGTTGTGGAGTAGAAATTTCTCCTTCTTCTTGTTCTTCCTCCCCTGAAGTGGACCCTTCATCTCTGGGGGGTGCAGCTAACACCGAGTGAGATGTTGATCTTGGAGTAGCTGGAGGAGGAGGAGCATTCCCTGGCGTCACCTTAGAGGCCGGTACCTGTGGTTGGCCTTCCGCTGGAAACCTTCTCCTATAATCCTGAAGCATGGATTGTAAATCCTGAATTAAGGAGGAAGGCATTTCTACGGTGTCTCTGTGTTGAGGCTCCCGTGTTTCATAATATTGGTCCTGATGAGAGTAGTATGGCTGATACTGTTCGTACTCATTCTCCTCATCGTCATCTTGATACTTGACATGGAGCTGCGAAGGGCTATGCGCATCTCCAAAAGGACCTTCGTCCGATTCCTCCCAGTCGAGAAGATGACTGGGTAGTAAAGCCGTCACCTTGTTTGGAGATGTGTCGATAGGATATACGTCCTGTGCAGGCAGATTCCTGATGCTGACCATAGCTCGGAGAGCTGGAGACCTGGAAGAGGTAGGAATGGCCTCAATGTGTCCGCTAGCCATCACTGCTGTCGATGGCGTTAAAGTTGATGCAGCCGTTGATGGTGCAGATTTTTCCGTCGACGGTGGTCTCGTCGACGGTGGTCTCGTCGACAGTGGAGTCGCCGACAGTGGAGTCGCCGACGATGGTTTCGCCGCCGACGATCTCGCCGACGATGGTCTCGTCGACGGTAGTGTCGACGGTAGTGTTGTCGACTGTAGCTTCTTTGACCCCGTCGATGGCGATAGCGCCGATGAGAATGACGTTATAGTCGACGGGGCAGACGTCGACGGTGCCGATGGAATCTGGATAGAAGGGATCGAACCCCTTACCGTCGATGTTAAGGTCGTCGACGCTGACGATGGTCTCGTCGACGATGAAGTAGAGACGGTAGATGTAGATACCGTCGTCGTCGTCACTGTCGTCGACGGTGTCGTCGTCGATGTTCTAATTTTCAGAGTCATCTTTGCAGAAGTAGAAGGCTCTGAAGAAGGAGATAGATGGTAAGATTCCTTCTTTTGAAGAGGAGAAGAAGGCTCAGAGCAAACAGAAGTTTGTAAGGCCTTCCCATGATGAGATTTCTGCCTCTTTCTGGATTTTTCAATGTGGCCTAGGTCCTCAGATCTGGACCTTTTATGTGGCCTCTCTGACCCACTCTCCTCACCTGAAGTACAGGATTTGGCCTGTAACCACGTCAGGAGTCTGCCCTCCCGGTCTCTGAGGGTCTTTGTGGAGAAGGTGCGACATATCTTGCAGTCCTTAACCTGATGTTGTGGGTAGAGACAGTACAAGCATTCCTTATGTGGGTCATCCACATGGAGCCTTTTCTTCCCACAGGTCTTGCAAGGGCGGAAAAGGCCTTTTCTAGAAGAATCTGACATATTTGAAGTTTTCTTGAGAGAAAATCTCTGAAGTAGAAGAAAAAACTGAGCAGAGCTCAGGGAGACTCCCTTCACACGACGTGCGGTAGAAAATCTGAGGAAGGGAGCTTCTCTGGAGAAGGTTCTAGAGGGTGCTGGTGCCTGATTGGACAGCAGGCAGGTTTGGGTCCTTTCACAAAAGGACATGGATAGGCTATATGAGCAAGCTCTGACTCCATTATAGCCTATGGCAAAAAAAAATTATTTATTATTTATTGCTATTTTATGTACCGTGGGACTCCCACTTCGACGACGGGGATGATTCAAGCATGTGAATTTATGAAAGATCCAATACTGGATAAGTGACACATCTATCACCACTGTCAGATGTGGAAGGGGAAGAGAGAAGGGTCTGCCACTGATTCTAGTGTGCACCAGTAACCTCCACTGCAGATCTTTCATAGTCTCCTCCAAAATCGGAACCTGATGGTAGAGGTCCCGATGATGTTGGGCCCACTAGGAGTTTGGATCCCACTGCAGAGCCTGCATTTGCCATCTGGTGTGCTCAACCAGCAGGATGCAGGAGGCCATCAGTCACAGAAGCCTCAGAGTCAACCTCACAGAAATCCAGGACTGAGGGTGAAAGATCCGGATCATAGCCTGAATGTCTTGGATTCTTTCCTGGGGGAAAGGCATGAAACCATACCGTGTCCAGAATGGCTCCACTGAAGGGGAGCTTCTGAGAAAGAATCAGCTGTGACTTATCTAGTGAACCCAAAAGATGACAGGAGGTTTGGCAGAGAGATGGTCTTCTGTCAGTCGCTAGGTGGGCAGTGGAAGGTGCAGTAGGGAAGAAAGGAAGGGTAAAGCATAACCTTTAGGGGCAATCTGCAGGACCCACCTGTCCAAAGTGATCACTTGCCAATCTGGATAGAATTGATGGATTCTGCCACCTACTGGGTGCCTGTGACCCTGTAATGGAACACCAGAGAGGTTTGGTGGTGGGGCTGAGGGGGTGGGGGCACAAACAGTGGACTGGGCGGCACAGTGACCTTGGCTGAAGAGGCGGTAAGCGCCTCAGCCTCTCCTATGAAACTGCTGGGCTATCTAATAGGGTGGGATATGCTGGTGGTAAGGGACACCTCTGCCAATGCCACAAAAGGAATGGTGGAATGGTTGCAGCTGCTGAGGCTGGGCAGAGAGGCCCAGAGAGCGAGCATCAGCCCTACTCTCATTGAAGCGCTCAAGGGCAGAGTCAGCTTTGTTCCCAAAAAGGCAAGTCCCATTGAACTGCATGTTTATCATGGAGGACTGGACATCGCCAGAGAACCTAGTCAGTTGCAGCCACGCATTCTGACTAATGGAAATGCTGGTGCCTATTGCTCGCCCTTCGGAGTCGGTAGTTCTCAAGCCAAATTGAACTGTGAACGTGGCCACATCACAACCATCTTGGATCGCCTGTGAAAGAAACAAACAAAGGTCTTCTGGTAAGGAGGACTTGTGCTGCCGAGTTTCAAAAGGCATAAGTGTAACTGCCCAACAAACAGTAGGCACTGATCTATTGCAGGGCCAAAATGGCAGATGGAAAGGTCTCCGCTCGCTTTGATGCTCTATCGTGGAAGCAGTGGGAAAATTATTGCGGTTGGTCTGGCTGGAGGAAGCCTGCTCCGCCACACTGTCTGGAGATGGGTGAAGTGACAAAAAGGTCAAGTAACCTGGAGCAGGGTGAACATGCCCGGCAATCTGTAAATTAACTGGGAGGCCAATACAAGGCTTGGCCCACCCCCTTAGGAGATATCAGTAAGCACATTTGTTTTCAATTCCACGGTCGGGAGCTGGAGGTCAAAGATTTCTGCTGCCCTACACATAACCAAAGCATAGGAGGCAGGTTCTTCCATGTGTGGCCAGGGGGAGAGAAATGACCAGTCTCCAGGATGGCATGTGTCCCACTAGCATAATGCAAGTCCTCATAATAATTTCCCTTGTTATAGCTCTCAGCAAAGGTATCATCCTGGTCATAGTCACTGCCTGAGTTGGTGCAAAAAAGGGAAAGCAATGAATGATGCTTGCCATGTGGAAGTTCAAGTGCAGGTTAGTATTCAGGCTCAGTGTTGGTCAGGTTCGACTGGGGTCAGAGAGAAAACAATCGGAACTGCCTCCTCAGGGGGCAAGGCCAGCATCAGCATATATGGACCCAGGCCTGACGTGGCTGCTGCGGCTAGCGTCAGAACTGGAGCGGAGGGCAGAAGGTGTTCAGCGGGTCCAGCTGGCACAGAGAGTGAACCTGCCAGCGTTAATCCAGGTGGAAGGCCTCTCGGCTCTGTGGGACCCAAAGGCACACCATAGGGAGTCGGTAGATATCGGAAGAGCTGAAGCATAGCTGCGTGGAACTCTTGAGGCTGATGCATCGTGGCTGAAGTGGCAGAAACTCAAGCTGTGCTGGAACCAGCTGTGGATTTGGCTCTGAAGTCGGCCAACATCGAGAGCAGAGCGAAATAGTTGCCAACTCCCATGTGCTTCTCAGGGGAGTTGGAATGGTGCAAAGGAGAAGAACTCCACTTTGACTTTTTATGTTAATTATGCCTACCATAGGACTTGGAGAGTGACAAAGACTAGCCTCTAGAGCAGCTCTGTTGACTCCGGGAGCAGGATTGATCCTCAGAGAGGAGCACTGTGTCTTCTTGTACTTGGTGAGATTTGGTGACAAACTTTTGCCTTACATTTGATGATGATTTCCAGATTCACTGATGCGCAGTCTCTGAAGGTCTTGGAGTTGTGGCGTGACCCCAGACATACTTAGTGAGGACTGGTCAAAGGCACTGTTTGCAACAGTTCTTACAGGGTACACCTGTCACCTTAGGGCAGTGGTCTTCAAACTGGGGGGCGGGCCCCCCTAGGGGGGCCTGAAGTGATCCCAGGGGGGGCCCCAGACTCTGGCCAAAATAAATATTATACAGATGACAGGCCTTTGTTTTAAGCAGAAGCATGTTATTGCAATTTTTTAAAAGGTAACAGTATTTAACTGCAATGTTTAAATAGGTTTACACATATTTAAACATTGCCATGTTTATAAAATAATTGTGAAAAATTCTGCGGGGGGCCCAATGGTGTTTATTTTTCAACTGGGGGGCGCAGAATTAAAAAGTTTGGAGACCTCTGCCTTAGGGGGAGACATCCCTTGCACAGTGAAAAAAAAGTTGTGTGAGAGAAACAAAATATGGAGGTAAGTCTGGTGGCACGTAAAGGAAGGAACTGACAGCGCGCAGGAGTGGTGCCTTTTTAGGTCCTACACGTTACTTCCAGAGTGGAATGCGGTCAGTGTGGAGCCACATGGCTCCGTCTTCCAGTACTCATAGGTACTATGGAAAAGTCTAGAAGTCTCCATCAGATGTCTTCTTCAATTACAGACTGGACTGGTCGCAATGCATGCGGTAATGCTATCCTGCTGTGGTTCGAATCTGCAGGCAGCTCATTCTCTCTCTCTTGGCACTGAAGTCTTCTTCACTTGTATCTCTGACACTCGGTCTCCATACATGCTGTAACATCATCCTGGGAAATGGGTAATACCTGGGCTGAAAACCCTGGGGCTGCAGTGTTGCGTTACATATTAAAATTATATAAGATTTTCGCTTTAAGCAAATTATACAAGATTTTCACCATTGCACAAGTATGAATTCCACGCATTTTTTTGAAGCAGGAAATATCTAGCAGAACACTGGTTCTAAGCAAGAGAAAGTGTAGGGCAACAGAAATGTATTATGTTAGTATTTATTTAGAACATTTATAGCAGAAATTCTATATACCAGCAGTTCTTAACCTGTGGTTTAGGGGCCCATGTGGGTCTATGACACCTAAGCAGGGAATCTGCAACTGTTTAGAACATTAATTAATATTACAGGAACAAATACATTTAAAAAAATGCTTTAAGATGGAATATTTTAAAATGTTCTATGAATGTGAAAGCAACTGAAGCCTGCGGCTGAAAGTTAAGGTGGTATTCTTTTCTTGATTACTGGGAGCAGCACAGACACGGCAAATAGAACCTAGTAGGGGCAATTGGTGGCCTCAATTAGAGCACTGGGACGAGTGGACAGAAATACAGCAAGCTCTAGGAGCAAAAAGGACTAAGTAATGCGGTAGTCTAGCATTTTGCTTCATCTTTTAGAAATATACCAAAATCTTTCCAACCTCCTTGTAAAAAATGCCGATTATTGCAAATTGTCTTTGGAAATTAAATACAATTTTTCATAATTGGTCTGACTGCTCGGTGTACTCTCGTTTCTCTATTTGTGTATATCGATGTGAAGTTCAAATTACAAAAGTTGCCAAGGCCGTTGTCCACGGCTTCCAGTGGTGTTTCAGTGGGGAGCCACAGAAGTGTGGAAAAGGGTAAGAACCGCTGCTGTCCACCGTAGCATGAACCACGGAAGAGCAATCTCAGCTCTGACTGTACAGAGGGCCCTGCAGTTAAAGGCACTGCAGATGAAGAGTGGGACAATTCACAAGACACCCACGGAAATCCACGAAGTGACTGCATTTCCAAGAGAAGTCCTGAGATGAGTCTCTGAATCAGCCAAAAAGTGGCGTTCAAACCGTAAAAGGTCTACCTTTGAGGTGCACTTCTTAAAACTATGGCATCCATAAAGGGTTCTACAATTCTCCGCCTGAGAAGCTGTGACCTGTCAGACTTTGAGGAGAATATGTTGAATTCTTTGTGAACTGCATGGTACTCATGTGCTTTAGCATCTAAGCCTGTACTAAAGCACCCGTTTAATGCAGGTGCACATGTAATACAGAAGTGCCTTTATACTTTACACTTCTTTACCTTCCTTGTCATAAAAGAGTTTACAATGTAGAACCCCTTTCACCTACCTATAATTCGACGTGTTCCCTCCACTTTCCAAACCCAAATACACACTTACTCCTGCCAATGAAAGGAGTAAATTTAAAAATGTATTCAGGCTGTGAGTGAGTACAAACAAGCTACAGAGGTTGTGGGTGTTCACTAGGCCTGGGTGGAATTAAAATATGCAGGCACCAATCACATAGTTTGGGAATTTCATATTCTACTTGTTATGCAAAATTCTCCAAATTAAAATAGCAAAATTGTGGCGCACAAGCCTGGGAACAATGTAAACAACCAAAATGCAAGTGGGTTTCGGTCAGGAAAGTATTGTTTTTCCAGCCATTTTTTTGGGCAAAAAATAAAGATAAAATACAGCACAAAATGACCAAGTTTTATTATGGATAATTAAGAATAATCTTCCCAAAATTTCACTATTAGAGGATAGCAAACTATGCACACCTATACTGTTCACCAGCTCTGTAGGTATTCCCTCCCAAAAGCGGTCATCCCAACCCTGCTGAGAGTGTATAATTACACATAAAATTACACGCCACTGGCATCATTGTATGGAAGAGTATATCTATTTACGAGTGTGAATCCATTACTTTTTAAATGTCTCAGGTAAACAGCTAAAAACAAAAACAAAAAAAAAAACTGTAATAGTACCTCTCTGTGCCCAAACAGCACCTCCTTAGGAACAAAATGGAGTAAAGAGATCAGATACATTGTACACATGCATTTTTGAAAATTGTATATTTCTAGAGGCCTTGTCCACTTAACATTAAACTTGAGCACATACAGTACTTAATTTGTAAATAAAATAACAAAAAGTGCCACAGCCCTTCTCAGGAGACCCCTGCAGGTTTTACCCCCAACTGCTGCTGCCAGTGTTGCTGGGTACAGCGCAATCACAGCTAACCATCACACTTGCATGCAAGTGAGACAATTCAGAGTTCCAATATACATAAGTAATGACTACAGCATGTCCTCCACATTATTCTTAAAGCTTGGGGTGGCAGGTATTAGTGATTTTAGTGTATATTTATTATACACAACTGTTGCTGTGCTCCTCACAAAATTATACAAACAGCGCCACCATGTGGCAGCTTGTTGTAAGAGCTGGTGTCGACAATAAAGTGCTGGTGGTGAGCACCAGAAACCACCGGCTCAAATTAAGCACAGATCAAGAACTCCGATAATTACCTCATAAGCACCTCCTGCTTGGAACACCATTCATGTTTTATGAGACTGTCCACTCTCTGTACCTTCATCATAGGAGCAGGCCGGCGTCAGTACTGAAACTTCAGCGTGAGCTTTACATGCCACACAAAACCATCACCTGGAAGAGAAAGAAAGAATGCGTTATAGAACAGTGGTACCGGTTTCATTCATTGGTGTGAGTAAAAGGGCACACTACTGCTCAAACCGCTACTGGGTTCCAGTCATGAACAATGTGTGCGGGTGTAAAAAACAGAAGGATTTCTGTGATTTCGGTTTTGCGATAAGTGCAGAAGTGCATATTACATTTTTCATCAATTCATGCACATTTTAAATAGGTTGAATTGCAAATTGAAAAAAACATTCATTTGAGGTTGTGCTGTTCAATTACACTATTTATGAATGTTGCACTGTGTGTACGTTTACAGTACTGTAGCATCTCAGGCATGTATTTTACTGACTTAAATTATTCTGAATGCAAACAGTACCAATTTTAAACTTCATTGAAAAGTACAGCTTCTAATTAGTGCAAAATATTTTCCTTTAATGTCCACGTCTTATTGCTAGAATCAACTATATAAAACATGAATTTCCTTTATTTCCATGCAGACCGTGGGTCAGCTGCACGATTACCTGGTTGCTGTTAGACCATGAAGGAGGCTACTGGCTGACGACTTGATATCAAACTATGCACAACATGATGTGGTCACAACTGCTGCTTTAGACTCTCCTAGCGCTCGGCCTGTACTGCTACTGGCTTCACAGACTTGGTTGCCTGTATTGAGAACCATTAAAACAAGCATTTCCTATTCAGTGGGCCTCACATTTGTTTGAGTTAGAGCTAATGGCTTTGCAAATTCGTAACTGAACTTTTCTTGCCACTTAAATTGCTCAACCCTGCCTCCTAATTCCAGTGGCCCTGCATATAACTAAAGCACTTCCATTAACTTCTTCCTCTATCTGCAGCCAAAAATGAAAATGTTGGCATTTAGCATCTTAATTTAAATCTGCCATGATAATTCCAATATAGCATAACTTTTACCACCCACCCCACCATCAGATCTGCTATTCAAGGAGCCAGTTCGGCTGGACTGTTCCTACTGGAGCAGGAAAAAGGCTGTTTTTTTCATATGGTTGGTTCCTGTCTGACGTGGCTTGGTGGATTTAAAAAAACGATGTACTGGAATGTAGCCTAGAATAGTTACTAGAGGCTGAGATTAATTCAAACACTCCACCTATCACTTTTTTGTTTTTCTCTGCTGCGTGATGGGCACTGCCAGGACTCGGAGCGGCCAATTAAGTTATAAAATGTTTATCTATCTGCAGATAACTATAATTTATTGCATATTGTACGGTCTTAATACACACAGTTCCGGTGAAAATAGTTAATAAGCAGCATCAATATTCCTATCTTGAGAAAGCAGCTTGCATTATCGCTGCAGCACTGAAATCCAGGAGGAAACCAGGAGAGCACTCAATCTGGTGACTTTAACAACATCTATGTGTGCCTCTTCCTGCCCAGTGCCCTGGTTTTATTCTGCTTCTTCGAGAACCAGCAGCCTGCATTATCCTGCGCCATCAAATGCCTGTATTTTCTTCTTTTCCACGAACAGTTCGCAGCACATAAAGAGTCTTGGGGAACAGTTTGCTGCACATAATGTAGGACCCGGTTCCTCTTGGAGTTCTTCAGATGTATTCCCAGGAGTGCAGCGCGGCTCTCAGAGCGGATGGCGGAAGGAATCTGTGCACTAGACTAGCACAGAGCACGTCAGAGGTGGCTGGCACGTCAGAGGTGGCCGGCACACCCAGCCTGCCTCCAGGAGCGGGTCACTCGGCAGGCAGTCCCTACAATGAGAAGCACCAGACAGAGGGAGCTTAGCCTCTCGGTCCCTGCGCATTTGGAGACCTCTAGTGATGCTTCATTAGAAGTTGTAGCTGTGTGGCCATGAAGTGCATGTACATATCCGCGGCTCATATTAACTCAAAATAATACTAAAACTGTACTCATTATTTAACAATACTAATCCACCACTAATTCTTGTTGGGTTCCGGAGTAGCGTGCTACTCATCGAAAAGCACTTCGACGCCTCATCAGGGGTAGTAAGCGCTATATAAATACGATTACAATACAATACTTGCGCCCGCACCCTGGAGGTGGAAAGGGCTGGCTGCGCTATATGCAATAGCTATTCAGTTGTGGATGGACTGAAAGGGGTAGGATCACTTTCACCGACTGCCTGAAGAAAAGCAGAAACAGGATGTGCTTGTGTGTGCCGCCCTTGAAAGCCTCATGCCCCATACAAACCTGGCCCGGAAGTGACGCTGCTAGAGGTATGCCAATGATCAAGCCAAGGGCCCTCAAACTTAACCTGATGGCCCCTCCTCTAAAAGATGTAAGAAGTTGATGGCGCTGCTTAATGTGACCTTAAAAAAAAAAAAAAAAAAAAAATCTTTGAATTCCTGTGCCCTTAGGTCACCCTGCACATGACGTGGCTGCTGGTCCGGCACTTGGAAGAGATCTTCCCAGAGCAGACATGAACACCATAGAGATGCAGGATGCACAATACTGTACATCATAAGGCAGTGTCCAGTAAAAAGTTTGAATACAGCTACAACAAACTTTATCTTGCTGTTTTTGAATTGGAGGGCAGGGCTAATTTCCAAACACCTTCCTCTAAAATCCTGGGTTAACTCAGAGTTTACAACAGCTAGCTGGGGCAAGACAGGAGTTTTAAGCACTTCAAGACACTCAGTGTAAACAAATTGTATTAAGCACGTGTCCACTGCGAGAATTACTTTTCAAAGGTCACCTACTGCGGGGGCCTTGATGGGTATTACGGCCATCCATTGTATTAATGCTGTTTGTTGGGGGGGTGGCCGGTTAGACGTGAAAGGATTTTTAAAGGGTTAAACTTTAGGTTTATTTTTCTCTCCTTAAAGGGCATAACTGAACATTTTCCTAGGGTATCCAACACCCCCATAGAGTGTTGGTAACTCTTTTAGATGATGTCACAAGGATAAGAAAAGAGGCCACATTCTGTTTCCCCACAACCCCCCAGAACCCCTGCTCAAAAAGTTTCAACCACATTAAGCTCCATGGTTCAAATAAACAGAAAACCCAGTAAGTGAAGAAAGCCAGTTTATTAAAGTGTATCGTTTGTTAGCATAACAAACCCGTAGGCTGAGATTGGGTGAGACACCCATCAGTGACCTTCAAATAAGAGCCTGCTGACCAGGCTTTAATGGTGTGGTCCTCATTTTTATCTATTTTACCTGGAGTTGGGATTTGGGTCTTCAGCGCATCAATTTAGCTGGTGTGTTACAACAGCCCAGTCACTTCACAGAGAGCATGTTAAGAGTGCTAATTCTTTCATTAGAGTCTGGTGGGAGTCAGGCATTAATAAACGTGAAACACCCAGCGACAGTACTAGAAAAACATCCAACAAAATAGCAAAGTGACCGGTATTGGTATTTGCTTGTTGTCTAATTATCCTTCTGCCGTTACCTCATCCCAGTAATGCCTGGGTCACTGGAGAATATGAATATACTGAATACGTACAAGGCCATACACAAAGCAGGACCAGCCTACATGAACCACCGTGTCTCCCTTCACACCCCAGCCAGATCCCTCTGCTCTGCCCAGATTGCACTGGCCACCATCCCTTCCATCCGCAAAACCACCACCGGAGGATGATCCTTCAAATTCACTGCAGCAAAGAGCAGGAACAACCGCCCCCTGCACCTCAGAAAAAGCCAGTCGCTCACCATCTTCAGGAAGCACCTCAAGATGTGGCTCTTCAGATTTGAGACCCTCACAGGTGAGTAGCCGCGCATTACAAATATTGATTGATTGTCACCATTGTACTGATACCTTTGCAGTTCTTAATGGTGCCTCAGAGTCCCCAAACACTGCAACAAAAGGGACGGACTCGGTCACAATCTTGGCAGCACTGGAGCATGCTCTACGACCTGCAAACCGCAACCACAAGAACCCCAAAAAAACATGCTGCTTTATTAATTTTTCGTGTAACACAAGCAGTGCAAAGGATCCAGTTACATACACTGCACAATTTAAGAAAGCAGTATATCAATCTTCAATGCTAAGTGTCTCAATACATAATAAAGCGGGATACCACAAGAACCCCACCATGATGTGGAATGAGAGTGACCGCTAAAGTGCCTGAGTTTTGAATTAAGACAACCAACATCCGTGAAGCATTCAGAGAAAGCCTAAGTGAGACAATAAAGTGGCATGGGGAGGGACAAAAGAAAAAAGAAGTATGCCCAGGTGCAATTATCCATATAACGGGGTCAGTTTGCAAGGTGTGACAAAACAGCCCCAAGGCAGGAACAAATGTAAAGTATTTACCAATGACATCAAGGGATTTTTGCAAGGCAAGTCCCAGAACGAATGAAAGTGACGGGCATGATTAAATCCCACAACACGTTGGAAAGCAGCGCTCGGGCACTGCAACGCTCATCCTAAAAAAATCCTTTTTTCCTTTTTTTAATCAATCAATAAATTAATGCATTAAAAATTTATAAAGTGCTCAACTACTCAGTCTCTCATGTTTGAAATAAGGAAATAAATCGTTTTCTGTCTGTATAAATCTGAAAAATTGTAAACTTCGGAGTCTTAGTTAAAATTGCCAAAGGACTACATTTCATTTTCTTTGAAACGCCAACATATACTGTAGTATGCCACCTCGCGAAATCTCTATGTCGCGGTTACAATTTATTCTGTTCCTTGGCATAATTTCACCAAATTTGCAGGTCTAACAGATGTGATACCACACACCTTTTGACCCTAATGAAAGTGCAGGATTGGCTTAGTCACACCTGAGCAATCTAAGATATATGCCCCAAAATTTCAGAGGTTTTCACAAATCATTCCCATTACAGCTTTCCGCAGGCTCCTTTATCACTGTAAATACCAAATGTTCAAACTAAAATCTACCCGCTTTACTATTTAAGCTGCTCACCATCATCAAAATATATTTAAAAAATCATTTGCCAACGCATTAAAGGCATTCTGGTGTGTAAGTTGAAACAGAATGAAAGCTGTATACATTCTAAATGTATTTTGATGTTTACTAACCATAGATGATAGAAAAGAAAATAAGTTACTTACCTGTGAGTATAGTTCTCCAGTACTGGAATCTTTCGTAGATTCACCTGCTTGAATAATTCCCCCGTCGTCGAGATGGGAGTCCCCCGTACCTTGGAAAAGATCATGTCTCCATAGACATAACCATAGAGGCTTATGCCTTACTATTAACTATTCTATCCAAGTCATTATGTAAAAAAAAGGACTAAAAAAAACTTTAGAGTCCACCAATCAGAAGACTCCACCCTCTAGAACCCTCCTAAGAGAAGCTCAAGTCCTTCAGATTTTTTACTGCACGTCATGTTAGGTTGTCTCCACTGAGCTCTGCTCACTGTTTTCCTGTTTGGAATAGATTTTACCACTACAGATCATACATACTTATTTGTTCTAGAGTGTTTTCACACTCAGGACCCCTCTAGACTGACCTTATCTTCATAATGTCTAACAAAGAGAGAAAGATACAGATGGAAAACTGTATATAGTGTAACGGTATTCTGATGCGTACAAACTGTAGATGATACATAAGGAAAACTGTATATTGTGTAAAGGTATTCGGATGTGTACTAACCGTAGATGATACAGAAGGAGAACTGTATATAGTGCAATGGTATTCTGATGCTTCCTAACCATGGATGCAACAGAAGGAAAACTGTATATAGTGTAAAGGTATTCTAATGTATACTAGCTGAAGAAAATACAGAAGAGAAACTGCATATAGTGTAAAGGTCTTCTGAAGTGTACCAATCATAGATGAAACAGAATGAAAACTGTATACAGTCTAAATGTATTCTGATGTTTACTACCCATAGATAATAGAAAACGAAAGCTGTATATAGTGTAAAGGTATTCTTATGCGTACTAACCGTAGATGATACAGAAGGAAACCTTTTTGTAGTGTAAAGGTATTCTGAAGAATACTAGCAGTAGAAGATACAGAAAGAAAAATGTATATAGTGTAAATGGATTCCTATGTTTGCTAACCACAGATAATAGAAAACGAAATCTGTATATAGTGTAAAGGTATTCTTGTGTGTACTAACCATAGATGATACAGAAGAAAAACTGTAGATAGTGTAAATGTATTCTGATATGTACTAAGTGTAGATGATAAAGAAGGATGTCTGTATGTAGTGTGAAGGTATTCTGATGTGTACAAGTCGTAGAAGATACAGAAGGATGTCTGTATATTGTGTAAAGGTATTCTGATGTTTGTCAACCATAGATAGTAGAAAGCGAAAGCTGTATATATGTTGTAAAGGTATTCTTAGGTGTACTAACCATATATGATAAAGAAAAACTGTAGATAGAGTAAACTTATTATGATGTGTACAAGCCGTAGAAGATACAGGATATCTGTATATTGTGTAAACGCATTCTGATGTGTACTAACCATAGATGATTCAGAAGGATATCGGTATGTAGTGTAAAGGTATTATGATGTGTACAAGCCATAGAAGATACAGAAGGATATCTGTATATTGTGTAAAGACATTCTGATGTGTACTAACCATAGATGATACAGAAGGATATAGGTATGTGGTGTAACGGTATTATGATGTGTACTAGCCGTAGATGATACAGAAGGATATCAGTATGTAGTGTAAAGGTATTCTGATGTGTACCAGCCATCGATGATACAGAAGGAGATCTGTATGTAGTGTAAAGGTATTATGATGTGTACTAGCCTTAGATGATACAGAGGGATATCAGTATGTAGTGTAAAGGTATTCTGATGTGTACTAGCCGTAGATGATACAGAGGGATATCAGTATGTAGTGTAAAGGTATTCTGATGTGTACAAGCCGTAGATGATGCTGAAGGATATCTGTATGTAGTGTGAAGGTATTCGGATATGTACAAGCTGTAGCTGATACAGAAGGATATCTGTATATTGTGTAAAGGTATTCTGATGTGTACAAGCCGTAGATGATACAGGAGGATATGTGTATATTGTGTAAAGGTGTTCTGATGTGTACTAGCTGTAGATGATACAGAAGGCTATCGGTATGTGGTGTAAATGTATTCTGATGTGTACAAGCCGTAGATGATACAGAAGGATATATGTATGTAGTGTAAAGGTATTATGATGTGTACTAGCTGTAGATGATACAGAAGGCTATCGGTATGTAGTGTAAAGGTATTCTGATGTGTACTAGCCGTAGATGATACTGAAGGATATCTGTATATAGTGTAATGGTATTCTGACGTGTACAAGCTGTAGAGGATACAGAAGGATATCTGTATATTGTGTAAAGGTATTCTGATGTGTACTAGCCGTAGATGATACAGAAGGATATCAGTATGTAGTGTAAAGGTATTCTGATGTGTACCAGCCATCGATGATACAGAAGGATATCTGTATATTGTGTAAAGGTGTTCTGATGTGTACTAGCCGTAGATGATACTGAAGGATATCTGTATGTAGTGTAAAGGTATTCTGATGTGTACAAGCCATCGATGATACAGAAGGATATCTGTATATTGTGTAAAGGTGTTCTGATGTGTACAAGCCGTAGATGATACTGAAGGATATCTGTATGTAGTGTAAAGGTATTCTGATGTGTACAAGCTGTAGATGATACAGAAGGCTATCTGTATGTAGTGTAATGGTATTCTGATGTGTACAAGCTGTAGAGGATACAGAAGGATATCTGTATATTGTGTAAAGGTATTCTGATGTGTACTAGCCGTAGATGATACAGGAGGATATCAGTATGTAGTGTAAAGGTATTCTGATGTGTACCAGCCATCGATGATACAGAAGGATATCTGTATGTAGTGTAAAGGTATTCTGATGTGTACAAGCCGTAGATGATACTGAAGGATATCTGTATGTGGTGTAAATGTATTCTGATGTGTACAAGCCGTAGATGATACTGAAGGATATCTGTATATTGTGTAAAGGTATTCTGATGTGTACTAGCTGTAGATGATACAGAAGGATATTTGTATGTAGTGTAAAGGTATTCTGATGTGTACAAGCTGTAGATGATACTGAAGGATATTTGTATGTAGTGTAAAGGTATTCTGATGTGTACAAGCTGTAGATGATACTGAAGGATATTTGTATGTAGTGTAAAGGTATTCTGATGTGTACAAGCTGTAGATGATACAGAAGGCTATCTGTATGTAGTGTAAAGGTATTCTGATGTGTACAAGCTGTAGATGATACAGAAGGATATCTGTATGTAGTGTAAAGGTATTCTGATGTGTACAAGCCGTAGATGATACTGAAGGATATCTGTATATTGTGTAAAGGTGTTCTGATGTGTACTAGCCGTAGATGATACAGAAGGATATCTGTATATTGTGTAAAGGTGTTCTGATGTGTACTAGCTGTAGATGATACAGAAGGATATCTGTATGTAGTGTAAAGGTATTCTGATGTGTACAAGCTGTAGATGATACTGAAGGATATTTGTATGTAGTGTAAAGGTATTCTGATGTGTACAAGCTGTAGATGATACTGAAGGATATTTGTATGTAGTGTAAAGGTATTCTGATGTGTACAAGCTGTAGATGATACAGAAGGCTATCTGTATGTAGTGTAAAGGTATTCTGATGTGTACAAGCTGTAGAGGATACATAAGGATATCTGTATATTGTGTAAAGGTATTCTGATGTGTACTAGCCGTAGATGATACAGGAGGATATCAGTATGTAGTGTAAAGGTATTCTGATGTGTACCAGCCATCGATGATACAGAAGGATATCTGTATATTGTGTAAAGGTATTCTGATGTGTACAAGCCGTAGATGATACTGAAGGATATCTGTATGTAGTGTAAAGGTATTCTGATGTGTACCAGCCATCGATGATACAGAAGGATATCTGTATATTGTGTAAAGGTATTCTGATGTGTACAAGCCGTAGATGATACTGAAGGATATCTGTATGTAGTGTAAAGGTATTCTGATGTGTACTAGCCGTAGATGATACAGAAGGATATCTGTATATTGTGTACTAATCGTAGAGGATACAGAAGGATATCTGTATATTGTGTAAAGGTATTCTGATGTGTACTAGCCGTAGATGATACAGGAGGATATGTGTATATTGTGTAAAGGTGTTCTGATGTGTACTAGCTGTAGATGATACAGAAGGATATCTGTATGTTGTGTAAAGGTATTCTCATGTGTACTAACCGTAGATGATATAAAACAAACTGTGCACAGTGTGAAGGTATTGTAATGTGTACTAACTGTACCCGATACAAATGAGAAGCTGAGACATATAGTAAAGGTTTCCTGATGTTTAACCGTAGATGACGGAAGCACGAGCAGTCTATAGTGTAAAGGTTGGTGGCCTAGCCAGGATACCTTGGGCCTGGTCAGGCGTGGAAGGTGCCCCTTCACTCCTGCTGGGGAAGTAGAACAGCAAAGCTCAATATTCACTGGGTCCCTCGGAGCTCAGGACCTGGAGCCGCTGTACCTCGACACTAATAGCAGCTCAGCCCTGGGTAAAGGTATTGCAATGTTTACTAAGTTTAGTTACCACTAACTCTAGCACGACTTAATTAGTTGATTTTCTATTTTTGTATCTCAGTTACAGTACATTTAAGTAAAAATCTATGAATGTTTGCTTTTTTTTCTAATTGCACTGAAATATGCGACGTGGCCTCAACAAACACACGATGGGACCCTCTTAGCGAAAACATCACTAAAGCGTGGAGGTCGGAGAAAGACTTGGAGAAACGGTAACCGCCGTAAATCCTTTAGAGACTGAGAACGGAGGGGTAATGACCACCAGGTGGCGCTGCAGCGAAAGAAAAACAGAAAATAAACAATGCTGTGAGTGGAACCCGGAGAGAAATCATCCTTTCCAGCACCTGCAGCTGAAAAAACTGCATGACCAATAAACATTTTTAAAGTACTGGTTTCCATAAACTGCAGTTTTGAAGTGAGGACACCGTGCAAGAAAGTATTCCATCAACTGCGGTAGCCGGAGTAAGCCTAGTGGTGATGCGTGGCAGCCTTCGTCTTCTGCTTTCACAGTTAGACGTCAGTGTAAGATTTTGTTGTCTAAGGACTAACAAGTTCCCCAATGCAAAATGCACACCTTTGGAATAAATGTTCACTCACAGTTCGTTTGGTGGTAGCCATATTCTCAATAAGCAACACAAAAAGTCTATTGGCGATATTGTTGCAAAACTCCCAGCCACTGGAACTTCTCTGGGACAATCACTTTATGTCACTTCAGGCAGAGACCAGCCATATGCAAATCAGCCCTCCTCCTGCTCAGTTAGAAATAGTCCAGCGGAAACTGCCAGGCCACTTCATATCCGGGAGGGAACACAAGCAAGACTGATTTTGGCCAAGTTAGGCCTCATCAGTGAGGTATAGTTTGAGTTCAGTGGCCCGGCGAGCACAGGACACACTTCTGGGAATACCTGTCGTACAGAACAACAAGCACAAAGGTAGGTGGATTGGTTGCCAACGTCTTTAACACTGGTACTGGCATTTTCAGACCTGGATAAACCCTCCATCCCTAAAAGTGACAAGCCAAGATCGATAGGTTTGACTTCTATTTTAGGATCACAGCATAGCTGACTACCAGGAGCTGTCAATATCCCTACCCGCCTAATTAAGTTTTATGTGAAGGTCTTGATTTTTGCAACAGTCAAGGCTTTCTCACTTACCCTTGAACTGAATTTAACTAAAATAATTTGCTTCCCTTATCCACCAATGTGACCATCTGGTTGCCTGACTGCCCCGGAAGTGAAACACTTGCCATCCCACACTTTCTCCTTTGCACACCTGAAGTTTTGGCATCCTCCCTCTACATGTGCCTACTTTTCCCTTGCTACCTCTACTCCTCACTGCAGTGCTACAAACCCCGTCAATGTATCATTTATGGAAATTGTCATTTTCTGCTGCACTGGCCTCCTCCACATCCTGTGCAAACTCCTCTATTTGTATACCACTCTGTTGCTTTGTAGCTACTTGTATGCCACATAACTTCTACATACAATGCTCAATTTGTAAACAATAGAACAAGCAGGGATCAAGATAATTCTCAGAAGCTCACTGCATCCGTCCCTAAAGTGCTGTGAAGTGCCAGCACCAACCCTCCCTGCAAACAGTCACATTCCTGGAAAAGGGACAGTTTGATCTATTCCAGGTGTCCAAAAGCTGTAATGCCGCTTTTTCATATGTATTGAATTGTTAGGACTGCTGCTGTAGCATTGTGTTTAACATTAGCCAGACAGTGCCTCCATGTGGGGGAATGTCATAAAAATGTGCCGGTGTTGAGCTCCAGCAAACACTAGCACACATTAAGCACTACATACACACAAATACGGGGTGGTCATGTGAAGAACAGTTTGATATTGTTTTGCACTTTTGCAAGGATTGTGGCAGTAATCTTTACTTAAACTATGAACTAACGGCTACAGGTTATGCATCGCACATCTATAGCCATTCTTGTGACAAACAGTAGAATCATGATAAGATGCTGCATTAATTGGACGGGACAACCACTAGTTTGATATGACTACCAACATTAAACCTGATTTTATTATCAATTAGGTGAATGACACTGGACAAGGCAAGTCACAGGAGTACAAATTATTACAGCAAGAAAGTCTGAAAATACACCCCCTCAAAAATATGAACACTGTCCTTCAAAACTCTAACAGAAGTACACCTCGAATTAAAAGAAATTACTGAAACCAAACAGGATGACTAGAAACAATCACTAGTCGATGGGATGAACCAGGCAGAATGGCTTACCTTAGCAGCACGTTTAAAAAAAACAAAAACAAAAACGCTGCTTTATTCATTTTTTGTGTAACCAACAACACAAGCAGTGCAAAGGATCCAGTTACATACACTGCACAACTTAAGAAAGCAGTATATCAATCTTCAATGATAAGTGTCTCAATACATAATAAAGCGGGATATCAGGAGGGCACAGAAGAAGACATACACCATAACATATCCCAAGACACAGATAGACCAGCATGTGGAGATCACAAACACACAAGGCAGTCACGGCTCCTGTATGAAACCTACAGTTCCACCTCTCATCCCGGGTCCAAAGTCAGACTCTGAGTCCTCACCGCCATTAAATCTAGCTGCCAGTGACCCACAGGCCATCACATCATTGCATCCCTCTCATCTTACAGTTCCACCTCTCATCCCGGGTCCAAAGTCAGAGCCTGAGTCCTCACCGCCATTAAATCTAGCTGCCAGTGACCCACAGGCCATCACATCATTGCATCCCTCTCATCTTACAGTTCCACCTCTCATCCCGGGTCCAAAGTCAGAGCCTGAGTCCTCACCGCCATTAAATCTAGCTGCCAGTGACCCACAGGCCATCACATCATTGCATCCCTCTCATCTTACAGTTCCACCTCTCATCCCGGGTCCAAAGTCAGAGCCTGAGTCCTCACCGCCATTAAATCTAGCTGCCAGTGACCCACAGGCCATCACATCATTGCATCCCTCTCATCTTACAGTTCCACCTCTCATCCCGGGTCCAAAGTCAGAGCCTGAGTCCTCACCGCCATTAAATCTAGCTGCCAGTGACCCACAGGCCATCACATCATTGCATCCCTCTCATCTTACAGTTCCACCTCTCATCCCGGGTCCAAAGTCAGAGCCTGAGTCCTCACCGCCATTAAATCTAGCTGCCAGTGACCCACAGGCCATCACATCATTGCATCCCTCTCCTCTGCATGGAGCCGGTGCGAGTGGTGCTCTTCCGCCAACCCCCACTCACGGACATCTTTAAGCCAGAACGATACCTGCGGCGCCCTGGGTCCCAGACACCCAATGGCCACCTCTGCAAAATACCCAGAGGAGTGCGAGCTGGAAACCTTATAACGGACCTTCCGCCCCTTCGGCCTCGCCACCATACCCAACAGGAAGGTCCGGTGAGTACAGGGGATGGTGAGGCCAGTATCTTCAATCCTGGGAACAACTCCTCTCTAGAACCCCTGCAGAGTAGCACATGCTAGTAAAGATGTACGAAGGTGGCATCGATCACTCCCCAATGCACACACTTCACTGCCCTAGCGGGATCTACCCTAAGCTGTAAGCCAGTCACAGAGGTGCAATGCAGATACTTAAAGTGCAGCGGCTTAAACCGGTTTCTGCAGGAGACAGTCCTCACCAATTCACATGCACGCACCCAGTGGCATCCTCAATGGGCTCTCCCATCTCAATCTCCCACACCTACCGAAGCCTTATAAGGAGGCTGCATCAAGTCCCCCTGAGAGCCTTTAGAAGAGAGTGATCTGATGTCTGCCCTCATCCCACCGTAGCAGGCTGCCCAACACCTGGGATGGCTAAGGGGCCACCAAAAAACTGCTTCATACCTCCTGCGCTCTGCTTTGTAGCTTCACATAGATGAGTGTCCCAGACCTATGTGTAAGGCTTCCTACGCCTCCGGAAAAGAGTGAAAGACCTTGCCTGGTTACAAGTCCCCGGCCAACTGACACCCACACGCCCTCCACTGGGCCATAAACATATCTGAGGCTATCACATGGAACGGCGCCAAATCCTTAAGAACCAGCTCCTTATCAAATGGAGCCCTCTGAAACACCTTCCTAAATACAGTCTCCCATATTGTAGCAGTGTGCCTCACCAGATAAGGAACAGGGTGTTCTGATCAGCCCATGTGGGCCAATGTTTGTTCACCACGCAGATCCCAGAAAAGTAGTCTCTCCCAACTGCCAATCTCTGCAAGCCACAGAGTGGCATGCTGCAAATGTGCAGCAAAATATTGCATATCCAGAAGAGCCAAGCCGCCATCCTCCATGTCCTTTTTGAGGACCGACAGAGCCAAAATGCTCCACTGCCTGTCCCAAATCAACAAGACCAACAGGCTGTTAAGCTGCTGAAAAAAAAATTGTAGACGAAGCAGGAAAAGAGAATTTTGTACCAGGTAGAGACGGCGCAGAAGAAAATCGATTTTGAAAATCGTTGCCCTACCAATCACCAACAGGGACAATTTATTCCAGAACCTGATCAAACTCGCCAGACCCCCCAAAACCCTGTCTACATTCTGGCAGAGGTGAGAAGCCTCTGTGTGCGTAACCATATGTAGGGGTTTAAAGTATGAGATGTGCAGACTCAATTACAAACATGAATTATTGTGCGTTATAAAGATCAAAGCCTCCATTACTTTGCAAGTAAAGCTTACTAGAATATAACAAGAGGCAAGACAAGGTGTTTACCAGGACATGCGTATTTTAGTGCAGTAAAATTGCATGTTATGTTCTATATTGGAGAAACATTTCAATAGGCGCTACTTATCAGATGTAAGGAATTCGGAATCTCATGTCAGATTTGATGACTACCACATGCCTCTCTAGTGTACTCATAGGTGCAGCCTATACACCACTGACCAAGCTCCAAGGGAAGCCCTTTGAAGAGAACATTTTCACTGTTGCAGGAGTATCTTGGGCAGGAGGTGTCATACAAAGATAATGTGAACACTTCAGTTGCTTACAATGACTGTAATGAAATCAAAAGGTCGACTGTTAAGGCACTTACATATTGTTAGACCCACCAAGGTGAGTCTTTGACAGGGGGTGGAGTCTGCCTGTGGCGGTAATGTCTCTTTAGTTACCCAACGAGACAACTGTGTGACTTCCAAAACTTTGCAACGTATCATCCATCACCCTAAGCAGTGTGAATGAATGCATGGACTGTTTAACCACTCAATCATGTTTTGTCATAGACCATAGCTGCTAAGGATTGGTTTCAATTACTATTGCAGGTTCAGATTTTCTATAAGGAGTGGATGACGTGTGAAAACCTCCAATGGAATTTTGCCGTTCATGTAAGAGGCACTGAAAGGAGCCGAGCATAATCGCTCTTGCAAATTTTAATACACTATCATTGGTAACTGTGTGTGTGTGTGCATATATATATTCACACTCTCCTTCTGTAATTCAAAAAGGGTTACAGCACTCCACAGTTGCTGAGAATAATTTATTGACACATAAAGGAACGCGTTTCGGGATTTATGCCTTTGTCAACCATGCGGTCGCCATTTTAAATTCGCCTTATATACCGCATGATCGGTTTTGCAAATCAAATTATTTTTAAATTTCATACGATTTTAAATATACTAGCCACCCTACACAATTGCTTCTACAATATCACATTTCACAGATGATGATGTCTCAAAGATTTCCAAATATTTTTGATTTCACTTGTGAATCCCTTAAAACATAATACATAACGATATTGATAGTCATAAAATAAACATATTATTAATATCACGTCGAAATGTTGCTTAAATCACATCACTCAATCTATCCAAATCAAACTGCATAACGATATGGATGGTCTCAAACATATCAATTACATCATAGTAGCAATAAATACACGACTATATTAATGCAGGTATGGAGGTTTACCATCTAATCTGCATATTCACATTTGTACTACCCATTCAAAATTAACTAAATCACAATAATATAGATGTCATAATAAATACCCAATGCCTTTTCCTTTATCCTAGCTTAATTTCTATAGTTTGTAATCCATTTCAAATAACCTGCTAATTTTTGATTGGCATCAATTGTATTCAGAAAAGCTCCAAGCTTCCTATTATAGTGTTCATTTTTCTTACATTTATATGAACATTAAATACAATATTTCATAATTTGAGTATATGTTTGATGAATGCTTGTTTTTTGTATATTTCAAATCCTAGAAAATGCTTAGGATAGGGTCTCTGGCTTCCAGGAAGGAGTCAGTGGGGATCCCCGGATTCCGATTCGGACACCCCGGGTTTCAGTTATGATTAAGTGCAGTCCAGAGTGGTCACAAAGTTAAGAACCACTGTCCTAAAGCATACACCTTAAATCACAACCTACCTTGGGGGGGGGGGGGGAGGGGCGGGGTCTCATGCCTACTCACCGCTAGCCCCCCCACACCACACCCCCTTTTTCTGCCTCACTGCTGTGAGCTCCAGACTCCGGCATGGACACCCTCAGGGCAGGCTGCCTCATGCCAGGGCTTTCCCAGCTGGAAGACAAGCGCATAGAGGCCAATTTTCACCACAATGCCACTCTGTTGTAAAATTTCACGGCACTAGAATCTCTGCTTATTATATGGCCATTGCACAGAGCACAGTACTTGCCCATGTTGTGGAACTGAGGGGGGTTGGGGGGTTAAAACACAATAAAAATGTGAGTTTCAGGTGGGGAAATTGAAGCAGGGGAAGCTTAAACTAGCAGTATAGCAGAACAAAGCTATTTTTGTGTAAAAGGAGTTCTCCGCCACAAGTGAGCGCGCAGACATGCACGAGCAACATCCCCCGAGCCCCCCGCCCCCCCTCCACTACCCCCCGCCCCCCCCCCCACCCACCCTCTCCGTGCGGCTGCAGAGGGCTGCGAGGTGTGGCTGATGCCCTCTGCACGCTCACCGCTCACCCACCGGGAACGCGCCGCAGGCAGCCCATCTAGCCCAGATTGTCTATTACACTTCCTCAGGGTAATGGTTTGGGGGACCCGAAATGATCCATGAAATAACTACAAGAGACAATACAGAGGTTTTTTGTCTTAGAAATAATGATTTCTAGGCGATCGAGAGCTCGCTACCCGACAGCTGGGCCTCGGCTGCCTCTGAACGAAGCGGAAACCCAAGGAGAGACTTTGGACATTTTACATCAATTCTTCAACTTGGAGTACACGTGATTCCTAAAATGCTGGACAGCTGGGGAACTATAGGTTCATTTTAATGGTTTGCATGTCGCGTGCCTTTGGCGTTTCGGGAGATTTATGGTAAAGCGTCAAGGAGGAGTTTGCTGAACGGGAAGGGCTCTTGGACGGTGCCTCTGCTTCCACTATGGACAACTGAACTCTACGGTACATTCCCAGGTCACCCAGACTCGCACATGCTCAGATCAGTGCTTAATTTGTGCTTGTTGTTTCCGGTGCTGAGCACTGGCACTTATTTTTTAGGGCTGGGGCTTATTCTTCAGCCTCAAGCATTTGCTGCGAGCAAAAGACACCTATTTGAAAGATGGAGGAAGAGAAAAATGTAAAAGCTTCACAAAGGGAGAAAGCAGAAAGCTGCCAGAGTGAGCTGAAGGGGCAGGGAGTTGCTGTAAAGGGACTGAAGAGGCCCGAGATGGCTTCAGGATTACGCCGCCTCAGTATTCCGTGCTCGCACATTTAAATACAGCATCCGTGTGTTTAAGAGGAGGGCTTTGGGCACTGGCACGTTTTTATTTACAAATTAAGCACTGGCTCAGATGGCTGGTTTCTTACAGTGGACGCCTTGCTGGCATTCCCAGTTTATAGGGTGCACATCTACCAGCGGTTTCTTGTCTGTTGGTGTTCGCTGTGACAATGTTAGTTCTTTCAAAAGACCCCTTACTAACCGGTACCTGGAACACCAGGGCTTAGATAAGATGCTCCCAGTACGAATATGCCTCGCTGTGATCTCACTTTTCAATGTACACAAATCTCTCTCCAGCAGGAGCATTATCCCATAAATCGGGATTACCAAAAAAGGCAGAAATTCAGTCGAGCGAAAACAAGAGCTGTATTTGCCTGTTATATCAAACCAACACAAACCTAATTCTACAGAGCACACAGAGAAACTGAATTGCATCGTGGAAAGGGTGCTATTGTCACTAAACGCAATCACACGCCTATCATCAATTTAAATTGATAAAAGGCTGAGCTGCCATACATGAGTTCAGCCTTGAAATGTACAAGCTAATCTCTACGGCACAGTGACCCACTGTATTTCACTGTAGAGTGGCGCATCACGTGACCTTCAAACTTTCTCTCCAGCCTCCTTTTCCGTCAGTCTGACTCCCTGTGAAAACGTATTATCCTGTGAAAACGTATTCACAACCGTTGGCTCTAATCACCCACATTTAGGGAAAACACGCGACTCTCAGGAACATTTTAACAAAACCTTTCACTTAGGTTTCACTAGAAAGTCTTTAAGTGAAGCATAGAGCCCTTTAAAAAATGTTGCACTCAAACAAAAATTTCAACAAACTGTTTCAGGAAAGGCACAGAGAAGTTTGATATTTTCTCTCTTTATATAACAGTAATTGATTTGTGATTTCTGTTCAACTGTTCTTGAAATAGTTCCAATAGATAATCATTTTTATACATAATAATTACTTGTTTATATACATAGGCCCTCATTACAACCCTGGCAGTCGGTGTTAAAGCAGCGGTAATACCGACAACAGGCCGGCGGAAAAAAAAAAATGGAATTACGACCGTGGCAGAAACCACCAACATAGACAGACACTTTAACACTCCAGCCGCCACAGCGGTACAAATAAACAGCACGGCAGTCACCGCCAACAGACAGGAGGAAGACAATGTACCGCCCACACTATTATGAGAGGCCAATCTGCCACCTTTTCCGGGGCGGAACCAATACGAACAAAAACACGGCGGAAACGGGACTTGGAAGGGAAAACACCCTCCTCTCGACACCCCACGAGGAACCAGAACTCCAGAGACTCCCTGCAATGGTATTCCTGCTCCTCTATCAGGAGCACCAAAGACGGCAGTGACGACCACGGTGAGTACTGCACCTACAACACAGGGGAGGGAAAAGAGAGTAACACACACGCAAACCCCCCACCCCCAACAACATAAACACAAATACATGCTGCAACATTACATTTATACCCCCCCCCCCCACCCACCCTGGAAGAACGCAAGGACATAAAGGAAATGAGTTGAACGATTGTAATCATGAAAAAACCAGTAGTCGAAACTCGAAATACAGTATATACAAATATGTACACCAACTACGCAAGTCCTGATAGTGCACCAATTATTGTCCGTGGACCACTGGGCCCAAAATGCATGGGCGAGGCCCGCACTAGATACCAAACTTCAAATGAAGAGAACACTGCAGGGGCATCAGATCAAAATGAAACAGGCACCTCAGGGGGAAGGGAAGGGGGGGCACCTCAGCTGGATGAGTGCACGATGCCACTGCTCCACGAGGGGGCTCCATGCCCACTGCTGTACCCTGGGGAGTGCAAAGCCACAGTCTCTCAAGTCTCTCCAGTGGGTGGTTTGCCCACTGTACCATCCTGGGGAGTGCAAAGCCACAGTCTCACAAGTCTCTCCAGTGGGTGAGTTGCCCACTGTTCAATCCTGGGGAGTGCAAAGCCACAGTCTCTCAAGTCTCTCCAGTGGGTGGTTTGCCCACTGCATTATTCTGTGGAATGCAAAGCCACAGTCTCTCAGGTGGATGCCTTTCTCCACTGGTTCTGGAGGGGTCATTGTGCCCAGAGTGCTTCATCCTGCCAAGGACTGAGGTAGTGGATGCCTTTCTCCACTGGTTCTGGAGGGAGCTTTGTGGTCGGAGTGCTTCATCCTGCCAAGGACTGAGGTAGTGGATGCCTTTCTCCACTGAAGGTGGTGCATCATGGAAACTGCCCAGGCTCCTGGAACTGACCACCAGACTCGGACAACTGACTACTGGGGATGGCAGCCATGTCTGCGGTGGTGCCACTGGCTCAGGATGTCGCGGGCCGCTGGCGGTGGGCTCAGTGACTGCGGTGCTGGCAGCGGGCTCAGTGACTGCGGTGCTGGCGGCGGTGTAGGTGGCGTAGAGGTTGGCGTCGACGTGGACAGGTGTGACACTGGTCCCATTGTCGGTGCCACCATGCCCTCTCCTGACCTGCCCTTTATTTTCTGGCCCTTCCTCAACTGTCTTGCCACTATCCCCTTTCGTTTTCCCTGGGCCCTTGGTGGCAGGTGTTTTCGGCTTCTCCCTCCGGGATGTGAGCAACTTTTTTACTTTAGCAGGTGGTGGAATGTCCTGGACCTCGGTCTGTGGCACACTGGCAGGCCTGATGCTTGGCGCACTCCAATAGCCCGCAGTTGCTGGCACCACTGTGCCCGGTGAAGTGGTGGCTGAGGTGCTGGGTTGGGACCTGGAAAGGCTGGCTCTGGGGGGGGGGGGGAGGGGGGGGAGGGGGAAGGTGTAGGGAAGAGGTCAGTATTAGCCAGGAAAAGTTTTTTAGACACACTGGGACGGGTAGATGGAGTGGGTTTGGGTGAGGAGGAAGAGGTAGTGGTTATAGGAGGTGTACGTTTGCTGAATTTGGGTGAAGGTGCACAGGCTGGAGGCTGTTGTGAGGTGGATGGCTGTTGGGTGGGTGTGTGCCTGCGCTTGTGTACTTTGGGAGGAGGGCTCACAGACACACTGGTAGCGGACACAGGGGATGCGTGAATGGTAGTGGGGGTGGCGAGTGCACGTGAGCGGTGTGTGGTGATGGGCATGCTGGTGATGGAGGTAGTGGCAGAAGAAGTAGTGCATGCAGGTGTTAGTGGAGACGAGACAGGGAGGGAGAAGGACTACGTGGGGGGGTGGGGACACAGTGGAGCCAGTGGATGTTGGTATGTGTGCATGGGTATGATTCTTGTGTGAGTGCCTGTGGGTGTGGGGTGCTTATGTTTGCCGGAGCCACCCTTGTGTGTTGAGGTGTGTGCATGCTGGTCTGATGGTGTGCTTGGGATAGGCTGAGGTACAGGGGATTGGGTCTGGGTGGAGGAAGTTGGAGGGGGGAGGCTTGACACAGGGACAATGGCTGCCATCAGTGCTGAGGCCAGAGCCTGAAATGCTCTGTTGGGCTGCCCGGCCAGAATGAATGCCCTCCAGGTATGCATCTGTTTGTTGCAAATGCCTCTCGACACCCTGGATGGCATTCACAATGGTAGACTGCCCAACAGTGAGGGATCTCGTCAACAGGGCACATCCGCTGGAGCAGGTGATGAGATGGTGGCATCCTCCGGTGTACAGACTGCTGGTGGACCTGTCGACAATGGAAGAGAGACACGCAATAGTCACCTACAGACTTGATCGTGCAACAGTCCATAAACTGTGTGCCCAGTTGGAGCCAGACCTGATGTCAGCAATCCGCCATCCCACAGGGATCCGCCCTCTAGTGCAGGTCCCGTCAATACTCCATTTCCTGGCAAGTGGGTCTTTTCAAACTACAGTGGCCATTGCATCAGGGATGTCCAAGCCTATGTTCTCAAACGTGCTGTCCATCGTGTTCCCTGCCCTGCTGAAACACATGCGCAGCTACATCGTGTTCCCTCAGGTGGAGGATTTGCCTAAAGTGAAAGGTGACTTCTATGCCCTGGGATATAGCCCCAACATCATAGGTGCCATTGATGGGACACATGTGGCCTTGGTACCCCCCCGCAGGAGTGAACAGGTGCACAGAAACCCGGAAGAGCTACCATTCTATGAATGTGCAGATGGTGTGTTTGGCCGACCAGTACATCTCCGATGTGAATGGCAAGTTTCCTGGATCAGTGCATGACGCTTACATTCTGAGGATTAGCAGTATCCCTTATGTGATGGGGCAACTCCAGAGGCAGAGTGTGTGGCTAGTAGGTGAGGACAAGGACCCTATACCCTGTGAATAGTTGTCTGGCTCTGGGGTTGTCCCTAAGGGTTAGTGTGTGTCTAACAGTTGTCCCTCAACATTTGCAGGTGACTCTGGGTTCCCCAACCTGTCATGGCTACTGACCCCAGTGAGAAATCCCAGGACAAGGGCAGAGGAACGCTACAATGAGGCACATGGGCGAACTAGGAGAGTAACTGAAAGGACCTTCGGCCTCCTGAAGGCCAGCTTCCGGTGCCTCCATATGACAGGTGGTTCTCTTAATTCTTAGTGGACAGGGGACGGGGTAGGGTGGGAACTAGAAGCCACATGACAGAGCTTCAAGTGCCAGGACCCATTTTTTAAGTTGAGCATAAGCGTTTGACATCGTGTATACTTTAATTAGGTCGAGCGTAAGCGTTCAACCTCATGTATACTTTCAGTATTTTTCTTAACGCAACTTCATTTGGTGGTTGCAGTGACCTTTAAAAATTCTTGCTCACTGGTGGTCAGTTCTGCCTTTTTCTCCCTCCTTTTTCTGTTTCAGAGCAGTGACCAACTACTGTATTATTCCACTTTGGTTTCTTTATCTGTTGCTGTGACAGACTATTTTTGTCATTACTTTGGTGCTCCCCTTTCACCGTGGGTGTTTAAGGCTGGTAGCTGCCTGTGTTTTATTGCAGAATTCCATTCCTCCCACGTTGCTGACATAAGTTTTGACTTTATTCCAGTGCTGTCCTCATTTACCTCAGGCTCCTAAAATAAGCTTACTTTACGGAAGAAACACACAGTCATTTAGCTCACTGAAGCAACAATATGCCCTTTCTGGTAGAATGAAGCTAAACCTACCAGCAATGAGGTGAAACTTGTTTAGCCACGCATCGCATCTGGCACAATGCAATCGCTGACTGTAATCTGTAGGGAATTTATTATGTGAGCTGCTCTTCTCAAAAATAGTTTTCAAATAAAACTGATGATGTTGCATGCTCCATTCTAGCCACATTGTACAATGGAACAGGTGGCTTTTCCAGTTGTTGTAGCTTTCCTGGCACAGTACCCGTTGCCATTTGTTGCTGTACTGTGTGAAGAACTCAATGCTTCAGGGTTGCTTGGTTAAATCAGTAATGATGGGCTAATGCCACATCCACTAATTTAGATGTGTAATCGGCTCCATTATGTCAACTGTTTTACTTTCCATTTTCAACTTATGTGTCAAGAAAAGGGCAATTATGAATTGACAATGGCAATAGCTCTAACTTGAGAAAATTGCGAGACCCAATGCATTCCAAATGCTTGTGTTTTTTTTTTAAAAGGGCAGTCGCCGGTGCTGTCGAATGACAGGTTAGCTGAATACCAAGTTTCACCTCCTGCCTCTTTCACCATACACTCCCTTCACCCTTATCTGCTCACTCTTGATTTCTTTTTCATCTTTGCTTTCTTCATTTGTCACATTTCCTGGTTTTTTTTTTTTTTTTTCTTCTCTCTCTCTCTCTCTCTCTCTCTCTCTCTCCCCCCCCCCAAAATGATGAAAGTTAAGTCCTAGTCCCCAAAAATTAGTTGCGGTGGCCTCGACCTCCAACCACTGGCTGAAATTTAGCAGTATTCAGAGGACCATGAGGTTTATTCTGAGGCTGGGGCTCTTTTCAGAGGTAAGTGTGTGCATGGCTGCCCTTCCAGGCTCCTCTGGGGCCCCTCTGCAGGTCATTTGTACAAGGCATTCAAGGGGGAAATGTGCTGCTTGAAGACATCCAATCGGGGCAGAGGCACGAGGAACTATTGCGTTACAGCAAACGGCGCACACCGTGATTGGGGGACTATTCAATACAGGCAACTATCCTGTTGTTCATTTAAGCAAAGTGATAGAGCAATTGCTCAGTGCACATTTTACAAAACGTGGCAATCATTTAAAGCAAGATCAGAAATAAACTTTGAGGCACAAAGTTAGTTTTGTACCAGGAAAATGACTAGATTAAGCTCTAGACTGGAGGAAGTTTTGTTATGCATAGCGTTTATTACACGTTTAAGCCCACTCCTCATCACTTTGCATTTTGCCAGATATTAGAGCCAAAAGCACATAAGGTGCTCTGCCCAAGAACACAAATTCTGGTCACGCAGGGAAGCCTGGGTTCAGACCCATATCTTCTCTTTGCATCTGAAAGCAGGTGAACCAGCGGACCAGCAAGAACTGGCAAAGACACTGATTGTCACTAATAAACGCTGACCTGACACACTCCCTCTTATTTCAGGAATGTGCCTACCACTGCTCCACCAGAGTCCCTCAGTCTGACCTCCAGCCCCCATGCTATTCCAGGCCCATGGAGCTCTTTCAGGGCACCTCAAACACCCATTTCTACCAAAGCGCCTGGATCTTGAACTGGAGACCCCTAGTACCACACACTAGCACAGAGACCAAAACATTTCTACCAAGGCATCTAGGTACTGCACTGGAGATCCCCACTACCACACACTGAATCTGCACACGTTTCTACCAAGCCACCTGAGTCTTGAACTGGAGACCCCCTGGATTACACACTCCTAACACTGAGAATGTACACATTCCAACCAAAGCACCTAGGTCTTGAAATGGAGACCTTAGGGCCAGATGTAGCAACCGTTTTGCATGGCGCAAACAGCGAAATTCGCAGTTTGCGCCATGCAAAATGGGCATCGCAATGCACATTCCCATTTTGCGAGTCGGTACCGACTCACAAAATGGGAATGCGAATCGCAAATAGGAAGGGGTGTTTTCTTCCTATTTGCGATTCACTCCGCGATGCAGAATTGCTTTGTGACTGCGAATGCGGTCGCAAAGCAATTTGCAGTTAGCACCCATGTGAAGTGGGTGCTAATTTATTCGCAAAAGGGAAGGGGTCCCCACGGGACACCTTCCCCTTTGTGAATGTCGCCAAAAATATTTTTTCAGAGCAGGCAGTGGTCCAATGGACCACTGCCTACTCTGAAAAAATGAAATCAAATGGTTTCATTTTCCCGAGGGTATTGCAACTCGTTTTCCTTTAAGGAAAACTGGCTGCAATACCAAAAAAAAAAAAAAAAACTGCTTTATTGAAAAAGCAGTCACAGACCTGGTGGTCTGCTGTCTCCAGCAGGCCACCATCCCTGTGAGTGCAGGGAATCGCAAGGGGGTCGCAAATTGCGACCCACCTCATTAATATTAATATTAATGAGGTGAGTCTTTGCGACCCCCCCTTGCGATTCGCAGATGGTGTCAGAAACACCATTCTGCATATGGTTTTGCGACTCGCAAATTGCGAGTCGCAAAACCATTTCTACATACATCTGGCCCTTAGTTATCACACACTAACACCTTCTATTGATGCAAGCAGGTCTTGAACTGGAGACCACCAGTACCACACACTGGAACACTGAAACATACACTTCTACAAACACACCCAAGTCTTGAACTGGGGATCCACATTACCACACATTGTGACATCGAGAGCGTACACATTTCTACCGAAGGACCTAAGTTCTGAACTGGAGTCACGCAGTACTACACAGTAACTTAGAACACACATATTTCTATCAAAGCACCTAAGTCTTGAACTGGAGACCCTGAGTACCATATACTGTAACACTGAGACCACACACATTCCTACTAATGCATCACAATCCTGGCCGCATCACTCTGTAGGATTTTATTACTGGCTTCCTTATGTAGTTCAATCAGGACAGCTCGATCATGACTGCACCTTTTTCGGTTGAGCACGCAAGTGCGGACATGTTGTAATCTATCCATAGGCCTTTTACCACGGCCACAACTATCACTTGTTCATGGGCTTTCCTTTCAAAAATACTTTATCATTGGTAAATGCTTTAGGTTTCTCCCTCCTTGGGTCGTTTTGTTACTGCCTTGGACACCAACCCTGTTACATGGCTAATTGCCAATACGTCTGACTGTAAGAAAACTTTTTTCTTTTTCTGTCTCTTCTTCACACTGATGGCGGCCATGGCTCTTTGAATCGGCTCACTTATGTCACCCGTTTTATCTTTCATTTTCAATTTATGTGGCAAGAAAAGTCCAGTTAGGCATTTACAATGCCAATAGCTCTAACTCGAGCAAACCCGAGACCCATTCCATTCCAAATGCTTGTTTCATTCTTAAAGTCATGTAGAGTGCCCCCGAGCGCCCCACCCGCTCCCGCGGCACTCCCGCACAGGCGCAGATACACATCTGTGCCCTCAATTAAGTTACCTACACCCTGCCCAGCCCCTTCCATCCCTCTGTTCCCTCGTGGCACACAGCAGGTGCTTGCTATCTCGTGCCTGGACCCCTGTTATCCTGGTAAAAGCTCACCACATCCTATGCCCACAAAATATCCACCCGTGGCCCCTAGTGTGAGCAGGCGCGCCCTTTTACGGCTCTGGCCCAATATCTAATTGCAGTGAGTCCACTGAGATATCTCACTGTTCAGAGTCCGCTTCTAAAGGAATGGACAAGAAAATATGAATTTTGGCCCTTTCTGCTGGAATGCGGAACAACATTTATTGTGTTCTCTGTACTATTTAGCTATAATATAGCTTAAACCATATCCTTCAAAGCCACACTTGCACGATGAAACAGTACAAACATACAACTCAAAGTCGAATAATACGAATTCTAAAGATGCACCGGAGGAACCTTTACGTCCTGAGCTATAACCATCCAAAGTACTTTTCGTCCCCTATTCTAAGGTTTTATGTAAACCTTTCCTGACCTCGCTCAAACTTGGAAATCACTCTCGGGAGGTTAATGCGCCTACTGCAGAGATATGCGTATAACCTGTATGCCACAGGTCCATAACCTAGTAGTCAGAAATCTCCCTGCCAGCAATTCTCTCTGTGTGAAAAGTTGTGAGAGGTGATTTAAAACTGCAAGTGTCACACATTTAGTGCTGCGTTTCAATACGAATAATCTAATTTACAAAGGGTTGAAAGGCCGACAAAATAGTAACAGGATGTTTTCTTGTTCCCCGTCCCCTCAGAAATCACACACACAGACTCTCAGGCTGACATTTACTACAATTTGCTTTATTTTCTTTTTATACATCCAACACTAATAGCAGTTTCTGAGCCCCAAAATCCTGATACTTTTCACATTGTCTCTTTTCTATGAAGAGAACGAGTATTAAAATCGCAGGCAAGTAACATAAAAAGCATTATCTCCCTCCTAAGCCAGGGTACTGATTAACTGGATACAACACCAAAATGAAAATATTTACAGTTCTGACAGGTTCTGCCTTTCAAACAGGTACACGTGAACCACTCGTGGCAGAAGATGCAAATGTGCATTCCCCCCTGAAACCTCCCCTGACCCGAAAGAAAGAAGCACATCAGGGAGGCACTTGCCGCTGGTTCCCAACATGGGCGGAAAAACCCGAGACCCTCCTTTCCCCGCCTACCGAAGAGGCATATCGGCCAATCCGCAGACACTAGGTCACTGGTCTCCAAACCTTTTAATGACGCGCCCCCCCAGTTGAAAAATAAAAACCATTGGGGCCCCTCCTCAAAAATGTTCACAATTATTTTATAAAGATGGCAATGTTTAAATATGTTTAGACATATTTAAACATTGCATTTAAGTACGGTTACCTTTTTAAAATGCAATAACATGCTTCTGCTTCAAACAAAGGTCTGTTATCTGTATGATGCTTCTTTTAGGCAGAGTCTGGCGTCCCTCACCCCCCCCCCCCCGTCACTTGAGGCCCCCTAGGGGGCCCTCCCCCAGTTTGAAGACCTCTGCACTAGGTGGACCAATGTGTGCCTGGACTCTCGCCCTTCTCAGATTCTGTAATGTACAAGAATGTAGGGGCATAAGGGACACTACTTCTCTGGTAGGGACACAAGCAGCCTTGGGGAGAGACGAGTCAGGGATCCGGCTTAGTGCTAAGAGCCAAGGCACAGCAGATTCATCAAAACATGTTTATCAGGCTACAAACGTCATGACAACAGATGATAAAGTCCTGAAAATGAATATATTTATTTCTCTGTGTCCCATTTAACCCCTTCGCTGTAAGGCCTTTCCCCCCTCAGGTGCTAGGCCTTATTTTGGATATTTGGGGTGGTTCGCGCTCAGGCCGTTATAACTTTTTATCCACAAAAGCTACCCATGCCAAATTCGCGTCCTTTCCTGCCCCCCCCCCCCCCCAAAACACCCTAGGGATTCTAGAGGTACCCAGATTTTGTGGGTTCCCATGAAGGAGACCAAGAAATTAGCCAAAATACAGCTAAAATTTTGTTTAAAAAATAAAAAACGTGCAGAAGGCTTGTGATTTTTTTTCCCTGAAATGCCATCAACAAAGGGTTGCATGTGCTACAATAACCATCTTCCCAGCTTTCAGGAACAGGCAGACTTCAATCAGAAAACCAAATTTTTCCAACACAATCTTGGTATTTTACTGAGACATACCCCATTTTTACATTTTTTGTGTGCTTTTAGCCTCCTTCCAGTTAATAACAAAAATAGGTATGAAACCAATGCTGGATCCCAGAGAGCTAAACATTTCTAAAAAAAAAGTAGTCAACATTCCAAATTCAGCAAGGGCTCATTTGTGTAGATCCTACAAGGGTTTCCTACTGAAAACAGCTGAAATAAAAAAAATAAAAAATATTGAAATTAAGCTGAAAATAAACCAGCCATTTTTCTCCATGTTTTACTCCAACTTTTTCCTGTGATGTCAGATTTGTGAAAGCAATATAGCATTACGCCTGCTAGACTCTTCTGGTTGCGAGGATATATAGTTTATCAAGAACCCTAAGTTCTCAGAACCAATAAAGGAGCTGCTACCTTGAAATGGGTTTTCCTAGTATACAGCAATTCATTTGGTGAATTAGAAAGAGTGAAAAATAGGTATCAATGAAACCTTTGTATTTCCAAAATGGGCACAAGATAAGGTGTTGTGCAAATAACCTCTGCTTCTCATCTCTGAATTCCGGGGTCCCCATACTAGCATATGAATTACAGGCCATTTCTCAAATAGTCATCTTTTTTTACACACTGTCTTACGTTTGGAAGAAAAAAATGTAGAGAAAGACAAGGGGCAATAACACTTGTTTTGCTATTCTGTGTTCCCCCAAGTCTCCCGATACAAATGGTACCTCACTTGCGTGGGTAGGCCTAATGCCTGCGACAGGAAACGCAACATGGACTCATCAAATTTTTACATTGAAAACTGACGTGTTTTTTGGAAAGTGCCTAGCTGTTGATTTTAATCTCTAGCTCAGCCGTCACCTAGGAAAACCTATCAAACCTGTGCATTTTTTTAAACTAGACACCCAGGGGAATCCAAGATGGGGTGACTTGTGGGGCTCTCACCAGGTTCTGTTACCCAGAATCCTTTGCAAACTTCAAAATTTGGCCCCAAAAAAAACAAAACACTTTTTCCTCACATTTTTGTGACAGAAAGTTCTGGAATCTGAGAGGAGCCCCAAATTTCCTTCCACACAGCGTTCCACCATGTCTCCCGATAAAAATGGTACCTCACTTGTGTGGGTAGACCTAGTGCCCATGAAAAGAAATGCCCCAAAACACAACGTGGACACATCACATTTTCGCAAAGAAAAAAGAGCTGTTTTCTGCAAAGTGCCTAACTGTGGATTTAGGCCTCTAGCTCAGCCGGCACCTAGGGAAACCTACCAAACCTGTGCATTTTTGAAAACTAGACACCTAGGGGAATCCAGGATGGGGTGACTTGTGGGGCTCACTAGGTTCTGTTACCCAGAATCCTGTGCATACTTCAAAATTTGGCCAAAATTTGATCGAATTTCAGTGACAGAAAAATCTGGAATCTGAGAGAGCCATTTATTTCCTTCCACCTAGCGTTCCCCCGTGTCTCCTGATAAAAATGGTACCTCACTTGTGTGGGTAGGCCTAGTGCCTGCGAAAGGAAATGCCCCAAAACACTATGTCAAAATTATCAAATACAAACCAACCTGGTTTTGTGTGTGTGTGTGTGTGGGGGGGGGGGGGGGCACCTGCGTTTTTGGTCCTGGGCTTAGCAGCCATATAGGGAAACCTATCAAACCCAAACATTTCTGAAAACTAGACACCCAAGGGAATTCAGGGAGGTGTGACTTGTGTGGATCCCCAGTGTTTAGAATCCTCAGCAAACCTCAAATTTAGCTAAAAAAAAAAAAAAAAAAATGTTTCCCACATTTCTGAGTGGGATCACCGCACGGGACAGATTTCCTACCACCCAAAGTTCTCCTCAGTCTCCCTGTTAAAATGATACCTTACTTGTGTAGGTGGGCCAAGTGCCTATGACAGGGCCAAAAACATGTTAAAATTGAGGGGGAACCAAAGCGGGTCCAAAAGGGCAGTTTGAAAAATAAAAAAAAGTAGGCTGACAAGTGGGGCAGAACTTTTATCGGTATAGATGCGACAATGCTGGGTGGTAGGAATTTTGGGGGTTCCTGCAGATTCCAGAAGGTTCCATCGCAAAAATGTGGGAAGAATGTGTGATTGACAGCAAAGTTTGAGGTTTGCAGGGAATTGTGGGTAAGAAAATGGTGCGGGTGCATGTGAAGCACACCACCCTGGACTCACCCAGATGTTTAGTTTTCAGATGTGTCTAGGTCTTGTGGCTTTTTCTACATGGCAGCATCCCAAAGTCCAAAAAGTGCACCCCTCCCCATTCCAGGTGGGAAGATTTTTGAGAGTTAGACAAGCTCTCATGTCCCAAATGTAAAACCAAAATAATCAAATGTCCTCTTGCTTGCCATAGGATACGTTGTTTTAGTGTGTGGGGGAGAGCTGAAAGACTGTTACCCCCTTCAGTTGGGGTGGAAGCATAACCATGCCCAAACTGGTTGGCAGCCACCACCCCACAATTTTTTTATTTTTTATTCCCTGGCATCTAGTAGGCTTTCTGCCCCCCAGCGAGTGGATTAGGGGTAACTGCCCCATCTGCCCACCGGTGGGCAGAAAAATGTTGGCCCCATTTATTTGGGGTGGGTGTATGGCCATACCCCGTCCCTCTTTTTTTGAAAAAAATAAAAATAAATCTTCCCTGGTCTCTGGGGGGCAGATGGGCCTTCCAAAAATAGGGCGATCTGCCCCCAAAGGCGGCAGATATGGCCAACAGTAATGTGCCCATATGGGGAGCGGCTCTTGCCCAAGGGGCTGCCCCCCCAAAAAAAAACACACACAAAAATCCTTGGTGCCTAAGTGGTTTCTGCCCCCCCCGCGGGGGCAGATCAGTCTAATAGGAGTAGGCCCTTCCGCCCCAAAGGGGAGGAGAAACGGCCTAAAATAAACCTGCCCCCCCCCCGGGAACAACCCTTGCCTAATGGGTCAATCCCCTTGCGTGAAGTTGGCACAAAAAAAAAAAAAAAAAATTTGGTGCCTAGTGGTTTCTGCCATCGGCCTAATAAAAATAGGCCGATCTGCCCCCAAAGGGGCAGAAATGGCCTAGAGTTAATTTTGCCCCCAGGGGAGTGACCCTTGCCTAAGGGGTCGCTCTCCACATATAAAACACACAAAAAATATATATATATAGATTCCTGGTGTTTGTGTTTCTGCCTCCCCTGGGTGCAGATCGGCCTAATTAGATTAGGCGGATCTGCCGTAAAATAATTTACCACCCGGGAAGTGGATCTTGCCCAAGGGGCCGCTCCCCTTAAGCAATAAAAACAAAAAATTAAAACAATATGCCTGGTGTCTAGTGGGCATTTGTATTGCCCGATTGCTTTGCGATCGGGCAGCAGAAATGCTGAGTGAGACATGAAAGGAGAGGAAAGGCCTTCCCTCTCCTTTCAAGCCTCTCTCGCCCTCTCCACGTGATTGGAGGAGAAATGCTTTTGCATTTCTCCTCCGATCCACGCTGGGGAGTAGGCATCTGGAGAGGTCAGCGCGCAATCGTGCGCTGACGTCATCAGATGCCACGGAGGAGTCAGTGGGATGCGGGGGTGGAAGGGGAAGCGATTCCCCTTCTATCCCTGCCCAGGGGAGGGGGGTGCACTAGCGCTTCCCCTGAGGGCCCCTACCTGGACGTAGTGGTTACGTCCTTGGCAGCACCCCTGGATGTAATGGTTACATCTTGGGCACCCGAGCGGTGCCACCCAGGACGTAACGGTTATGTCCAGGGTTAAGTAAATATATCACTGAATTCAGTGATATTTATTGAAAGTAATTTTTTGAAGCATAAACCATTCAAAAATACCCCATACCCTGATGACATTGCCCAAAAGGTGTCAGTTTATGTTCTTTTCATAGCCTGTATCATTACCAAGTGTGAAGCTAGATCTCTTTAAATTAAATCACACCTAAGTGAGGTTTTTGTACTGAGCAGATCCATTACTAAATTACTTCAATATGCTATCAAACTGGTTGGTTAACCTGACTGGTGCGTGTGTCGGCCAGTGGCCAACAGACGCACACCCTCCCTTGTGCCGGCTGAGACTGGGCGGGATTTTTTTTTATTTTTTATTTAAAGCCTCTCAGACATGAAGAACTTCTGTGTCTCCACCCGCCCCTTTGTGACGTCAACGCACCACAAGGCGCTCTGATATCACAGTTTCTTTTCCCCACCAGAGCAGAAAGCAGCAGGTAGGGCCAGTTTCTGTTCCGGTGGAGAAAATAGGCCCAAGAGGGCCTCTGCACCTTTTAGGAAGCCCTTGTTTAAAAGCAGAGATTCTCCCCTTTCAAACAAGGCCTTCCTGAAAGTGTTCCTTGGCCAGGAAACACCACTAGACACTAAGGATTTTATCTAGGGGGTGGGGGTCGGCCCCTTTGAAAATGGGGCGACCTCCCCCTGGGGACATTTTTTTGTTTTTTTCAAATACCTAGTTTACCCCTGGGGGGTGCGATCGTCCCCAAGGGATTAAGATAGTAAAGAAATTAATGTTTTAAAAAAAAAAAAAAAGAATAAAGTTGGTTTACCCCTGTTAGGGGTGGCGCGATTCCCCATGGCCTATTCCTCGGGGGAGGGGCATTTTTTTTTTTTTTACATAATAGAAGTTGGTTTATCCTGGGGGGGAGGGGGGCACTCTTGCCTCCTGCAAACACCCCCCTGCTTTACAAATTAAAAAAATATTTAAATACATGAGATTGACAGGGAGTTGCCCGTGAGCAGGGAATTTTGTTTTTTTTAATAAGTGTGGGGTTTCCCTGAGGGCTGCGATCGGCACCCAAGAAAAGAGAAAGAGAAAGACTATGTATATATATATATATATATATATATATAATAAATAAAAAAATTAAAAAAATTGCCACCACTTGTCTTGCAGCGCACGTCTTCAAAGCAATGCACATACTCCAACCGACATGTTTCAACCCTAGCTAACAGGCAGCAACAAAAATGTCAATATAACTCTTGTGATTATGTTCATGCTAGAGAAAGAGATCTGACTTTTATCTAGTGGCAGTTTTGATGCCGTTAAGTAGTGCAGAAGGTTTATATGCCCGCTGCAAAGAACAAATCTGTATTATCTGTGAATAGCCGAGTGGATTAGTAAAGCCAGACATTACCTGCACTTTAAAACAAATGAAATGTATGTGCAGGAGGAGCTATGGAGAGATGAAGGGCTATACTGCTGGGTGGTAGTGAGGGATTCCGAGGAGGAGGTCACAGGAGTTGGGAGCACCAAAAATTATTGTCGGACAAGGTGCCACAGGCGCTAAAGACTGTGATGATGGATATGTGGCAAGGTGAAGTAACAGTGTGCTCGTGTTTTAGAGGGTCAGTTTAGCCAGTAGCAGAGATGGCATCTTGCTGGATGACTGCTGCTCAAGCTCTATCTCAGGTCATGGAGGACAGCTCTGAAGCAGAATCAGAGACTGAGACAGCGGATACTGAGACAGCATCTGAGGAAGAGGACAATGGAGAAGACTGTGGGAGTGCTTTTCAGTCAGGGGAGTCCCATCCGACAACTCCTCTTCCAGTGACTCTGAGAGAGGCGATGAGCACAGTCATGCTGTCTCTTCGTAAGCGCAGTCTGTGCCGCGGGACAACAGGTCAGCCCAACCCAGAGAGCAGGTACATGTGGCGGCAAGCACACTCAGAGTGCTCTCTTGGCAGCTCCCCAATTTAGTTCAGCCTCAAATTCCACCCAAATCATACTGAGGAGAAATAAAAAGTATCTATCACAAAACAACCTGGCTATGTAAGGCGGGCACCTGCATTTTTTGGTCCTGGGCTCGGCGGCCATATAGGGTATCCTACCACACGCAGACATTCTTGAAAACTACACACCCGGGGGAGTCCATGGAGGTGTGGCTTGTGTGGATTCCCCAAAGTTTTCTTACTCAGAATACACTGCAAAGGTGAAACGCTGAATAAAACATTTTCTTTGCATTTCTGTCACACAAACAACAGGAATGTGCAGGGATCTGCAAAAATCCTACCGCCCAGCATTTCCCCACTTTTCCTGATGAAAACACTACCACCCTTGTGTGCCTGTGCCTGCATCAGGAATGGATCACCCCATGGTCAAAAGTTGCACTCATGTAAGGACTTCCATTAACCATTGCGTGGTCCGTTCCTGTTGCAGGAACTAGGCTTACCCACACAAGTGAGGTACCATTTTGATTGGGAGACTTGGGGTAGTGCTGGGTGGAAGGAGGTTTGTGGCTAGCCTCAGATGGCTGGGTTAGTTGACAGCTCTCTTGTGCATTTCACTCAGCCAACCCAAACACAGGATGCTCAGTCACACCAGCACACATCTGCATACTGAATGGGTCTTCCTGGGCTGGGAGGGTGGAGGGCCTGACACTTGTATGTCAAAGGACAGTAGCCTGCCCTCACACAATGAACTGCCAAACCCCCTACTGGGACCCTGGCAGACAGGATGGAACGGAAAGGGGACCTTGTGCACTTCTAAGCCACTCTTTGAAGTCTCCCCCCCTCCAAAGACACATTTGGGAATTTAAACAAGGCCTCTTTCTGGACAAGATACCACTGGTGAAGAAACTCTGAACCAGAACCTGCGATCTGCCAAAAGAAGTTGCCTGACTGCCCAAAGGACTCCCCTGACTGCTTTGCTGAAAAGGACTGCTGGCTTGCTGTTGCCATTCTGCCTTGCTGCCCTCTGACTCTGCTCTGGGAGACAGAACCCAGTGAGAGCCCCACAAGCCACCCCATGCTGGATTCCCCTAGGTGTCTACTTTACAAAAATGTATAAATTTGGTAGGTTTCCCTAGGTGCCAGCTGAGCTAGAGCCCAAACTCCACAGCTAGGCACTGTGCAAAAAAAAAAACGTCAGTTTTCAATGGAAAAATGTGATTTGTCCATGTTGTGTTTTGGGTCGTTTCCTGTCACGGGCACTAGGCCTATCCACACAAGTGAGTACCATTTTTATCAGGAGACTTGGAGGAAACACAGAATAGAAGAACAAGTGTTATTGCCAATTGTCTTTCGCTATATTTTTGCCTTCCAAATGTAAAGAAGTGTGTAAGAAAGACGTAATTTTGAGAAATGCCCTGTAATTCACATGTTAGTTTGGGGACCTTCAAATTCAGAGATGTGCATGTAACCACTGCTTCTAAACTCCTTATCTTGTGGCCATTTTGGAAATATATAGGTTTCCTTGACACCTATTTTTCACTCTTTATATTTTACCAAATGAATTGCTGTATACTCGGTATACAATGAAAACCTATTGCAAGGTGTAGCTCATTTATGGCTCTGTGTACCTTGGGTTATTGATGAACCTACAAGCCCTACATCCCCGCAAAGAAGGGTGTTGTAGACGTAACAGTATACTGCTTTCAAAAATCTGGCATAGCTGGAAAAGGTTACAGAAGAAAACGTAGACAGAAATGGCTGTTTTTTAAACTCAATATTTTTTTTATTTCAACTGTTCCTTTCTACAGGAAACCCTTGAAGGATCTACACAAATACCCCTAGCTGAATTCAGAATTGTGTCTACTTTTTAGAAATGTTTAGTTGTCCGGGATCCAGCACTGGTTTCACACCCATTTCTGTCACTAACTGGAAGGAGGCTGAAAGCACAAAAATAGTAAAATATGGGGTATGTCCCAGTAAAATGCCAAAACTGTGTTGAAAAATGTAGTTTTCTTATTCAAGTCTGCCTGTTCCTGAAAGCTGGGAAGATTATGATTTTAACACCGCAAACCATTCGTTGATATAATTTGCAGGAAAAAAAAAAAAAAAGATGATTTCTTCTGAAGCACTTTTTACCATTTTTCCCTAAAAACACACATTTTAGCTGTCTTTTGGCTAATTTCTCGGTCGCCTCCTGGGAACACAAACTCTGGATACTTTTAGAATTCCTGGGATGTTGGAAAGAAAGGAGGCATATTTGTCTTGGATAGCTCATGTGGACAAAAAGTTATTGGGGCCTAAGCGCAAACTACCTCAAATAGCCAAAAAAAGGGCTCAGCACTTGGAGGGGGAAGGAGAAGGGGGAGGAGGAAGGCCCAGCAGCTAAGGGGTTAAGAAAAATTATACATAGTGAAATAAAGCGATGGGCCATAGATCAGACAATTTGGTCAACTGAGGAAGCCGGGATTTCAGACTAGAGTTACAAACTTGTCTCTTCAGTTTAACACAAAAGGTCAGTGCATTTTTGGTAAATTATTAAATTATTGTTATGCAAGTATTGCTAGTACATGGAGTTCAATAAAATCACAACTTAATTCAAATTGACGCTACACATGTGCCTAGTCATATAATTTAAAGGTATACTTTAAAATGTTTCAACAAACGCTGAATATCAAGCACAAAACGCAGTACATACCTGTCTGAAATCAGTGCAGGAGCAAACTCTGTGGGGGGTCCACGACCTGATCCTATTCGTTTGCTAATTGTGGTCATTGAGGTATTAAGCCGCTCCTAAAATCCCTTTTCCCCAAGCTTGAAGTAACACTAACATAAAATAGTAACTACCACTTCCATTACTCTGCACAAGTGTCGGTTCCTCCGCAGTGGCTCTGGGGCACAGCCCTGCCCCCTGGGAGGCACCTCTTCTGCCCCTTGCTACACCTGCTATTTAAATGGACTCTGTTCACGAAAGCACAGTGTAGAGGTCAGTCCTCGGTCTCATCTTCGGGCTCCTGATTAAAGGAAGAGGATGGGTTGACTGGGCTGAAGCATGGTCCAGCTACAGAGTGCGGTTTAAAAACATAGCACTCAGTAGGAGGATGTCTGGATTACAAATGTTTGAGGTGTATATTTCAACCCTGTGCCCCTCACACGTAGCCAATTCTACGCTGTTTTATGAATGTTTGACACCTCTGCTAATTATCAAAGTTATGATGTATTATGTGCTCACTTTAGAAAAATGCACGCTCTTCATTGGCAATCGGCAGACGATGGCACGCGCTCCAGCATTGTGCATAAACTGCGCCAGTCTTCTGAGGAAGGGCTGTGCATAAACCCCCAAAATATTTAAGAGAGGAAAAAGAAGGAGGGAGGGTGACCCCTTCGAAAGGGGTGTATATAGGCAGGGCCACTGAAACTATGAGATTGTGCGACTGCTGTGATCTTCCTATAATTATAGATTTGCCACATAATTTATCATCTGCTACATAATCTGCAGATTTTAACAAAAAACACATTTGTTTCTAAATCAAACGGTTCAAAAGTTTCCGAAATGCAGCAACACATTTTGCCACAGCAGTGGAAGCCCCAAAGTTTACCTTTCTTTTGCTTATTACTACATGTGAGTGTAAAACTGGTACGACTCAGGTGCAACTAACACTCATATTGTTGGCAAGTTTAAAAAAAAGGAAAAAATAATGAAGTAATAGTACAATAAAACGTGCTGCATTTTGCCGCACAATTTCCCTTGCCGCGTAATTTACTCAACCCCGGAGCATAATTTTACCTTCTCCTGCCGCATAATTCCAGTGACCCTGTATACAGATGACAAGCGCTACGGAGAAAGAACATGATAAACAGGAAGGAAAAGTTCTAGAATTCGTCTGTGTTTGTAGCCAGCCAGCTAGGCCCAGTGGGCTTTACAAGTCCCGACACCAAGCGAGACACAAACGGGGCTTCCCAGAGAACAGGAGATGAGGTGGAGGGGGGCAGGAAGGAACTGCGAGTTAAGAGCGGGGCGTAGACTTGGTTGAGGCCGCGGGTGCAGCGGCACCGGGGCCCACTGATTTCTGCGCTATTTCACAGTTCAAGCAGCCAGGGTGCCCGTTTCATTTCGTGGACGAGGACTAGTTACACACTGGCTGCGACGCTGTCAGGGCGACCATAATTTAATAAAAACTGTGGCGGACACAGACCTAAAATAAAGGTTGGCACTGATGACAGACGTCGAACCCACATCGTAGGACTGTACAATACAATAGCGCTATAACAGGCACTGAAACAGAAACAAAAAAAATAGCGTTTCAGGGGTTGCACACTGTGTTCCATTTCAAAACATTTTACCTGGCCGAGGCAAGACAGATCTCAATGTGTCTCCCATCACACATGAACAACTCATTCAGCCAGTCGCCTCTGCATTCTGGAACTCGTAGTCCTGTTTCTATAAGGCTACGCATAATCAGTAGCACCAAAACGCAAGTGATAAAACAGAAAACGGGATTAGCTGGGTTTGTGTTTCCAAATGTCAGCATGGGGGAAGGGGGTGGGATTATGGTGGATGAGAAATGCCCACGGAGCTGTGAGGCGATTATTTCCATTCCGCACTGGGAATCAACATTCACCACCCTTTGTATCCACCTGATGTTTGGATTTGAAGGAACAGAACTCAGTCACTCCCTCCCTATGCTGTAATAAGACCCAGAGGCATGTTTGACCTTTGCCGATGGGTCTAGGGGCACAAACTCACTCCCTTGCTAAAAACCACTGTGGTTGCACGGATAAAGAGAAAGCGCGAGGTATAAATAAATACCTCTTATTCAGAAAACCTGTGACACTGGCCTGGGAAGCGATTTGAAGCAGCATTATTACAATATTTGGAGCTTTATAAAGTACATGAAAAATATATCGTTTCTTTTTTCCTTCTCCATCAGACCGTCCTTCTCTCGGTTTTGCTTTTTGTTTATGTTTCAAGTCACGCTCGCTTTTTTTGTTTGCCTACTGGAAGACGCCACACAAATAGGAGGTCGTATGACAAGGCTCGAAAGGGGCGGAAATGACGAGAACGGACGGGGTGGGAGGTCGTCTCAAACAGTGGTGGAGGGGGCGAGAGGAGCTGGGCAGAGAGTGCATGTGCCTGATAGAGGAAGCGGGGTGCGAAGCACCGCTGGCCACAGCCGTGGGGAGAGGAGGGCGGGGTAGCAGCGAGGGGTGAAAGCGGCCCTGCTCCAGCGGTCCCACTCTACCTTCCTTTACCGCATCCTGCGGGTCCCACGGCGATGCCACCCGGCGCAGAGCTGGCACACCTCTGCAGGGCTCAGGTCTGAGCCAGTGCTGCCTCTCCCCGGGCTTTTGTACGGGAGGAGGTGGGGCAATGCCTGGCGCGATGCTAAACACCACCGAGTCACCAGGTGCCTGCTCCGACGCCCAAAGCCACGGGGTCCGCCCGGCCCTGCCGGGACAGGAAACCCGATCAGCATTATTACTACACGGCTTCACGCTGTCCGGGCGAGGACTGCGCCTCGTTAGTACCAGCTTAACGCCCAGATGCAGCAACAAGCCTCAGGAAGAGGAGCAGTTATTCCTCGCAAAGCCTCCCCCCCTCACACACACACACTGCGCGGCAACACGTTTTGCAGCGTTTTTAACGACCTCTGATCCGTTTGAGGGAGAAAAAAGTTTTTTTTTCGCTCTGCATGTTATGCACCAGATGATGGATTAATTGGCAAATGAGGCAAATGCATAATTTATGCGGAAAATTTAGCTGCCAAATCCCGTAATTGCAGCGGCCCTGATCTTCAATCAAGCTTTTAAAGGTCTTCCGATGGACTGGGCCGGGCTTGGAGCGTTGCCGACGGATGCTGAGGTGTGGTTCAACATCCTCGGCGCCTACGCGGGGCAACCTGGCGCCTTTTCTTTCTTTTGTCACCAGTCTGATGGTGTCCTGGCTGTGGCGAAAGACGCCAGCTATCCGGAGCCCGGTACCCCTAGGACTCAGACAGGACTTCCTTCGGGGGCCTAAGGAAACGGGTGGCTGAGATGTCGAAACGTCAACGATCTGTTAAGCAGACCTCCACCTACCACCCACAGAGTAACATTTTAGACAACATTTCCCTGCAGAACCTATGTTAATGTGGTGGACCCGGCAGCCGTCGTCGTATTTCGAGAGTTTTTTTTTTAATTTGTGCCTTCACTTGTATCACTGACTAGAGCACTGCGCGGCCACACCTTTAGAACTGTATCCCCTTTGGAGTGTATAAGCCAGCGTCTACCTTACTTGATCCCTTTAACATCTTAACACCTTTCTACTCCACCTCTACCAAGATCATCTGCGGAGTCCCCCAAGGTTCCTCCCTCAGCCCCACACTCTTCAACATTTACATGATCCCCCTAGCCAACATCATCCGATCACACAGAATCACTATCCTCTCCTACGCAGATGACACCCAACTCATCCTCTCCCTCACCTGCAACCCCACCACCGCCAAAACCAACCTACACGCTGCTCTCCTCGACACCGCCAACTGGATGACAACTAACCACCTTAAGCTTAACTCCAACAAAACCGAGAACATCATCTTCAGCCCCAACAAAACCACATGGGACGACTCCTGGTGGCCCACCGCCCTAGGCCCCGCAAACCGCGCACGCAACCTCAGCATCATCCTGGACCCCTCACTCTCCATGACACAGCAAATCAATGCCCTAACCTCCTCCTGCTTCCACACACTCCGCACTCTAAAAAAATCCTTTAAATGGATTCCCCCAGAGGCCAGGAAGACAGTCACCCATGCACTGATCAGCAGCAGACTAGACTATGGTAACACCCTCTACACCGGCACCACACTCAAACTCAAACGCAAACTCCAGATAATCCAGAACACAGCCTCACGCCTCGTCCTTGGCCTCCCCCGCCACAAACTAATCTCACCACACCTCAAATCCCTTCACTGGCTCCCCATAGACAAGAGAATCACATTCAGGATACTCATCCAAGCACACAAATCCCTCCACAACACCGGCCCAACCTACCTCAACGAAAGAGTGAACTGCCACACTCCCACACGCAACCTCCGATCAGCCGACCTCGCCCTAATCACAGTCCCCCGAAACCAAAGCACCACCACAGGAGGCAGGTCCTTCTCCTACCTCGCCCCCAAAACCTGGAACTCCCTCCCCACCAACCTTCGCAAAACCAAATACCTCCTGCTCTTCAGAAAGAACCACAAGACATGGTTGTTCGAACAGTGACCCTCCTTACCCCCGTAGACCCTCCCCCAAGCACCTTGAGACCCTACGGGTAGCGCGCTCTATACATTTATTTGATTGATTGATTGATTGATGCACTCCTTCTAGCTGACCAGTTTAAACCTTCTATCAGAGTTAATTACGGGTAGGTAGCAGTAGGTTGAACATGTAGTCTCCTCTTTCTGTTTCATTTCCTTAAGAGTTGGTATTTATCCCTGTCTTGCTGTACAGGGCTGTACTGCCATTTGTTAAATTTTGTTTTGACCAATGACTTTGTGTTTCACCACTGCGCATATTAGTTGCTCAATGTTCACATTGTATGTTTTGTTCAGTTTAGCCGCCTATGGGCTTTGACATTGCATTAGCCATTACTTTCTGTATTCAGTTTAGCCGCCTATGGGCTTTGACATGGCATTAGCCATTACATTCTGTATTCTGCCTATTGGCTTTGACATGCTGTATCCAGTCTAGCCGCCTATTGGCTTTGACATTGCATGCCTATTGACTTTGACATGCTATTAGATATTCTGCCTATTGGCTTTGACATGATATTATATATTGCATTTTGTATTCAGCTCAGCTGCCTATTGGCTTTGACATGATATTATACATTGCATTTTATATTCAGCTTAGCTGCCTATGGGCTTTGACATGGTATAAGACATTGCATTTTGTATTCAGCTTAGATGCTTATTGGCTTTGACATGACACTAGACATTGCATTTGATACTTAGGTTAGCTGCCTATTGCCTTTAACGTGGAGTTAGACATTGCAGTTGAGAATCCAAGCTGTATTTTTCCAAGCTGTGTTTTTGAACCAAGATGTTTTTCTCACAGTAGACTAGACCTGATAAGAGAGGGTACATGGTGTTGTTCTCTCTGCTTGAGCTTGGGAACAGGAGTAGTCTTGGAGACCTGGCCAGTCTCCAAAAGGCTTGCTCAGTTTCCCAGGTCTGAGAGGAGGGGGCACACCTTTGTAACGAATGACACAGGCTGCAGAGAGTCAGATTCGAATCTGCCGGACCTCGTGCTGGAGCTTGGCGCCAGCTGCCAGCAATCCCGTGTGGGTAGATGAATCTCTTTCTCGCGGCTGACAGGGGTCATCAGCTTGCAGATCTTAGAAAGATAAAGCTGTAAATAGTTTCCCACACAGTGAAGTATTTGTTTTGCTTTGCATTCAATATCTTATAAATATAACCTGCTGTGTATATTGCAAACTGATATATTTTGTTTGATTAACGCGGGCTTGAAAGCTACTAATTCGTCATACATAAATATTGTGGTTGAGGAAGAATTAACAACAATAAAAGTCTTCTTTGACCTCAGAAGTGCATTTCTGTTGTGTTATGTTAGTGCTTAGAAACTAGATAAGAGGAAAGCACTACAAGGGCTCGGTTAAGCTTGACTGCCAGGGAGGCAGCAGGGGCGCAGCTATGATGCTTTTGTAGTTGATGAAGCTGGTCCTGAAGCAGGGGCGTCATGCATCTCCCCCTTCCTCTTCAGCAGATACAACGGGTGTGTTGTTCTTTATGGGCCTCTTCTGTCTGCAACTCGCCAGACAAAAGGCTCATAAACAACGTGAAAGGGTGGGATGGATGGGTAGATGTGTGAGTGAATGTGTGGATGGGTAGCTGATGGCTGAATATCTGAAAGGACAGATGTAAGGCTGAATGAGTGAAAACGAGACTGGATGGATGCAAAGGTAGAATAAGTGAAAGAATGGATGAGGGAAACAGAGGGTGGATCGATCACATGAGTGAGAGTGGATTGATAAGAAAGTATAGGTGAGAGTATAGATGGCTGAGTGAAAGGGTGAATAGATGGGTGGAGTGAAAGGGTGGATGAGCGGAAGGATGAGTAAAAGAGTGGATGCTAGGGCATCATGAACCCCAACTTTAGCAGCTATAGCGGGGAGGGAGTTCTTGATGGGCCTCTTCTCTCTGGAAATTGACAGGAAAAGGTGAATGAAAGATTGGATGCACAGACGTGCGAGTGAAAGGGTGTATGAATGGAGAGTGAAAGGATGGATGAGAGAGTGAAAGGATTGGTAGCCGAGTGAATAGATGAATGCATGAGATGAGAGAAAGGGAGGATGAAGAGATGGATGGAGTAAAAGGCTGAATGGAGTGAAAGGGAGGTTGGATAGATGAGGGAAAGGATGGACAGATGAGTGAAAGATGGATACATGAGGAAAAGGGATGGCTAACGGAAAAGGATGGATGAGTGAAAGGGAGGGTGAATGGATGGACGGGTGAGTGAAATTGCATATGGATGAGTGAGTGAAAGAAAGGATGGATGAGTGAAAGGGTAAATGGATGAGTGAAAGCATGGCTGGCTCAGAGGGTGGGTGAATGGATGAGTTCAAAGGAAGATGGATGGGCAAGCAAAAGTTTTGATGAATGACTGAAGGGTGGATGGGTGAAAGGTTGGATGAAGAAATGGATGAGTGAAGGGGTGGAGAGATGGATAGGTTTGAGATGGATCAATAGGTTTGGATGTGGATGGGCAGAATGCTGAAAGACTAAATGATGGATTTGAGAATGAATGAATAGATGGCAGAATGTGGCATGTAAGATGCAAGATGCCAAGTTAATGAGCCCGTAGATCAGGCATGAGACCCACAATACAGATGCCAGAAAACAAGCAACCCCAAAGTCTCTGGTTGGGAGGGGAAAATGGAGAACTTTCTCACTTTCCTCAGTGGGAAGACCACTGAAGAAAGTACCAGGCTTTTTTTTGCAATTTGTTTCTTGCAGGTGTAAATAGTGATCAATGTGAACCTAAATTAATCTACGCTGGGTAAAAGGTGGCGTTCAAATCCGTTCAGGTTCATGTCTTAACTTGTAAGCCAGGTCTGGATTAGTTGTCATGGTGGTAAACATGTTTTTGGAGGGTGGCAAGTGTTTCCCATTTAAGACTATGGGAAATATTTGGCTTGGGAGGATGAATTTGATTGAAAGGAAGGTGACACCAACCAAATTAGGGTAAATTATTAATCAATATGGTGAAACATTCCAGGTGTATTTTGGAATTGTTAATTGGAAGTAGTGTCCATTGGTTGCTGTTGTTAAAGTTACACATGCTCAGTTGCATGCAAGACATTCTGTTAGCTTGCAGTGGGCTTAGAGCCCACCCGTTGTTTCCCATTGGTTGGCTTCATTTTCATTGTCATTTCGTTAGCTGTGTGGCCTTTCCTTTCTTCTGAGTTTGTTCCACCCTCAGAACATGGACTCATTACTATGTCCTTCTACCACTCGCTTTTACAGTTGCTTCTTTTTTCTTTTCGTTCAAGCTTTTATGGGAGACAAACAACTAAATGCTTACACCCCAAAAGCCACTTCAGTTACACATCCATTGGGGTGGGGGGGAACTGTTGACGGTGTTAAGACTGAATTTCATGAGGCAGTGTCCCAAAACAAGGCACCACTCAGCACATCACCAATTTGATTAATTAAGGAAGGGCAGGCTGGGTGAGTTCTAGGGCAGAGTGAAAATTTTAGAGAGGTATGTTAACAAAACGAAAGGTACAGGATAACTGGAATGCAGCTGCATAGATCTTTGCTCTAAAGTCTATTGACATAGAAAATCAAGGAAAACACTAAGGGCCAGATGTACAAACACATTTTCCATAGACACAGAATGGGCAAAACTGCTTGCTACATCTGGCCCTAAGTCCCAAATGTACATCAAAATCGTTAAGAATGTGGACAATATTCCTAGTAGCTTAGGAAAGTCCTCGTGGTCAGCCCCAAACGCAAGGGTTTATATAGGAAGTCTTCTCATAAGGCAGAATGAAAACTGCTGAGACGTGAGCAAAATAATAGAATTCTTAGCAAATCAGAGCACAGAACTGATAAATGTTATCTTGCCTTACCCTGCCCTCAACTTAAGTATTGATTCAGTACTTCCATGCTAATGGAATCCGGAAATGGGAGAACAAACTAGCTGCAAAACAACAGTGAACTATTGTGAATGAATGTGATACAACAAGCTAGCCGAACAGACCTTGTGTAGTTGAAACTTTACTGAGCAAATGTTAGAAAAGTTTTCTTGGAGAACTCCAAGAACACTATCATTCAGAAATAAGCAAACATGACTGGCAGAATGCTGGAACTATAATAAGCTGAAGATACAGGGTGTGATATCCATTTTCAACCAGGTAGTGTTGAGGCCCAAAGGATGCCTTGTTAGCATAGGCCAAGAAAAGGCACTAACAGGTCAAAGGAAAATTGTTTTGAAGTCAATAGCACCATATTGTATTGTATTATAATAGTATTTATATATCGCTTATTACCCTTGATGAGGCATCAAATCACTTTTTGGCAAGTAGCACGCTACTCCGGAACCCAAAAGTAATCAGTGGTGGATTAATGTAGGGAAATATGAGTACCGTGTTAGTATTATTATGAGTTAATTTGAGCCACGGATATGTGAGTTTGTTAGTTAGATTGCCTAGAGTAATGGAGGGGTAGAGGAGAGAAGAATCCAGAAGTGTTAATTGGGAGTTAATAGTAATAGGATGAGGCTTGGGATGAGTAGAGGGGTAAGGAGGAGGGAAGAGTCTGTGGAAAGTATTAGGGAGATCATAGTAGTAGTAGGGGTTTTGGTAGAGTCAGAGGTTTGATAAATGAGGGAGAACTTAATAGGGTTGTGTGGGAGATCATGGTAGTAAAGTGAGGTTTGGGTGAGCTAGATGTGGAAGAGAAGGGAAGAGCTTAGACAGGGTTATTTAGGAGATGAAAGTAGTAGAATGGGTTTGGGATGAGTCAGAGTGGGGATGGAGGATAGATTGACAGCCATGTCATATGGTGATGGGTAGACAAAGTAAAGCTTACAAGAGAGTAAAAATATATATTTTTTATTTATAATTTTATTTATATATAGACACATTTTTATCATTTTTATTTATTCATCATTATTAATAAAAATAATTTACATATTTGAATTTTATTTATAGATTTTATTTTATTTTTATTAAATTTTTCTCTAGTACAGTAGGACTAGAGTAATAAATGAATAGATATGTAAATACATAGCAAGGGAATATATGTTCAAGGAATATAATATTGGGTATAATATGAGAAGAAAAGTAGTATTCTATAAACACAGACTTTCAAGATTTGTAATGTTTGAAGTTAATTAATAAGTGTACTTTTCTAACATTTATTTATCTTTACTCAATTTGTGAATAGCCAAATGCTTATGATAATAAAACATTTGATCAGTGTGATATAAAATGAGAGCAGGGATTCATAAGTATCTAGTATAACAACTTATCTAGGAGCTATGCAATGACCTATGAACATGTTAAGCATAGAATAACATACGTATATATATATGTGTGTGTGTGTGTATATATATATATATATATACACACTCACACACATACACACATGAACACACACACACCTATATATATATATATATTTGAACCCAAGAGTAAATATACATTAGTTAAACAGGTTTAAAGAGTATGTGTGTGATTTATTGTTATGTTATAGTAGCGATACATATTTCCTAAAAAACTATACATATCTAGAATATACACATAATCAGATTAAAATATTTATCAACACAGACATATGCAGTCCAAAGCAGTTTGAATATGGTGGTTATGAAGGAAAGAGGGAACTCTTAAGTAGTCTTCTGAAGATAAGAGAGTTATCTGTGGTTCTTATATTTGGGGGTAATGAATTCCATAGATTAGCTGCTTGAACGAAGAAGGATGTACCACCTATAGTCTTTTTCTTGTATGGTGGTGTTCTAAGACGGGGTGCCAATCTTGAGCGGAGGTTTCTTTGTTGAATGTATTTGGTTATTATGTTTCTGATAAAGAGCGGTCCTGTTCCATGTATAGCTTTGTGGTTGATAAAAAGCAGCTTGAAGGTTCATCGTCTGGCAACGGGTAACCAGTGTAGTGCTCTCAAGGCAGGTGAGATGTGGGTTGCGGCTTTACATGCAATAGTAGCCTGGCAGAGGAGTTCTGAATACATTGTCATTTTTTCATGTTAGATAGAGATGATCCATGGTAGAGGTCATTGGCATAATCCAGTTTGGATAGTACAAGCGAGATAGTAGCCTGCACCTTGTGTGGAAATCCGAGGTGAGTGAAGATGCGTCGTAGAGTCTTCAAGGTGATGAAGCTTGTTTGCGGAAATTTTTCCACTTGGGCATTCATTGTTAACTTGGAGTCCATGGTAATTCCAAGGTTTTTAACTTCCTTGGATAATTGAGGAGGTGGTCCGAGACCGTGGGTCATAATTTTTCCATTCACCACATATGAATATTTCTGTTTTGGAGGCATTTCGTTTGAGATGGCTCCAAGTCATCCACTGATCAACGGCTCTGAGGCAACTGAAGATTTGTGAGTTTTCAATGTTTATGGGCCATTCTAATTTAAGTAGTATTTGTGTGTCATCTGCATAGTTTTAGCATGTGAGATGAAAATCATTGATCAGTTCTGGTAATGATATTATGTAGATGTTGAAAAGCAAAGGTGAGATGATTGATCCTTGGGGGACCTCTGCTTTTGTGAGGTAGGATTTGGACAAGAAGGGGGAGAATAGATGATATTACTTCTTTTTTTGAAGGAAGGATGTAATCCAGTTAAGAGCAGTCCCTTCTATGCTGGCTTCGTGGAGTCTTTAAATTAGGATGCCATGGTCAAACGTATCAAAGGCAGCCAAGAGGTCCAAGAGAAGTAGTGCAGCAACTCCATTTCGGTTGACAGTTTTTTTAAGATCATCCCAGATTGCTATGAGTGCCGATTCAGTGCTTCTTCCTGGGCGGAATCCAGTTTGGAAGTCTGAAAGTATGGAGTTGTCTTCAATGAATTGTGACATCTGGGCGAATGCTGCTTTTTCTATCAGTTTGCCCAGGAAAGATCCATTTGTGATTGGTCTGTAGTTGTTGGGGTCCCTCAGGTCTAGGTTTGTTTTCTTTAATAACGGTCGTATGTATGCTTTTTTCAGGTCTACAGGAAAAGTTCCTGTAGCTAAAGAGTTGTTTATGATTCTTCTTACAGGTGTGGCAGCAGAAGTAGATAAAAGAATGTTCTTGAAGATGTGTGGTGCGCAAGGGTCAGAAGGACAACCGGAAGGTCTGCTTGCTTTGACCAAATGCATAAATACACCTTGTGATATTTGTTTGAAGGACTGTAGAGACTGGGTTGGTTTATTCTTAGAGGGTAAAATAAGCGCACATTCTGCACAAAACACTAGGCAGTTTGACAGGTAAATGAGACAATAAGTGAGGCAAGTGGGTGTAAAGTTGCATTTCAAATGTCACTGCATGTATTGCATGGATTGTCGGGCATGGGTATCGAGGAGATTGTGCAGCCACACTGGACAATACGTAAAGTCGGCAGAGGGACATCACTACACAAATGTTGTTTCTGGAATGTAGCCTGGAAGACATTTGAAATGTCAACATATTGAATAATCACACTATCTTCGCAAAGTCCTACTCTGGATCATTCTGGTTGAGCAGAACCATGCCGCACAAACTCAAGCCACAAGACCAACCTTAAATCTTAGCTCCATGTATACATGTTAATTTATGTATATATCCATGTTTTACTTTTAATGATGCACAATTTAAAAAAGCACACAAACTCCTTCAACCCCATCCTCTGATTATTCTATAATCACTAAAAACCCACAATAAAATATAATGGGGCCTGTATCCTTTTCTGCTTCTTCCAACAGCTTCAGCTGCATATACTCCTGATCTCTGCCATCTTCTTGTTCAGTTTCATCCCTTTTCCTCTTAGATTATTTCCTTTTCTCTTTACACACACTTTTTAGAAACATTCAAAATGTGATAAAAAGAAACAGAACAATTGCACAATTCAACACAAATATTACAGGGGTTAGAAGAGTTATAAAAATGCTCAGTCAGCCCACCCAAGCTCTCAATCCATTCACCAACCTTACTAAACCTCCGTCCTATTTTTTTAACCCAGCAACCTACTGTTTCTCACAAGCCAGAATCTTCCAAAACTTAAATCCTGGACCTCACGAGAAACATTTGTTATGTTGGAGACAGGGATTCATAACCCTACTGTTATCTGAGGTGAATGTACAGCACTCTCTTACCTTTAAAACCCTGCAAACACAGCCTTCCTTCTCAAGAAGAATATCTAGTACTAGGCGGTTTTGCATAATCCTAATCATTGCATGTATAGCAAATAACTTGGTCAATTTGTGCTAGTGCACCAGCAATGTTAGAAGCTAGCCGACCTACAAGTGTAGATAATCTAATTTTCACATCATTCATTTCCACACCAATAGATGATATCATAGTTTCTAACACTTCTAGCATAATCGGGCCAAAACCTCACTGTACTCTTTTCAAACCAACAGCTTCACACACCTCATTTGTGTGGTAGACTCTAGGAAATACTGAAGTCAAATCCACCCAATTATGTGGCAGGTTAAAGTAGGCAGTCTTATCCCACATATAACACATTCCTCTATTGAATCCGTTCCTCACAATCAGCAAATTGCCACTAAGAACTACACAACTCCCTTGGGCATAGCTTGGCCAGTAAGATTGGAGGGCTGTAAGCTTCAGATTTTCTGACAATCAGGCTGGCACATAATGTTTTAATACATTATACGACACGCACAGTGCATGAGAGGGACCTAAGGAGCAGTGGAATGAGGATTGGTAGGAGTACTAGGAGAGAGAATAATATTTTGTAAATAACCAGAATTTTTGAGGACTTTCAAAACAGAGAAGGAAAGAGTGCTTGTGTGTTTTTGTCTGTGTATATGTAAAATTCATGGTGAAATCAGTCTCACATCTCACAATACCCAACTGAAAGCACCTGACCTAACTATTTCTCAGAAAATACATATGTTGGGGGGATAACACCCAAAACACCCCATGAAGCTACGCCCCTGACACTCCTTTCACACTTAATCTTTCCTATACGCTTTACCGATCCACCTCTAGTAGGTACATGTCGCACCATACATATTTCACCCTTTATCTCATGTTCCGTTCTCAACCTTGCATGCAAATTTGTAAACCTAAATTCTTCTTCAGCCTTACCCTGGCCTGTAATTTTTCACGCATCTTTCCAATCCTGTAACATCTTTACTGTCCTCTCACTATAACGTCACACTCTTCTTCACCTAAACTACACACATACTCCCTTTTGGTTTGTTTAATGTGTGTTGGAATTAGAACCCTGTGCAGGGTCACCCCCAAACCTTCTGCCTTCACCCTTCCTGTTTTCCGACTTTGTTTTTGCTGGCCTTAGGACACTGGGCACTTTACCAATGCTAAAGTGCTCTCTCCTTTAAACATGGTAACATTGGCTCACACCCAATTTGCACTATTAATTTACTCATCAGTGCCTAGTAAAGTGACTAGACACTACACTACTCGGCACATGTAAATTAAATGCTATTAGTGGGTCTCCAGCACTTACTGTGACACCCACTTAGGTAGCCTTTTTAAAATGTCTCAGGTCTGCCATTGCAGCTTGTATACAGTTTTAAACTGCCAATTTGAATTGGTAAAATAATCCACTGGCTTTAAACCCCTTTCGTTAATACACAAAGGTCACCCCTATGGTAGGCCCTAAACAGTCCACTGAGAAGGATGAATTGTATTTAAACGGAAGGACATGTGTTTGTAAGTTTTACATGTCTAGGTAGTGAAATCTCCCAAAATAGTTTCTCACTACTGTGAGGCCTACCTCTCCCGTAGATAACATTAGAATACCTTATTGCATGTATTAAGTGCTAATTTTTTATTGGAAGCAGGTAGAAATGTCATGTTTGGCCTCAAACAAATTGTAATTTAAAATCCTCTTCAATGGTAAAACCAGATTTTAAGTCACAATTCTGAAAATGCCACTTTAAGAAAGTTGGCATGTTCCAGTCCTGACAATTTGGTACCTGTGTCCTGGGTCAGATGAATGTGAATAGTTGTCAGTTGGCCTTTGTGTTTTCCTCCCAGACAGTGAAGCAAAGAGGGACCAGTTGTTGCACGATGGGCCACCCTTCAAGGAGGGGTGGGGCAAAGCTGTTCCCTGCCCCACTTACATTTTAAAGGGCTGCCTCCAAACACACTCAGAAAGAAACATGACACCAGCCTCGTCACCCTGTACCACTTAGAGATTGGGTGGGAGAGGAAGGACATTTCCAGAGTCAGACTGGTGGATAGCCAAGGAGTTTCAACCACTTCAAACGGTTGAACCAGGTAAAAATATTGAACCCTCAGACCACCTCATCAGTAAACTCCTGGGCCTGGGAGGACCTGCCTTGTACCTTGAGACAACTGCCTTGCTGCTTGAGGCCTACCATGCTGCTTGATCCCAGGGCTCACACAGGGGGCCTGATTCTAACTTTGGAGGACGGTGTTAAACCGTCCCAAAAGTGGCGGATATACCACCTACCGTATTACGAGTCCATTATATCCTATGGAACTCGTAATACGGTAGGTGGTATATCCGCCACTTTTGGGACGGTTTAACACCGTCCTCCAAAGTTAGAATCAGGCCCAGTGACTCCAAACGCTAGTTGGCTGGCCTCATATGTGACCAACAGGAAAATAACAAGCTCCAGAGACCTTAAACCCTGCACCAGTCCTCTGCCTGGAATGAGTCCTAACCCCACAAGAGGTGCTCCAACCATTCCTGGTCCTTTGGAAGTGTTGCTAAAGGTGCTTCTCCAGATAGAAGAAAAGAAGACCGGGGGCTTCCTGCTGGCTGGATGGCCTGCCTTTGTGGTAGCTCCCACTATGTTTTTCTCTGCAGCAGCAAATCCTGTTAAGCTTGCCCTCTTGGAAGAGGTTGGCCGTGTGAAGCCCTCATCTGCTATAGTCTGCAGCTTCGTTCCACTAGAGATTTTCAACTTCAAAAAAGGGACAAAGACGGAACCTACAAATATTCACTGAAACTTAGATCAGTGGCTCCCTGACAACGACGTCTCCTCCTCGGACACCGCCGGGTGCCTAGTCCCTCTGAACTTTACCTTCTCATAAGCTTTTCTTCAAAATTTCTTCTAAGCCTGAAGGTAAGCTGCGACCAGGCCTAATTCACCCCGTGTAGCTGAACAGAGCTCCATCTCCATCATCCATAACTTTTGACTTTTCCCAGGTCTCGCATGACCAGAAACCTGCATTTGGTGCCTTGATCTTTATCTTTTAGGTGTTCTTTTTCACTTAGAACTTTCAAAATTCATAACTCCAGTTCCACTCATTTAATTCAATTAATTTCCGTGTCATTTTCTTAATTAAAATTCACTCTATTTTTCTAAATTGATGTGGGATTATTCTTGTGTTGTGCTTTCACTTTGTTACTGTTAGTGTGCTGCATAAATCGTTAACACAGTGCTTCCAAGTTAAGCCTGACTGCCTATCAGATGGTTAAGCGCAGGTTAATTTAGTGACTTTTCGTAGTTTGCCCTGGTTAGGATTGTGGTTGTTACACAGCTCAACTACCTGCACCAGACCTACCTTACCCCAGCAAGAATCAAACGCATCTTTCCACAATCCAACCCGGAATGCCCAAGATGTGGGACACTGGAAGCGGATTTTCTACACATGACGAGGAGCTGCTCACCGTTGCATCACATTTGGCAAGAAGTAACAACACAAATAGCCACATGGTCGAGACTACCCCTTACCCCCACTCCAGAGTCTTGTCTGTTGGGAATACTCACACGAATAGGAGCAGATAAACCAAAACAGCGAAGTGCAGACCTTGCGTTTATTCTATATAAGCGCCTAATTGCAATACAATGGAAATCACCTAGTACACCTAGCATACATCTCTGGACACAAGAGATGCTACACTGGTCCAAAGCTGAAAAGCAAGTGCTACAGACACTACGTGAATATGGTGTGGAAATCAAAGGCACAGATATATGGGATTCTATTATAGAGCAGATGAAACAAAAAAACGACAACCGACCTCCCTGAACTGGACAAATGACAAAACTAGAAATAAATATGCTTACACATCCTCTACCAGTGGAGGTTAATCAACACGCAAATAATAGCCTTAAAATACAGCTACTATGGACTATACACCTACCCCTGCCCCCTCTAAACATTAGTCCCCCCCCCTCCCAGAAGGATTGCTTCCTCAAGTAACATGGCACACAAATAAGTAGCAAACACAAACATAACAATCAATATAAGACATCACCGGCTACTAAGTTTTGAAGTGGGTTTCACTTGCTGGTTAGATTTCTTTTTTTTTTCTTTCTTTTTTTCCTTTTTCTTAGTCTTCAATTTCCTTTAAATGCTGCTGCCTCACTTGTTAGCAAAAGGTATACTGAACGCTATGTCGACACAATATGTAAATGACAACGAAACGTTAAATGTAAAGATAAAATGTCAAAAAAAGCGGCGACATATCCAGCAAAATGTAAATGTTGTTGAACTAATAAACAGATTTAAAAAAAAAAAGGATTGTGGTTGTTGCTTGAGATTGTTCTTACCTCCTACAAAAACCCAATGTCTTACAGTGTAAATTTTACTTATTGTATTCAAATATTTACTACAGGGTACCCAATTCTAAATATCATCAGGAACAGTAAGGTTTTACAGGGAAACATTTGAACTCTCATGTTGACTCTTCCTTATTCAGTATACATATGTAGGAAGCTAGCTATTTATATAGTGTAACCAATGTAGGGGTACATCATGCAAATAGTCCAGACAACCCTTATTAGGTTACAGGGGCTTGCTTTAATTACCCCAGGAGCTCTTTTTGTGATAGAATGGTCAAACTGCTTAGGCTTATTAGAGCAGAGTGTTGAGCATTTGTTGTACACATAGAGGTAATAAATGAGATACACACCGAAAAATAATTCTGAGACAAATTTAGAAAAATAACAGATTTTATATAAATTTAGACACCAAGAACATCAATATTGGGTAAGTACTTTAGACATTACTGATGTTTACAGGAAAAACAGTAACAATAGCAACCTGTCAGATTTGAGGCATGCACCTCAGTCCCCGTAATGTTAATCCTATCGGAGAAACATACACTGCATTGAAATACTTGCATACGGTTTTCACTGTTCTTCTCCTGGACTCAGTGGGCCCAATGGCTAACATGATACAATACCAGGTCGCTGCTGTGGTGTCTGCAGATGCAGAGAAATGGCTCCTCTATCCCAAAGGAGATGCTGCCTGGTTATTGCAGATGAGAACAGTCCTCTAAGGGTTTTGGGGAGGTTGTTCATTTTCTGGATGATTCAGCATTCATGATTGTAATGGTGCAACCAGCTCAGGATTTGGCTCTTTTTTGGCCTTCCTTCAGTTCCCTTTAGATCGATCTAATTTCCTGGTGTCTAGGAGACCCCTAAATACTGAATTTAGGAGCATTTAGGGAAGCGTAGGGTACTAGCCAATGGGCTACTTTCCCCTAAGGTGACTACATCCCTTATATTACCACTTCCTGTGGGGAGTGGGCATATTTCTGACCTAGAGTTCTAGTTCCACCAAAAACAAGATGGCGGAAGCCTTCCTCGAGTGTCCACTTCAGGTAGCCCACCTAGGGGTGTGACTGGCCCAGAAGTGGAGCATGTCTCCTGAATAACTAATTTACTGCCTGCTCTGGTGCCAAATGGGCCTCAGGGCAGAGGGTAGCATTCCCCAGGTCTGGGGGAAGCCAGGCTTGCATATCAAGAGTGTCAGAGACTTTGAAGTCTCTGGCCTCGATATTCTACATTCACTAGCCATCCTGCTAGAGAAGAGGTGTGATCCCCTTCCTCTGGTGCAGGCATTGTTCCTGGCCTCGGAGAGCACAGGCTCTTACCTGCAGGGGGCTGGCACTCGTCTATGGTGGCAGGCTGGTCGAGACCAGTCAGCAAACACACTAAGACCCTCATTACGTTTTTGGTGGGATGCCCCGCCACCAACAGTGCCAGCGGTGTTGGCGTCCGGCACCCCGCCAAATAATGACGCATGGTGGCTCACCGCCATGCACCTTGCTGGCGGTTGGTGGCGGGGGTGGATGCTGCTCCACCCTCACCACCACGTCACTCCATACACCGCCATGCCAATAAGGAAGCAGTTATAGGTGTGGCAGTGCATGGAGAGGTGGCGATGGTGGCGGAGCAGCATCCAGGGAGCCCGTTCCCTCCCAGAACAGCGAGACAGAAAAGGTAAGTGCTGTCCGAGGGGGGGTGTTTGAGTGTGTGAGTGCATGGGGGTGTGTGTGAGTGTATGTGGGGGGGATGTGTGTCTGAGTGCATGTCTGCGTGTGTGCATGTATGTGAACGGGTGAATGTGGATGTGGGGGGGTAGGGGTTTGGGGGGACCTGTATCTAGGGGTGGGAGATGGTGAAGTTTGGGGTGGGGTGACGTGCATGGGGTTTTGGGGGTGGAGGGTTGGGGGGTTTGTTTTCGGGATTCGGGGGTTGGGGCTGTTCTAGGCACTTTGGGGGGTGGGTAGGGATTGTGGAAAGAGGGAAGGGGTCAGGCATGCCACATACAGGTGACAGGAATGATTATTCCTGTCACCCGTATGCTTTCAGCCAGGGATTACCTGGCGGGGTAACACCCCTGGTGGAAATGGGATCGTAAACCCACCGCCTGTCCTGCCTCCACCGCCGGGTCGAATGTGCTCACAGTGAAAGTCATAATAAATGTGGTACTGGCATCCGTACAGATTTGTTAACCCTTTTGCTACTAGGTCTAAACCCGCCCACCCCTCACCGCAATCCGCCCCCCTCCCCCAGTGTTGAGCCCTATTTTGGGCTATTTGGGTAGTTTGTGCTTAGGACCCCAGAACGTTTTTTCCACAAAAGCTATGCACGCTAAATAATGTGTCCTTTTTATCAACATCCTAGGCATTCTTAAGGTACCCAGGGTTTGTGGATTCCCTTCGAGGGTATCTGGATATTAGCCAAAATACAGCTTAATTTTGTTTTTTTAGGGAAAAATGGGGAAAAAGTGCTGCTCAAGAAGGTGTCTGTCTTTTCCCTGCAAATGGCATCAACAAAGGGTTTGCAGTGCTAAAATGACCATCTTCCCAGCCTTTAGGAACAGGCAGACTTGAATCAGAAAACCACATTTTTCAACACAGTTTTGCCATTTTACTGGGAGATAACCCATTTTTCCAATTTTTTGTGCTTACAACCTCCATCCATTTAGTGGGAAAAATGGGTGTGAAACCAGTAGTGGATCCCGGAATGCTACACGTTTCTGCAAAGTAGACACAATTCTGAATTCAGCAAGGGGTAATGTGTGTACTTCCTTCAAGGCTTTTCTATAACAAGTAATAGATGAAATGAAAAAATAATGAAATTGAGTTGTAAAAAAAAAACAAAAAAAAAAAACAGCCATTTGTGTCTACGTTATCATCTGTAACTTATAAGTATGGCAGATTTTTGAAAGCAATATACTGTTACGCCCGCTAGACCCTTCTGGCTGCGGGGATATATAGTATAGGGCTTTTAGGTTCATCAAAAACCTGAGGTACCCGAAACCAATAACTGAGCTGGAGCTTGCAGTGGTTTTTCATTGTGTACAGGGTATACAGTAATCCATTTGGTAAAAATATAAAGAGTGAAAAATAGGTATCAAGGAAACCTATGTAATTCCGAAACAGGCACAAGGTATGGAATTTAGAAGCAGTGATTATTTGCACATCTCTGAACCTCGGGCCCCCATAATGGCATGTGAATTTGAGGGCATCTCTCAAAATGACTTCTTTCTTACATACTGTCTTACATTTGGAAGGAGCAAATGTAGAGAAAGACAATTGGTAATAACATTTGTTCTACTATTTTGTGTTCCCCTATGATACCTCACTTGTGTGGGTAAGACTAGTGCCTGCATCGGGAAATGGCCCAAGGTGCAACGTGGACACAGCATGTTTTTCTACTTAAAGCTGACCCTTTTTTTGCAATGTGCCTAGCTGTGGATTTTAGGCTCTAGGTCAGCCACAACCTAGAGAAACCTAGCAAACCTGTATATTTTTAAAACTAGACACCTAGGGGAAACTAGGATGGGGTGACTTGTGTGGCTCTCACCAGGTTTCTGTATCCAGAATCCCTTGCAAACCTCAAAATTTGCCTTAAAAAACACATTTTCCTCACATTTCTGTGATGGGAAGTTATGTAATCTGAGGGGAGCCACAAATTTCCTACCACCCAGCATTCCCCCAGGTCTCCCGATAAAAATGCTACCTCACTTGTGTGGGTGGGCCAAGTGCCCACAACAGGGAAGGGCCCAAAATATGTTGTGAAGACATCAAAATTATCAATCACAAAATGACCTGTTTTTGCAAGGAGGGCACCTGCATTTTTGGTCCCAGGCTTGGCAGCCATTCAAAGAAACCTACCAAACCCAGAAATTTCTGAAACTTAGACACCCAGGGGTGTCTAGGGAGGTGTGGCTTGCATGGGTCCTCCAACGTTTTCTTACCCAGAATCCCATGCAAACCTCAAATTTAGCTAATAGGTGACATTTTCCTCACATTTCTGTATGGGATCACTGCGCCGGCACTAATTTCCTATGACGCAGCGTCTCCTGATAAAAATGATACCTCACTTGTGTAGGTGGGCCACGTCCCTGCGACAGGGAAGGGCCAAAAAAGTGTAGAATTTGAGGGGGATCCAAAACGGGTCCAAAGGGGCAGTTTTAAAAAATATATTTTAGGCTGACTCTTATTCGGGCACCCACGTAAGTGGGTCAGAATTTTTATTGGTACAGATGGAGCAATGCTGGGTGGTAGGAATTTTGTGGATTCATGTGGATTCTGGAAGTTTCCATCACAGAAATGAAGGGAAAATGCAGGATTTCAAGCAAAGTTGGAGGTTTGCAGGGCACTGTGGGTAAGAAAATGGTGTGGTGCATGTGAATCACACCACCTCGTACTCGCCCAGATGTTTAGTTTTCAGAAGTGTCGGGTAGGCTTTTCCAGGTGGCACCGTACCCAAATCCAAATAGTGCAGCCGCCCACCATTGCAAGTGGGACAGTATTGGGAGTTAGCCAAGCTCTCTTTGCCCATTTGTAAAATCAAAATCCATAAGAGTCAAATGTCCAATTGTTTGCCATTGGGATGGGATGCTGTAGTCCCCGGGGGGCAGAAAGGGTGTGGTCTTTTTTGGGGGGAAGGTGGGAGCATTGCCATTCCCATTCTGGTCAGCCCTCTCCCATACACTAACAAAAAAAAGTAGTCCCGGCTATCTTAGTGGCCTTTCTGCCGCCCCCATATCGGGGGTAATAACCCCCATCTGCCTCCCAGGGGGGGTAGAAAGACCATGCCCATTAGTGTTTGTGGGGGGTGGGGTGTAAGTACCTCAGGTACCCATCACACACCAAGCCAGCTTCCCACAGTGCCCCACCACAAAGACAAATAAGAACTTAGAAGCAGTATGGGGGAACATATTTTAATACTATAAATAAAAATTGCATCATATAATTTAATTATATAATGTAATACTATTTATAGTAGTATTTATATCCACCACACTAAGAAGGGGTGCTGGGCTTTTATTTTTAGAGGCACAATGGGAAAACGTAAAGGAGAGTATCCCAATAATAACCTTAAATCTGTCCCCGGGGACTTCATCTAATACTATAAGACCCGCATTGCTAACAACTCAAAGGTCATGTCTTTTTTTAAATTCTGCAGTAGGGGCTATTACTAGGGAAATTAGTCTAGTGGAGCAGGAGATGGGAAGATTAGAGGCCCCCAAGGATGAGGTAGTATCTAGCCAGAGCCACAGTACAAAGCCAGAGCAACTCAATGCCATTATGTTAGGGATCCCATGTCACAGCACCAACTGAATTTAGCGATATGACAGGGGGCACACACCAGCTTATTGAAACAGATATTCCTTGGTCCTTGACTGTCATGGCGTAATATGGAAAACATCAATTGACTGTATTTTTTCCTAGAGGCATTACCACTAGTTAAGATTAACTTAAGCATTCCATCCATCACTTTTTGCTTGCCTCATTACGACATCCCAAGTGCAATTTGTAAACCCATTTTCAGTCCCATGTGTGAATTGTACCACAAGACTCAGGCCTAACACAATATCAAAACATAATTTCTGTGATATTGTCTCACATAACTATTGTGCCCTAACGATATTATTTTACATAAATGACATCCTCTTGTAGTTAATAAAGGAAAATCTATAGTCAAAGGGACAATATTTTTATGAACGATGTATAGGACATGATATTTATCTCAGAATATATTTCTGTATACAATATTCTTACATACAACACTCATGCCTCACCCCAGTGATTAGGCCTAACAAGGCCAACAGTGGTCAGTCAAGGTAATGTTGCTTTATGAAGGTTTTTAAAGGCTGTTCTAGGGATCCTATCTGCCAGTATATTGTGGCCAATATATCGACTACCACAATACAATGCAGGTAAGTCTATCTAGCTAACTATAGATTTATTATTCTTAGTTCTGCTTTTATGTACTGTAAAAATATGCATATATGTGCAAGGTACACAGATGTGTAGAAAATCTATACTTACCTATAGAACCACGTTAGACCCGGTACTCTTTGTCCCACAATCCATCTTGCCCTCTGGAGGAGTAGACTCTGGCTGGCGACAAGGGGAAGCACTTCAAAGCGCATTACACCTCCTGCAGCGCTGGAACCATGCTGGACCTGAGACTCTGTCCCACAATACATCATGCCGTTTGGAGGAGGAGATTCTTGCTGCCGATACAGGGAAGCACTTAAAAGTGCATTACACCTCCCGCAGAGTGGGAACCACACTGGTTTTGGACTCTCTATCCCACAGCATATCTTGCCCTATGGAAGAGGAGACTCTGCCTGGCGACGTGAGGAGGTAAGTCTGAACCTGCACCTAATAACCCATAAGTATACTGCCGCTAAGACTGGTACCCTCTTTTTGAGTTTTATGGACCTTTCCTCAGCATTTGATTGGGTGAACAGTACAAAGCTTTGGGCAATGATGTTGGGAATGGGGTTAGACCCAGCATTGGTGTCCGTGCATGCCATGCATATAATTGGAGACAGCCTAGGCCCAGATGCAGATCTTGGCTCTGGTTCATCATTAGCAGTATTTGCTTGGTCTGAAGATGAACAGGCTTGGACTCTGACAGGAGGACAACCTCCATAAACCAGTATTGCCTAGGCCACTTAGGAGCGTTCAGGCGGCACTTCTCCACTTTCATCTTGCTGAGAAGTCTTGGTATCATGGGAATGGGGAAAGTCTATGCATATATCCGGGACCATCTTATCGAAAAGGCATTCCCCCACAACCCTGCAAGTGGTGCCGACTGGCGTACAAATGGAATTTGTTGTTCTCATTCGGGGTCAAGAGGTCTAATGCTGATTTGCCCCAGAGCCGAAATTTCCTGTTAAGTTCCGTCTGGTTCAATTCCCATTTGTGGCAGCTCTCTAGGGATCTGCTAAGCATGTCCGCCAACATTTTGTTTGCTCCTGCTACACGCCCGGCCTTCAGTGTGAACTGGTGTGTTGCTGGCCAGTGCCGTAGCTCCTGGGCTTCCTGAGAGAGCGCAAGCAACCTTGCATCTCCTTGCTTGTTGATGCAATGCATGCTGGTCATATTATCTATATGCATCAGCACTGAAGAAGCTGCTATGCGAGGTAAGAAAACTTGGAGGTTGAAAAGATAACCTTGAGTTCCAGGTGGCCTATATGCATGGACTTTTGGATGGTAGACCATTGCCCCTGAATTTGCATGTCCTGTAGAAGTCTGCCCCAGCCTTCAAGTGAGACATCTGTTCTTATGATAAAGTCAGGTATTATGGGCATAAACGTGAGGCCCTTCGAAATATGAGAGATCCGGGACCACCACATTAAAGCTTGGACCTTGGTGTGATATTGATGAGGTTGTCGAATGACTCTTCCTTCTGAATCCACTGTTGTTGTAGCTCTTCCTGTACACAGGTCTCATTTTCAGCAATGATGTGTATAGATGCACTGAAATGAATTAAATGGACTTTCTATGGAGAGCTTGGAAGCCAGCTGAGTCAGTTTTTGAGGGCTTTCCCGGTAAAGAAATGCTTTGTTCTGCATGGTATCTGTGGTACAGCCCAGGAATTGTATCTTCTGCTTAGGAACAGTAGATGACTTCTGATGGTATATTGTGAGACCCAGTTTGTGAAACAATGCGATACAGACCTGTGTTGCTTTAGATGCTTTTAGCAGCCAGTCGTCTAGGTAAGGGAATACCTGGTGACCTTCTTTCCAGAGTGCGGCTGCAACTGGGCCACACATTTAGTGAAAAGGTAGGGAGCTGATTTGAGGTTGAATGGAAGTAGTTTGAAATATTAATGGGTATCAAATACGGTGAAGCGAAGTTATTTGCTATGCTTGGGATGTGGAAATATGCATCCAGCAAGTTGAGCAGGCCTCAGAAAATCATAAAAAATGTTTCTAGATCTGCAGGTCGAGTAACTTAAATAATCTCCTCGACCTAACTGTAATTTACTTGACCCGTAAACAGGTCTCAAATTGTGTGATCCTTGTCAAACAGTTCACAGAGTCGCTTTTTTCATCATTCTCACATATGATTGCACCTTCAAATATGCAAGCTCAGCATTTCTGCAGTACAAACAACCTTTTTTGTTTGCTTAAGTAGATTAAAGTTTGCTGCATGTATCACATGAATCTAGTTCACATCTAGGGAACACATGACTTACTTTTAGTTTTCTAACAGCATTGTCATTAGGGCAAGGGTATTTTCCAGTTTATCTTTGTTTAAACACTCACTTTTAATAAATATGTCACTAAACCATGATGTGGTAACATATCGTCATCTACACATAGTAATTTTCCAAGAAATGTCCAAACATCTTTCCACTAACTTTCTGCTTTACTGATAAAACTATATAGTGTATTAGCAATCTGTGAATATTGGGTTTCACTAAAATATAACCTTTGCACACCAACACCTAAAGTATTCTGATTTGTTTTCATCCTATTAAAATACGCTTTTCATCGCATAGAAATACACAAAAATAGGCTTTCACAACTACTGACATATATTTTGAATTGTCTGTACAGTTGACTTATGGCCTGATTACAACTTTGACGGTTGGATTACTACGTCCCAAATGTGACGGATATCCTGCGCACCGTATTACGAGTTCCATAGTATATAATGGACTCGTAATTCGACGGGCGGGATATCAGTCACATTTGGGACGGAGTAATCCCCTCCACCGAAGTCGTAATCATGCCCTTAGTCATTTAAATGTTGTGTATTAGAAAAAAACAGACACCCTATATCCCTATATTTTACATTCTAAACGGCAGGTCACACAGTTCACCTAACAAAGTCCTCGAACTATGCATTCAGAAGGAAAATTAATTGTAAGGAAAACTGACTTTTAACCTCGGTCTGTGAACACAAAGCAAATGTGACATAAGAACAGGATTTAAAGGCATATTTTATTGCCTCTCCACTTTCTGACTGAACAGAACACCTGTCTTCGTCAACTCACTGGAAAGGGGTGAGTAAGTCCTAAAAACAGCACTTCCTGATCAATTATAACGCGCCATAGTGAGTGGTTGAGTAGAATTTTCGACTCCTGTTGAGGGCTCTCGTATAATCTCTGGGGTTTAGGAGATGCAGGATGCCAAAGAGTGACCATGCGGAACGATTGTTTCCATAGAACTTTGCTGAGCTTTCCGAGGTCTATGATGGGTCTCCACCCTCCTGACTTCTTCGTGAAGAGGACAAAACAGGAGTAGAAATCCATGCACTTATGGGAAAAGGGAACTTGTTCGATCGCTCCCTTGACAAGCATTATGAGGGCTTCTTTCCGCAGGGGGTGTGCTCCCCTTGGCGGCATGTTTGACAGTCTTTGTGTAAACTCCAAGGTAAGACCATAGGTGACTAGATTTAATACCCATTTGTCCATGGTCATTTCCCACCATTGGTGAATGTGGTTTGAAATTTTCGCATCCTTGAGATGGGGAGAAGAGGTACCTGATCAAGGTCACTGTTTACGGGTGACGTCCTGGGACTGGTTGGGCGGCTTACGTCAAGCACTCTGTTTTGTATATGCCGCTGATGGTGACAGATAGTATGGCTGCTGCTGGTAGGCAGACCTATACAGAGGCTGATAAGGTTGGTATTGCTGGTATCCATGGGAACCTCCCCTGTAGGTAGAGAAACGCTACCACATGCTTCTCAAAAGGGGAGTTTGTGCAACTGTAATTCGCTCAAACATTTTGCAGTGTCTGTATCAGTTTTAACGGCCAGCAAAGCATCATCAATGTGCTTCTCAAAGTGTGTTTTTACATTGTGTACCGTATCAAGTATTTTGGACTGTACTTCTGGCCTGAATGATGTTAATTTCAGTCAGCATTGCCTCCACAAAACTGCTGCTCCTGCTAACTGCCGGAAGCCAGTGGAGGTGATGTCCATCGCACAGTCAATGATTTCAGAGGACATGCGCTCTCCTTCTTGCAAGATCTTTCTTGCTTCTGACTTCTTGTCTTCATGCACTAGATCTATCAGGGTGCCAATGTCTGACCACATTTGCCTATCGTAATGGCCTAAGTTGACTTAAGAATTGCCCGCACGAACTGTAATGGCACACATAGGTCAGAATTGCTTCCTTGTATTATCTATGCGCCTTCCTTCCCTGTCAGGCGGAGCAAAAACAGGAGTGAAAGTATTTTTTGAGCAACGTTGGGCAGCTTGCAAGACCACTGAGTATGCTTTAGGATGTCCCGTTAGGCAAGCAGGGGGATCTTCAGGGGCTTTGGACGTTTTATCTATATCTGGTACAACTGCTGCTACCGTTGCTGGATTACATAAGTTTGATAAACTGTTCTCATATGTAGTCTATTATTGGGATGGCATGAATAGGTTTCCAAGTCTGCTCCTTAATATCATATAGAAAGCAGTCTGACTGCTTCACTGAAACTGCAAATCAAATCGTGCTGCGGCCCATCCCATTTAATTATGAAAACCACTGATGTAGGCAGCAGATAATCACCCCAGTCATCACGAGGTGGATGGGTATCAGGGATCTCATCTTCTTCTCTGTCATCTTCTGATGACGAGGGATCTTCTCTTGGGGCACTGCAGAATTGGAAGCCAGTGTCATCCTTGGCATTATTGGTGGGGGAATGGGTCTTGGTGTTGCCGGAGTACATGGTGGTTGTTGAACCTGTGGAGGTTCTGGGAACTTTCTATGGTAGTCCTGCAGCATAGCCTGTAAGTCCTGTACAAATGAGAGAGGCACCGGAACATCACTCTGTCTAGCTGGTGGATCAGGATAGTCATGAAGTATGGTAAATGGCTCTATTTGGCCTTCGGATTGTACTAGTGGCCATAATATGACTCCTCCTCCTCTTCTTCATCATCCTGGTATTTCACCAGGAACTCAGATGGACTGTGTGCTGGGCCAAATAGACCTTCATCCTCTGATTCCTCTAAATCTAGTAGATGGCTTAGAGGGAATGGTGAAACCTTGCTTGGAGAGGTATCTTGAGGCCTTAAGAATGTCTTTGAAACTGGTAATGGTGGTAAAGGTCCTTGGCATGATCAGCGTCGACGGTATCGTCATTGACAGTGGCATTGTTAGCTGGGGCAGCGTTGACGGGGGCCTTCGTCAGCAGAGTCTTCGTCGACAGGAGTGGAGTCTTGGCGGATGGTGTCGTCATTGTTGTCACCGTTGACGGTCTCGTCGACAAGACAGTGGTGACCATCCCTGTAGTGGTAGTCTACGACAGTGCCGTTAATGGGGAAGTTGTCATCGACGATGCTTTTGAATGGGTTTTAGATCATTGTCGTCAATGGGTCTGGAGAAGAAGCATGCGGGAGGTCTATAGTCTTGGTATATAGCATGCTAGGCCCAGCTTAGGCAGTTTGTCAGGAGAATTTTTACATTTTCTCCTTTTTCTGCAGATCTTTTAGTGACCCATGATGGGAATGTTTTAGGGCCTTCCTGCTTTTCTCAGAGGTTTCTTTCCTCACAGGACCTTTCCCTTTTATGAGACCTAGCAGACGTGTCATTTTCTTCCTCTGAAGATGTAGGTTCCTTTGTCTTGGCCTTTTGTAACCATAAAAGTATCCTACCTTTCCTGTCCTTCAAGGTTTTTGATGAAAAGGTGGGGCATACCTTGCAATCCTTCACCTTGTGCTGAGGGTAGAGGCAGCAGAGGCAGTCCTTATGTGGGTCATCCACATGCAGTCTCTTCTTCCCACAAGATTTGCAGGATCTAAAGAGACATTTGTTTTAGGTATAAGACCTTATGAAGATTTCCAGTAGCTGAAATGAAGAAAACTGACCAGAGCACAGGGAGACTTCCTTCACACAACATATGGTAGAATATCTGAGAGACTGGAGCTTCTGTGGTGAAAGTTCTATAGGGTGCTGTGGACTAACTGGCTGGACTTAGCTGTGAAAGTGAATGCACTTTAACATTGTTTTATATGACAAATAGCTCCATACTGCTATTTAATGATACCGTGGGACTCCCACTTCGCCTTCGGGGAATGATTCATGCATGTGAAACTATGAAAGATTCAATGCTGGAGGAAGAAATGTGATGTTCCTTGTGTGGTCCCCCACCCGTTACCAGCTGTGCATTATGTACACAATGCCATCCTCATGTCGAGGTCAGCCATGGGGATAACCTTTGCAGATTTTATGGATCATTTAGATCTTTCCATAAATCACACAAGATCATACGCTGTGGCTGTAGTGCTAAGCCAACTAAACACAAAGATCTATTTTGCAATAAAATTAACATTACACAAATTCATACTTTAAACTATTTGGCATTTTGTTTGATGGCAGGAACACATGGGGTCCCTTGATCACTTTAAAACAGATTATTGCTTGCTCACTCTTGGGGGCAATCATGGATTTTAGTGCAAGGTTGGGCAGGAAATCAAACAAAGCCCTTCTCCAACTTTATAATGCCAAATGTGTGTCCGCCACATGTTATGGCAGAGGCATTTGGGGGTTTCGGGATTGTAGTGTCATCCAGGTTGAGGAGAACAGGTTTTCCATCCTTTGCTGTCCACTAGGAATTGGGTCTAAAATGCATCTTGGATACTGTTGCACTAAGACCATTGTTAAGTTGGATATCTGTATGGTACAAGAGTGAGCCAACCCTAAACAGAGCAATTATTATGGAGTGTCTTACGATTGACAGTGTAAGAGGCGATTTCATGGCTTCAATATATAAAATCTGAGTTTACCATCTTGGGTTATCCAGACTTGTATTCATGCCCAGAAAGGATAATCAAAGCAGATTATGAGTGGGTTAAAAATATTTTTTCCATTCGTGTAGCTGCTTTAAGGAACCGAGATGGAGGTCTGGTTGGAGAAATCGCTATGTGCTTCTGCAGCCTTCTCCTCGGTTAAAACCAACAGCCCTCTATGAGTCGTAGCCTTAAATAGGCGGCACTTCCTTGTTCCTTAGACAGAGCACATCAGACCCAGCTGAGGGTTTTGCACTGCCTGGGATATTTGAGGGTCTATTTTAGACTGAAAACTGTACCACAATTTATGTTGTACAGGTTCAAATGCAGGTTGGACTTCACATTATGTGTTCAGTGAAGCGTTACTAGACACTTGTTTTGGTATATGCTTGTATGCCTTTATGGCTTTTTCCAATTTAATACATCTAATATCATAGTACTGTTAATGTATTTTTTGTGGTTATATTTTAGCCGAATGAAGAAAGTTTATTCTTACATATACATATTTACCTTCACAATGTACAATAATTGATATTTTGGCCACAAATAATGTCTTCCAGTTTTGATTTCAATATTCTGGCATGCAACCCCTATCAAACATTTTTGATATCTGGCTTCAGACTTTTGTTGACATTTAGCAAGGTAATATTATGCAACAATGTTACATTAATATAGTTGAAAATGAATCCTAGAAGTGAATAGCTAGCATGATCTGTGGCTGTACTCACCTACTATACCAGGGGGTCGGTAGTATGGGGTTGTGCTGCCCTGAACACCACAGGTGTCTGAGTCTTCCGCTGCAGAGAAAGTGAGCGGTACATGCAGAGTATGGATGCAACTTTGTTTGAGGCTTCAGATATGCGTGACCCGGAGTTCTACACCTGCTGTGCCTCAACAGGGGTTGTGTATGTTTACCCTGCCCCGAGGGGCAGGATGGAATGATCCAAGACGATGGGGCCCAACTTCATAAATGGGCCAGGGAGTTTTGCTGCATGGCCAGAAACTGTAACATAGGGGGTCATTACAACCTCAGCGGTCTTAACAAGACCGCCGAGGGACCGCCGTGCGGAAGACCGCTAGTAGTGGCGGTTTGCCGCTCGGCGTATTATGACCGTTGGCTGCCCTCTGTCGTTTTCCGATGGAGAGCCGCCAACAGCCATACTGGCGGGCAGCGGGGAAGTGGAGGTTGCTCCACGTCCACCGCCACGCCAACAGAACACCGCCCAGCTAATCACGTCCTGTGATTCTGCACGGCGGTGTTGTGCTGGCGGTGTGGTGTCGGCGGAGCTGCCCCCATGGCTCCCGTCCCCTCCTGGCGTATCGACGGAACAGGTAAGTCGATCTTCCATTAGGGGAGGGGGGTGCGGGGCTGGGGGGGTGTTGTGTGGGTGCATGGGGGTGTGCATCTGTGTATGTGGGGGGTGTGCGTGCGTGTATGCTTGCGGGGGTGTTGCGTGTTTTGGGAATGAGTGCGTGTATGTCTGTAGGTATGACTGTATGGATGTGTGCGTGTATGTTTGAATGTGGGTGTGCGTGTCTGACTGTGTGTGGATTTTGGCATGTATGTCGGTGTGTGTGCGTGTATGTGTGTTGGTGGTGCCTGCATGCGTGTCGGGCGTTTATGTGTAAGGTAATGTCGGGGGTCGGGGTGGGGAGGGGTGCTCTGCCACCTTTGGGGGGTGGCAGGGGTGGTGGGGGGTGTAGGGGAGGGAGTCGGGTGGGGGTAGGAGGTGGGGGAGACCCCTATCAGTGCCAGGGAAGGAATTCCCTGGCACTGATAGTGCTTACCGCCATGGATTTCATGGCGGTTCCTACCGCTCTAAATCCACGGCGGTAAGCCGGGTCACAATACCGGTGGCGGTATTGTGCCGGCCGCCGGCCTGGAGAGCCAGGTCTCCAGCCCAGCAGTCGTCTCCGCCCTGGCAGACGGAGAAGCGGCGGATGTCTATGTCGGTAACCGCCATGGTCATAATACTCAAAAAAAGACCGCCAGCCTGTTGGCGGTCTTACCGCCACTTTAACACCGTCCGCCAGGGTTGTAATGACCCCCTAAGTGTTCCTGAATGTTGTGTGCACTGCTCTCTACCAGCAACCAACACACGATGCGTCACACAACAAATTGGGGACAAGGGAAGTTGGTGTCGCTTCCCATGCCTGTCGCACTCTCAGCACCACGCTGGTATGCCGCTCCCCGTTCCGCAGATATCCCCACAACTTTGTAGTGGCATCGGAGCGTGCCACTCCCAATTGCAGTCTGCTAGCCCACAATGTGCATCCGGCAATCATCCAGCCTCCCACTCGATTGCACGGCCAGAGTCGACAGCATCGCAGTCGTTCATCCCTGTACTGAGGGTAGTGTCCCTCATCGCTGCAAGCTGGCAGTGTCCCATGGGGATCGCCGCACCAAAGAGGGAAGGCAGGTCCATTTACTGCCAGGACCGAAGCACATCTGCTTTCTCACCTCGCATCCCTGCCAGCGGGTGAACACCGTCACGCTCAACAGACTGAACAGCATTCCACCCCTTCATCCATACGATAATCACTGCACTGCATGCATCACAAGACTTACTAGAGGAGGCCGGGGGGGGGAATAAATGTGGCCCTACCTGCCCTCCCAGGGACATGATTCAAATGCTGTGAACAGGCTAATAAAAAATATAAAGAAATAAAAAAAGGAAAACTTAATACTGGCCAGCTCTGAGGGACGTTTGTTCTGTCCTGTGATATCATTGACTGTATTCGGCAACCAAACACAGCAAACTGGCCACAACTACCACAGTTAACATAACTCTCTCACACCACACTCCAACTCTGATCAAACAGTGGCATTCATACCTGCTCTTGAACCCTCATTCCTACACCCAGGGGATGCTACTATTTATAAACTAAGCAAGTCAGTGGATGAAAATGGCCCACCTCATAATTACATATCACTCAAAAGGGCCCTAGCGGCACACTTCGAACCCCTTGCAAATCCGGATTATGAATGTTTTTTTACTGAGGAAGGCCAGACTGCTCCAGGAGGAGTCTGTTGACACATTTTATGCAAGGCTGAAGGAACTCGCAAGCATATGTACGCTACCCGATGCAGATGATGAAATCTGTGCGCAGTTCATACAAGGTTTTGCGTCTGTCAAACCACAAGAAAACATCCTGCAGATACCAGGAATGTCCATGGCGAACATTCTTATCATGGGTCGCTCCAAAGAGCTGTCAAAGGTGCATGCTGCACATATGGAAGTGACGTTGCAGAGCCAGATCAAGACACAACCAGTAAACATAGTGACGTCTGTGGCAGCGTACCCGAAGAAAGCTCGTCCAAAGCCCACCGCAAGCACCCGCTACTTACGTTGAAGACCGTATCCTCATCAGGGACCATGTCCTCCTCAAGGCAAGAAATGCTCTAGCTGCAAGATGAACCATTTTGTTAAAGTATGCCGATCATCCACACAGCAGAAGCCACAAAAATCAAAGCCGATCAATTTAGTTCAACAGAAGATGACACTCAGTGGTGATGATGATGACATGGATGATGGTGCTAGCGATGATGGTGAAGGAGTAGTTCACATCGTGCACGCAATGCAACCAGGAAGATGCCCTAGAAAGCGCATACCAAGGTGCACCCTGCTCCTATCTGGCCATCAGGTCCCGGCGTTAATCAACACTGGGGCATCCATCAAAATGTTGGTACAATCGGTACTGCAGACCCTTCCGATACAGCCAAATCTTTAATCCATCCAAGTGTACGTCTTTGGGTCTCCTACACTGCTACCACTGGCAAGAGTTTTCACGACCGACATCTCACAAGAAGGGAAATCAACACGCAACAAAGTTTATGTGACCAGGACTGGGTCTGGGATGCTGCAGGACGGCCGAACAACTCAATCTAATATCCTTTGCCTTCAGCATGCACCTGGGGAGTGTTGAAGGCTTTCTGACCGAATTTGAACAGCTGTTTGAAGGGATTGGTTGTCTGAAGGCTCGCTTAATACATCTGCATATAGACAATTCTGTTCAGCTGGTGGCTCTCAAACAACGCCGGGTGGAGTTCCATTTGCGCTCAAAAGTGAAGGCTGAGTTGAAGAAGCTGGTGCAAGCGGACATTATTGAAAGGGTGGAGGGCCCTACAGGATGGGTATCTCCGATTGTAATTGCTCACAAACCCAAGCAGCCTGGCAATGTCAGGATCTGTGTGGATGTGCGGCTCCCCAGTTTGCCCATAAAGAGGGATGGACATTTGACACCCACCGTACATGACATTCTCGCCGAGGTTGCCAGATCCAAATGCTTTTCCAAAATTGACTTGATAGCGGGATACCATCAACTGCTGCTAACTCCTGATTCGAGAGCCATCACCACCTTCTTCACCCATGTTGGCCTAGGGAGTTAAAAATGCCTCAGTTTTGAGATATCCAGTGCAGCAGAGGTGTTTCAGGATGTCACTTGGGGGGTGCTTGCTGGGTTGCCAGGAGTCATCAATGTCAGCGATGACATTCTGGTACATGCACCAACCACTGAGCTGCAGCTTGACCATAAGAAATCCACCTTTAGGCGACTACAAGAAAATGGTCTTACTCTCCATTGTGAGAAGTGTGCCTTCCTACAGAGGAAGTGGCTTTCTTCAGCTATCGGTTTTCAGAAGAGGGGGTCCTGCCTGATTCTGTCAAGGTACATGACATCCAATCAGCTTCAGCTCCACCAATGTTTCTGATGTCCACCGCTACCTGGAGAAGGTTAATTACTGTGGACGTTTCATCCAGAATCTAACTGCTCTGATAGCTCCTCTATGAGAACTGATCAAGTCCAACACCATGTGGGAGTGGTGCCCCAAGCAGGAAGTGTCATTTCAGGCTACCAAAGCTGCTCTATCTGAACACACTACCTTCATGTACTTTGATCCGAGTAAGGAGTCAGAACTCCCGGTTGATGCAAGCCCTGCTGGTCTAGGGGCTGTTCTGTCTCAGAGACTAGGAGATGGGGAATGGGCTCCAGTAGCCTATGCAAGTCGAGCACTCACAGACACCAAGCAGTGGTATTCCCAGATAGAAAAGGAGGCTATTGCTGTCCATGGGGGGTGTTGCCACTTCCATTTGTATCTTTACGGACAGCCATTTACCATCATTTCAATTGGTCATCAACGAAACCCGCACTCAGGATTGAGAAGTGGGTCCTACAGCTGCAAGACCACCGTTTCTCTGTAGTACATAGGCCTGGCTGTCTGAATCCTGCAGATTATTTGTCCCCATACGCGAGGCCGGCCACTCCTTGAGAAACATCTGATGCAGACGATGTGGCAGAATATGTACGTTTGGTGGTGGAGCAGTCACGTCCACTGCCCATTTCAGTGGAAGAAAGAGGGTGATGAATGTCTTCAGTTAATGATATCAGCAATAGCCTCTGGAAACTGGCATCACATACTCCATAATGTAGCTTGCAGGACTGTGGGGCCAGTCTGACATTGTCTTCATTACACAAGATTAGGAATTAACTAGCTGTATCCCAGTGGGGTGTTTGTTAAGGGGTCCAAGGCTTGTGGTTCCCGTCTCCCTCCAGCAGCAGTTGGTGGAACTAGCTCACTCATCACACCAAGGGGTGGTCAAGACAAAATTGAGGCTAAGGAGTAAGGTGTGGCTTCCAGGACTGGATGAACAAGTAGAGTGAGTGGTGCATCAGTGTTCGATGTGCCAAGCTGTCGGTCCTGCTGAACCTCCCTCGCCTATCCTCACTGAGGTGATCCCTCCGGTGCACTGGTTCCTAGCCAGTCCGGACTTTGGTAGTTTGCCTGACGGTCGCCACATGCTTGTGGTGATCAATGACTTTTCCAAATATCCCGACGTGGAGCTCCTGGATTCAATCACTGCCTCACGAACCATTCCCCGATTAGAGAAGGTAATAGCCACTTATGGGCTCCTGTGTAAGATTCGAACTGACAATGGGCCACCGTTCTCCTGCCAAGAGTTTGAAGACTTTCTAAAATCTTGTGGTATCACTCACAAACAAATTACTCCTCGCTGGCCTGAGGCCAATGGAGAAGCGGAACACTTCATGAGGACTCTCAATAAAGTCTTGAGAATTGCTGTGGCCAACTGTCGGAATGTGGACTGTGCCATATATGCCTTTCTTCATGAGTACTGTCTCACTCCTTATATCACCACTGGAGTACCACCCAGCACCTTGTGCTTCAATCAGATGGTTGGAGAAACCATCCCTCGTGTGACTGAGTCTTCCCAGATAGTTGACAAGGTGGCTAAGGCATTGTCGGAAAGGAGAGCCCAGCACGAACAGGCGTCAAGGAAAAGGAGGGCAAAGCGAAGGGAGTTCCAGGTCGCGATCTTGTCCTGGTAAAGAATCGACAGGCAGGGAGCAAGTTTCTGCTGCCATTTGAAAAGGATCCCTGGGTGGTGAGTGTCATCAAGGACACCATGGTGACTGCTCATGAGGGTCAGGAAAGCCTCATGAGGAATATCTAGTTTTTTAAACTGTTTCGGCAGCCCAATCCTGACATGATGAGTCTGGATGGTGCCACGTTTGGGGGTTTGGGGTTCAATGGTGGAGACTGTGCTGCAGACTATCCTGATTGTGGATCTGCATCCCTGGAGCTGCCTAGAGACAGGGTGAATCGTCACTCTCCGCCTCAATCAGATTTGGGAATGCAAAATGCTGAGCAATCTGGGTCACCAGTGCGGGGAGAACCTAGTTCAGTGACCATGACTCCTTTGCGTAAAAGAGGAGGGGTTGAGAGATATCATTTACATCCTCGACCAGAGACTTCTACAAGTTTGTGAGGATTTGTGCTGGAATGAAGTCTTAACCTGTATTCAATGGTCTATCACATCATTTTTAAGTGTTTTTGCTAACTATGACAACTCGTTCATATACCTTTTAGGATCATGTTTTTTTTTTCTTGCTCTGTCTGGGTTGAGGAGGAATGTTATATTTGGCCCGGACGGCTACACCTGCTGTGCCTTAACAGGGGTCATGTATGTTTACCCTGCCCCCAGGGGCAGAATGGAATGGTCCATGACGTGGGAACCCAACTTAATAAATGGGCCAGGGAGATTTCCTGCGTGGCCAGAATCTGTAACTAAGTGTTCCTGAATGTTGTGTGCACCACACTCCACCAGCAACCAACATGTGCTGCGCCACACAACAGCTTCGCAGCTGCACCATTTCCATTATGCAAAACATGCAATTGGAGTGAAGACAAACTACAAGTCACAGAGCACCAGAGGACTCTCATAGGACTTGCAATACCGGCAGGCATCTTTGCTCCATACAGTATAATGTCCTTGTATTTTAGAGAGTGCCTTGTTGACCAATAGAGATAGCTGTTAACAACCCTAGTTGCTAGAATATTGGACGTTTTCATACTTTAATCTGAAATCAACCAAGACTTGTTGCATTCAGAGAAGTATTCTGGATAGCACTTGAGATCAGGTGGATCCAGACTACTAGGTTTATGCAACTACGACAGTAACACTGCAGAGGTACAATGTGTAAGGATGCTGGGTCCTGGAAGGAAACATGTATGGGATAACTATTGTCAGGCAAAGCAGATAAATACATTATTTCAATTCTCAGATGAATTGATTTTGAGACATTGCACGGCCATCTAGTTGGTGATAGCTGTCAGGCAGTGGAAGATTTGATAGTGTAATAAGCAGTAGAAATGTGGATATATGTCTAAGTGTGTGTGTTATCTAAAAACTGATAATAAAAAATACCACAAAAGGAGACAATGGAATCAAGGATGTGGTGTAGCATGAGAAGATTAAAGACCCAAAGCATGACCTACGGAGATGCCTACAGGAGGAGCGGTGAGCATCAAGAGAATGAGTAGCACTGATAGATATACAAGGAGTATCATTTAATGACCGTGCTGGGAATGCCGGTTGTTGCAAGGTGGTAATTAAGACTGAACCTTGAAGTATACCAATAAAAAAATGAAAATAAATCTGACAACTGTAGTGGGCACTAGTGATTAAATTAGAGATGTGAAAGTGATGTGAACGGCAGGGATGCCAGAATGAAGCAATTTACGTGACAGTAAACTGTGAGTTCGCCAGGCGCAAACTATCCGTCAAATAGCAATTGAGAACAAGAACAACTGAGAGACAGAGAGCTGGAAGATGGGCTAGTGTTTCTGTTATTTAGAAGTGTCACAACTATGTCAAACCTAAATTGGTGTGGATGGAAAGAAGTAACTGTTTGCAGACAGACATGTGGCCACTGAAAGAAATGAACCAATCTTCACAATTTCAACTTGGATACTTGGATACACTCCACTGCATTAGTCCATATACTTACGTGAGAGCATATGGATAAGTTACTTACCTGTAAATCCTAGTTCTCTTCCAGGGGTATCCTCATCAAAGTCATAAACATTGAATATTCCCGCCCTTGTGCGGGGACCCCGGAGCATATATAAAATATATACACATTATACATGTGTAACAAACAGTCATGCAGGCTATCATGTTAAAAACAGGCTAAAATGCTTTATTTCTATGAAGTTTTTTTTTTATTTATTTATTTATTTTGTATTAAATACTACAATAGAGCCTAAATAAGTACCCAAGCTCTTAAAACTAGGCTTGGGGAAGTAAGCAGTAGCAAACTCTAGTGGAAAAAATAGAGAAAACTGCATTGAAAAACAATGAAGCATTCTTAGCCAATAGGCTGCATGTAGGTTAACACAGGAGAACCATAAAAACTTTGGCACTGTGCCTTTAAGACCCTGAGCACCTCCAGTATCCCACCATGCCTCAGGGGTGAAGGAAAGGTGACAGTTGGTTCACAGTTAGGTCAGTTCTTTTTACGGTGACAATTTGTATAATTGAATCAAAATACTGTCTGTCCTGCACTTCCAGTAGACGTGCGTCCGGGGAGGAGGGTGGGTTGTTTATGACTTTGATGAGGATACCCCTGTAAGAGAACTAGGATTTACAGGCAAGTAACTTATCCTTCTCTTCCAGGGGATCCTCATCAATAGTCATAAACATTGAATAGATTAGCAAGCCCATCCCTAAACCCAGCGGACTGTCCGATAGAAGTGCAGGAATAGACATGTCTTACGCAAATAAATTCCTTAGAGAGGCCTGCCCCACTTGGGCATCCGCTCTTGCATCTGAGTCTAAACAATAATGTCTTGTAAAAGTATGGACAGACTTCCATGTAGCAGCCTTACAAATCTCAGATATAGGAACATTGTTAAGGAGAGCAGCAGTAGCCGCTTTTCCCCTTGTGGAATGCGCTCTAGGCCGCGCTAGCAATTGTCTATTAGCTAGCTGGTAAGTATTAACAATACAAGAAACTATCCATCTTGATATTGTTCGCTTAGATGCTGCTTCTCCTGTCCTTAAATGACCATAGTTCACAAACAAGCGGTTAGAGTGTCTAATCGATTTTGTCTTGTCCAGATAAAATTTCAGCACTCTTTTCAAGTCTAATGAGTGCAATGCTTTCTCAGCCGGAGTTTCCGGATTGGGAAAGAACGTCGGTAAAGTTATGGTCTGATTAATATGGAATTCTGACACCACCTTCGGAAGGAAAGATGGGTGAGTTCGTAGAACTACTCTATTGTCATGAAAAACCGTGTACGGTTCTTTTGCAGACAAGGCCTGGATCTCACTGACCCTCCTCGCTGAAGTAATGGCCACCAGAAAAGCCGTTTTCCACGTAAGGTGTTGTAAAGAGGCCTTATGGATAGGCTCGAAAGGAGGGCCCATAAGTTTTGCTAGGACTATGTTCAGTTCCCACGGAGGAGAAGGCCTCCGAATTGGCGGAAAAACTTTCTTCAAACCTTCTAAGAAATCCTTGACTACAGGTTTCGTAAAGAAGGATTCCTGAGAAGGTGACTTGCGATAGGCAGTAATAGCAGACAAATGTACCTTAATAGATGATACCTGCAGACCGGATTTCGCTAGGTGAAGCAAATAGGACAGTATGACGTCCTCCTGCGCCCGTATGGGATTATGGCCTTGCTGACAGCACCATATGTAGAATCTCTTCCACTTAAAAGCATAGGAACGCCGCGTGGAAGGCCGTTTGGACTCTTTCAAGATGTTCATGCACTCCTGCGAGAGTCCTAGGTGCCCATACTGCAGGAATTCAGGAGCCATGCTGTTAAGCTCAGAGAGGGTAGGTTGGGATGCAGAATCCTGCCCTCCATTCTGCTCAGAAGATCCGATCTGCACGGCAGCCTCCTGTGAGGTTTTTCCGACAGGTTGAGGAGATCCGTGTACCAGAATTGTCGAGGCCATTGTGGCGCTATAAGAATCATTCTGGTCCTGGATCCGTAAAGTTTGCTGATCACTGCCGGAATGAGGGGAATCGGCGGAAAAACGTAAAGAAATGTCCCTGACCAGTCGATCAACAGGGCATTCCCTCGAGATCCCGGACGGTAGAACCTGGATGCGAAGTCTGGCCATTTCCTGTTTACATCGTCTGCGAAGAGGTCCAGTTGAGGCCAACCCCATTGCGCGAAGATGTATTCTGCGACTTCGTCGTGCAGGACCCAATCGTGAACGTCCTCCAGGTGTCTGCTTAGAAAGTCTGCTTCTACGTTCTGCTGACCTGGCAGGTGAACTGCTGTGATTGACATTCCTCTGGCCAGGAGCCAATGCCATATCGCTTGGGACTCTCGTGAAAGGGGTAGGGATCTCGTTCCCCCTTGTTTGTTCAAGTAATACATCGTGGTTGTATTGTCCGTCTGTATCAATAGAGTTTTCCCCTGAATTAGCGGTGTGAAAGACTTGAGAGCCAGATGGACCGCTCTGAGTTCTAGCAGATTGATGTGGTACTGCTTCTCCTTGTCTGACCACAGACCCTGCGCTTGAAAAGGACCCAGATGAGACCCCCATCCTTGAAGAGACGCATCCGTTACCAGAGTGTCGGATGGAAGTACCTGGTGAAACGGAGCGCCCACTGACAGGTGAGGTCTGTGCATCCACCATCTCAATGACTGAAGTGCTATCTCCGGTAGCTGCATTGTGTCTTCCCAGCGACCTGTTCTTTGGCTCCAATTGGCCTCCAATGCCTCTTGGAGGGGTCTCATGGGGAGTCTGGCATTTGGGACAATAAAGATGCACGATGCCATGGAGCCCAGTAGTGATGTCACCTGACGTGCCGTAGGTGCGCTGGCTCTCAACAGGTCTTGGCAATTCTTGTTTATTGAGGACAGTCGTTCCTCCGAAGGATACACTTTTTGTAGTTCTGTGTTTATGATAGCTCCTAGGTAGTGAAGACTCTGCGTTGGAGTCAAGGTTGACTTCTGGTAATTGACCTGAAGACCTAGAGCTTCGCAAACTCCTAGTACAATGTCCCGATGGCTTCTCGCCTGCTCCGGAGAAGAAGCCTTTAGTAGCCAGTCGTCTAGGTATGGATATATGTATATCCTTTGTCTTCGTAGATGTGCCGCCACCACTGCCATACATTTCGAGAAAACTCTTGGAGCAGATTTCAGGCCAAAGGGTAGAACCCTGAACTGGTAATGCTGTAACGCTACTCGAAAGCGCAGGAATTTTCGATGCTTTGGAGCTATTGGGATGTGGAAATACGCATCCTGCAGGTCGATGGAGCACATCCAGTCTCCCTGATGCAGTTGAGGGAAAATTTGGTGAAGCGCTAGCATTCTGAACTTCTGCTTTCTTATGTATTTGTTCAGCAGTCTTAGATCCAGGATTGGCCTGAAAACGCCCTCTTGACCCTTCTTTGCTACTAGAAAGTAACGGGAGTAGACCCCCTTTCCTCTGTGGGCAGGTGGAACCCTTTCTATGGCATTCTTTCTTAGGAGGGCGAGAGCCTCCTTGCGTAGCAAGGTGAGATGAGACGGATTGTGTTTGGTTGGTGGCAAGTGTGGTGGAGGCTGTTTGAAAAGAAGAGAATAGCCATGTTCGACAATATTGAGCACCCATTTGTCTCTTGTGATAGAGTGCCACTCATGAAGATGAGCAATAATACTTCCCCCCACCGGAGTGGTGTACAGTGTCGAGGGAAGCGAGACTTCATTGCTTAGTGGGTGCTTTTGGAGTGGACTGTTGAGGTCTGCTTGACCCTCGCTCCCTTGTGTTTCTTCGCTGAAACAGAGGGCGTCCCTGTCGTTGCTGAGACCTTTGCGACCAATGAGGGGTTTGAACCCTCTGTTGGAAAGGGCGTCTATCGTACGGTCTGTACCTCCGCCTGAAATCTTTCCTTCTTTCGAGGCCTACCGCCTTCATGGTATCCACCTCGGTCTTCATGCGGGCCATCTCTTCGTCTGCATGGGCACCGAATAGAGAATTCCCGGCAAATGGGAGATTCAGGATACGTTGTTGTGCCTCCTGTTTCAAGCCAGTGAGCCTCAGCCAGGAAGATCTCCTCGCACAGATACCATGTGCGTACCCATGAGCCGCCAAATCCGCCCCATCCGCTGCCGCGCTGATAACTTGGTTAGATACCAGGCATCCTTCCTGTAGAATCTCTTGGAAATCTTGCCTGTCTTCTCTGGGCAGTTTTTCTGTAAATCTACTGAGGGAATCCCACAGAGAACGATCGTACCTGCCCAGGAGCGCAGACGCACTAGAGACCTTCATTGCTGAAGCCGCTATCCCGCACATCTTTCTTCCCAGAGAGTCTAAATGACTGCTCTCTTTATCCGGGGGTACCGTGGATGAAGATGCCACCGAGTGGGTCTTTCGGGCGGCAGCTATGATCACTGAGTCTGGTGGCGGATCCTTCCTAAGGAATAAAGGGTCTTGCTCTGGAGCCTTGTACTTTTTAAGAATCCGAGCCGGGGCAGACTTAAGCGAGGCTGGGGCCAGAAAAGTGTCCATGGTTGGCTGCAACAAACCAGGCACTAGAGGCAGCAACTTTTTCGACGCTGATCTCTGTTGTAGCGTCTCAAAGATGATTGATGAGGAGGTAGACGGTTCTGGAACCTCTATATTGAGTTTCTGCGCTCCTCTTAGCAACACCTCGTTGAAAGTGGTTATGTCATCCACTGGTGAGACTCTAGCAGGTGGTGAATCTGTAAGAGTAGGTGAGTAACGCCCGACAGAAGAACCTGATGAAGACCAAGAGGGTGATATTCTTGAGCGCGACCTGGATCTCCGTTGAGAGCGAGATCTGCTGCGGGACGCTGTAGCCGAGCGCCTAGGCCTCGCGGTTGGCTGTCGAGGAGCTGAACGAGCCCGTTCTGCCCCGGCTGTCGGCGATGGCGTTCTTGGCGGGGAGGCAGTGGGTGAATACATTCGCGAATATTGCGAATCTGGGGAGGCCGCTGGCCTGTTGAGGCTCTCCAGCCATCTCGGAGATAGGTTGATGGGCGAGACATGCCCAGGAGATGCTCTTGACCGAGAAGAGTCGCTCGGTATGGAGACCAATGGAGACGGAGCCTTGTCTGGCGAGGGGCGATGTTCTGCTCCCTGTTGGACAGGTAAAACCTGCGTCGACGTCGATGGCTGTTTCGACGTCGAAGAACGCCCAGTCGGTTGGTCCTGCCTCGACGTTGAGTGCCTCGACGTTGAGTGCCTTGACGTCGGACGGCGTTCCTTGGACCTCGACCTGCTCGCCGTCGTGTGCCTCGACGCGGAGCGATGGGAGGTTGACGGCGGATGTTTCTCGTGCCGTCGTGGAGATCTCGACGCCGTGTGTCCTGACGTCGGGGGGCGCACAGCCTTTGGCGGCGACCGGGCATGCCGGCGATGGCTCGACGTCGATCGGCAGGCTGCCGTCGACGGAGACCTGCCCCTGCTCTGATGTTCCCTCGACGCCGTTCCCTTCGACGTCGGGTGTGTCGGCGTCGACGGCGATCTATGCCGGTGGGACGGTGGTAGCGACGACGTCGACGGTGAACAAACAGGTATTTTCCTACCTGTCAACGTCGACCGGGCCATTCTCTCCTGAGAATGGCCTTCTGGATGCCTGGGGAGTGAGGAGGACGATGTTCTTTTCCTCTCCTGAAGCCCATGAAGTCGGATCTTCTCTCTGTCTTTCAGAGTCCTCCTAGACATGTTCTTACAGTATTTACAAGTGTCAGGGCAGTGACTCTGAGGCAGGCACACTATGCACAGAGAGTGGGGATCTGACTGGGCCTTCTTCTTCCCACAAGCAGGGCATTTGACAAAAAGAGAAGGCATTTTTCTGTCAGAAAAAACCTTCCTAGCTCAGACAAAGATGTTACTTGTCGAGTGAAAAGTGAAAAAACGCTTTTTTAAAGAATTTTTCTGAGGAAAACTCAGAAAAACTGAGAGCTCAATGCTCCAGGATCCTCTCAGAAGAAGCCGGAAAAAAGAACTGACCTAACTGTGAACCAACTGTCACCTTTCCTTCACCCCTGAGGCATGGTGGGATACTGGAGGTGCTCAGGGTCTTAAAGGCACAGTGCCAAAGTTTTTATGGTTCTCCTGTGTTAACCTACATGCAGCCTATTGGCTAAGAATGCTTCATTGTTTTTCAATGCAGTTTTCTCTATTTTTTCACTAGAGTTTGCTACTGCTTACTTCCCCAAGCCTAGTTTTAAGAGCTTGGGTACTTATTTAGGCTCTATTGTAGTATTTAATAAAACAAAAAAAATTTAAAAAAAAAAAACTTCATAGAAATAAAACATTTTAGCCTGTTTTTAACATGATAGCCTGCATGACTGTTTGTTACACATGTATAATGTGTATATATTTTATATATGCTCCGGGGTCCCCGCACAAGGGCGGGAATATTCAATGTTTATGACTATTGATGAGGATCCCCTGGAAGAGAATCTCATTTATAAGCGCACGTTGCATTTAGTGTTGTTTACACATCATACTTATAACATTTACTTCATTACAGTTTGATAGTTCAGCAATAAATTTATATATATATATGTATATATATATATATATATATATATATATATATATATATATATAAAAATAATAATTATAATATTGGAATAGATTCTTACCTGTAACTCCAGTTCTTTCGTGGGGGTATTTCCATGATAGTCCTAGAGTTGAATAGTTCCGCCCACCTGCAGGGACCCTGGAGCACTTTTTCCAATATAACTTCTTAAGTGTTTATATTCGCCTTACTACAGGAAGGCCGGCAAAGTCACTTAAGAATGTCCATATGCAGCCCAGAGGAAAGGTTACAGTGTCCAAAATTCTTCATCCTGTTTTTTTTTAAAAGGACAAAGTTAAGGCACATGCATTCAAATGCATAAATGAGTTGAAAATGTATCCTTCACAAACCTTTTTATATTGTAAAACAATGATGAAGGAGTGCAGGGCAGTGTAGCTCATAGGTTGCCATTATCAATGAAGAAAAAGGAGACTGTGACGTTAAGAACAGCCAGTCCTCCAGTATCCCATCATGCCTAGAGAGAGGCAGTTACCGCAGTTCTTTTTGTAGGAGGTATTAGCTGAGAGTAATGATAAACCTGAGACATTATTTTGTCTACTCCACCGGGGAAGAGGGAAGGTTTCTTATGACTATCATGGAAATACCCCTACGAGAGAAATGGAGTTACAGGTAAGAAACTATTCCTTCTCTCTTAGGGGATTTCCATGTATAGTCATAAGCATTGAATAGAATAGTAAGCCCATCCCATAAACTGTGGAGGAGTAGACAGAGCAATTATGAAATACAAAGTCAAGCAAAGAGGTTCCTGAAAGAAGCCTGTCCTACTTGAGCATCTGACCTGGCGTCAGAGTCAAGACAGTAATGTTTAGTGAATGTGTGAATAGGCCTCCAAGTCACAGCTCTACATATGTCTGCTAAGGGAACATGCCTCATTAAGGCAGTCTTTGCAGACTTGCCTCTTGTAGAATGTGGTCTTGGTCTCCCAGTGAGGGTTTTGCTAGTTGGTAGCAAAATAGAATACAGGAGACAATCCATCTAGAGATTGATTGTTTGGAGGTGGCCAGACCTGTGCAAACCGGACCATAATTAACAAACAATTGTGGACCTTTTCAAAGAGACCTGGTCTTATCTAAGTAGAATTTTAAAACCCTCTTTATGTCTATAGAGTGGAGAGCCCTCTCTGCTGGAGTACAATGGTTTTGAAAGAAAGTTGGCAAGGAAATCGACTGGTAGACATGAAAGTCAGAGATTACCTTGGGCAGGAATTTAGGATGTGTTTGCATCACTACCTTAGAGAAGTGGAATACTGTGTAAGGCTCGTGAGCACAGAGAGCCTGAATCTCGCTAACACTTTGTGTTGATGTAATTCTCACAAGGAAAGCAGTTTTCCTAGTTAGGTGTTGGAGAGATGCTTTGTGTATGGGCTCAAATGGATTTTGCAAGAGGCTCAAAAGGACCACATTAAGCTCCCATGGTGGAGAAGGGCACCTAACTGGGGGAAAGACCTTCCTTAACCCTTCTAGGAAATCTTTGATGACTGGTATCCTAAAGAAAGAGGTTTGCGAAGGACCTCTTCTGTATGCAGTCAGAGCTGCCAGATGGACCCTAATTGAAGAGAGTTGCAGATCAGATTTAGCCAGGTGTAGCAAGTAAGGAAGAATGACATCTTCCTGGCAAGATGTAGGGTCGATCATTTTGCAGGAACACCATATACAGAAACTCTTCCATTTGAAGGAATATGCCGTACGGGTGGATGGCCATTTGGCCTCTGTTAGGATTTCCATACAATCCTGTGGAAGATTTAGGTGTCCATACTGTACTAACTAAGGGGCCATGCTGGCAAGCTCCAGGAGGAGAGATTGAGGTGTCTCATCTGCCCTCCAAATTTCGTTAGGAGATCTGGCCTGTATGGCAGCCTGAGATGTGTCGGAGCGACCGGTGAAGGAGGTTCAGGAACCACCACTGCCTCGGCCAATCTGGTGCAATGAGGATCATTCTGGCTGAAGTCGTTGAGAGTTTGAGAAGGACTGCTGGGATCAGTGGAATTGGCAGAAAGGTGTACAGAAATTTGTTGGACCAGTCTATCCACAGAGCATTCTCCAACGATTCTGGATGGTAAAACCTGGCAGCGAAGTCATAGCATTTTCTATTTTCCTCTATGGCGAAGAGGTCGATAGAAGGTGAGCCCCACACATGGAAAATATCTTGAACAACATCTTCGCTGAGCACCCACTTGTGGTTCTCCTTGAGAACTCTGCTGAGGGCATCCGCTTGTACATTCTGAGCGCCTGGAAGGTGAGTTGATACTATGTTCAACCTCCTGGCTAGGAGCCAGTGCCATATTGTCTGGACCTCTTGAGACAAGACTCTGGATCTGGTTTCCCCCCTGCTTGTTCAGACAATACATGGTGGTTGTATTGTCTGTCTGGACAAGCAGGGTGTCTGTGGTGAAGGACGGGAGTAATGCCTTGAGAGATAGGTGCACCACACAGAGCTCAAGGAGATTGATGTGGTATGACGTCACCTTGGGAGACCAGAGGCCTTGTGTTTGTAGAGCACCCATATGGGCTCCCCATATGAGGAGACGGGCATCTGTCACGATAGTCTGTGCTGGAGGCTGTGGACGGAAAGGCATCCCTTGTGGGAGATTGGTTGGAGAACACCACCAAATCGAGGGATCTGATTGCGTAGGTAGACAGAAAGATTTGGTCTTCTCAGTTTCCAGACAGTTGATTCCATTGGTCTTCCAGGAACTCCTGAAGAGGTTGCATGTGAAGGCGAGCGTCGGGTGTCAGAAAGATGCAGGAGGACATGGAGCCTAGAAGTGAGGAGACTGTGCGCACTGTTGGGCGATGCATAGTTTGGAGTGCACAACACTTCTGGAGAATGGATAAGCATTGTTCCTCCGAAGGACACACTTTTGCCTGTAGTGTGTCTCTGGTAACTCCTACATAGTGCAGTTTCTAGACAGGAACTGTCATAGACTTGAGATAGTTGACATGAAGACCTAGCCGATAAAGGAGATAGCATGTCCATTTGAAATGCAGTTGGGCTTCTGCACGGGTGGATGCCTTAAATAGCCAGTCGTCTAGACATGGGTAGATGAATATTCGGTGCCTTCGAAGATACACTTTCACCACAGCCATGCACTTGGAGAAAGTTCTGGGTGCTGACTTGAGACCAAATGGTAGGACGGTGTCTAGGAAGTGATCTTGTCCCACAACAAATCACAGGAACTTCCGATGCTTTTTTACGATGGGGATATGAAAGTAAGCATCATGTAGGCCTACTGAGCAAAGCCTTGATGAATATGGGGGTATATTTGGTGTTTGGCCAGCATCCTGAACTTTTCCTTTTGGATCCATTTGTTGGCAATCTTTAGATCTAGAATGGGTATGAACTCTTTCTTGTCCTTTTTTTTTTGGAACGAAGAACTACCTTGAGTAAATGCCTTTTCCCCGCTGGTTGAGCATAACAGGTTCTACTGCTTTCTTTACCAGGAGGATGGAAACTTCCACCTTTAGAAGACCAAGATAAGAAGTGGTGGACTTCGGCGGAATACTTGGTGGCCGGGTGGAAAACCTGAGACAATACCCATTTTGTACAATGTTCAAGACCCAAGCGTCTGTTGTAATTCGTTGCTGCTCTGGTAGGCAATTGGTGATGATTCCCCCTACCGTAGTGGGTAACGGATGCGGGGGAAGAAAACTTTCAGGGTTTTGAGGCTGAAGGTTGTTGAGAACCCCGATTGGGTTGATGTGTTGTTTGTCCTCTCTGTTGTTTTCGTTGAGGCTGGTAAGAACTTTGGAATTGCTGCTGAGTTCTTGCAGGCAGCTACTGAGAGGTTTGAACCCTCTGAGTAGAATAGCGACATTGGAAAGGTCGGAAGGGCCTTCGTTGCTGTTTGGGTTTTTAAAGACCCACTGCCTTCAATGTGTCCACCTCAGCCTTCATTCTTGCCATCTCAACGTCGGCGTGAGAGCCGAACAGAGTGGAGCCTGAAAATGGCAGGTTCTGAATGCGTTGCTGGGCGTCCGGTTTCAGTGATGTTAGACACAGCCTAAATATCTCCTTTGCATTACCCCGTGGCAGTAATTATGTGCAGAGAGGAAGGAAGAGTCTGCCACTGCACTAATGATCTTTTTAGAGACCATGGCACCTTCTTGGACGATCTCCCAAAAAATCCTCCTTCTGATCTCTCAGAGGTATTCGGCAAATTGGAGTAGGGAGTCCCACAGGGCCCTATCATATATGCCCTAGCATATCTGCCCAAGAGGGCTATTGCGCTTTCTGCCTTCATGGAGGTTGTGGCCGAACTACAGACTTTGTGGCCTTTTGAATCCGCTTTCTTACTCTCTTTGTCAGAAAGAATGGTAGAAGACGGAGAAGTAGTGTGAGATTTGCGGGTAGCCAGTATTACACCTGAATCAGGAGGGAGGATCAGAGCACAGAAACAAAGGCTCTTGTTCCGGAGGACAATACTTTTTCTGTAGTCTGGAGGGAGCAGACTTAGTCGTAGCTGGCATAAGGAAGACTTTCATAGCGGGTTCCAGAAGATTAGGCACTAGTGGTAGCAAAGGTTTGGCAGCTGTGCGTTGCTGGAGAGTCTCGAATATAATCAAAATAGATGGTGTTGGGACTGCCATCGGAATGTTGAGTTTCGTCGCACCTCATACTAGAACTTCATGAAAGGTATTTATATCATCAGCCGGTGAGGAATGAGGTTGAGTTGAATCTGTTAGAGTAGGTGAATAGTCTCTGGTGGAGGACGAGGAATCTCTAACACGGTAGGCACGTGATCTTGATCTTTGTCTAGATCTGTGGTGGGAACATCTTGACCTCGAACAGCCAGATGACTGATGGCCATGACTAGAATGGTGGCACGATCTTGAGTGTGGTCTGGAAGCTGGGGCGCTGATAGGCACTTGAGGCACCAGAGGTGGTACGGGTGCCGGGAGAACCAGAGCAGCCAGCCGCAGTGGAGTCAGACTTTGAGGTGAAGGTTGAGGAGGAGGGGTAGCAGCTGGTGGAGGAGAGGTGTGAGGAGAAGGTGATGAAGGAAGAAGCACCAGAGAAGGGGAATGGTGTGAATCCGATTAAGGATAGATCCTTCTCCATTTCTACCTCCTCGACATCGAGGAAATCTTCGCCGTCGATCTTTCTCTCCGACGTCTAGCTGTCGATGGGTGAGTGGGACCTCGATTTCGGTGTTTTCTTCGCCTCGACTTCGATTCCAACAATGTTGATATGCTCCTTGACATCATGTGCCGTGGAGTCCTCGATGTCGTGCGGTGTCTTGATGTCGAGCGGTGACGTTTGTGCAATGTCGAGCCAGACTCTGACGGCGAGCATGTCAGCGCCGTACCTCCTCTCGACGTCAATCTCCTTGAGATCGACTGGACCAAAATTGCAGAAAAACGCTCTCAGACCTTCCACTTCCACTGGAGGCTGAGGGAAGAGCTCTGGTGGAAGACTGACCTTCCCTTCGCTCAGAGGTCCCACTGGCTTCTTGGGGTCTCTCTGCTCTCCCTTGAAGGTGAATCTTCTCCCTGTCACGCAGGGTACGTCTGGAGAATGACTTGCAGATGTTACAGGAGGCAGGAATGTGTGAAGACGGCAGGAAGGTGATACTGACGCCATGAGAGCCTGTTTTGGCCTTTTTTCTACCACATTGTGGGCAATTGTCAAATAGAGAAGGCATTTTTACTGGGGAAAATGCCTTAATTCCAGTCGGAAAATGACACAAATCAAGAAAGGGAGTCAAAAGACATCGAAACAGTTGTCACTGAGATTTTCGCTAAATGTTTGAAGAAAAAACCTAAATAGATTGAGCTCAATGCTACAGAATCCTGTCAGCGGGAGCCAGAAAAAGAACTGAGGTAACTGCCTCTCTCTAGGCATGATGGGATACTGGAGGACTGGCTATTCTTAAAGTCACAGTCTCCTTTTTCTTGATAATGGCAGCCTATGGGCTACACTGCCCTGCACTCCTTCATCAGTGTTTTACAATATAAAAAGGTTTGTGAAGGATTTCTTCTGCTAAAATTTTCAACTCATTCATGCATTTCAAATGCATGTGCCTTAACTATGTCCTTTTTTAAAGAAAACTGGATGAAGAATTTTGGACACTGTAGCCTTTCCTCTAGGCTGCATATGGACATTCTTAAGTGACTTAGCAGGCCTTCCTGAAGTAGAGCGAACGTGAACACTTAAGATGTTATACTGGAAAAAGCCCTCCGGGTGTCCCCGCAGGCGGGTGGAACTATTCAACACTTATAACTATACATGGAAATCCCCCACGAGAGAAATATATATATATCTATATATCTATATATATATTTATGTATGTATATATATATATATGATGATTTATAATAAAAAAATATATATTTTATTTATAATGCCTTATGGGATGATAGTGCATTATGATTATTATGCTAATTCCTACATTTGATATCATTATATGTGAGGCCTTCCTTTTTCAAAATAATGAAAAAAGTATATCTAAGCTGGGTACAGACAAGTAGAAGACGTAGGGGAAATCGTTAACATCCTATGAGGCCAGATCAAGCAAGCAACTGCAAACATCCTTTGTTTCTCAGAGTTAGATTAGTTTGCTGGGACACCATAGCTATTGAGTAAACAGAGGAAATGACCTTCTTCACACAGGTCCTTTTGGTACTAGGACAGAATAGCCCAAGGCAAGAAGGGAGGGATTGGAGAAAAAAGATAGGCTCCTTCTAGCCATGAAGGAGAATTCTGCATTCTGAACCAGTATTACAAAGTGGAAATTCTTTTCAATATTTTTTTTATTAATTTTTCTCGTTGCCACTGTTTTGTGATTCTTTATAGTTACAACTGAAGACAATTTATGCACTGGGACAGGACATTGATTCTAATAAATTCATAAAAGGTATCCTTATTTTGGTTGCTTGAGTGTGCCTATCATGGTGAAGAGATTCAAACCTACTGGCAACAAATAACCCTTTGAAATCTGATGGGAATGATCTTTATCCAGAATGCACCATCCTCGTGTAATGCTTTGGTAGTTTGTGGGCTACAGTGCACCCAAAGTCTTGGCTCTAGCTAGCAGGCTGCCACTGAGCATGTACTTTTGCCAAAGGGATTAGAAAACCTAAATTTGGGAACATATTTTATATGGAATTACAAAAAACTTATCAGTGAGAGATAAACATCTGATGTAAGTAGACACGATACCCAATGAATTGACATTTGTAGGCTGGGAATATTTTAACTAGTGAATGTAACAAATAAGGAGGTGAAGATGACCGAGGATATTAGGAGAAGAGGCAGTTCATACAGGAAAGTAGGATTGGTTATTAAGAGAGTGGATTTAATGTTGTTAATCTTCAAGTGGTGGTTCAACAAGGAAATATAGTGCAAGGAGGATTCTGAAAAAGGCACGCTAAATGCATATTCACTACAAGGGTTACATGTGCCACCAAAGGCACTTAATTAGTGTTTTAAAGCAGAACGCTTAAGTTTAGTTGAGAGCAGCAGTAATGGCATTGACTGCTAGTTGGACTCCTAAAGTTGTTTGGTAACATTGGGAGGTTCATTGATTTGTCCACAAAGACATACATCTCAGTCTAGAGGAAGCAGCTGAAAGGCGATATTAAGAATCTTCAAAGCTGAGGAAGGGCAGCTTCTGGAGAAAGGTGCAAGTTTGACAGTCAACGCCAAAGACACAGCTCAAAGCAGCACTGGATGCTTCCAAACAATTGGATTTTGCTGGTAGGGCAGAGTCACTTTGAATCTGTGGAAGACATACAGGCCTGGGGCAGGCTGATCCATCTGACTTTGAGAAATGTTGATTAAAAGGGGTGGGTCCAATGGGGATTTATCAATGTATAAAGAAGGGCAGCACTTGTGGGTCATTCATCAAAGGTGGATTGGTAGTGCATGAGCTTCAAAGAGACAAGAATTAGACTGAAAGGATTATCTTTTGAAGGGGTGAGAAGTAAGTGTGCGTGTGTTTCAGTGATCAGAAACGAATGGAGCAAACAGAGGGGGTCATTCTGATTCTGGCGGGCGGCAGAGGCCGCCCGCCAGAATTCCGCCCCCATTATACCGCTCCGCGGTCAGAAGACCGCGGAGGGTATTATGAGTTTTTCCCTGGGCTGGCGGGCGGTCTCCAAAAGACCGCCCGCCAGCCCAGGGAAAAACTCCCTTCCCACGAGGATGCCGGCTCGTAATCGAGCCGGCGGAGTGGGAAGGTGCGACGGGTGCAGTGGCACCCGTCGCGTATTTCAGTGTCTGCAAGGCAGACACTGAAATACTTTGCGGGGCCCTCTTACGGGGGCCACTGCCGTGCCCATGCCATTGGCATGGGCACGGCAGGGGCCCCCAGGGGCCCCGCGACACCCCCTACGCCATCCTGTTCCTGGCGGGCGAACCGCCAGGAACAGGATGGCGGTAGGGGGTGTCAGAATCCCCCATGGCGGCGCAGCAAGCTGCGCCGCCATGGGGGATTCTGAGGGCAGCGGTAAACCGGCGGGAGACCGCCGGTTTACCCTTTCTGACCGCGGCCAAAGCGCCGCGGTCAGAATGCCCTGCGGGGCACCGCCGGCCTGTCGGCGGTGCTTCCGCCGACCCTCGCCCTGGCGGTCGAAGACCGCCGGGGTTAGAATCAGGGCCAGAGTGTTCTGTGCATGGGTGTGTATGTACAGCTTAATGGATGCAGGCATGTTGAATTGGGCCTTGCCATGTTTAGTCAATATGGCATTGAGGTCATTACAAAATAATGTGATGGTGTGTGGGAATTTAACCCTCAGCAAGGGTAAGCCAGAAATTCTACATCAGTATTCCCACAACTATAGTTACCAATATCTGTAATTACCTGTATCCATTAGAAGTGTTGTGCTACTTAAACTTATCAAATATATTCTGAGATGTATGATAGAAAGTGTAGATTGTTACTAACAGACTCCTTCCTTGCTGCTCCAATTGATTTCTAGTGTTTAAACATAACCCACACTCTTTGAATTTCATGTGAGACTGGTCTTGTATGAATTGGCAGTTTGAGTATTGTTTATTTGACTACCACTCTCTTACCCTGAGATATCAGAAGGGTGCAGTCAGTGTAAGAAAGAATCAATATTTATCAAGTGTATATCAATGTAATACGATGTACATTTACTCTGCTTTTATGGTTACGTCATTGGGTATCCATTTACCAATGCTTGTAAATTACTTTGAATCTTAGCATTTTGTTGATCATTCACCTGTGTTTGGGGTTTAGGTTTTCAGTAAGATACAAGTCTTGCATCCTTCTAAAGTAACTCATGTGGATGCAAATTATAATGGTAGCCATTCATAATGTCCACTGACTATGGGCATTAGGCCGAAACAGCCAACACCCAATTAGATGCTCTTGCTGGGCTTCTGCTGTTGTGGACGAGCTGAACAAAGGAAGGAGGTGGTGGGCTTGTGGGACACTGCCTTTGTAAATGTGATTTGCAGTGGCCATGCCATTGCCCACTGCCCTATGTTCATGAGTTATTTCTGTCAGGCAACAGGTTGACTTGCTGGATCAAGCCTGATCCGGGGATGGTAAAGAGAAATTGAGGGAGGGAATGTAATTTCAAATATGCAAAACATGGCTGCTGTGGATGCCACTGAAGGGAAGAACAAAAAGAGAGGGCAGCTGAGGGATCATGTAGAAAAGAGGATACGGTGTGGCATACATTTTACAATAAATATATTGAAGCTGCCAAGTTGCCTAAAATTTCTGGTGTACAACATAGGGTTCTAGAATTATCTCTCAATAAGAAAGAGCTGGTCAAGGCTATCAAGAAGGTTCCCCATGTAAAGCCACCGTTCCAGATCTGATATTGGTAGGATTCTATAAAACCTTTCTTAACTGTCTTGGCTCCTTAATGTTAACTTTATTCAATGCAATAAGTAAAGGAAGGGCTGACACACCTCCCTCTTAGGAAACACATAATAATATTGCTGTATTTCTAAAAAAGGACAACATTTTGCTCTGTTGCAGCTCTTTTCAGCCTATATTTTTAATTAATAGTACTTCCAAGATTTATGCCTTCATTCTGGCAAACCAGATCTCCTTTTGGATTGAGCAAAGGGTTAATCCCATTCAGCATGGAGATGGAGGCTGACATTCTACTTCTTGATGCCTAGAAGGGTCATTTTTTTGGCAGTTTCTGAATCATTTTGAATTTGGCACCCTTACTCTAAACAGGATTACAAGCCTGAATAAGAATATCATGGCAAGAATCATGATCTCGTGAGTCAAGTTGGAGAATTTTGCAGTTCAGAGAGGTACCCAACAAGTGTGCCCTGCTTCTTCCTTGCTCTTCACTTTGTTTCTTGAACTCTCTTTGAGACACCAGAATCACTTGCTAGATATTCCTCCACTAGTTATCAACAGTCAATCTTGTAAATTTGCTGCTTATGCAGAAGATAAATGAATTTTTATGCTGCCATACCCAAGCATTCTAATCGCAATGAGGGAGGCTGCAACTAAATGTGGAAATGCCTCTGGCTACCTTCTTAATGTGACCAGGACTCAAGTCTTCTATATCAACAAGCAGCATGGTCAGATTGACTCCTGGTACATGGTGAAGACTACCTATCTGGGTGTAAAAATCTCAATAAACTATAGGTACCTTTCATCTAAATTTTGACTCGCTTAGACAAAAAATGTTTAGTAATTGTGCTCAGTGGAACAATCTTCTTTTAAAGTATTTAGGGGCAATGTAGTGCTATTAAAATTACTACCCCTAAATATTTATTTAGTTTTAAGCACTCCCTGTTTAAATACCTAACCTATTTTTCCAGAAGATCGATCATCCTGGTCACATCTCGTCTGGAGTCTGTGCACTGACAGCTACAGTTGCCTATCTTACAGGGAGGCTGGGCTTTACCATCTTTAAAATTCTATTACTAGGCATCTTTTACAGCACGCTTGTCCCAAGCTGTGGGAATCAGTAACACCCCCTGACCTCTTCTACCTTGACCTACATCGCAACACAAGATTCCTTGATCCTTCCTATTTCAAGAAGACAAGATATAAAACCTCTGACTGTTAGAGAGTGGTGGAATCAGTGGTGAAATCAGTTGATACACCAGCACCGCCCCAACAAGCACAGCGGCAAAATCGCCGTAATATTCAAGAAAACTACCCAGTGCTCCGCCATGAATGAAGACCCAATGCCTGAAACGGAGCACCTTAATTTCCTACTACACATCAACGCCATGACAACCATAAGAGGTACCTTTGCATACAGACCACCAGGACTTAGGCCACCATTCTGTAATGCCAGCAGCAACATCATTGCCCCCTTTGCCATTGACATCCTCCACTACATGCTTGCTGCTCTGCGACCTCAACTTCCACATCGAGGACCCCAAGGATGCCAACTCCACACACCTACTGGAGAACCTCAACAAAATCTGATTCACCTAACTAGTCTCCAAACCCACCCACAGAGCCGGACACACCCTCAACACCATCTTCTTCTCCAGTGACAGAATCAAATTCACCCACACCACTGAACTCTCCTGGACCGACCACAAAATCATCCGTTTTTCTATGTCTAAGACCCAAAACACCATCACCAAGTACCAAAGCACCACCCACCCCAGCTGGGGAAAAGTAACTGAGAGCCCATGGACGCAGGCTCTCAGCACCACACCACTTGATACATCAGCTAAACTCGACCAGGCCATTCACAACTTCTCCGCCTGGATCAGCAAATGGATGATAAAGTCACCCCTCTGAAGCCGGCAAAAGCCAACAGAACATCAAGAAAAGCCAGCTAGTACACTCCAGAACTCAGAACCACAAAGCGCAACTGTCTTCTACTCAAGAAGCAATGATGCATTTCTAAGGACCTGTCCAACTGAGCCGCACACACAACAGCACTGAATGACAACCACCGGCACATCAAGGATGCCAAAAGAGCAGCCATCACGAACTGCAACAACACCACAGCCAACCACACCAAGGAACTCTTTAAAATCATCAAGAAATTCTCCATCCCAACTGCCACAGAAAACAAAGAACACCGCTCCCAAGAACTCTGTGACTCACTATCCAACTACTTCCAAAACAAGACTGTCAACATCTACAACAACTTTAACCCTCACCACAGCTCCCTCAGCCTCATCAGCCTATTCCAACCAGCATGCCCCAGTCCAGCCATAACCAACTGGTCCCCACTCGACACCCAGACCACCGCAACTATCATGGCCTCAATCCACTCAGGGCCACCCAATGACCCCTGCTACAACCATCTCTTCAACCTCGGATCCAACATAATCAGCACTGAACTCACCAACCTCCTCTACGCTTTCATCTCCACAGCATCCTTCCCAGAGGGCTTGGAAGAACACAGATCTTAGACTCCTCTCAAAGAAGTACTCAGCCGACTCCAGTGACCTCAAAAACTACCGACCAATCTCCCGGCTCTTATGTCCAGCCAAATTATTCGCGAAGGCCATCAACCGATAGCTCACGGACTACCTAGAACAAAACCACCTACTTCACGCATCACAATCAGGTTTCCAGGCCAACCATAGCACTGAGACCGCGTTCATCGCTGCAACAGACATCAGAACCCTCTGCAACCAAGAAGAAACAGTGGCTTTGATTTTTCTCGACCTGTCTGCAGCATTTAACACTGCCCACCAGATCCTCATCAACAGACTCCACAACATCGGAATTCAACAACTCGCACTCAAGTGGATTGTCTCATTTCTCTCAGGACGCACCCAGAACATCCGCCTATCTCCTTTCACCTCCACTCCCAAGAAAATCATATGCGGAATACCCCAGGTATCATCCCTCAGCCCCACCCTGTTCAACATCTACATGACACCCCTTGAGGACATCGTCAGGTTCCACAGACTCAACATCATCTCCTACGCCAACACTTAGTTTGTCCTCTTGTTCACCAAAGACCCCTCTAACACCAAAACTAACTTCTGCAACGCCATGATTGATGTAGCCGACTCGAAGAGAGACAGCTGCATCAAATTGAACTCCGACAAAACCGAGATACTGGTCTTCAGAAAGAACACATCCGCCTGGGACCATAGCTGGTGGTCGGAGGAACACGGAGCAACTTCCACACCAAAAAAACATGCTTGCAACCTCAGCATAATCCTGGACAGCCACTGATCATGAAACTACAAGTCAACGCTGTCACCTCCTCCTGTTTCCGCATACTCCGCAAGATCTTCAAAAAGATCTTGACATAAGCCCTCGTCAACAGCCGCCTCAACTACAGCAACACGCTCAACACCGGTATCTCCTCCCAGTTCCTCAGAAGACTTCAGACAATACAGAATGCGGCAGCTAGACTCATCCTGGACCTCCCCAAGCGTACCCACATTTTGCTCCACCTCAGAATCTCCACTGGCTCCCTGCCAGAAAAGTTGACTGTTCAAGATGGTCACACACACCTACAAAGCCCTCCACAAAAAAGGATCTTCCTACATTAACCATCGGCTGAACTTCCATCTTCCCTTGAGACATCTCCGCTCCACCTCACTCATCCTTGCACATGTTACCTACATCCATCGCAGCCGTGGTGGGGGCAGCACTTTCTCCTACATCACTGCCAAAGCCTGGAATGACCGCCCCTCCAACTCCAAATAGCACCCTCCCTTGCAGACTTCAGAAACCAAATCAAGACATGGCTTTTCGACACAGACACGGCAACCTCAGCGTCCAGATAACACTAGGGGTGATAGTGTTGCACTTAAAAAAAAGACTCAAATTTGCAATATCACAAGCCTTGAGATGGGGATTCTGGAGGCTAGTAAGCAATCGGAAGAGGCTGAGACAAACTTGGGAACCAATGGCAAACCTGAAGCAACCTCTTGGGATTCAACTTGCAGAGGTAGTGGGTTAAGATTAGTCGACAAGATTGGATGATAACTTTAGGCTTTTTTTTATTGTAACCCACATTTTATATCTCATGATGTTATATAGATATCACTTGCCTCGTATTTTATGTAATGAATTATGCTGGATGGCTTGCGGTTCAAGGTGTGAATACAATCTCTGGTTAATGAAAATAAAAAGGCATATATTTTAATTACAGTTTTCCCATAAAGCACACTGCATCTTCCCTCAGGTTTGCAATCATGGAGACCCCTCAACTAGGACACCCCACCCCTCATTTACTGTACACTACTCTGACAGTTGGCCTCGCTGGAGCATGTTTGCGTCACTCTGGGGTTTGTTTGCTCCTTTCTCTGGGTCTGATGTTCCTCCCCGTGGCTCTTGGGTGTCTGTCTTTTTTTGTGGTCTGGTCATGACTTTTCCTCTCACTGTGGTGTGCCAGTTCCTCAGTTGGACTCTGGAATGGTTCTAGAACGTGCATGAATTACAAATGTTCTTCTAAGTGTGTGGGTTGTATTCTATTTTTCTACAATGTTCAAATTTTCTTCCTGTTTTCTTGTTTGCATCAGAAGGGAACTTGAAGGTACAGAGGTTGTGTGATGCAACGTGGGTGTCTCATGACCTCTGGGTGCTATACCATCTAAAAATATTAAACTTATGACAGCGGCCAGCTCTTCATGAGATACACAGTGCTTATGTTTGGTACTGTTGGATCACATATGGTGAGTACTTACCCACTTCCTTCTGTAGTCTGTATTTTTGTGACCCTAGAGTCCTGAAGCAGCATGGATACATTTCACTTTGGTCAGTGTCCACTAGTCACTAGCCACCAGAGCCCTGTTACCTGGACACTGGATGTTTGAGTGGTTTCTTTTTGTACCTTAACACACTACATTTCCTTTGGGTGAGAATCCCAGTTCACTTTAGGCGGTAGCCTTTTTGTATACATATAATATTTTGTGTTTTGCATCACGTTGACAGATTCTAAGCGGTCTAAGCTCAAGAACACTGAGTTGTATTGTGATTCACTTAGGGTTTTTAAAAAATCCATAGCAAAAGAACTAAGACTAAAGGCTTCAGAGAATAGCCAAGAATGTATAAACCTTCCCCACCGGATAACACTGCCCAGAGAAGCATCTCTTGCTTTATAGCAGTGCTCCCTCCAAACGCCAAATGATCTTCATAGATGTGACAAGGAATTGAGTTATTGTGTTACTTATGTGTTCGAGTTCTAAACTTCTGCCATCTACACGACTAAGGATCTGATTTAGACGCTGGCAGGCACACTGCTAAGCATCAGGATGGTGGTGGTCATCACCTCTTCCACCACTGCTATTCTGCTGCCTGACAAATTAGGAGATCACCACCAGGCCGAGCGGTACTCTCTGTGTCTTCACATGAAGTTTAGCCATGGCATGCATGTTTAGACCTCACTAAATGGTGGCTCTAAGAACCCAAGGCTCAGGCACCCCTGGAAAGGGTCAGTGCCCAGCCTTATATGCATACACCTTAGTGAAGGGTGGGTCCAAAAACCCAAAGGTCGGCCATGGGTGTTAAAGGGTAGTGTCCAGCCTGAGTGGCTCCAAGAACCTAAAGCTCCCAAAGGACTGTGCCCATCATAAACACATCAATTAGGTGAGACTTCAAGAATTTTTACAGTTCATTAGTTTATTAACATAGTTTATTATCATTTTCTTGTAAAAGTTTTGCAGTTGCTGCTGTTGGCAGGGGGACAACGCTCCTCCGCCACAGCGGAGGAGTCACCCATGATGACACATCATCTAGTTGCAGGAATAATACAATTAATACATAAACATAAAATAAGCCCATAAAAATGTAGATGGAATTAATTCTAAAATAAGAGGGATGTGCTTCAACTAGAATGAGATGGAAAAAAAAACAGTTCTAAAATCAATAATACCATGATAAACAATTAGGGCGAGATTGACACTAGGCAGAAAGCGAAGCAATGATAGGGGAGCCAATTGTTTTCCGGATTGGCCATATACTCTCAAAATACTTGTCAACAGAGAAGATAATAACCAAAGTCTGATCCACTCTACTTAATCTTATTGCTACCCTGTACTGGCCTACACCTATGAGGTGGCACAAAGGGAGGGTCCAATGTCTACGTTGCTTACAGTACTTTGGACAGAAAAAAAGGAGGTGAGCGTTGGTTTCTTCAGCACTCTTACACACATGACAGATTTTGCTACCTCCTTGGTTACCATTCCATTTAACAGTCAGAGAAGCATGAGATAAAGTGCTTAACCTGAACCTTACATACAGGGCATTAGTAAATGTGGGCTCAATATCTTTAATGTAGTTTTTAAAATACAGGGTAGGTTTGAACCTTTTGAAACAATCAGTTAATTGATCCAGGCTTACCTGTTTGGGCAATTTAGCCTCCTCTAGCTTCCAATAGGTGTCCTTCAATTTCCTATTTGCAGAGGATGGAATGGTTTCTTCAGGGGACTGCTAGTACTCATGTAAATAATAGGTGTTATGATGGCATTATTTCGGCATGTCATGTTGCACTCTGACAGCTACAAGCTCCTGGCATCAGCCATAAGTCCTTTATTTGGGCATGCATGGGTCCTCTGCTCACTGTGCCACTGTAATCAAGCTGCAATTAAATTAAGAGGTGTAATATAGGCCTTGGGCTCTCTTCCCTGGCCCACTTTGTCACTTGGAGCCTGGGATGGGTCCTGCAGGTCACGGATGTGCTCTGCTGCCTGCCCAGGTTCAGAAGCGCTGACCGGGCCCTTGGTTAGCGCTCCAACTGCCCCGGGGGAGGATTGTCCCCAGTCCTGGGCTCCATTCTTTAGATCACCATTTCCTAAAGTGCCCTGGATGGGGTCTCCCAGGTCCACAGACTCCTTGCTACCTGTCCAGGTTGAGAAGCTCTGACCTGTCCCCACAGATCTATTCCTGGAGAACCCCACATCTGAAAGATGTGCAGGACCAGATCCGGATGGAGATGCCACTCGTGATCGGCCGAAAAATGTTTACTGAGAGTGTCCGCACGTACGTTGAGCACTCCGGACAGATGATTCGCTATCAAGCAAATCCAATGGTCCTGAAGCCAGGACCAGAGAAGCAGAGCTTCTCTGCAGAGAAGATACAACCCTAATCCTCCCTGCTTCTTTATATACCACATCGCAGTAGTGTTGTCCGTCATGACCTGAAATGACTGACCTCAAAGGGATGGGAGGAAGGCCTTGAGAGCCAAATGTATCGGCCGCAATTCTAACAGATTTATATGAAAAGTCTGTTCCACTGGAGCCCAATGAGCCTTGATCTCCAGGTCCCCCAGATGAGCTCCCCACCCTAGAGTGGAAGCATCCGTCATGACCGTGGCCACCGGAGGCGGCAGTGAAAACAGCCTTCCTTGAGAAAGGTTGCTGTCCACAGCCCACCATCGTAGATCCGCTGCAGCGTCTCTGGAGATCGTTATCGACTTCCCGAGATCCCCTTTGTGTTGAAACCACTGCCTGCGGAGGCACCACCGGAGAGCCCTCATGTGCCAACGTGCATGAGTGACCAACAGAATGCAAGAAGCGAACAGTCTGAGCAGGCGTAAGACCTTTAGGACCGGAACAACTGCTCCATTTTGAAATATTGGAATCAACGCCTGAATTTCCTGAATCAGCTGAGGCAGAGGATAGGCCCGATTCAATGAAGTATCCAGTACTGCCCCAATAAACAGGAGGCGCTGAGAGGGCTCCAGTTGAGACTTGGGTACATTTATCGTAAAACTAAGACTTGATCAACCAATCGTCCACGTAAGGGAATACCAATATCCCCTTTCTTCTGAGACTTGCTGCTACCACTGCCATCACCTTCGTGAAGACTCGAGGTGCTGAAGTAAGACCAAACGGAACGACCACAAATTGGTAGTGTTGCGACCCCACCACAAACCGGAGATACTTCCTGTGTGACTTGGGTATAGGGATATGAAAGTAATCATCCTGCAAGTCGACAGACACCATCCAATCTTCTTTGTTCAATGCCAGAAGTACCTGTGGCAGAGTCAGCATCTTGACCTTTTCCTGTTTGAGGAACCAATTCAAAATCCTCAGGTCTAGGATTGGTCTCAAACGACCGTCCATCTTGGGGATCAGGAAGTATCTCGAATAACAACCCTGACCTCTTTCCTGCTCTGGAACCAACTCCACCGCACCTTTTGACAACAGGATCTGAACCTCCTGCTGCAACAACAGGAGATGGTCTTCTTAACAAAACAAGGGATGGGAGGTTAAAATTCCTGAAAAGGGAGAGCATATCCTTTTCTCACTATGTTCAGAACCCATGAGTCTGATGTTATTAACTCCCACTTGTGGGGGGGCGTGGCCTGGCCGCCGGGCAAGATGGCCGACACAGCGTGAGGCTCTGCCGGGCCCCGGGCTATTTATTAAATTTTACTTATCCTGCAGGAGACTACGGCAGACGCGGACCCGGGTGACTTTTCCCGGAGGCCCCAGTGACTTTTTTGCGGGCCGGGGAGCGGCTGAGGCGGACGCGGAAGACTGGCTTCACGCAGACTGACCCGACGCCGACTTTTTCCCGCGCGCATGAGAGCTGATTGCGCGCGGGGAGAGAGGAAGTGCGAGAGAGTGCCTGGGGGCCTGTTCGGCGGCTATATCGGGCCGTGGGCCCCCTCCCCTGGTGGATATCGCGGCTCCTGTTGCCTGGGCCCCCCCTGGGTTCCTGCCACCCTGCGGCTGAGGGACTTGCCTGGGTCTCACGGTCCTCGGGACTCCAGGCTGGCGTGTGCTGCTGGCGGGGACCGGGCCTGGACAGTCTTGAGGCGCACGGAGAGCGCGCCTGCTGTGGAGAGCTGTCTGGCCCCATGAAGAGGAGATAAGTTGGAGGAGGTGACGGCCTGGGGCACTCAGTCTTGGTGAGGGGACGGCTGGAGAAGGCTGCAGCTCAGATCTGCCGTGTTCCCCTGAGGTTGCTCTTGGGGACACCTCCATACTGTACTGGAAGCCCTGAACTGCACCATCTAGGAGGACTGAGTGGACACTTGTGCAGACGGTGAGACAGGGAGGAGGAGGACCGGGCTGGTGCAGCAGGGCTCGCTTGTGGGGGTCTCCTGGAGGTTTGGGGCTGCGGAATACCCTGTCTCTTGGACACGGGGCTTGACTGGTGGCCTGGCCCCCCCCCCCCTCGTGCTACGCGGATCCCCGTGCTGTTGGTGTGCCGGCGGAGTGTCCTGCGGCGTGGTCTGGCCTGGTCTGAGAGGTGCTGTGCGGTGGGCCGGGTCGCCTGGAAGCTGTCTGGTGGCCCTGCCAGGTGAGCTGGGCTGCCAGTTGAGTGATTATCGGAGGTGGGGGCCTGCTGTCTTCGATCTTTTTCCCAGTGTTGGCGCAAGCTGAGATCACGCGTGTCGTATTGAACGATGGGCAAGGCGGATAAGCGGCAAGCTAAACTCACCTTCGAGGGTGGAGGAAAAAGGAGTGCTGCCCCCGCCTCCCAGCCTGGAGATGCCGAGATTGAAGAAGAGAATTCAGAGATGACTGTGCGGTCCATGTTCTTGGAGCTTAAGACCAGCTTGGCAGGCATTGATGCTAAGCTGGACCATGTGACGGAGCGGCTTGACCGCCTTACAGCCCGGGTTGATGACCATGACGCCAGGTTTGAGGTTCTGGAGTCACGCACGTCAGAAATGGAAGATGCGCGCAGGGGTGACAGAGAACAGATTGCGCAAATGAATCGTCTCCTAGAGGTGATACGGAATAAAAATGAGGACTTGGAGGCACGGTCCCGACGTAATAACATACGCATCGTGGGGCTGCCGGAGGCAACCGATATGGGTCGTATGGAAGACTTTGTGGAGAGTATGTTGCAGGAGCTGTTTGCTGGCGAGCTCTCACGAATGCTGGTGATTGAGAGGGCGCATCGGTCCTTGGGGCCTCGGCCCCCGCCGGGAACACCTCTGCGTCCAATTATTGCGCGTCTATTGAAGTATAGAGATCGGGATGCTGTCCTCCGTTTGGCAAGGGAGAGAAGGCCTCTAGTATATAAGAATTCCGAAATAAACTTTTTTCCTGATTACACCCCTGGTGTGCAGGCCCAGAGGCGGGCCTTTCTGCCGTCGAAACGTCTGCTGAGCCAGGCTGGAGTTGGGTTTGCCCTATTATATCCGGCCAGACTGAGGGTGCGACACGAGGGAAAGGTGCTGTATTTCACGGATACAAAGCAGGCGGCTAAGTTTGCTAAACGATTACCAAGACAATCGGGGGCTGCGGGATCTGGGGGGGCAGGTGCCGGGGATGCCACCCTTAGCGACAATGACTAACCGGCTTTGTATGGTATACTGTACTGTTTGGGGCTATGGGTGCGCGCGGGTCTGCTCCGTGTTCGGGCCCCTGATGTGTAGTTTGCTGCTTGGCCCAAGGGCCCCTCTTCCCTAGAATGTTCTGGGTGGAGAGCTGTTAGGCAGGCTTCTGCCCCTAGGATGAGTCCTGTTACTTTTTGCTTTAAGTATAGGGGGTGAGCTTTGGGATTGGGAGGGGGGGGTTATTGTGAGGGTCTGATTGGGGGGCCTGTGTGGGTGGTGGGGGGCTTGGGCCAATTTTGGAGTGTTTCAGGTTATCTTTTCGTTAAGTTCCAGGCAGGTAGAGAGGTGTGTTTTCGTGCAGAGTTGGATGTCTGTAGTTTGGGATGAGGGGTGATGATACGTCCGTTGTTAGATGTTTGACGTGGAATGTGTGTGGGCTCAACGATAGGCGGAAGGCTCGGTTGGTGGCTGCATATGTTAAGCGACATGGAATAGACATCTGTATGTTACAGGAGACGCATCTGATGGCGGCTGCGGTGGGCAGACTGAAGGCTGGTGGGGTTGGGGAGGCTCATTGCTCTACGTATTCTAGCTATGCGCGTGGGGTAGCAATTATTATTAATAAAGGATTGCAGTGGCGCACGCGCGAAATTATTATTGATCCTAATGGTAGATATGTGCTAATGACTGGAACGTTACTGGACAGGGCTTATCGACTTGTGGCTGAGGGATCCCGTCCCAAGGATATCTGGGCCCCTCGGAATGAATATCTGGCGGCCCGGAATGAGTGTGTGGCGTGATTGGTGGTGCCCGTACGCGAGGTTCATCCCCCCCGGACTAGGTATGCTATTGTGTTGTTAAGATAAGCCTGCACAATATGGTTGTGTGCTCCACCTGCCTTTTTTTAGTGGTTTGTTTTTCCTGTAGCACTTTCCCCTCGACTATGCTATGGTATGACCTCTGGCGGGCAAGGTTTCCTCCTGCATTGGCGTTGCGGATTGCTTCGCTTCGCCGTCTGTAGAGGATGTTTGGAGATGGATCCCTTGATATTGTTGCATATAGGGAGAGACTTTAACAGAGAGCTCCTTGCGATCTGGGATAACGTTGAAGCTGTATGGTCTGATACTTTTTTCACTGATTTTCACGTCGAGGGACTTGTTTGTACTAATGTATGATTTTTTGTGTGTGGAAAAATTGAATAAAAAAATAATTTTAAAAAACTCCCACTCGTGGAGAAAAAGATGTAATCTTCCCCCTACAGGAGAAGTGTGATCGAAAATGGGGAGAAAACTAGGGCTGCTTCCCTTGTTGTTGCCCTTCAGAGGAAGAGGATGATGCAGGGTGTTGCCAGGTGGCCCCTCTTGTCTGAACCCTCCCCGCCCTCTAAAGGATCTATATGGGAGGCTGGCAGGCTGATGGACTGTGGACTGTGGTCTCCAACGGTAGACAGCTCCAGGCCCAAACGCCCTGAACCGCCAAAAGGACCTGAAAGGGGTAGCAGAGGAGGCTTGCAGACCCAAAGACTTCGCTGTGGCCCAACTATCTTTAAAGCGCTCCAGAGCAGAGTTCGCTTGATCACCAAACAGTTTCTCTCCATCAAAAGGCAAATCCAATAAAGTAGTCTGCACATCAGAAGAAAATCCAGAGGACCTCACCCAAGCGTGCCTCCTGGTAGCAATAGAGGTACCTATTGCCCTGGCCACCGAGTCCATGGAATCCAGACCAGACTGTCTGTCTTGCTGCAGCCTGAGCATCAGATAGTAGTTCAGCAAATTGACCCTGTACATCCTGCGGCAGGTCAGGAACCATAGCCCTAGCCGAGTCCATCAGGGCGTGGACGTATCTACCAAGAACACAGGTAGCATTCGCAGCCTTGAGAGCCATGCTGCAAGAAGAGAACATTTTCTTTCCCGATTGCCACATCCTTTTGGATTCCCTATCCGAGGGAATCACAGGGAAGGAGCCTGGAGCAGACCGAGTGGAGCAAGAGGCCTGAACAACCAGACTCTCCGGGATAGGATGTTTTGATAAGAACCCTGGATCTCCAGGCGCCACTCTGTACCTTTTTGCCACAGACCAATTAACAGCAGCTGACGACACAGGCTTCCTCCAGAGCTCTAATATGGGCTCCGTAAGGGCATCGTTGAACAGAAGCAAAGGATCCGCAGAAGTTGAAGAAGGGTGTAGGACCTCGGTCAAAATGTTTGTCTTAACTTCTGCAGCAGGCAACGGAAGATCTAAAAAGTTCGCCGCCTTCCTAATCACCATGTGGAAGGAGGCCGCCTCCTCCGTGAACTCCCCCGGTGACGAAAGGTCCCATTCCGGGGAAGTGTCAAGCCCACTGGCTGAATCTAGCTCTTGATATTCTCCCAAGGGCTCCACAATCTCCCCCTCTTCCAACAACTGCCGTTGGTACTCTTCCTCTTCTGAAAGTCTCAATGCCTTTCGACGCGACCTCAGCCTGGCCTCTAACCTTGGTGTCGACATAGAATTGGCCGACGTCGATGACACTGGCTTCAAAACTTGAAGACGCGGAACAGGAGAGGAAGGTGACTTCGATCGAATCCATCATTCGGATCCGGCGCCGGAGTGGATCCCAACGGCGCTGAGAACACTTAAAGCTCCACCATCGGAGTCGACTGATGGGCCGATGAGATCAGTGCCACAGGTCTGGAAGGAGACGTCATCGGAACCACAGGACTTCTAGGCGACGTCATCGGTGCCGAACCGGCACCCTCAGCCAGATAGAAGGGCATAGACGGCGCCACCTTGTAAGGAGTCAGGGAGCCCAATGAAAATGCTAACAGACCTGTGGGACCAGCCCGTGCACCAGCAGGGGCCATAGTATTAAACATCGAGAACATGGCATTTAAAAATGCCGCCGGACTCCTCCCGGACCTGGGAAGACAGGATACCGCTGGTCCCCATGTTGCACCTGTGCTTGCTGAACATCGGAATCATGAGCAGCAAGTGAAAATTGGGGACCCTCCGGGGGTGCCAGTACCTTGAAGACTGACGGCGCCGGAGAAGCCTGAGGGCTCTGAGGTTGTGGAGTCACCGTCGGACTCACCTCCCACGTTGCACGGTGCCGTCTAGATGGAGACCTTAATCTTGTCCGGCTCCGAGCCGAACGACGCCGAGAGTCATGACGACGTAGTTTCTTGTGTCTTTTTTACGAAGTATGGGAAGAGGATCTGTGATGAGTCTTATGCCCCTTCTTCGCCTTGGGCAGAAAGAGTTTGGTCTCTCTCTCTTTCAGAGCCTTAGGATTCATGCTCTGGCAGGAAACACACTCCTCAACGTCATGCTCAGAGCTCAGACACCAGAGGCAATCGTAACCGACAAGCGACCCCCACACTCTCGACATGGCTTAAATCCGGACTTCCTAGGAGGTGACATTGTAACTAGAACCGGATTGAAACTAGTAACAAGAGGGAACACCTCCAACAGTAGCAAGAGCTAGGAGAAAACCATTAGCATCGAAGGCACGGAAAAAAGGGAACTGACAACAGCATGCCGGCGAGGATCTCTTATTGGCATGGTGGTGTCAGACGGAGTTGCGTGGAGCCGTGCAATTGTGATGTGTTCGTTGACGTGGAGAGCTGGGAAGAAGATTTTCTGTCACCTGCTGGCTCATGGGAGAATTCATAAGGTGAGGAACCCACAGATAGTTGTATCCATCAGAAACTGTCCTTCAAGTCTTGCCATCTGGTCACTCTAAGCACAGCCATCTTGTTGCACATGCCATTGGAATAAATTGCATGCCCAGCTGGCCGGGCTGTACTTGGAAGACCCAATGATGGCTCATTTGACTCTTCAAGCCTAGGCAGGGCTCCAGCAGGTCAGCTACATTATCTCGAATATCCCCTTCTGTCACTATGTGTGCACGGATTACAAGAACGGCAGGTAGCCTTCCTCCAGTTTAGTATGAACAAGGTACTAGGGTCCCACTTGTTGACTGTCATTCTCCTTGGATGCTGCAAAGGGCCTGGGCCAGCCTATCCCAGACCACAAGGGGCCCAAGCCTACAGCTGCCTTTCAGCCCTGTTAGCTGGGCCTTTTCTCGGAGTCTGCCTTCCTGGAGAGCAGGCAGGGTTGTGAAGTTGACAACTCTGTGCTCAGAGAAGGTCTAGCCAGAATAGTACTCTGATCGATTGGGCATACTTGGTCCATTTAGGGATGGACTGCTGGGCCAGCCTCAGTTGTTGTTTCAAGTAAAGAGTTTTCACCCTTCTTGCTCAACATGAGGATTTGCTTTCTGTGGAGGCCTTCGAGCAAAGAGAAGGCCAAGCAGCTTGTGCCCTCTCAAACCCCCTAGTGGTCTGACCAGAGTAGATAGGGTCGGTCCAGCCAACAGACATGTATGGGTGTGTCAACTGAGTTAACCCCATCACCAGGCAAGGAGGCCTAATTTGAATTACACCAAGTCCTATTAAATATGACTAGAAGTCCCACAATTCTAAGGAAAAAAAGACTGGCCTAACTAGTCATGCATGGACCTAGAAATCCTGGCAGCTGTGTTGGACCACACAGTTGTGCAACTGAAAGCTTTATTAGTAGAACAAAATATTTTTGTCAGCCAATGCCCTTTGAGAAAAAAATGCCACCCTGACTCCTGAAATGGAATCAGTACCTGGGGATTTTTTTTAATCACGTGATACATGGCAACCACAAACAACATTACACTCCTCCTAAATCAAACAGATAACATTACACTCTTCCTGTATCCTTCACTCCCACAGCCAAGATGCCTTGCCACCCATGAATGCAAGAATTCAGCACAGCTACATAGTTGGAAAAGCAGTGCTGCTCCATCAAACAGCCAATCCTCACACGTCTTTCCCTCCCAAAGCTAACAGATGTTAATACGAAAACAGCAACGCATCATTTGCACACTACAGCTCAAAAGTCTCATAGCTGGCAAAGTGATGCAACCCCTCTTACATTCACCACTCCTTACACAACAATGCCTCAGAGAAACTACAAAAAAGGTTAGTTGGACTTTCTGTAAACTTCAAATACACACGGTTGCATCAAATGATATGCTACATCAAAAGCGTTGCTTTTCAACAAATCAACACACTCATCGCACACACTAATGAACACCTTAGGAAGTCCATTACCAACATTTTGCCACGCACCATGGCATCACAGCTATACAGCTAGCAAAGTGATGTTCCCCTAATACAGCACTACCCTCTCATCACACAACCATCCCCCACAGGGTCAACATATCAGAGGGTCTCCAACGTTTCCTGTAAACAGGGCTAGTTAAGTTCATAGAAAACCACATAGAGCTAAAAAAATGTTAGCAGTGTTCACTGACAGCCTCAGGTGCGATTACATTTGCGCCCCCACCAAAGCAGGTTTATCACCAGTCATCAATTATGAGTGACAGTAACCAGACGTAATACCGTAAACGTCTTTGTCAATATGGTTTGCCTGTCCTTACATAATCAACTAACAGCACTGGACACCAAGGAAATTACATCAGCAATATGCCTCCCTAACTGTAGCATTATCATCATTCCAACTATCAGTGTTATTTATATTTTGGAAATGCTGTGATTTTGTTTTCAAACATCAGTGTATTAAGCTTCTAAACATTCTCATTTTTAGCTCTGACATTTTCTGAAAAGCATTCACGTTTTGCCTAGAAATAGCAGCTAGCATTTCAAGTTAATACACATGGTCCTAATACATCAGTTTGCCATTTTTATCAGGTACTCGTATGCAATCACATACCAGAGAAGACTGCCATAATGCATTAGAAGGCCTACAACATGCCAAGGATGGTCACTATTATTCCACAGCCCCTTCTGTGCCAGACTGCACAGCATCATGCTAAGGATGCACCCGATATGCTACATATGACCACCATTACGCTAGGGGAACCATTTATTTGGGGAAAGACACCATAATGTCAACACCACCAGCATTGTGTCAAGGATGACTATCAGTATGCCAAGAATGATGACTACTGTGCCACTGGAGCTGTGGATTAGGCCCAAGACTGCCACCAGTGTGTAGATGTGAATGCCAGATCGTCAAGAATCTTTTAACTATTTTAACATAATACTTGGCAGACTTCAATGCCAAATTGGGTTCTAATTCCACTGTGTCGGACTCTTTTTTGCTGCATGATATGCCTGCTTGTAGTAAATTGACTGATCAGAGGGGTTGGAGGCTGTAAAAGGCCCTGTGTAATATCAGTCTTTCCAGTGTAGTGGAATTAGTGGGTGATTCCCTCAACCAGCCCTCTACTTTCATTGGCTGGTACTAAGGTTCTACGATTATGTTTTTATCTCCAGGAACACAGAAGGCATAGCTCATTCGAGTATGGGCTGGGGAGTCTGGGGGTTTTTGAAAACTGTTAGAGTGATCATAACACTAGCACATTTTCCCTCCCCTGCTAACCCTGGGATAATTTGCTTCTCCCAGGAGGATAAGGCTCTTAGTTTAAAGTGAAGGGCAATCCACATCCCTACTGTGACTCATCAACCTATAGTGTTGAATTTGGTTAAATTAGTTGACTCCCTTTTTGACAATCAATTTTCTGGCCATTGAGCTCTTAGAGGCTTTTCTAACCCTAAAACCATCTACTACAGCAATTATGCTAGATCTCTCTGGATCGAGGGGGACAAGTAAATTGGGTTGGTTTGATAACGAGTGTACATTCACTAATTGTAGGCTCCAAGAAGTTCTTAATGCTAGGCCTAGGAACCAGCAAAGCATTATGGATGCAAGGCTAGAATACAAAAAGACAATGAAAAAATGACATTTGACATTTGAATTAAAGGAGGATAGATGGAACGTCTAGCTTCTACATGTAGAGCTAGAGACACAAAGGAGTTTTGGGAGATTTCCAGTGGCAAACAGGTTCTTTATCATTCAGGAGATGGCCTAGCTCTCATTTGAACCCAGAAAGATGGGTGGCCCATTTTAAGTAGATTTAGTCATCGGAGCCTGGTTCCATTGCAGAGTCCGCAGAGGTGATTTCACAGTTTCCTCTGGAAATCTACTTTATGAATGTTGAAGTTATTACAGCTATTAGGGTTAGCGAATCCAACAAAGCTCCTGGGTCAGCTGGGGTGTCCATGACCTGTACAAAGCCAATATCCAGCTATGGGTCCCTTTCATTACGAATGGTTTAAATGCTGCTGCATCCGTAACAATCCCAGATTAATGGAAAAGTGCAACTATTGTTCCGGTATTCAAGGGCAACACATAAGAATCTTGTTACAGGCAGATATTGCTGTCATACTCTGTGGTCAAGATTGTGAGGCATATCATTTTGAACCGAACAGATGCTTGGGCACAGCACAATGTTGTTATTTGTCCAGTGCAATATTGTTTTGGGGAAAGTTCGGTGACTGTAGAACAATGTTTAAACCTCAACCTTCTCATAGGGAAGTATGTTACAGCAAAGAAAGAGATACTCTTGGACCTAAGCAGTGCATTTGACCGGGTTAACATGTCCAAGTGGTGGGACATTTTATCCCGCATCGTTATGCCGTCTCCTCTGGTTGATTTTTTGCAAACCCTGCATATGGGGGTCAACGCTTCTGTCAGACATGGCCTTTATTCATTTTCGTTTCTAATATGAAGGATATGCCTAAAGTGACGTCTAATTTTACCCCCAGCTCTTCTTTTCACCGATGATGCAGTCCTGTTTTCCAGTATTCCCAATGGCCTAAGTGGTTTCACAGATGCCTTTGCAGGTTCATGGACACCACAGATTTAGATACTAACATTGCTAAAACACACTAACTGGCGTGTAGGAAGCAGACTTGCAAATCTAGGCCAACTTCCATCAAGGGTAAAATAATTAGGAGGGTGACTTTCCCTATTTGGGCATCACATTTGACCCACAGAGCTGCTGGACATCTTGCCTTTTTAACCGTTCTATATGCTTTAGTAAGTCCTGTGGTGCACTGTTTGGGTGTGCCACTAGTGTTGGAAGCAAACCTATACTGCCGCTGTTAGAAGTATATATATTGAAGTGCCTTCCTGTTTTGACCTATGGAGCAGCCATACTGGGCTCTCTCACAAAACCACAGCAAGAGGAGAATCAATTCTGCAGAAATCTAATAGGATTGGGCCAAGGTAGCCCTAATTTTTATGTCCACAAAGAATTGAATCTAGCATATGCTGAAGACATAATTAAACTTCCTCCACTCCTCTTATGGATGGCAGTTTGGAGCAATCAGCATATTGCTTTTAATCATGACGTGATCATGGAATGCCTAAAATGTGAGCATGGCCACAACATTCCGTGGCTCAATTATGTAAGAAGATCTGCTGAATCGCTGGGCAGACCTGGGTTGTATGCTTTCCTCTAAGTGTTAAGTAAGGGTCAGCATGAGAAGTTCGAGTCATTTATTAAACAATTCTTCAGATGCAAGAAAAAGAGAGGCCCTGAGAAAACCAACACCGAGAGAGTATCTGGTCATCAAAACTAGCGAAGGGTTTGAGCTCTATCTTTCATTTGTGAGGACTCCATGGCAAAGGTCCCTGCTAACTAAATTCCAAGGAGGCTCAATTAGAACACATATATGGACCTGCCCATGTGATACTATCTCCCCTCAGACACTAGAGCACTTAACCCCGTTTTGCACATATTACGATCCATTTCAACGCAGAAGTGTGTTGCCCATTCTTAGAACCCGTGGTTACTGCCAATACAGACTGGGATTTTCTATTTTCGGATGCTTTCTGAGCCTGCTGTAAGTTATGAGGTAGGAGCTTTTTTTAAAAGCACAATGTACTGACGGAAAACAGCACATTTTTTTAATATCATGATTTTAGCAAAGTGTGTATCTTTGAACCCAATGATTTCTTAATGGTTTTTAACAATGAATTAAGAAATCTGTACTTTTATTATGGGCCTGATTAAGAGTCTTGTGGTGGCAGTCGGACTGTTGCGGTTGTGACAGTCTGACCCCCACATTACGACCTTGGCAGTTTGACCGCCAGGGGACTGCCATCTCCGCCAAGATCTCTGATCCTGACGGGATGACGGCGGTTTTGGTTGTGATCAGCCATGAAAAAGCTGGTGGAGAACAAGTACAGGGGGCCACATGGGATGTTTCCGACTGCCAAACTCAAATGATCCCCTATGAAGCTATGTATTTCTCCTGTGCTCTTTTTAACACTTATTGGTATGTTTTATTCTGTTATGGTTATTTTAATAATCCAATAAAGATTTACTACTACTACTTCTACGAGATTATACTAAGTGTGGTTGGCAATTTCCAAGGAGGCGATTGTAAGAATTCTTCCTGAGTCAGGTATGTTCAATTCATGTATTTATTTAGGAGAGCAAACCTACAACCGTTTAATCTACAACTCCACTCCAACTTTACTCCGTTTCCCCCATTCTCAAAACCTGTGTCCGGTTACTATGGCCTCAGTATCCTAAACACCACATCTCCCTCCTCTAATAATATTCAACATATTGTTTTAACATATTTACACAGGACATTCTTAACAGGAAATATAACACATGGACCACTTATCCATAACCTTCAGTGAAAACAATACATAACAAATTAACATGCTTAATGGTTCTTCACATAACAAAATCATTAAATTTATTTGGCAACCTAGCTTCCCTTAGAAGGTGAATGAGAACTTGGGACATTTGTAGATTGTAGAACATCATAGGTATCACTTTGAGTGCCAGGAACCACACCCCTAATCCCAGGAGTGCACCTAAGCTGTGTAGTTTTGTTTGTGATGTCATCCCACAACCAATCCATGTTATTAGTATATATGTTCTCCTTATTGTGGAATTCTTGAACCATTCATTTGTTACATTTAAACATCCCATTAAATGCCAAATTGTTTTATCACTTAACAAAGCCGATTTATTGTACATCTCACATACACACAGTGGTACTGAAAATTTGCTACCACCCTTCCTTGTCCTGTGACCAAGTTTCACTTTAACCCAGTCACCTGCAACTAACCACACCTCTTTTACACTATGTTTTTTTATAATACTGCACTTTATACGCTTCTTGCATTTTCCTCATGTTGTTCTTAACTACAGAGGGTGACCACCTGCTACAAAAAATGTTATCCTGCCAATTTACATTGTTTTCGTGAACGGTTCTCTACCCCTTAAAGTGCTAAAAAGACAATACCCAATTCCAGTTGGGGTTATCCTGTATGCCCCAATAGTGTTATTAAGTTCTTTCTCCCACTCCTCCTCTGCGGCAATGGCAGCTTGTATACTATCCATGATCACTCTGTTAAACCGTTCTACAATACTATTTCCCGCTGGATAGTAAACTGTGTTTTATTTAGCGATTACTCCATTACTCCTTATGAACTTATCAAATTTCTCTGACATAAACTGTGGTCCATTGTCACTCAACACATATTTTGGAATACCTTACCTTAAAAACAAACTCTCTAAGAAGATAGCTACTTCTTTTGCCTCAATCTTCTCTGTAACCATAATCTCCGGCCACTTAGCGTAATTGTCTATAGCAACTATTATGTGTTTAGATATCCCTGTATCATTCAAAACTGGTCCTAACTGGTATATACTCACTTCTTCCCACAGCCGTTCTGGAAGTATACGTACACCCATGGAAGGTCTAAACACAGAGTGTGATTTATCAACATTAGAACAAGTAAATCAATTCTCTCAATTGCTACATCTATACCTGGTCACCAAAAATGATGTCACCCTTTTCTTCAATTTCACCTTGCCCAGATACCCCTCATGGTTCAATTTTAAAACCCTTAATCTTAACACATCTGGAGGTACCAATTTTGTTCCTCTGAAGATATACCCTGCATCACTTACAGATAGTTTGTCTTTAATTTCCCAATACTTCCTGCACTCATGTTGTAGTTTGTCTTTCGCTGCCCACCCTTTGACGATGAGTTGTTTCATTAACTCCATATTCTGATTCTTTTTGTGTTCCCAATCCCATTCTTCTTTCAATATGGCACTTTGTTCATCATACACATGGCTGCATTATAATCATCCCACTCAGTCCCAGTCTGTTCGTTGGGTAATGGGGATCGACTTAATTAATCTGCTACTTTATTCATCTTTCCTGGTACATATTCCACATCATACACTTAATCCAGCTTTAATGTGATTCTCACTATGTGTGGTGTTGCTTTTTGAATCCCACATGAAGTTTTCACCAGTGGTTTGTGATCTGTTCTTGGAATAAATCTCGTTCCCTACACATACTGCCTGAATTTTGCTACCGCCCACACAGCAGCTAACATCTCTCTTTCAATCACATAGAATTTCTCTTCTGCAGGTGATAGTGAACGAGAGGCATAGGCCACTGTGCTTTCACTACCCTTTTCAGCTATTTGGGTGAGTACTGCTCCTAGACCTTTCCGACTGGCATCTGTTGTAACAATGCCAAATGCCCCCATCTCAAATCCTTGTAAGGGACTGGCTCTGCAAATATCTGATTTAATATTTTCAAAATCCTCTTGTAATTGCTCATCCCAATTGAACTCTTGCCTTACCTTTAATAATTGTCTCTTAATTTGTGTGTTTTCATGGCAAAGTTTTGTACAAATTTAGTGAAAAATTCTATAAGTCCTAAAAAGAATCTTACTTCCTCTTTCGATGTAGGTGCAGGTGAATCACGAATCGCTTTGATAATATCGTTCTTAGGTGTGATGTCCTCACTACTTACTTCATGTCCCAGATAGGTCACTAAACTCATGGCAAATTTGCACTTCTTTAGTTCTGCAGTTAAAACCACCTCAGATAACTTTCCTAATACCAACCTGAGTTTGCGATCATGTTCCTCTCTACTACTGCCCACAATCAATATGGCATCTTGGAAGTAAATCACTTTACCAATCCCTTTGAATAGTATACACATCAACAGTTGAAAAACAGCTGCTGCCGACGCTAGCCCAAATGACATTCTAACAAACCTGTAACAACCGAATGGAGTTATAAACGCTGTGAGGTCCTTACTAGATGTGTGTAATTGGACTTGATGGTAAGCCGAAGTTCGATCTATGGTTGAAAACCATTTTGCATCTTTGGATTGAGACAGAAGTTCATCAATTTTAGGTGCCTTGAAGACATGGTTAAGAAACAATTTCCAAGTGTGTTTTCAGGTAATGTTGGGAAATTGATGGGGTTTACACACAAAATATAGACCACCTATCCATATCCTACAGTGAAATACATAACATTTGCATCTTTGGATTGAGACCGAAGTTCATCAATTTTAGGTGCCTTGAAGACATGGTTCAGAAACAATTTTCAAGTGTGTTTTCTGGTAATGTTGGGAAATTGTTGGGGTTAACACATAAAATATAGACCATCTATCCATAACCTACAGTGAAAACAATACGTAACAAATGAACATGCTTAGTAGTTCTTCACATAACAAAATCATTAAATTTCATTACAGGACCGGGGGCCTCCATTATGCATTTTCTTTTAATAATGCCACTCCTGCAGCACTTTACAGTACATTACATCATAGTGTAACAATCCAGAACAACACCATAGCAACAGATAAAAGGCCCATGCGTGGAACAATCATCTCTTTTGGATGCTGCTCCTCAACGAGATAAGTACCACTTTATATTATCTGATTTACCTGTAAACAAGAGGCTTCACTAGATAGCCTTCTCTTTCGTTTGTCTCCACTTCGCAGTGGTGCTGGTCGTACTGGTTCCCTTTTTCTGCATAGGGACAATTCTGTGGCTGTTTTGAGCCATCCTTGTGTCCTCACGGGGCCCCGTGCTTCCGACGCGCTTTGCGGAGGCTGCCCTCCTTTTCCCCCAAAGCGCCCTATTCGCCTACAGGACATTTCTGCCCCTCCCAAGGCCCCCTGCTCCACTGCGGTGCGGGGGCGAGTGCTGCCCCACACGGCGCTCATCAGGCTGCTTGGTTTTGGCTCCGCTCGCATAGGAACGTCCCAGGTCGCCCTGTGGGGCCCCTTGTCTGGCTCACCGCTGGGGTGTCCCTCGCTTCTCCCTATCCCTAAGAGCTTAAGCATAAGAGCTTCTCATCATCGCTAAGGTATCTGCGTCTCCTTCACCGTTGGCAGCCATGTTGGTTTGGGCTTAATGCCCTCGTAGTTTTCACGGGCGATAGCCCATTGTCTATTTCTAGTGACGTTATGAGCTGCAATCATCTGTTGCTTGACAGTTGATCGTTGGCATCTCGCATCGTGAGGAAGACGTACATTCACTTGGGTGATCATTTATTTACATCTGAAAACTTAAAGGCCTGATTATAAATAATTTTTTAAATAGCTTAAGAGCATTTATCAATACAATTAGGAGGTCATTCCGACCCTGGCGGCCCAGGACCGCGGATGCACCGCCAACAGGCTGGCGGTGCATCCAGGCCAATTCTGACCGCGGCGGTAAAGCCGCGGTCAGAAAAGGGAAACTGGCGGTTTCCCGCCGGTTTTCCCCTGGCCTGAGGAATCCTCCATGGCGGCGCTGCAGGCAGCGCCGCCATGGGGATTCCGACCCCCTTACCGCCAGCCTGGTTCTGGCGGTTTTGACCGCCAGAACCTGGCTGGCGGTAACGGGTGTTGTGGGGCCCCCTAACAGGGCCCCACCAAGATTTTCAGTGTCTGCATAGCAGACACTGAAAATCCCGACGGGTGCAACTGCACCCGTCGCACCCTTTCCACTCCGCCGGCTCCATTCGGAGCCGGCATCCTCATGGAAGGGGGTTTCCCGCTGGGCAGGCGGGTGGCCTTCTGGCGGTCGCCCGCCCGCCCAGGGGGAAACTCAGAATTACCGCGGCGGTCTTTTGACCGCATAGCGGTATTCTGACGGCGAGACTTTGGCGGGCGGCCTCCGCCGCCCGTCAAAGTCAGAATGACCCCCTTAGTCCTTAGAAATACATAATACTTGCTAATATATTCCAAAAAGATGTCAGATGATTCTGAGGATCATCAGGCCCTTTCAAGGGGCAGAATTAATGAGGAGATAATTAAAAACCTCATACAACACGAAATGCACACATGCATTTGCGAGACAATAATTCAAGTAATGAACAATAAGAGGCAGGCGCACAAGACATGTTCCATTCCTGATGTTGACCACGAAATTTCCTATTTGAAAAGTGGAAAGAAAGGGAGAAAAAGAAAACATCTGAGTGAGGAAGCTACAACCTCATCCGCAATGGAAGGTAGAGCCACATCCAGATTGATTGGAGGTCCAGGCACCTCACAAAGGAGTGGTGTCCTTTGCGGCACCAAAAAAAGGGTGTCCTTAGCGGCACAAAAAGATTGGGTGGCCCTTGCAGGCCTAACCAAACAGAAGTTTTAAATCCAGAATTTGGGGATCATGAGCCAGAGGGAAATTCACATGATGAATATGTGCTTGACCTGGACCAAGAAAACTCAGAATCAAACAATCTCTTGGATGATCCACCATCCCCACCTAATAATGATATTATTAAACATCTTCAGGGAGAGGACAATTTTTCCTCAAAAAATATCAGGCACCCAAGAAGCAATGAGTGGTAGCCTATGGAGCATGTAGGAGAATTTATCAGGAAGTGGATTAGAAACCCGTTGGAAAAGGAGACACGTAACTTACTCAGAGCGGAATGTTCGCCCCCGGTAATTGAAGAAAAGGTATGCCTCACTCTGGATCTTGATCCCGAGTTAATTACCTTTTTATTTAAGATGGGTCACGACCCTAGGAAAGACCTAGAGAGGTCTCTTAAACTATGCCAGGACCGTCTTCTGGACATCGTCGGTCTTCTGATGAGAATAATCGACATGTCAGATGAGGCATATGTGAATGGTCTGCCCATAGATCTAGAACTTCTCCAGGGCTGGAGTCAATGGGCCATGGTGCTCTTGGGAAACGCTAATGCAAGTCTGAACTTCGAAAGGGGTAAAGCAGTTCTACTTAACATCAACTCTATCTCAGCGATTTAGCGGAGAAAGAGAGCTCTGACAATCCTAATTATTCGGCAGTAATATGGTGAAGGGTATTGGGAAATATGTGTCTACTTTCACAGCTCTTGGCACAGCACAGCTTAATATGCGCAAAGTATTTAATCCACTTTTTGGCAGGGCTGGCAGAAGGGGACTTTCTGTCCACCAATACCAGCAAAAGTCCCAATATAATTCTCAAGATCAAGAGGGGGGTACGACAGAGGATATCAATCTGGCACACAGCCCAACTTCTACCTACAAAGGAGACGATTCCAGAGGATGCAGAGGTCACTAGCAAAATCCCACACTCCAAGGTGAGTGTTATCAATCCCCTACTTTCTTCTTCCCTGGAAAGAGTGGGGGGAGGTTTCAAATATTTTGCAAAGAACCTGGAACTTATTACTCAAGACACCTGGGTTTTGGAAACTGTTCAGGGTTTCAGTATATAATTTTTAGAAACTCCCTCTCAACTAACATTTGCAAGGGAAATGGTACTCAAAAAGGAACAACAGGTGATAGTGGGGAAAGAAGTAGGATCTATGCTCTTAAAAGGTGCGATTTGAGAGGTAGGTTTGGAAGAGAGGTTTTTACAAGTATTCTCTTTCTGGTAGAAAAGAAGGAAAAAGGTTGTAGACCGGTCATAAACCTTCAAGAACTGAACAAGTTTTTAGTTTACCACAATTTCAAAATGGAGGGTATCCACCTATTAAGAGGCCTATTACTAAAAAGCGACTGGGAAGTAAAGCTAGACCTGAAGGATGCATACTTCACAATCCATATGGCATTACACTCTCAACTGTACCTCCAGTTCTTTTGGAGAAAACACCTTTATCAATTTTGCGCGCTACTCTTTGGACTATCATCAGGACCATGGTGCTTCACCAAGGCACTGAGGCCAGTAGCTTCTCATCTAAGGGAAAGAGGCGTCAGATTGATCATATACCTAGACGACATTCTTATATTGTCACAAAGTTATCAACAGATGCTAAAGGACCTGAGGTTTGTAATTTCCCTTTTGGAGAATTTGGGTTTTATAATAAACAAAGAGAAATCGATCCTTACTCCTTCTCATACCTTAGAGTTCCTAGGGTTCACTGTAGACACAGCGAAAGTCTTACTTCTCCTTCCTCTAAAGAATGAAAAAAAGATCAGGAAGGAAAAAATATATGTTCTCAGCAGAGATTCACTATCTCTGGAAAATTGGCAAGACTCTTGGGTTTACTGTCCTCTTCGATACAAGCAATTTTTCCTGATACTTTGCATTACAGTGATTTACAACGGATAAAAACAAAAGTGCTCCATTCGGGCCTTTGCTATGGAGACCATGTTTGTCTAGATCAGGCAGCGAAAGAGGAGCGGAATTGGTGGCTGGAGAATTTAGATGCTTGGAACTGCTGGGCAATTTTTGGCTGTCTACCAGACTTTGTGCTAGAAACAGACACCTGTATGACTGAATGGGGTGCATGCATGGGTGCACAAGAAACTGGTAGATTATGGTCAAACCTAGAGAGTCTATGTCACATAAAGACTTTAGAGCTGACTGCAGGTTTATCTGCTTTCATGAGTTTCAAGAATCAGTTACAAGGCAGAGCAGTCCTTTTGAAAATGGACAATGTCTCTGCCATAGCTTATATCAATCGGTTAGGAGGTACCAGATCCATGGATCTGGCAATTAGCAAAGAAACTTTGGCTTTTTTGCTTGGAGTGCAAAATCAGCCTGAGAGCGGAATACATTCCTGGAAAGGAAAATGTTTCTGTGGAATGGAATTCAAGATTTTTAAATGATTACAGCGATTGGAAACTAAACAAGTCTTGTTTCAGCTAAATATCCCAATGTTGGGGCACGCTAGAGCTAGATCTCTTTGCGAGCAGACTGACATTTCAACTAGACAATTTCTACAGTTGGATGCCGGATCCAGGGGCTCTAGCAGTGAACGCATTCTTACAATTTTGAAAGGGGGTGAGGACTTATGCCTTACCTCCCTTCGCAATGATTGGTCCTCCAGAAGGTAAGACTACAGAAAAGCTCCCTTATTCTGATAACTCCCTTCTGGACCTCGCAAGCATGGTGTTCCATGATTCTGGAGCTCGCTTGCAACATTCCATTTTACCTTCCGGCAAAGGAGGGACTACTAAAAGTCCTAGACAGAGGAGAACATCCTTTAGTTCAGAACAAGACTTTGGACCTTCTTGCCTGGAAAGTGTCAGGCGACCTAATGAGCTGTGAGGTCTTTCGGGAAGAGCTACGGAACTCCTCCAGGAATCATGGGCACAAGGAACCCATTACAGATATAATGGAATCAGGAAGAACTGGGCTGGTTGGTGCATGGAAAGGAACGTAGATCCCATGGAGGCTCCCATATCCAACATAGATAACTTTCTAGTGATTCAATTTGACAGGGGTCTAGGTTTTAGAACTAGTAACTTTTATAGATCTGCCATATCTGCAGGACATAATTTGGTTAATGGTAAGAGTGTGGGGAAAAATAATTCTGGTCTGCCACATTCTAAAAAGCATTAGACTAAGAAGACCCTCAGACCAAGATATCAAACCCTTTGGGATGTTAATTTGGTACTCTCCCTGGTCTCAAACTGGCCAACTAATCGGTATCTAGAAACTAAAAAACTTTCTATGAAACTGGCCTGTCTATTATGTTTAATTTATTGTCACAAAGTTTCCAATTTAAAGGTATTAGAGGTGAGTAATAGAATTTACGATCCTTTTGGGGTCACATTTGATATAACTAGAAGAACAAAGACTATGGCCCTCATTACAACCCTGGCGGTCAAAGACCGCCAGGGCTGTTTTGGAATTTGTACCACCAACAGGCTGGCGGTACAAACTTGGGCATTACGACCACGGCGGAAGCGCCGCGGTCGCACCGCCGGGACCGGCGGTTTCCTGCCACTTTTGTCCCGGCGGTTGTAATCCCCAGCGCTGCCCAGGAGATTACGAGTCCCCCTCCCGCCAGCCTTTTCATGGTGGTATGAACCGCCATGAAAAGACTGGCGGAAAGGAGAGTCGCGGGGCCCCTGGGGGCCCCTGCATTGCCAATGCCACGGCCCCATGGAGCTTTTCACAGTCTGCATAGCAGACAGTGAAAAGTGCGATGGGTGTAACTGCACCCATCACACAGCCGCAACACCACCAGCTCCATTTGGAGCCGGCTCCCGTGTTGCTGCCGAGATCCCCGCTGGGCCGGTGGGCGGAAACCAGGTTTCCGCCCACCGGCCCTGCGGGGATCTCAAAATAGACCCCACAGGAGTGCGGCCTCATTGGCGGCCACCCGGTGGTTTCAACTTGGCGGGTGGCAAAGTTGAAATGAGGGCCTATGTCCGACACAATTTTCTATCCAAGATTTACTACGTGCAAAAAGTTATGTGTTGTTGATTGCATGAGGGAATATGATTCTCATATGCCTGAATTTAGATCCGATGGTGTCACCCAACTATTAATCTCATTTGTCAAACCATTTCATGTGATTACCACTGCTACCATTGCTAGATGAGTGAAGTGTATTATGCAGGAGGCAAGTGTGGATTTACAAATATTCCAAGCCCATTCCTGAAGAGGTGCAATGGCCAGTCAAGCCCTTTATAAAGGTGCAAGACTTGAGGATATTATGAAAGCAGCTGATTGGGCTAATGCTTCTTTCTACCTTTGCAAAGCTCTACTGTAAACCTACTGAACCCATGTCGAATGCTGTGTTAGAGAACTACCAACATGCATGATGGAGACCTCCGGTCCTGTAATAAAATAGCGATTCTCAAAGTTTTAATGTCAAGAGAATCTAAATTTCATTAAGGACACGGAGGTTGACATTATTCCTCCCTTTAAACGCTTGGGGAAAGAAAAAGGGGGGGGAGGGAAAAAAGATATACATGATTTTAGTTCATTGGTACATGTCTAATATAATTGTTAAGATATTTTTGGTGTTATTCCGCACCAAAAATTCATTTGACATAGTCTACCATTTTTTTTCCAAAAGTCAGTAATGGATTCAAGTTTGTGAGCAGCCTCGTATGAAGGACAATTTCGATATATACCTATAGAAGCTCCCAGCTACCTGTGATGTTGCAGATTATAAAGAGGATGATTGTTCCATGCACTGGCCTTTTATCTGTTGCTATGGTGTTGTTCTCGATTGTTACACTATGATGTAAAGTACTGTAAAGTGCTGCAGCAACGGCATTATTAAAAGAAAATGCATAATTTCAGCCTCTGTGTCATTAATGAAATTCAGATACTCTTGACATTAAAACCTTGAGAATCGCTACTTCTTTGGCAACCTAACTGCGATCACTAAATTATTGTGGTACCGGCTCTTATTAGGTCATGGATGCTGACAATATGTCAAAAAATAGCTACAGTTATGCACTGGGTGACAGTATCAAGAATGAGTACAATTGTGCCAGAGATGACCCCACTATACCATGGGGCCCACCAGATGGCACTGTTTTTTTCCAGATGCCCAGGATGAAAACCAAGAATAGGAACTGTATGACAGGAAAAAACACATCAGTGAGGCATAACCATAGTGACAATGAGGTACATAAGTGTGTGAGAATACACACACACACATACAAGCATACACAGCTAATTAGCACTCAACCATTCTCCAACAGCCAGAGACACTTGCACATCTCTGCTCTAGTCCATGCTTTCTGCGGCTCCTGGACTTGGGGGGGAGGGATGCTCCACCATCCTCAAATTCACAACAAAAGATCAAACAAATGTTGCTGGCAATGGGATGCCTCCTTACAAGCAAACGCAACACAGTTGAGCAGGATAAGTAGGATAATGGACAACTGTTCGAACTTGTGGAACCAAATTAACATTACAGTCCTACAGCTCACTCACACCATACAATGCAAATATTCCACACAAGCTCCTCCCACTATACCATTGTTGATCTCCATTTCAACAAGGGTTTCATATACAAGCAGCAAACCAAAAGCTCAAGAGCCTGTGGGGCAATTCATTGCCTTTCTTTTGGCCGTTGCACCTTTCTTCGTTCTTGACTGCTGGAGTACCCTCCCACTTCCAAGCTGTACTGAAAGTTTTCCGAAGTCTGTGAAACACATCCGGAAGTGAATATACCCTACTGAGTCCAACCTTAACTTGGCAGGCTGACCACAACCTGCTGGGTACTGACCCCAATCAACAATGTCCCGTGCCACCTACTGCTGAAAGCACGCATTAGTTCAATGGTAGAGGAGGAAGAGGAGGCAAAGGTTTAACACCACCTTAGCTTTTTATGGTTACTGCAATATCCCCTGACATCAGCCCAAGCCAGTCCATGACTGCACCCTGAGCTGCAGACTATTATGCGGAGAGACAGTCAAGCCTATGTGTGAATGAGATGGGTACGGTCAACCTAAAGCCCTGGCAGCTTTGGCATGTCTCACAATTCAGAATTTGCCAAATTATGAGAGACTCTCGCAAATCAGAGGAATGAGGAGAGGGGGGAATAAGTTGTTACTGTAGAGTGCATTAATGGGCCATTTGCAACAAATTAGCAAAATGGCAATCACCTAGAACTTTGGAATAATGCCTTGATTCATAATCAGCAGTCCTTGTTACTTCAAATATTCCATGTTGTGGTGCCTACAGCCTCTCTCCACGCCCCCAGAGATCTGCAAGCCTTCAGGCTCAGACCTGGGGCTCCTAGCTTTCTGCCAATCAATCAACATCTCGGCCTATTTGTGACAGTGCATATACTGGCAAATGGGAAACAATATGTGACAAGTGGACTTTTAATGCAACATAACTGAACTCAAAACAACTTTTGCAACCAACAGGTAAATATTATTCTTTCTTGTTCCTGCAGCAGCTCGCGCACCCAAAACTGGACAGCAAAGTCCAAAACAAAATCACTATATTAAGTATACTGCAATTTAAAATGTTACATCCAGCACTTCAATATGATAGCATATTCCAGAGGTATGTCCTTCTTAGCTAAAATCTTCAGTTTCTGTCTCAACATTTGATTCACTGTAAAATGTAGGAAACTATTAAATATTTAGAATAATAATTTTCAGATGAATTCCTCTCATTCATTCCTCCTCATGTAACATACGAGAAGAAAAACATTAGAATATAGTTAAATAAAACCGTCACAATTTAAAAATCACAATAGTAAATTAACCGAAAGGTTCATAAAAGTTCACCCTCAATAACATAATACAGTAGCTACAGAATAAATCTGTAAGATTAGTATCCGCGAATTTAAAGTCTAAAAGAGGGTTGTTAACAAATTGATTAAACCAGGTAACATCATATGGATTGACCTTCACGTTTGGACCAGCCACGCAAAATCAATAATAAAATTACTCTAATAACTTCACCCTCTGAAATTAAGTTAATGGTTTGCTCACATCAATTCAGCCTTCTTCTTTGATTCCCTATAAACAGGTATTTAGACTCTGCTAATAAAGAACACAGAAAATGGCGACTCTCTAAACTCGGCCACATTGTCACTGAATCCTTAGGTCACTGATGTCACTATTTGTTTTCCGCTCACACTCACCATGTGTCAGTGCCCAGGACATGAAAGAGCCAAGTGCAATCTAATTATAATGTGCCCAACCTCTGAATAAGGATAAAAACTAGTGATCTTAATAATGTTCTTGCAGCACCTAGCTTCAGGCCTCGCTAAACGAATCCAAGAATCCATGCCCAAAAATGACAGGCTAACATGCCTTCTTTGTCTTCCACTGCTGTGATGCTATGCTGTGAGATGGGAGACCAGGTGACATCACTTTTGCATTGGGCATGTTAGTGGCTTCCCCCTGAGGATCAATGGGTGTAGAGGGAGGAGGTAGAGACAGTGGAAGGGGTAGGAAGTCGGCCTAGTGGAAGGGGTGAGAAGTCAGCCTATCGGAGGTAGCTTTAAGTTTCTCCATGAATTGTAAGAGGGGGAGGTGGTGCTCTGTTGTAAGAGGGGCTGTTGTTCCAGATCCTGGGGGCACAGGGCTGAGGTGGCTTGTTTCTGAGAAGTTTACTGTTTTTGAGATTGAACTCAGCAGCCTTAATAGTGGGCTTATGCCTCTGCTGCTAAAAATTGACTCTTGGCCTGCACTCCAGCAAACAAACATGAGCACCATTCATTTAAGTAGTAGTAAAACATGTCATTCACAATGTTATGAAACCATGTGACGTGGCTGGAGGTGCTCACTATATAACATTCAGTCCAATCAAAAGCAGGGTTGGATTGGCTCTGAAAATGGGCTAAAATAAAGTAGCCCATGTTTTGCAGTTGGGGCAGTTTTGTAGTTGTAAAGGTATGTTGTGTAAATGATTTGCAAGGTACAGAAAGTTGCAAAGACTTGACCTTGCTGCAGGCAATGTTTTTTTTAAATATCTGGGAAATCAACAGTAAAAACCAGCCCCGATCAGACTAAGCCCTGTCTTCTGGCAGATAGGAGGGCAATGGACCCAGTATGCCTGTATGTGGGGCGGATAACACTGGGGGTTCCCGCCACTGATGCTTAACATCTGGCAGAAGGCTGAGAAGCTCATGCGATGAAAGGGAAAGGTTACGCAGGCAACTCTACTGCGGGAGGAGGAGGAGGCACTGAAAGGGCTCAGGAATATTGAAGGATACAAGAAGTGGGATGTGTTGGGTATCTTGTTAGTAGGAGATGTCTGGAGGGATGAAAGTTTTGAACTACAGGCTGAATACAAAAAATTACGGGCAGTCAGTATCTCAGATACCTTACTGATGCAGCATATTCTTAAGAGTAACAGTTCACGGTTGGATGATCTGCCAGAGGAATACTTACTAGAATACAGGGTACTTCTGCCCCCCCCTGCATGTGCATGCCACTTCCTTGAGATATACCACTCTCTTGGCTCATAGTCTCCTTGACTTGGCCCCACTTGTGGATTGCTGGCAAAGAGTCCTGGCAGTACTGGAGGACGAGGCCTGGGGCGAGGCCTGCTGTTACCCATGCGAGGTGGCGATTAGGGCAGGTTTTTGCCTGGTCCAGCTGAAACTATTCCACAGAGTAAACTTCTCGACGGAATGCTGCACAGACTGAGGAGATGAGACTCTAACCTATCCAAGAGAGGGTGTCGCCGGAGAGGTTCACTGCTCCATACAATATGGGAATGCCCACTAATCAGCAGTAGAAGTACATTAAAAAAAAGTATTGGAGCTGTGATGCTGCATGCAGTGGGGTCAGTGAAAGTGGGGTGGGGTCAAAAATGTGGCATTAAAAAAAACAATATTATGTACTTTTTTTGGTCGTTCGCCATCAGGTAGATACATATAAAATAACACGCCGCTTATAAGAAAAATAAATAAAAGTTGTTACTCAGTGAGAAATACACTTTAGTACATTATGAAACCTCTATTAGTTCATGCACTGGAGAGGTCTGTGCGTGACCAGAAAGCCACGGAATTAAGTGACTTTTGTATTTTTAGTACTACAAAGTCACAGTCTGTGATAGAAATCACTGTGAACATGTAAGGCATTATTTCAATCTTGCGTTAAAGACAGTATAAGATGGACTGCTACAAAATGTGCAAAAAGGTTTAAGATAAAATGGTGCTTCCAAAATGTAGATTTTAGAAATAGCCAGACTGCATGTAAAGCATTTTTTTTTACATTACTGTCCGTCAACTACTCCAGGGGTAGCAAACACTATATAAATACATTTACAATTAAAAGCAAGCACTTCACACTCAGTTGTTATCTCTTTGCACTATCACTCAAAAATAATACATTTTTGGCATCACGGAACTTCAAGTCAATCGATCAATTAAAGCCAGTACCGGCCTCCAAGCATCCTTTACAATTGCACATTACCCTTTACATTTGCAGACTAACTCGTAGCGCACATATGCATTTCTTTCAGGCAAGCGAGCACCCTGGCAGAAAGGCTAGTTTAGCTGTCTTGTCCGGCTTCAGTTTCAAAGCACAGGAGACTTGCTGAATGACACTTCAGGTGAAGCGCATTTAAACTATTGGAATTAACAGTTTGGGACAGTTGTCTTATTACAAAAAGGAGGGGAACGGTTTTTCATAAATCAAAAACTGTAAACTTTGCACTTGTATAGCACACTACTCACCCATCAGGGTCTCAAGGTTCTGAACACATACTGCTGTGGAACCCCTCCTGGCTTTTCCCTGTGAGGCACCCACTCCTGGACAGCCCTAGGGTGAAGCCAAGCATCTAAGCGCTGTGAGGGCCATTGTGGAAATTAAGCAAGCTATTGCCCACAGATACAGAGTGGGACCCATTAATTAGATGAGGCACCCAGTTGAGAATTATCTGGTCCAAGGGAATACAGCCCAAAACCACCAAAAGTGGTAATTGAACCCTGGTCCCAGACCAGATCTCTGCATCAGGGTCTGCTGCTCTAACCATTGTGCCACACTTCTCCACAAACAAATCAAATAAATATAGGCAGTCATGTCCCTCTGATCCCACCCACTTCCATTTCTGCCCCTAATACAGAGATAGATTGACTGACTAGTGCGGCGTGCATACAGCTTACGCCTCAGCTGCTTGTGTTGGGTATCTGGGGGAGCCGACGCTGGAGAAGCATGCTCTGCTCTTCTACAATGTGGCCCTGGTGGTGCGAGGAGGGAATTAACCAGGCACTGGGAAGCCCAGTCCTGTCAATGCTGTGGGACTAAGAATGCATTTCATTTGGTGTATGCGGGCAGAGGAACAGCAGTGCTTAATTTGTGCTTGTTGTTTCCGGTGCTGAGCACCGGCACTTATTTTTGAGGGCCGGGGCTTATTCTTCTGCCTCAAGCATTTGCTGCAAGCAAAAGACATATATGGGAAAGACGGAAAAAGGGAAAAACGCAAAAGGGTCACAAAGGAAGAAAGAACAAAGCTGCTGGAGTGAGCTGAAGGGACAGGGAGTGGCTTTATGTGGATTGAAGAGGTCCGAGGTGGCTTCACCATTACGCCGCCTCAGTAGTCCGTGTTCCCACATTTAATTGCAGCAGCCGCACGTGTTAAAGAGGATGGCTTTGGGCACCAGCACCTCTTTATTTACAAATTAAGCACTGAGGAACAGGTATATAGTGTAGTGTTGGGGCCCTAGGCCCTCATGCTACTAAAACAAGTCACGCAGACACAGTTGCATGGTAGGTGGAACTGGCCCAGCGAATGTCTCCGCCCAACAGGCCTCACTCGGATCTGTCAGAGCCTACATGCCAGCCGACCTCTAGAGAAGCCTTTAGAGCGCGTATTAAACTTGAACAAATGAGCGTGGGCGTCACTAATATCCCGGCAGCAGTCTGAAAGCACAAAGTAGTGCAAGTAACGTGGGTGCATATGCAGATAAAGGAGGCGGCCTCGTTCCCCCCCTACTCAGCGGGGCAGCTGGTTATTTATAGTACATAGAGGAACGAGGCGACGCCGACAGGCTGCCAAAATGTGATGCCACAGGCCCCTGACTCCACCTGTGTTCTAGAACCGCCGGGGGCGCTGCACAGACGCACGCAACCATCACCCGCTTTATTGTGTCATCCCTTTCCTGCCTGCTAGAGCATAGGGGATATTTAGAAAACGGTGTCGCTATAGACGTCGGTAACTCAACCAACACTGTCCATTGGTTGCCCCATGAGGTGCGACTAACTCACCAAGTCCTGTTTTTCTCGTGTTTAATCCTCTTGGTTTCGATTTTTCCAGCGTGATCTGCCGTCAGCACTTGAAACAAACAGGACAGTGTGATCTTAGCCGAGAAGGGATAGCTCGAAATTTGTGTCAGTGGGAGCAGTGGCGTAAACACGGGGAGAGTGCGGGCATCCCCAGGCGCCGCGGTGGGCAGGCAGGGTGCCCGTGGATGGGGTCCCGCTAGCAGAGGGGTGGGGGGAGTCTGAGATGGTGTCGCGAAGGAGGCAGTGCCAGGGTAGCGAGAGGCTGGCAGGGCGGCAGACGTCACGCCCTTCTTGGTAGCGGTTGTGCGCATGCACTGTCGCTGGTACTCACACGGGCTTGGGCAGGGGTCCTGTCCTCTCTCTGGTAGGGGCCCACTGACTGCCACTCCTCGGCTGCGCAGCCCCCGGGAGCCCGGCGCTCCCACTGCTGCCCAGTCTGAGTCTCGCCGGCGTATAACAGGCTGGCGCTGCGTGAGGGCAGCGTGCCAACCCGCGGGGGACGGTAACCGAGCCACCAGGGGATGGGGAAGGAGGCGCCCTGGGTCGGAGAAATGAGGCACACGGGCTTTCTGGCGTGATGTAACTGAACTTATTGAGAAATGAGGTCTCTTTCAAGGCTGAGGCACCACACTGGTGACCTAAAGCTCCATGCAGCGCTTCAATTGGGAAGTAAAACGCAGGGGGCCCTGAAAGCGGCGGGGCCTATATAATTAAGGGCGTGGCTTAAACGCATTTGTAATAAATTATCGTCAAGTGCTAACCTAGTCTCATATTTGCATTGAATCACAACCTCAAATTGTGTACGTGACCACTGCCCCGTGCGCTTTGCAGCGAGGACAGGGATTGGATGAGCGTATGTCCTCAACACCCTTTTCCCCTGACAGCACCTGAAACATTGTGCCCCGTTATAAACAACTGGATCGGTCTCAATTTTAACTATGCAGTACACAAGAGCCTTATGCTACACACACGCAAACACTCACAGGGAAGGCAAGACTGAGTACAATTTGTGAGATATAAACTGGAACGACATGGATTACTTAAACATCTATAACACTAATTTTTCAGAAATCGATTAGTGTTTCTGCATAAGACGTTAAAGACACGAACAAAGGGCTCGAAAGGGGCCCGTTTCAATGTCTGTTTTAAATCACTGCCGGGCTTGGGACCCCGCTCACTTGAACCCTGGATCCACACCGTTTATGGACGCTACTCTTTAACCTGCCGCCGGCCACACCGTTTGTAATGTGTGCTGCGTCAAGCCCACAGCACACACCTTACAACCCAACCCAGCAACACTGCAGTGAGAAAGAATAACGAAGTGAGGCTCAACAGTCGAAGTGAAAAGTAGTCCGCCAAACCCTGACGTGCAGCTTTCTCGATGGTTCTGCCACAAAGAGCTCCTTCCCTCTATGGTCCCTCTCTCAGATTTATTCAGCCGCGTTTCAAAGCTTCGTCATCGCAGAGGCAGCGCGCACATCGTACTGGAACCCAAGGGCCCCCCTTCTCCCCACACACCCTCTTTCACGTGTATTTATATTACGGTGCTGTTCATCTAGATGTAGGGTGTCAGAGTACTTTACTTCGCACACACATTATACAGAGATAATGAATGATACACGTGTGTAATCAAATATTGGAAATGTTATATAATACAAAGCGGGCTACGCACATCATCCACACTGGGAAGCATTAAATGTTAACGTGATTGGTCGGCAGAAACAAACTCGGGTAATTGCTGGGATTGTCTATACTAAGAAGAACTATTACTACCAAAAGGAATGCTTTTTAGCAACCCTGCATTAACGAAAGATTGAGCAAAAAACAATAAGGCTCTAAACCCATGCATGCTAAATGCATGCAGCTCTTTGATCCTTTTTTATACAACACTATGCTATATTAGAATTCTAACTTATGAACTGTAAATCACAAAAGCATCTCTGTGACGAACACTATAGCCCACTGAGCTATCTAGACAAAATACAAATCAGTGACCTGCATGATGCATGTGCTTTGCAGGAGGCACGTTAGCCCTCTATAGTAATCTATAATGACTCAAAAGTGTAACCACACAAAACACCGATCTCTCCAGCAAGCAGTGGTGGAGACATGTCTTTGGCGGAGGTAACAGGGTCTTCAACAGGATGCCATGTTCAGTGATCGCTTTTGAAATATAGATTTCAAACTGGCAGGAAAACAGATTTGATGTTAACAGTGGCGACTGTTACATTTGAAAGGGTGTGGCATAAATATTTTAAATATTTCCCCTAAGATGCACTGAGGGCATGGACATGCCCACATTCTTAAAGGAAATGGGGAAGGGCTCTTCCCTAAGGACAGTTTGTAAAAATTGGTCCAAATATTGCATTTAGACCAAAATGTTATATATGTAAAGTGCTAAAAAAGGATCGCTTGCCCTGGATGTAATAGAGGTCTGTATATCCTATTTTCATAAGATTGTTTCGCATATCATGATTACGTCATGTTATTTATGGTGGGTTGCAGTGTGCCGCTGATGGTATGCTACACCGGGGTTCCCTTTAAAAGTGCAAACAACTGTATGGTATGGCACATATGGGGGCAATGGAGTTATGTGATGGGGGGCAAATTATGCAGCAGGGTTGACAAAATTACAAGGCAAGAAAAGGACAATTATGCGGAGTAATGCAGCACATTTGTACATGTGAGCCCTCTTTTAGCAAAAACTTCACCTCATTAGTACTAATTTAACTTCTAAATACAGCAACATGCAACTGAAAGGTGACCAGTCAACCTTTGTGAAGGGAGTTCCAGAGTGTAGCAACACGTCGCTGTGTTTTAAAAACGTTTGATTCATTTGAGTTGGAAACACATTTTTGTGTTACACTCTTCAAATTATGCCTCCGTTGATGGATTATGTGGCAAGCGTGGCAAATCCAAGACTATGCAGAAAACGCAGCAGATGCAGAATTGCAGTGGCCCTGGGCACCTCTTTGACTTTATAGTGGTACTGTTAAGCTGCAGTGCGAGCTTAGTGCATCTCATATGGTATGAAACGACAGGGTACGGTACAAGCCCCATGTAGGGAGTAAATGCCTTTACCATGTCTAACGGATTGAATGGCATTTTTTATAGGGTCATTTTAATTCATTTTACTTACCACTTGTGTGGTATTATTGTCTACAATATGACTTGCTATGTAAAGCACAGAGCGAGGTGGTGATTAGATTTTATGTTCCTGCATTGCATTTTACAAATTTGTGGAATGGCATGACATATTATACATCATTTTTGGCGACAATCTAAAAATTGTGAGGTGTTTGACAGAGCTTGGTTAAATAAGGAATATTTTCTTACCTGTTACTCCAGTTCTCTCTTAAGGGAATATCCACTGAAGTCATAAGCACTGAATAGCCCCGCCCACGTGCGGGATCCCTGTAGGAAGGTAGCCTCTTTCTAGCATTGTTACCCCCACTGTTGGCCTGTTTGTGAGTGTATGGCAGTGTGTTTTTACTGTCTCACTGGGATTCTGCAAGCCTGGACCCCAGTGCTCATAGTGAAAACTCTATTTGTCAGTGTGTTTTTGCCAGTCTCACTGGGATCCTGCTAGCCAGGACCCCAGTGCTCATAGTTTGTGGCCTGTATGTGTATACCTGTGTAGTGCCTAACTGTGTCACTGAGGGTCTGCTAATCAGAATCTCAGGGCTTATGCTCTCTCTGCCTTTAAATTTGTCACTATAGGCTAGTGACCACTTTCACCAATTTCAATTGGCATACTGGAACACCCTTATAATTCCCTAGTATATGGTACCTAGGTACCCATAGTATTGGGGTTCCAAGAGAACCCTATGGGCTACAGCATTTCTTTTGCCACCCATAGGGAGGTCAGACAAACCTTTACACAGGACTGCCATTGCAGCCTGAGTGAAATAACTCACACATTATTTCACAGCCATTTTCACTGCACTTAAGTAACTTATAAGTCACCTATGTGTCTATCCTTCACTTGCTGAAGGTTAGGTGCAAAGTTACTAAGTGTGAGGGCACCTTTGCACTAGCAAAGGTGCCCCCACATAGTTCAGGGCCATTTCCCCAGACTTTGTGGGTGCGGGGACACCATTACACGCGTGCACTACATATAGGTTAATACCTATATGCAGCTTCACAATGGTAATTCCAAATATGGCCATGTAACATGTCTAAGATCATGGAATTGTCCCCCCATTCCAAAGCTGGTATTGGGGAGCCAATTCCATGCATCCCCGGGGCGCCACTATGGACCCCGGGTACTGCCAAACCAGCTGTCTGGGATTTTCTCTGCAGCTACCGCTGCTGCCACCCCACAGACAGGGTTCTGCCCTCCTGGTGTCTAGGCAGCCCAGTCCCAGGAAGGCAGAACTAAGAATTTCCTCTGAGAGAGGGTGTTACACCCTCTCCCTTTGGAAATAGGCGTTGAAGGCTGGGGAGGGGTAGCCTCTCCCAGCCTCTGGAAATGCTTTGAATGGCACAGATGGTGCCCTCCTTGCATAAGCCAGTCTACACCGGTTTAGGGAACACCCAGTCCCTGCTCTGGCACGAAACTGGACAAAGGAAAGGGGAGTGACCACTCCCCTGTCCATCACCACCCCATGGGTGGTACCCAGAGCTCCTCCAGTGTGTCCCAGACGTCTCCCAACTTGGATCCAGAGGTGTGAGGGCACTCTGGAGGCCTCTGGGTGGCCAGTGCCAGCAGGTGACGTCAGAGACCCCACCTGATAGGTGCTTACCTGACTAGGTGGCCATTCCTCCTCTGAGGGCTATTTAGGGTCTCTCCAGTGGGCTTTTCCTCAGATAACGACTTGAAAGAATTCACCAGAGTTCCTCTGCACCTCTCTCTTCGACTTCTGCCAAGGATCGACTGCTGACTGCTCCAGGACGCCTGCAAAACTGCAACAAAGTAGCAAGAAGACTACCAGCGACATTGTAGCGCCTAATCCTGATGGCTTTCTCAACTGTTTCCTGGTGGTGCATGCTTTAGGCGCTGCTTGCCTTCATCCTGCACTGGAAGAAACAAAGAAATCTCCTGTGGGTTGACGGAATATTCCCTCTGCTTCAGCAGGCACCAAACTTCAGCTTCACCAGTACTCTGGGACCCCTCTCATCCTGACGAGCCTGGCCCCTGGAACACAGGTGGTGGACCCAAGTGACCCAGACTGTCCAGTGGTCCAACTGTCCAAAGTTGGAGGAGGTAAGTTCTTGCCTCCCCTCTCCAGACAGTAATCCTGTGCACTGCGTGAACTGCAGCTACAAGGGCGTCTGTGCACATTTCCATGAAATCCTGCATGCACAGCCAAGCCTAGGTCCCCAGCACTCTGTCCTGTGATGCTCAGCTCCCTGAGTTGATCTCCGGTGTCATGGGACCCTCTTTTGCAGTGTTGAGACGATTGCAGTGTTCAGACTTCTTGAACCCGTGTTCAAGGACTTCTGCGGGAGCTACCCTCTTGTGCGTGGGCTCTATACGTTGCTGAGGGCCCCCTTTGCCTCCTCTCCCAAGTGGCAACATCCTGGTCCTTCCTGGGCCCGGGCAGCACCCTTTTTCTTCAACTGTGACTCTTGCAGCTAGCAAGGCTTGTTTGCAGTATTTTGCCAAGGAAACAACTCTGCATCCTTCAGCACTCCGTGGGCATCTTCTGCATGGAGGAGAAGTTCCTAGCACCTTTCGTTGTTGCAGAATCTTCAGCTTCTTCCACCAGGAGGCAGCCATTTTGCACCTTCATCCGGGGTTTAGTGGGCTCCTGCCCCCCTGGACACTTTTGCGACTGTTGGACTTGGTCCCCTTCCTTTGCAGGTCCTCAGGTCCAGGAATCCGTCTTCAGTGCTTTGCAGGCTGTTGTGGTCTTTGCAAAATCCTCTATCACACTTTAGTGTGTTTCTGGGGAAATAGTAGTACTTGACTCCTTCTTTCCAGGGTCACTACACTAGCCTAGGGGTCCATTCGTGGTTCGCATTCCACTTTCTTAGTATATGGTTTGTGTCGCCTCTAGGCCTATTGCATCCTATTGTATGCTACAGTGTTTGCACTACTTGATGACTGTTTTACTTATCTGATTTTGGTTTGTGTGTATATTTTGTGTATTTTACTTACCTCCTGAGGGAGTATATCCTCTGAGATATTTTTGGCACATTGTCACTAAAATAAAGTACCTTTATTTTGAGTAACTCTGAGTATTGTCTTTCTTATGATATAGTACCTATATAAGTGGTATAGTAGGAGCTTTGCATGTCTCCTAGTTCAGCCTAAACTACTCTGCTATAGCTACCTCTATCAGCCTAAGCTGCTAGAACCCTACTAATCTACTAATAAAGGATAAAAGAACTTGGCACAAGGTGTAAGTACCATTGGTACCCACTTTAAACCAGGCCAGCCTCCTACAATCCCAGAGCACTTTTTCATAATATATCTTCTTAAGTGTAGATGTTCAGGCCTGCAGGGTCACTTAAGAAAGAAAACTATTAAGTAACCTATAGGAATAGGATACAGTGGCCTAAATCTTCATCTTGTAGTTAAAAAAAAGGGGCCAGAAGAACTGTATATGTATATAAAATTCATGATGTTTTTGTAAAACAGCATAGATCTCTTTCACAAACCCTTTTTTAATAGAGTATAGAGATGAAGGAGAGCAGGCCAGTGTAGCCCCATAGGCTGTAATTATAAAAGTTAAAAATAGAGGGTGTGCCTTTATGAACCTAGGGACCACCGGTATTCCATCATGCTCAGCAGGTGGCAGTTGCTTCAATTATTTTTGAGGCGATATGTGAATGATAGATAGGTCCCATGGTTACATCTGTCCAGTCCACCGGTGAGGAGGGAGGGTTGCTTATGACTTCAATGGAGATGTTCCTACAAGAGAACTGGAATTACAGGTAAGAACATATCCTTGTCTTGTAGTGGATCTCCATTGATAGTCATAAACACTGAATAGAATATTAAGCCCATCCCCTCTAAGAGCGTTGGAAAAGGCAGAGAAAGAAAAAGGAAACCTTATAGCAAATAGATTTCTGAGGGAGGCCTATCCTACTTGAGCATCTGTCCTAGCATCAGAGTCCAGGCAGTAATGGTTGGTGAATGTGTGAACAGACCTCCACTAGCTGCTTTGCAAATCTCCTCAATGGGGTTATTCCTCATTCAAGCAGTAGTAGCTGCTTTACCCCTAGTGGAGTGTGCTTTATGTCTCACTGAGAGTTTCATGTTAGCTTTCTGATGGCATAACAGGTTGCAAGACACAATCCATCTCAAAATGGACTGTTTGGAGGTGGCTAGCCCTTTATGGACCAGACCATAAGTGATAAATAAGTCATCCAATCTGCGTATGTCTCATATTTTATCAAGATAAAACTTTGAAACCCTCCTTACATCTAGAGAATGAAGTGTTCTCTCGGCTGGAGTGGAGTCTGAAAGGATGTGGGTAATGAAATGGTTTGGTTAACATGGGAATCCGAAATACCCTAAGATTGGAATTTCGGGTGAGTCTTCATGACCTCTTTATTAGAGTGGAATATTGTGTATGGCTCATGAGAACATAATGCTTGGATCTCGGTAACCCTGCGGGCTGATGTTGTTGCTACAAGGAAAGCAGTTTTCCAAGAGAGATGTTGCAGGGATTCCTTACAAATAGGCTTGAATGGGTTTGCGTGAGTCGTGAAAGAACTACATTGAACACCCAAGAGGGTGAAGGATGCCTATCTGGAGGGAAAACCTTCTTTAACCCTTCTAAAATCTTTGATTACAGGGATTTTGAAAAAAGAGGTTTGTGAAGGACATTTTCTGTAGGTAGTAAGAGCTGCCAAGCGAGCTTTTATGGATGAGAATTACAAACCAGATTTTGACAGATGTAAGAGTATGGAAGAATGACATCTTCCTGGAAAGTTGAAGGATCCAGGTTCTTGGAGGAAGACCAGATGCAAAATTCCTTCCACTTTAAGGAATATCCTGACTGGGTAGAGGGCTGCTCAGCCTCCTTGAGGATCTCCATGCAATCTTGTGGCAGGTTCAAATGTTCAAATGTCCATAGTGCACTAGCTCAGGAGCCATGCGGCCAAATTCAAAGAGGAGACATTGGGGTGAACAATTTGGCCTCCAAACTTCGTTAGCAGGTCTGGTCTGCATGGCCGCTTGAGATGTGGATCCTGTGACCAGTAAAGCAGGTCCGTAAACCACCACTGCAATGGCCAGTCCAGCGCTATGAGGATCATTTTGGCTCTTGAGTGTGACAGCTTGACGGGGACTGACAGGATCGGCGAAAAGGCGGAAAGAAATTTGCTGGACCAGGCAATCCATCGGGCATTCCCCAGTGTCCCTGGTTGGTACTAGCACAAGGGAATGCTCCTGCATGATTTGTTTTCTGCAGTGACAAACAAGTGGATGGTTGGAGTGCTCCACAGTTCGAAGATGTGTTGAATGACGTCGTCATGCAAGACCCATTTGTGGTTTTCTTGCCGAACCCCACTGTGGGAGTCTGCTTGTGCAATCTGCATGCCTGGAAGGTGAGTCGCTGTGATTTGTAGGTTTCAGGTGATCAACCATTTCCAAATTGTCTGGGCTTCAAATGATAATGGCCTGGACTTCGTCCCCCACTTGTTGAAGTACTACATGGTGGTTGTATTGTCCGTCTGATGAAGCAGGGTCTGTGGCTTGAATGACGGGCGGAAGGCTTTGAGAGCTAGATAAACCGCCCAGAGCTTGAGGAGGTTGATGTGATAGGCCATCTTCCTCGGATGTCCCAAATTTGCAGATGATCCATATGGGCTCCCCACACCCATTCCTTGAAGCAGACTTGCAGGGGAGCACCACCATGTCAGGGAATGTTTTGCATGCAGGGACAGTTCGATCCTGTCCTCTCAACTGCCCATTAGTTGTTCCCACTGGTCCTCGAGGCATTCCGGGAGAGACTGCATGTGGAGATGCGCATTCGGAGTGAGGAAAATGCAGAAGGCCATCGAGCCGAGGAGGGATGACACCGTCCTCACTTTGGGATGACAGACTTTCATGAGAAAGAGACATTTCTGAAGGATCAATAAGGGTCTCTCTTCCGAAGTATGCACTTTTGCTTGAACGGTGTTGATGGAGGCTCCCAAGTAATGCAAGGTCTGTACTGGGATTGGTTGTGACTTGTTGTGGTTGACATAAATCTTGGCTTCTTGAAAACTTGACGCCTTTATTAGCCAATTGTCAAGGTATGGATAGACGAAGACACAGTGTTTGAGGTAGACAGCTATGACTGCCATGCACTTCGAGAATGTTCTGGGTGCTGACTTTAGGGCAAACTGAAGTACTTGATACTGATAGTGGTCCTGCCCCAAAATATCTGGAATAAATGAGTGTTCAACCACATGTTTCTGAAGCAAGATGTCGACTTCTGATCTTAGCATCTTTAGATGGTGATTGGATGGTTTTGGTGGTAGTATCGGAGGAGAACCTGTGAACTTGAGGCAATATCCATGCCAAACAATATTTAGTATCCCGGTGTCTTTTGTTAATTCTGCCAGAAAGTGTGAAATACTTCCCTCTACCGGAGTGGGTAACGGAAGGTGGGGAAGTAAATATTCAAGGTTTTGCACCTGTTCTGTTTTCCTCCTTGTGCTTGCTTTTTATGAGGGTCTTCCCCTACGCTGCCTTCGTTGGTGTGCGTAAGGGTCTTTTATGTTGCTGTCACCCTTGATACCAGCAAGGAATTAGAACCCTCGGAGAGTAGTATCACCTCTGGTAAGGTTTAAATGATTCTCTCTGTTTTTTTGGACCTTTCCAGGCCAACCACCTCAAGGGTGTCTTTTTCTGATTTCATCTAAGCCATTTCATCATCTGTGTGGATGCCAAAGAGGGTAGAACCTGAAAAGGGCAGATTGTTAATCCGTTGTTGTGACTCCGGTTTCAGAGATGTGAGACACAGCCAAGCATGTCTGCGCAGGGCCACACTATAACAATATTTATGTGTTGCTAGTACACAGGAATAGGCAGCTGCACTTATCATCTGGTTTGAGACCATCAAACCCTCATTACCAGTTCCAGGAAATCCTCACGTTTGTCCCTGGGCAGATCTTCAGCAAACTTCTAGAAAGTCCCCCACAATGCCTGATCGTATCTGCTGAAAAGGGGGGCTACACTTGCTGCTTTCATGGAAGTTGCAGCAGTGCCACATACTTAGCGCCCCACAGAATCCAGCTTCTTGCTCTCCTTACTTGGTGGCACCAAAGAGGCAGGAGTAGTTGCATGGTGTTTCTATTTGTTGCTAGGATGACTACAGAGTCTGGAGGAGGGTCTAAATGGATGAAGAGTCGATTCTGCTTAGGAGGGCTGTGATACGTTTGCGGCCTTGATGGAGCAGACTTGGCTGAGCCTGTCGTCAAAAAAGAGTTTCATTGCTGGTTCCAGGAGGCCTAGTACTAAAGGATGTAGTGGTATGGATGCTGTGCATTGGTGAAGAGTATCCTTGATGTCGAAGGCATAGGTACTGACATTTGGATATTTAAGTTTGCCACTCCTCTCACTAAGACATCTTGAAAGGTGGTGATATCATCCACTGGGGAGACTCTAGGTGGTGGATAGTCTGAATGGGTAGGTGAATATTGTCCTGTAGAAGTGGAGGTTGTATACCTGGAATGATGTTGAGACCGTGATCGTGACCTTGAACTGTGGGATCAACAGAAATGGTGAGATTGTCTTGACGACAAATGCTGTGACCTATGGCTCCTGTGGTGTGAACAATGGTGCACTCTGGAACGTGATATTGGACTTGGACAGGGTGGTTCCACAGGAAGTGTTGGCGCCGGTGGGATTGGTGCTGAAGGCAGTGGAGGAGATGGTTATGGTGGTGTAGGAAGTGGTGGTGAAGGAGAGTCTGGTACGACTATAGGTGAAGATGTAGAGTATATCCTAGAATGAGGAAGCGTCATTGGATCCTTTATGGACCGGATAGACGCGAAACATGTCGACCCGATTTTGAGGTGGGTCTTGTAGTTCTTGACTACCCGATTTTGTGTGATACAGTTTGAGAGTGGTCGAGCATCACGTCGACCTTACTCTCCTGGTAATTGTTTTTAATCTTGGCCTCCACCCCGCATCAATAAAGATAGTTCTTATAGAGGGTTTTTGAGCCAATTTTACTCTTTGTTTATCTGCTTGCTCTCCTTTTCTTTCTTTGTTTTCCCTACTCACCTGCGGGATAGTGCGGCATCGAAAAAAAGAACTCCGGCAAAGAGCCCCCCGAAAGGGTGGTGCCCGTCAGACATTGCAGCGCCAGTCTGACGAGGAGCTGGTCCGATGATGAAGCATGACACCCATCTGGGTGTGTGAGGACTCTTGCTCCTATTGAATAGGACTCCCTAGTAATCACCCTGTCTTCTTCTTATTGCTCTTTAGGAACAGTGCATTATATTACTAGTAACTGTTACTGGAGGGTATGCACTGGACCTTTAATTCCTCCGAATCCCTTTATTTTTTTATATATCCTAGAATACTCAGATCCTGGTGAGGAAGAACTGCATCTCCTCTTCCTCTGATGTGTCCTCGACATCAATCTGCTCCTCGATGTCGCCCTTCTGTGATATCTGATGTTGATATGCTCCTTGACATTGATCTCTGTCGCCTCGTTGACGTTGAAGCACTCCTCGACACCTGCAAGTCTCTGTGTCTTGAAGTCGATCTACTACTTGCCGTCGATATCCGCCTGTGCGTTGACAGTGTGTGAGTCTTTGAGGTCAACCTACCCTGTCTTGATGTCGATCTCCTCTTTGTTGATATCGAACCAGCTCTTGACGGAAAGCAAGTCGGTGCCGTTCCTTGTATCAACAACAGGGAATTATGTTGTTTTTGGGCTAGAAACCTCTTTTCGGATCTTCCACATCGACCAGAGGTAGATGGCAAAGCCTTGGTAGAGGACTGACCCTCTCCTCGATCTGAAGTCCTAACTTCAGACTGAGTCTGCTCTCTGCTGCTCTTTCGCGCCATGAAGGCAAGTCTTCTCCCTTTTCCTCGGGGTTTGCCTGGAAAAGTTCCTGCTGTGATGACAATCTTCAGGAACATGACTTGCTGGAAGACAAATGATGCAGATGTCATGAGGGTCTGTTTTGTCTTTCATTCTCCCACAGACAGGGCATTTGTCAAATTTAATGACAAAATACCACATATTCCTGTCAGAAAATTGCCGAAAATGCAAGGGAGAGATGAAAAACATCAGATAAAGTAGTTGATACAAAAATTCACAGGTGAATTTTGAAGAGCGTTAAATCTGACAGCCTTAGGGTGGTCATCCCCAAACTTTGTGCCTGCCTCCCTCCACTTTTCTGACACTGTTTTTGTTGGTTTTGCTAAAGCGCATATGCTCTCTCCCAATGGTAACATTGGTTCATTCCTATAGGAAAGTCCTCCTTTTTGCCCGGTCACCCCCACACGTTTTGGACAGGTACTGGTGGTTACTGACTCTTGGCTGTGCCCTGGGTCCTGCTTACCAGTCCCAGGGCCAGTGCTCTGTGTAAAGTGGATATGCAAATTAGGCTAATTATAATTGGCTAAGTTAACCTACCTATAAGTCCCTAGTATATGGTAGGGAATGTAGGTTTAGGGACCACAGCATAGGTAGTGCACCCATAGGTGCACTGCTGAAGTGCCCATGGTCATTTTAAAGGCAGGCCTGCCTTGATGGCTGCTTTTAAATTAAAGTTATATGCAAACTCGATTTTGGAATTAAAAGTAGTTCCAAAGTCTTAAACTACCTTATTTTCACATATAAGTCACCCCTAAGGTGTGCCCTATGTGCCCCTAGGGCTGGGTGCCATGTAACTATAAGCAGTGACCTTATAAAGTTCGTTTTATAAGCTCTGGTGAGGTAAAAACAGCCAAATTCGTTTTTCCCTTATTGTAGTGAATTGCCTCCATAGGCTAAAATGGGGAGACTTTATTTTAATTTTAAAAGTCCCCTTAAATGACAGATACAAAGAGTTTGGTATCAAATTAATTGTTATAATAAATCCCACAACTTCCAGTTGTGGGATTTAATATAACTTGTTCAGGTAAAGAGTTTTAAACTTTACCTGAAAAGTTGCCAATTTCAGACCTTCATTGTTTTTGCTGCTGTGCTCTGATTGGCCAGCCTCTGGCAGCTTGGCCAGGCTGCTTTGATGAGGTATGACGTGGCCTGGCTTCACACAAAGAGATGTGCCTGTGGGAGGGAATCTCCCCTCAGCAGATGGTGAGGCAGGAAGGGGGAGGGCTGCCAAACTAGTCTTCAAAGGCAGAGAAGGACATTTGGAGCAACCCAGCAACACCCCCACATCCTGCAACCCCAGACACCTAGGTGCCCCCTTGATTAGATTAGGAGAGGGCAGGAGAGGGGTGTGTTTATGATTTTTAGCCACACCAGTGGGTGTGCTCAGCCAGATGTAACCTCCAAAAATAATTTTCAGCCAAGATGGATTTTTGAAGAATGTTGCCTACTGGGATTGATTTTTGCCACACTTCCCAGGAAGTGGTCATCACAGGGGGAAGGACCCTGCACCTGATTGGAGAATCAGGACCCCCCCGTTTTTTCACCCAGGAGCAAGGATAAAAATTCCAGACCTGCACCCACACCTCAGATCCCCATCAGATTCCAACAAGGAAGAACCAAAGGAGAAGAAGGACTGCCCTGCTGGACCCCTGGCCTGCACCTGGAACCTGCACTCTGAAAGACTGCACCAGCTGCACTCTTGGGCTTCACCACAAGAAGGACTTTGACTGGCTTCAACTGGTTCAAGGAGGGACTCCCTGTTTGCTACAGGTGAAAAATTGCTAACCAGAGTCCCCTGCACTAACTCCTGAAGAAATCAACCAGCTGACCACTGCCCAGTGGCCAAAAAGGAGTTTGCGCAAGGTGCATTCTGGGAGTTGGAGTCCACACCCCCAAGGATCATCTCAGAGCTTCTGGACCCTTGGGGTGAGCTGTGGACCCCAAAAGAACCTTAAAGGAACATCTGGGAGAAGATCCAGAAGTTTAGAGAACTTTTGGAAAAAAAGCTCCATAGAGGGACCGACCCGCCGCGGCAACTCTAGCCGGTTTGCCTCAACCGCGACCCGGCCTGATTTGCAGGTTCGTTCCGGTGAAGAAAATCTCCAAAAAAGAGACTAAGGGGGTCATTCTGACCCAGGCTGGCGGTGCTTCCTGGTAAAGCCGCGGTCAGAAAAGGGGAACCGGCGGTTTCCCGCCGGTTTTCCCCTGGCCCAGGGAATCCTCCATGGCGGCGCTGCAAGCAGCGCCGCCATCGGGATTCCGACCCCCTTCCCGCCATCCCGTTCCTGGCGGTTTTTACCGCCAGGAACTGGATGGCGGGAACGGGTGTCGTGGGGCCCCTGGGGGCCCCATAATGATTTTCAATGTCTGCTTTGCAGGCACTGAAAATGGCGACGGGTGCCACTGCACCCGTCGCACCCCAGCAACTCCGCCGGCTCCATTCGGAGCCGGCTTCATCGTTGCTGGGTCTTTCCCACTGCGCCGGCGGGCGGCCTTTTGGCGGTCGCCCGCCGGCCCAGCGGGAAAGCCAGAATGGCCGCCGCGGTCTTTTGACCGCGGTGCAGTCATTCGGCGGTTCCCGCCAGGCGGGCGGCTACTGCCGCCCGCCGCGGTTGGAATGACCACCCAAGTCCGAACGTACAAAGTTGACCGGGACCTCCCAGCCAGCGTATCTGAGGAGGGCTCAAAGGACGTCGGATCAAGATCCAGGTTTACCCCGGTCGAAGGATTTTCACCTAAAAAAAACGACTAAGTACGAAGGTAAAAATCTCCACCGAGGATTCCCGTGACGCGTATCCGGAGAAGGGTTCCAGGAGGTCGGATTGGACTGGCAGGTTCGTCCTGCTGAAGTAAATCTTCAGAAAAACGACTAAGTGCGAAGGTAAACTTTTGACTGAGGCCTCCCGCGGGCTGTAGCCGAGCCGTCTCCATCGCGGTCGGCCTTAAACTTTGACTTTGCCCTGGTCGGGGTGCAACCAGATGACCCGATTGGCGCTTTTTGTTTCTAGGCGCTAAAAAACAATAATTCTTTAAAAATTCATATCTCCGGTTCCCCTTATGCGATTCTATTCGTTTTTGTGTCATTTTAAAGATTAAAAATATAATCTATTTTTATAAATTGGTTTTGGATTTTTAAACTGTTTCCTGTGTTTTATTTAATTACTGTTTTGTGATATTTGAATGCTTTACACTCTGTCTCCTAAGTTAAGCCTTGTCGCTCGTTGCCAAGCTACCAAGGGTTGAGCTGGGTTTAATTTACTGAGACCTAACTGGACCTAAGTGGAGGTTAGTGGCCTATTGCTAAGTGTAGGTACCTACCTGCCCTTACCAATAACCCATTTTCCAACAATTCCCAATTGGCATATTTGATTTACTTGTAAGTCCCTAGTAAAGTGCCCTGCATGTGCCCAGGGACTGTACATGAAATGCTACTAGTGGGCCTGCAGCACTGATTGTGCCACCCTCATAAGTAGCCACTTAACAATGCCTCGGGCCTGCCATTGCAATGCCTGTGTGTGCAGTTTCTGTGCCACTTCAACTTGGAATTTAAAAGTACTTGCCAAGCCTTAAACTCCCCTCTTTCTTCATATAAGTCACCCTAAGGTAGGCCTTAGGTAACTCATAGAGTAGGGTGCTATGTAGGTAAAAGGCAGGACATATACCTTTGATTTTTATATGTCCCGGTATTGGAAAACTACTACATTTGTTTTGAACTACTGTGGGCCTGCTCCTTTCATAGGCTAGTATTAGGGCTACCCTCATATACTGTTTGAGTGGTAGATTCTGATCAGAAAGGGTTAAACAGGTCATGTTTAGTATGGCCAGAATGGTGATAGAAAATCCTGCTTATTGGTGAGGTTGGATTTTATATTACTATTTTAGAAATGCAACTTTTAGAAAGTAAGCATTTCTCTGCACTTAAAATCCACCTGTGCCTTACAGCCTGTCTTCAGTCAACGTCTGGGTTGGGCTGGTTGACAGCTTCCTTGTGCATTTCACCCAGACAACCACAAACACAGGATACTCAGTCACACCTGCACTCATCTGCATCCTGAGTGGGGCTTCCTGGGCTGGAAGGGTGGAGGGCCCTGACACTTACATTTCAAAGGCTAGTGGCCTGCCCCCGCGCAATGGACTGCCAAACCCCCTACTGGGACCCTGGCAGACGGACTTGAACTGAAAGGGAACCTTGTGCAAACTGAAAGGGAACCTTGTGCATGTCAGAACCAACCTTTGAAGTCTTCCCCCACTACAAATACATTTTTGGGTATATAAACTGGGTCTCTGACTCCACCAAATCAGACACTTCTGGACATGAACCTGCAACCTGTCAAGAGGAACCAACTGGCTGCCCAAAGGACTCACCTGTACTTTTTGCTGTGAAGGACTGCTGCCTTGCTGTTGCCCCGCTGCCTTGCTAGCCTCTAACTTTGCTGAGAAGAGCTCTTCAAGGGCTTGGATTCAGCTTGCCTCTTGTTTTCTGAAGTCTCAGGGCCAAAAAGACTTAGGGCCTGATGACAACTTTGGTGGAGGGGGTTAATCCGTCTTAAATGTGACGGATATCCTGCCCACCGTATTACGAGTTCCATAGGATATAATGGACTTGTAATACGGCGGGTGGGATATCCGTCACATTTGGGACGGATTAACCCCCTCCGCAAAAGTTGTGATCAGGCCCTTAATCTCTTCAAGGAAATTCCTTATGTGCCAAAAATAGACGCACAGCCTGCCGGAAAGGACGGCAAGAAAAATGCTGCACAGCCGAATCACCGAAACAGCCCGACTTCCCGACTGAAGATCGACGCAGCGCCTGCACTGCGACTGGAAATTAGACGCAACGCCTACAGGATCGATGCAATGCCTGTGACTGTCCCGCACACCCAGGATTTCCACGCATCGTCCCTGGGTGTCAAAAGATGCCCACATCGCAGTGAGGAACCAAGACTGCGTGCCGGAAATCAACACAAAGCCCCTTGCAGCGTGGAAAGAAACAACACATCATCTGTGCTGCGTTGGAAAATCCGACGCACACCTTGTTTTTCCACGCATCTCCTTCTTTGCTGTCGCTGTGCATGATAATTGTGATGCAAACCAGGTACTTTGTGCAAATAAGAGACAACTGTTGATTTTTAAGATCTAAGACTTTTTAATCTTGCTAAAGTGGTATCTTAACTTTTGCTCATTGAACCTTTATCATTCTGACCTTAATTTAACTAGATAAATATCATATATTTTGTGTGGTGTATTTTTGTGGTGTTTTCACTGTGTTATTGCATGATTTATTGCACAAATACTTTACACATTGCCTTCTAAGTTAAGCCTGACTGCTCAGTGCCAAGCCACCTGAGGGTGGGCACAGGATAATTTAGATTGTGTGTGACTAACCCTGACTAGGATTGTGCTCCCTATTTGGACAAAGGTGAATACTTCTGCCAACTAGAGACACCATTTCTAACAAGGAGAAAAGGCCTAGAAGGCCAAGTTCAGTACTCCATGGTCCTGACAGCAGGAGAAAGAAAAAATAACTTAAGAAACTGACACCTGCTGAGCATGGTGGGATACTGGTGATTCCTAGGTTTATAAAGCCTCTGCTTTTTAACTCTTATAATGATAGCCTACGGGGCTATACTTCCCCCCTTTTTCAATCTCTATACTTTATTAAAAAGGGAGTCTGTGAAAAAGATGTATGCTGTTTTACAAGAACACCATGAATTTGTATGCATATACAGTTCTCCTGGCCCTTTTTTAACTACAAGATGAAGAACTGGACCATTGTATCCTATTCTTATAGGCTGCTTAATATTTTTCTATCTCAAGTACTCTGCAGGCCTTCCCAAAGAAAGGCGAAGATTTACACTCATGAAGATAATTGTGAAAAAGTGCTCCGGTGTCCACGCAAGTGGGCGGGACTATTCAGTGCTTATGACTATGACTATCAGTGAACATCCCCTACAAGAGATTAAACCTATGTTATTGTTCTAGACTTGCAAAAACTTACTGTTTGTTGTACTTCCCACTGTGCAGCATCTGCACTGTCTGAGATGTCATGCAATTTGTAGTCAGCAGCAAGTAGGTGGGTGTATGTAAACATCAAGATGGAATTGATATCTTTGAATTACACAATGCATGTCACAATAGCATTACATTTGACGTGTTCAAGGGACTAGGAGATTAAGGCACCATTATGACATTGGCGGTAAATCCCACTTACCACTACACTGATTGTCGCGAACTTACCGTCGCCGCGGCAGATATCCGTTCACCATATTATGACACACACACACCAATCCATCAGTATTCAACCACACACACAAATCCGCCACACCAAAGGTCAGTGATAAACTGACGGTATCAAAACCCACACCGTTACGCCAACAGCACTATGCCCACCACATTATGACCCACGAGTCACCACAGCGGACATTCAACAGCGGTAAACCATTGGCGGTACATACCACCGCTCTCAAAAAGGACACACATACAAAACAACACCAAAGTGGACAATTCAAACAACACACACCTGACACCCATCCACACACCACATCCACACACTCACACCACTATAAAACACACATCCACAGTACCCACAAACCTTTACCATTCCAAACCATTGCCAGTAGAGAGACATCAAGACCACAGACACAACCAAAGCCACACACTATGCATACCTATACACCACTCACGCACTCTACATCACACACCCCAACACATTACCCAACACACCCTCACCTACACATCTCCCACAACACCCATGGCACCACAAAGACACCCCCGGTTCACAGAGGCGGAGCTAAGGGTCATGGTGGAGGACATCATCAGGGTAGAGCCACAGCTGTTTGGAGCACAGGTGCAGCAGATATCGATAGCTAGGAAGATGGAGTTATGGCGGAGAATCCTGGACAGGGTCAACACCGTGGGACAGCACCCAAGAACCAGGGATGACATCAGGAAGAGGTGGAACGACCTACGGCGGAAGGTACGTTCCATTGCAGCAAGACACCAGCTTGCTGTACAGAGGACTGGAGGTGGATCCCCACCTCCATCCCCACAACTAACAGCATTGAAGGAGCAAGTCTTGGCAATCCTGCATCCTAAGGGCCTGGTCGGAGTAGGAGGAGGACTGGACTCTGGTAAGTCAACTCTCTACTTCTATCGCCCCCCCACCTGCATGCCATCACATACCTTCACTCTCACCCTCACTCCCATCACTCCACCACTTCCCACACACCACACCATCAACTCCCCCACCGCCCTCTTTGTATTTCCTGGTGTATGAGAAGACACACCAACATGGGGAGGATCTGCAATTGGGGCTCCATGGTGGTCTGGCTCTTCATGGAGTGTTGGAAGGTGAGTGGTTCCCCTTTGATGTACTGTTTCCGCCATGCTTTTGATGTTGTTGGTACCACCCCGGAAAAGCTGGCGGATTGGCCTCTCATGATAGGGTGGGCGGTACATTGTCTTCCCCCTGTCAGTTGGCGGTAACCGCTGCGGTGTTTGTTGCTACCGCCCTGGCGGTCGGAGTGTTAAGGTGGTTGTCTATGTTGGTGGTTTCCGCTGTGGTCGTAGTCCCATTTTTTTTACCGCCGGCCTGTTGGCAGTGTTACCGCCGCTTTAACACCGACTGCCAGGCTTGTAATGAGGGCCTATGTGTTGCAGTCCAGCAACAATGTGGTGGCAGTAGGAGCAGGAGGAGTCAGCTCCCAGAAAGAGATCCCGCCCCTTCCTTAGTCTATTTGACAGCATGCTAGTTGATGTATAAAATATGGAAGACTTCCTACAACCAGTGGGTCCTCTGATTCTCATTTCTCCCCACCTCAAAATCAACACTTTTTATATTTTTTATGCTGTTGTATCTGACTTTACTATATCCTGGGATTTTTCCACCCTCTATTTCAAAGCAATCTGGGAAAGAATCTTCTAAACAACATCCCTTTCTGCAGAGTCTTTTCACTCCTTATGAGTGACTGCACTTTCAGAAACTACAGCACTATTTGCAAGCTTCTTTTCTTCAAAAGCAACCCCATCCCTTTTAGACTCCGACAGTCAACTAGACAGGAAAACTGCTCTGAACTTTTTCCCTCCAGGAATATGTCTTAGCTAGAATTTAAAATAATATAACTTGGGTAGGAGTCCGATTAGCCTTGCACTGTCGTTTCACAGCCCCTTTTCAGTCGACAGAAATGCCAGGGGTTTATTATCTGCAGTCAGGGAGAAAATGCTTCCCAACAAGTACGTTGTAAAATGATATGTACCACAAACACACCTCCCTTTCTATGGTTCTGTAATTTTTCTCGGCTGCTGCTAATCATCTCCAGGCAAAAGTTATTGCGTTTTCCTTCCACTCCACAACTTGACTTGGCACACCCCATGAACCTGTGACTACAGACTGCACGTCGTTTCTGAATGGCCATACAGCCAGTGCTTTGAATATCAAAGATTTTACCAGAGGAAAGGCTAAGACTAGATTATCTTCACAAACACATTTCCACTAATCAACAACAATTTATTTAAGAGTTCATTTTCAAGTGCAAAGTTCTCCACGAATCACGAGTAATAGGCAAACCTGGAAAAGCTCTCAATTGGTCCTTATCCCTATTGGTAGGTGTTAGAAATTTAGGCCCTCATTACAACATTGGCAGTAAATGCAGCTTACCACCATGCAGAAGACCACCAACACACCGCTGCGGCGGCGGAATTCCGCTACATCTATTACGACACACAGGCCGGAATCCGCCAAAATCCAGACACCCACACAAGTCCGCCACACCAAAGGTCAGTGATAACCTGGTGATAACAAAACCGACACCGTCACACCAACAGGAATACACCCACACTATCACGACCCACGAGTCCACGTGGCGGTCTTTCAACCGCGATATTCCATTGGCAATACACACTGCCGCGCTCAAAATACACACATTTACAAAACACAACCACATTGGACAATTCGAAATACACACACCTGATACACATACCACTCCCACACACCCAGTACAATATAAAACACACACCCATATCACCCACAAACCCCTATGACAAAAATTGAGAAAGAAGCACAAAGAGAGACGCCACCATCAACAATACTGCATCCACAGGCACACAACATCATCACTCACACACCATCCACGCACCTCAGACAACACACACAAACACATCCCCTCACACATCACAACACACACCACCCTACACATCACCCACACCACATCATGGCACCGTAAAGACACCCCAGGTTCTCTGAGGAGGAGCTCAGGGTCATGGTGGAGGAAATCTTCCGGGTAGAGCCACAGCTATTCGGGTCACAGGTGCAGCACACCTCCATAGCTAGGAAGATGGAGCTATGGCGCAGAATCGTAGACAGGGTCAATGCAGTGGGACAGCACCCAAGAAAACAGGATGACATCAGGAAGAGGTGGAATGACCTAAGGGGGAAGGTGCGTTCCGTGGTCTCAAGACACCAGATTGCAGTTCAGAGGACTGGCGGCGGACCCCCACCTCCTCCCCCACAACTAACAACATGGGAAGAGCAGGTCTTGGCTATGCTGCATCCTGAGGGCCTCGCAGGAGTAGCAGGAGGAATTGCCTCTGGTAAGGCAAATCTTAACTATTACATCCCCCACCCTACCTGCATGCTATCACATATCCCACCCTCACCCTCACCCCTATCACTCCAACACCTCACATATGCCCCACTATCACAAACCACACATTCCAATGCCAAGCCCTGCATGCAACAACAAAGCATGGACACCCATCACCGAAGCATGTCCACTACAAAAACTCACACAGACCCCAAACCGTTTATCACACAAGGTCCTAGACAAGAATGCAAGCACTGGAGTACAGGGTCACCCACTGTAAGGAAATGCCTCCTTGGCATGGTTACCCCCTGACTTTTTGCCTTTGCTGATGCCAAGTTATGACTTGAAAGTGTGCTGAGGCCTGCTAACCAGGCCTCAGCAACAGTGTTCTTTCCCTAAAACTGTACCTTTGTCTCCACAGTTGGCACAACCCTGGCATCCAGTTAAGTCCCTTGTAACTGGTACCCCTGGTACCAAGGGCCCTGATGCCAGGGAAGGTCTCTAAGGGCTGCAGCATGTTTTATGCCACCCTGGGGACCCCTCACTCAGCACATACACACTGCTTGCCACCTTGTGTGTGCTGGTGGGGAGAAAATTACTAAGTCGACATGGCACTCCCCTCAGCGTCCCATGCCAAACTCACACTGCCTATGGCATAGATAAGTCACCCCGCTAGCAGGCCTTACAGCCCTAAGGCAGGGTGCACTATACCACAGGTGAGGGCATAGGTGCATGGGCACTATGCCCCTACAGTGTCTAACCTTAGACATTGTAAGTGCAGGGTAGCCATAAGAGTATATGGTCTGGGAGTCTGTCATACACGAACTCCACAGCACCATAATGGCTACACTGAAAACTGTGAAGTTTGGTATCAAACTTCTCAGCACAATAAATGTACACTGATGCCAGTGTACATTTTATTGTGAAATACACCCAGAGGGCATCTTCGAGATGCCCCCTGAAAACATACCCGACTACCAGTGTGGGCTGACTAGTTTTTGCCAGCCTGCCACACACCAGACATGTTGCTGGCCACATGGGGAGAGTGCCTTTGTCACTCTGTGGCCAGGAACAAAGCCTGTACTGGGTGGAGGTGCTTCTCACCTCCCCCTGCAGGAACTGTAACACCTGGGGGTGAGCCTCAAATGCTCATCCCCTTTGTTACAGCACCACAGGGCATCCCAGCTAATGGAGATGCCTGCCCCTCTGGCCACTGCCCCCACTTTTGGCGGCAAGGCTGGAGGAGATAATGAGGAAAACAAGGAGGAGTCACTGCCCAGTCAGGACAACCCCTAAGGTGTCCTGAGCTGAGGTGACTCTGACTTTTAGAAATCCTCCATCTTGCAGATGGAGGATTCCCCCAATAGGACAAGGGATGTGCCCCCCACCCCACAGGGAGGAGGCACAAAGAGGGTGTAGCCACCCTCAGGGCCAGTAGCCATTGGCTACTGCCCTCCCAGACCTAAACACACCCCTAATTTGAGTATTTAGGGGCTCCCAGAACCGAGGAAGACAGATTGCTGCAACCTAAAGAAGAAGAAGGACTGCTGACCTGAAGCCCTTCAGTGAAGACGGAGACGACAACTGATTTGGCCCCAGCCCCACCGGCCTGTCTCCCTACTTCGAAGAAAACTGCAACAGCGACGCATCCAACAGGGTCCAGCGACCTCTGAAGCCTCAGAGGACTACCCTGCATCTAAAGGACCAAGAGGCTCCCGAGAACAGCGGCCCTGTTCAAGAAACTGCAACACTTTGCAACAAAGAAGCAACTTTTAAAGACCACACGTTTCCCGCCGGAAGCCTGAGACTTTCCACTCTGCACCCGACGCCCCCGGCTCGACCTGTGGAAAACTAACACTACAGGGAGGACTCCCCGGCGACTGTGAGCCCGTGAGTAGCCAGAGTTGACCCCCCTAACCCCCCACAGCAATGCCTGCAGACAAGATCCAGAGGCTCCCCCTGACCGCGACTGACTGCTTCAAGGAACCCGACGCCTGGAAACCACACTGCACCCGTAGCCCCCAGGACCTGAAGGAATCGAACTTCAGTGCAAGAGCGACCCCCAGGCGACCCTCTGTCTAGCCCAGGTGGTGGCTACCCCGAGGAGCTCGCCCTGTGCCTGCCTGCATCGCTGAAGAGACCCCCGGGTCTCCCCATTGATTCCTATTGAAAACCCGACGCCTGTTTGCACTCTGCACCCGGCCGCCCCTGTGCCGCTGAGGGTGTACTTTCTGTGCCTGCTTGTGTCCCCCCATGCCCTACAAAACCCCCCTGGTCTGCCCTCCGAAGTCACGGGTACTTACCTGCTGACAGACTGGAACCGGGGCACCCCTATTTCCATTGAAGCCTATGTGTTTTGGGCACCACTTTGACCTCTGCACCTGACCGGCCCTGAGCTGCTGGTGTGGTAACTTTGGGGTTGCCTTGAACCCCCAACAGTGGGCTACCTTGGACCCAACTTTGAACCCTGTAAGTGTTTTACTTACCTATGAACTTAACATTTACTTATCTCCCCCAGGAACTGTTGATTTTTGCACTGTGTCCACTTTTAAAATTATTGCCATTTGTGCCAAAACTGTACGTGCTATTGTGATTATTCAAAGTTCCTAGAATACCTGAGTGAAATACCTTTCATTTAAAGTATTGTTTGTAAATCTTGAACCTGTGGATCTTAAAATAAACTAAGAAAATATATTTTTCTATATAAAAACCTATTGGCCTGGAATTTGTCTTTGAGTGTGTGTTCCTCATTTATTGCCTAGGTGTGTACAACAAATGCTTAACACTACCCTCTGATAAGCCTACTACTCGACCACACTATCACAAAATAGAGCATTGGAATTATCTCTTTTTGCCACTATCTTACCTCTAAGGGGAACCCTTGGACTCTGTGCACACTATTTCTCACTTTGAAATAGTATATACAGAGCCAACTTCCTACACACACCCATTACGCACTATGGCACACACAGAGGCAATAATCATGCCTTTACACCCCTGCAGGACCCCTACCCAACGTCACCGGACAGGAGGTTCCAGACATGTCCACTTCCCCCCAGAGAAGAGGCCCACAGTGATGACAGCAGCTCTGCCCAACTGGATCAAGATGTCTAGCCCGGCCCGTCTGCGACCTCCGGACAGTCGGTTCCCCTCACACTGGCACATGCCACCACAGAGCCTCCCCCCTCAGGGAACACCAGCATAGCACCCACCCAGCTGGCCCATCCCTCTGTCCCCAGGACACATCAAGCAGCAGTGTGTCTACCACTACCGGGAACCCAGGTGAACCCACCAACCCAAGAAAATCAGGGGCCTGGGGGCAGTGGGCACACGGTTCAGGGGACAGGGGAAGAGGAAAACCAGGGAACTGGGAGGACTGCTGTGCGACAGGGGGAGGTCAGGCCCAGGGAACCCACTCTCCATGAGGCCCTCTCCAACATCATGGGAGCGTACCATCATTCCCAGGAGACAATGGCAACTGTACTGGCCAAGTTTCAGGAGACCCAGCGGCTGCAAGAGGAACAGTATCTGGGGATCAGGAAGGAACTTAAGTCCATCAACACCCCCTGGTCACAATTGTAGGGGTGCTGAAGGACCTTGTGGACACCAGGAGGGACACTGTGGCACAACAAGGGGCCCCTGACACTAGCCTGGATGATGAACAGCCCACCACCTCCGCTGGTGCTAGTAGACAGGAGGCACCGCCACAGGACCACGACACCAGCACCCCACCCCCTGCAGATGGAGACCCACCCCACAAACAGTCCCTGAGATCCAGGACAAAGACAGAGAACAATGCCAAGACCCCCGCCAGGAAATGAGACCACCCTCAATGTCATCCTTCTGGCCCACTTCGTCACCCTGTCCATCCATCAACTGCCCTAGCTCCACTTCCTATGCCACTTTGGACAATGCACCTGTGAAACAAATAGACTGGACTCTGCCATGGACAATCCTCCACCATCACCCCTGCCCATTATACAATCCCCTCCACTAATCTGCACTGAAATAAACACCCTTGAATCACAAAACAATCTGGAGTCCGTGCTTTCACAAATGTGTATTTGCAATAACTAAGGAAAATAGCAATATCGATTGTATTGCCAACATACCTATGTCACATAGCTCTAGTCCACGAGGTAATATAGCAGAGGTCGCACAGTGGGACCCACATCTGTGAAATGGAATGGCAAAGTGACAAGTCAGGGTCCATACACTGGGGAAAGTGACAGACGTATGATAGGTCTAACAATTGTATGAGATGTGTGAGCCAGTGACATCTTCTTACCTGTGTCTCACTGGAAGTATTGCTGGATAATGTTGTTTCTGTTGTCGATATCCTCTTTTTCTGCCTCCTCTTCTTCACTGTCCACAGGTTCCACAGCTGCCACAAGACCTCCTTCTGGACCATCCTACTGCAGAAAAGGCACCTGTCGTCGCAAAGCCAGGCTGTGCAGCATACAGCAGGCCACGATGATCTGGCACACCTTCTTTGGTGAGTAGTAGAGAAAACCACCTGTCATATGGAGGCACCAGAACCTGGCCTTCAGGATGCCGAAGGTCCTTTCTATCACTCTCCTAGTTCCCCCATGTGCCTCATTGTAGCGTTCCTCTGCCCTTGTCCTGGGATTTCTCACTGGAGTCAGTAGCCATGACAGGTTGGGGTAACCAGAGTCACCTGAAAATATAGAGGGACAACTGATAGACACACACTAACCCTTAGGGACAATCCCAGACAACTATTCACAGGATATAGGGTCCTTGTCCTCATCTATTAGCCACACACGGTGCCTCTGGAGTTGCCCCATCACATAAGGGATGCTGCTATTCCTCAAAATGTAAGCATCATGCACTGAGCCTGGAAACTTGGCATTCACATGGGAGATGTACTGGTCGGCCAAACATACCATCTGCACATTCATTGAATAGTAGCTCTTCCGGTTTCTGTACACCTGTTCACTCCTGCGGGGGGTACCAAGGCTACATGTGTCCCATCAATGGCACCTATGATGTTGGGGATATGTCCCAAGGCATAGAAGTCACCTTTCACTGTGGGCAAATCTTCCACCTGAGGGAAAACGATGAGGCTGCGCATGTGTTTCAGCAGGGCAGACAGTAGTCTGGACAACACGTTTGAGAACATAGGCTGGGACATCCCTGATGTAATGGCCACTGTAGTTTGAAAAGACCCCCTTGCAAGGAAATGGAGTACTAATATGACCTGCATAACAGGGGGGATTCCTGTGGGATGGCGGATAGCTGACATCAGGTCTGGCTCCAACTGGGCACACAGTTCATGCATGGTTGCACGATCAAGTCTGTAGGTGACTATTACGTGTCTCTCTTCCATTGTCGACAGGTCCACCAGCGGTCTGTACACCAGAGGATGCCGCCACCTCCTCACCTGCCCCAGCAGACGTGCCCTATGGACGAGAACAGCAAGCATAGAGTCAGCCGACACTGAGGTATTAAAAAAATGTTTATTGCACACATTTGTCAATCCGAAATGTGCGTGTCACTGTGTGTATGCAAGGCCTAGATAGGTGTGACGCATTTAAAATTAATGCCATGTGGCATCCCTGAAATGGCGGCTGCCTGACCTGTAAGGTGGGACAAGGGGATATGAAGTAACTGCGCTGGCGTTGTACACGTCGCGGTAGGCGGTTGAAGACCGCAGCGCAATCCTGCATTGGTTAACATTGGACCCTATGGGTCCCAGGAGCCAATGACGATGTACACCGGCGGTGATGGTACGCACCGCCGCGGACGTGACCGCCATTTTCTGTCTGTTCACTCACTTGATACCTGACCTTCGACAGGAGAGGACCTACACGGCAAGTGCTGCTGAGACTTCAGTCTGGAAACTACGATGGCTCATGTGTCTGGGGAAAGGGCCCCTTGCCTTCACTTCGGAGGAGATGGAGAAGTTAGTGGATGGGGTCCGCCCCCAGTACACGCTACTCGACGGTCCTCCAGACAAACAGGTGAGTACACTGTGAGCATGCTGTATGGGCAATGCCTGTTTGGAGTGGTGTGGATGGAAGATACGGGGGGGACTGAGGCCTGCATGAGCGGACGGTGAGTGTATGTGCGTCAGGGCAAGGGTGGGAACGTGGGTCAATGACTGTGACGGTCCGGACGGTTAAAGATATTCCTTTTTCCCATGTACTATTCCTCTAGGTCAGGGCCCACCAGAAAAAAGGATTTTTGGCATGCCATCGCCAAGGACGTCCGGACCCTGGGAGTCCACCACAGATGTAGCGCCCACTGCCGTAAAAGATGGGAGGACATTCGCCGCTGGAGCAAGAAGATAGCAGAGGCCCAGCTGGGGATGGCCTCCCAACGTGGGAGGGGTGCCCGTCGCACCATGACCCCCCTGATGTACCGGATCCTGGCGGTGGCCTATCCGGAGTTGGATGGGCGCGTGAGGGCATCACAGCAGCCACAAGGGGGTGAGTACAGTAACATCCATCTGACTCTGCGCACATTAAGAGGTGTCTGTGTGGGGGAGGTGTGCTGTGGGTTCCCCTAGGCCGGGCAAATTTTGTAGGCAAGGTCCCTTTGTGAGGCAGGCTATGTGGCACCAACACCTAGTCAGGCTCCTGTGACTTCCATGTGTGCAGCAATCGGTCATAGGCCTTGTACACCATGTCCCTGTGATTAATTAGGGAACTCTAAGTGCATGGCGTAGTGAAGAGGGCTGCTGTGTCTGTAATGTCCGCCAACGGTAGTGGTATTGCATGCACTGAACATGTCTTTCTTCTGTCTTCCCCCCCCCTTTTTGTGGTCTCCCTGTTCTTGTGTGCATTAGCATCATCAGGCGGAGGAGCAGTGGCACCGGAGCAGGAGGGAGCTGCATCCAACATGGCCCTGGAGGGCGAGACAACGGAGTCTGAAGCCACATGTGGGATGGAGGGTGAGGGGAGCTCCACGGCCGGGACCAGAGGTGACATCAGCGACAGCGACTCTTCCTCTGATGGGAGCTCACTTGTGGTGGCGGGCCCCTCTGTGTCCCCCGCATCAACAGGTACAGCCGCCACCCCCACTACCAGCACCGCCCTCCCAGCAACCCCTCAGCGTGTGTCCCGTGGCCGCTCACCCAGGAGGGTGGGCATCTCCTTCGCCCCAGGCACCTCAGGCCCTGACCCAGTCAGCCCTGCTGCCCTCAGTGAGGAGGCTATTGATCTCCTGAGATCCCTCACTGTTGGGCAGTCTACCATTCTGAATGCCATTCAAGGTGTAGAGAGGCAGTTGCAATAAACAAATGCATACCTTGAGGGCATTCATTCTGGCCAGGCAGCCCAACAGAGAGCATTTCAGGCTCTGGCCTCAGCACTGATGGCAGCCATTGTCCCTGTGTCCAGCCACCCCCCTCCAACCTCTTCCACCCAGACCCAATCCCCTGTACCTCAGCCTATCCCAAGCACACCATCAGACCAGCATGCACACACCTCAACACACAAGGGTGGCTCTGACAAACATAAGCACCACACATCCCACAGGTACTCACACAAGCATCATACCCATGCACACATACCAACATCCACTGCCTCCACTGTGTCCCCCTCCTCCACATCTCCCTCCTCCCTCCCTGTCTCGTCTCCACTCACACCTGCATGCGCTACTTCTTCAGCCACTACCTCCATCACCAGCACGCCCATCACCACACACCGCTCACGTGCACTCACCACCCCCACTACCATTCACACATCCCGTGTCCTCTCCCAGTGTGTCTGTGAGCCCTCCTCCCAAAGTACACAAACGCTGCCACAGACCCACCCAACAGCCATCCACCTCACAACAGCCTCCAGCCCATACACCTTCACCCAAGGTCAGCAAACGTACACCTCCTACAACCACTACCTCTTCCTCCACTCCCAAACCCCCTCCATCCACCCATCCCAGTGTGTCCAAAAAGCTTTTCCTGTCTACTATTGACCTCTTCCCTACATCTCCCCCCCCACCGTCCGTCCCCTAGGGCCCACCTTTCCAGGTCCCATCCCAGCACCTCAGCCACCACATCACCGGCCACAGTGGTACCAGCAACTGCGGGCTTTTGGAGTGCGGCAAGCATCAGGGCTGCCAGTGTTCCACGGAGCGAGGGCAAGGACATTCCGCCACCTCCAAAAGTAAAAAAGTTGCCCACATCCCGGATGGAGAAGGCGAAAACACCTGCCACCAAGGGCTCAGGCAAAACAAAAGTGGATAGTGGCAAGACAGCTGTGCCACCATCCAAGGTGGGGAAGGACCAGAAAATCAAAGGCAGGTCCACGTCCACGCCAACCTGCACGGCGGACAAGACCGCCACCAGCACCGCCACCTGCACCACCACCTGCACCGGCACCGCAGTCACCGAGCCCGCCACCAGCACCGCATGTTGCACCACCGTCAGTGGAGTATCACATCCACTACCTCTGTCCTTGGCAGGATGAAGTACTCTGGGCACAAAGCCCCCTCCAGAACCAGTGGAGAAAGGCATCCACTACCTCAGTCCTTGGCAGGATGAGGCACTCTGGGCACAAAGCCCCCTCCAGAACCAGTGGAGAAAGGCATCCACTACCTCAGTACTTGGCAGGATGAAGCACTCTGGGCACAAAGGCCCCTCCAGATCCCAGTGGAGAAAGGCATCCACTACCTCAGTCCTTGGCAGAATGAAGCACTCTTGGAACAAAGCCCCCTCCAGAACCAGTGGAGAAAGGCATCCACTACCTCAGTCCTTGGCAAGATGAAGCTCTCTGGGCACAAAGCCCCCTCCAGAACCAGTGGAGAAAGGCATCCACTTGAGACACTGTGGCTTGGCACTCCCCAGGATAAAGCAGTGGGCAAACCACCCACTGTAAAGACTTGTGAGACTGTGGCTTTGCACTCCCCAGGATAAAGCAGTGGGCAACCCACCCACTGTAAAGACGTGTGAGACTGTGGCTTTGCACTCCCCAGGTTACAGCAGTGGGCATGGAGCCCCCTCGTGGAGCTGGCGTCGTGCACTCACGTCTGAGGTTCCCCCCCTTCCCTTCCCCCTGACGTGCCTGTTTCATTTCGATCTGATGCCCCTGCAGTGTTCTCTCCAATTGAAGTCTGGTATAGAGTGTGGGCCTCGCCCATGCTTTTTGGGCCCAGTGGTCCACGGACTATGAACGGTGCACTATCCGGACTTGTGTAGCTGGTGTACATCATTGTATACATTGTATTTAAAGTTTTGACTAATGGATTTGTATTTATTACACTCGTTCAACTCATTTCCTTTTGTCCTTGCGTTCTTCCAGTGGGGGGTGTAAATGTAATGTAGCAGCATGTATTTGTGTGTATGTCGTTGTGGGTGAGGGTGGGGGTGGGAGTTTTGAGCGTTGCAGGTCACTCTCTTTCCCTCCCCCCTCCCCTTTGTTGTAGGTGCAGTACTCACTGTGGTCGTCGCTGCCATCTTTCGTGCTCCTGGTAGAGGAGTAGGAATACCATCACAGGGAGTATTTGGAGTTCTGGCTCCATGGCGTCCTGGTTCCTCATGGGGTATGGAGAGGTGAGTGTTTTCCCTTCCAACTCCTGTTTCTGCAGTGGTTTTGTTCGCGTTGGTTCCGCCCTGGAAAAGGTGGCGGATTGGCCTCTCATAATAGTGTGGGCGGTACATTGTCTTCCGCCTGTCTGTTGGCGGGGACCGCCGCAGTGTTTGTTTCTACCGCTGTGGCGGTCAGAGTGTTAAAGTGGCTGTCTATGTTGGCGGTTTCCGCCATGGTCGTGATTCCCTTTTTTTTACCGCCGGCCTGTTGACGGTCTTACCGCCGCTTTAACACTGACCGCCAGGGTTGTAATGAGGGCCTAAGTTTCTTGTTGGCAGAGGTATGCACCCCGTCCAAGCAGGAACCACAATCATAGGGTAAGTCAGATGCACACTAAAAGTTAACCTGTGCTCACCCTCTCGTAGCTTGGTACAGACCGGTCAGGCTTAACTTAGGAGGCAATGTGTAAAGTATTTCTGTAACACAACACACAATAACACAGGGTAAGTCACAACACACCCTAAATTAGCCTGTGGTCACCCTCTGGTAGCTTGGCACAGAACAGTCGAGCTTAATTTAAAAGGCAAGGTGTAAAGTATTTGTGCAACACTTCAAACAGTGAAGCAGTGAAAACACCACACAAAAAGCTACCACACCTGGTATAACTTAATTTAATAAATAAAACAAGAAACAAAACCACAAATATCCAGTAAGTAGAACTTGAGTTATACATTTTCGAAGAATAAACTGTAGAAAAGTGCTTAGAAGCAAAAAGCACCAACTGGCTCTATCTGGTCGTGCTTGACTGGGACAATCTCAAAAGTTCAGGTCAACCACAATGGAGCGTGGGCCAGCTACAGGGACCCAGCAGGGCCAGATGAACCAAAGTACCTTAAAACCTGGTGCAGGAGCGTCGCACTGGGTCCGAATCACACACCGTCAAGGAGATGCCTTGATTTTCCCCACGCAGTTGAGGAGATGTGTCGAAGTTTCCCTCACAGCGATGCTGATGCGTCAGAGCCGAGATGCGATGGAGTTTGGGTGTAGGAATCAGCCACGTTGGGGCAATGCGCTGAGTCTGATGAGTGCAGTGGCTGCGGTACAGAGTTTGGCGGCACTGTTGCGGCTGTCGTTGACGGGTAGCAGGAGCTGTTCTGAAAGTAATGCGCCTGTTTTATCCATGCAATGGTGGAGATGTACCGGTTCTGTCCACGCAATGGCAGGGATGCAGTGGTTCTGCATCCCCATGCTCCTTTGGTTCCAGCTCTGGTGCAAAACTACACAAAGGACAGGGGCGTGACCTCCCCCATCCACCTCTTACCCTCTGGAAGTGCACATGGCTCTGCCAGGTGACCGCTTGATGCTGCCATCTTGGAAACAAGAGCATCTGACTGGTTAGGCCAGGTGAGTGATGTCCCTGACCCCCTCTGATTGGTGGGTCACTGCACACAGTGTCCAACCCCCTTTCACGGGCTACTTAAGAGCTCCCCTGTGGGTAAGGCCCTAGCTTCATCGAGCACGACTCTACAAGGAACTCTCTGCAAGACACTTCTGCAACCTGGCCTCCAGAACCACTGCTGGTCTGCCCTAGGAACTGAAACATGTATCCAGTAGGAGAGCACCTATTGCAACATTGTTTCTCCAACTCCTGCAAGAATTCTGCAACATCCGTGGCTGTACATCCTACAGGGTTGGTGGGACTCTGCTTGCATCAAGGAAGCAAGAAGGAATCTCCCTTGGAGAGAAGGAGTCACTCCCCTGCATCTGCAGGCACCTCCATGATGACCGGCTGGTTGAATCTGCTGTCCCATGGACACCGAAAGGCTCTCCAACACAGGTAGTGGTTCTGTGGCTCTCTCCAGGTCCAACTGGTCTTCTGTTCAACTTGGGAGATTGTGGACCTTTGCTGTAGCTGCTGGGATAGAACCCCTGTGCACCACATCTGTTGTTGTTGCCAAGGCTTGGTGATTCTTCACCCAGAAGATCTTCGAGCTCCAGGAAGCCCCGGCCTCTAGCACTCTACTGACCAGCTGTCCTACTCTTGAAGGCCTGAGGCAGCAAGCTGCTGCACAGGAAAAGGGAGATGTCAGTGGCTGCCACAGGGTCTAATGGGAGGAAGGACTCCTTCTACATTGAGGCCAAATACCCCAAACCTGGTGCCACTAGGAGAGTGGTAGTGCCTCAGTCATCCTCCAAGCTGGGCATCTGTGCCAAACTAAATATTGGAATGGGCTATTCAGCCATTTATACTGGCCCAACATGTCTCAAAAGGTGAAGGAGTTTTGCAACTCCTTTGTCACCTGCAAAGCCAGTTGTAAGGCAGGTAGCCACCCAAAGCCCCCCTTAATTCCACTACCAGTGGGTGGGGGTCCCTTTGAAAGGGTTGGTGTGGACATAGTAGGTCCACTTGAACCACCCACAGCCTGAGGAAATCAATATATACTGGTAGTCATGAATCATGCTACCAGGTATCCTGAAGACATTCCCCTTAGGTCTACTACAGCCCCTGCAGGAGCAAAGGCCCTCATTGGTATCTCTAGCAGGGTACGGTTTTTGACAGAGGTGTCAACCTCATGTCAGCTTACCTAAAACACATTTTGAGTGTGGGGTGACCTACATGTCCACAACACCTTATCACCCACAGACCAATGGACTTGTAAGGTTCAACAAAACATTAAAAGGTGTGATCATAGGACTCTCTGAAAAGCTCTATAGGAGATAGAATGTCCTTTTGCCATGCCTGCTTTTCGCTTACAAAGAGGTGCCTCAGAAGGGAGTAGGGTTTTCCGACTTTGAGTGTCTGTTTGGCCACCCTGTTAGGGGACCACTTGCTCTTTTAAAGGAAGGATGGGAGAGACCTCTCCACAAACCTAACCAAGATGTGGTGGGGTATGTACTAGGCCTACGTTCCAGGATGGCAGAGTACATGGAGAAAACATACAAAAACCTTGAGGCCAGCCAACAGCTCCAGAAGCAGAGGTATGACCAAAAGGATGCACTGGTGGAGTGCCAACGAGGTCAGAAGATGTGTGTTCTGGAACCTGTGGCTCCAAGGGAACTTCAAAACAGATGATGGAGTGACCCTTAAGCTATCCTTGAAAAGAAAAGAGAGGTCACCTCCTTGGTAGACCTGGGCACTAACAGGAACCCCAAAAGGGTGATCTATGCGAACCGCCGGAAGCTTTTCTGTGAAGGGGCTTATGTAACCATGCTGCTAGTTACTGATGAGGATCAGGAAGCAGAGAATGAACCTCTCCCTGACCTCCTCTCTTACAGTCCTAAAGATGGTTCAGTTGATAGGTTGTCTACTCAGACACCCTCTCTGCCCAACAGCAGGCTGACTGCAGGCAAGTTCTGCAGCAGTATGCAGAGCTCTTCTCTTTAACCCCTGGACAGACACACTGGTGTACCCATTATGTGGACACTAGAGACAGCTTGCCTGTCAAAACCAAGATCAACAGGCAGACTGACCAAGTTCAGAACAGCATCAAAGTTGAGGACAGCAAAATGCTGGATTTAGGGGTTAGTGAACCCTCTGCCAGCCCCTGGGCTAGCCCAATGGTCTTAATCCCCAAACCTCATCCCCAGGTGGAAAGAAAGAAATTAGGTTATGTGTGGAAGACAGATAAACATCCCATACCCAGAGCTGATAGACAAACTAGATGCCTCAAAGTTTCTTTTGATTTAACTGCAGGATACCATCAGATTTGCATGGCACTAGGAGCAAAAGAAAGACAGCATTCTCCACACCTGATGGGCATTATCAGTTCACTGATATGCTCTTCGGCTTCAAGAATGCCCCAACACCTTCCAAATGTTGGTGATTCAATTCCTTGCTGGACTGGAGACCTTTAGTGCAGCATATCTAGATAATATTGCTGTCTTTAGGCCCACCTGGAAGGATCACCTGGTCCACATTGGGAAGGTTTTGCAGGCCTTGCAATCTGCAGGCCTCACTATTAAGGCATCCAAATGACAGATAGCGCAGGGTACAGTTGTATACTTGGGCACCTTGTAGGTGGAGGCCAAGTTCAACCATTACAGCCAAAGAGCCAGACAATTCTGGACTGAGAAGCCCCTAAAATCCAGACTCAATTCAGGACATTCCTCGGCTTGACTGGGTACTACAGAAGGTTTATGAAGGGGTATGGATCCATTGTGACTGCCCTCACAGAACATACCTCCAAGAAGATGCCCAAGAAGTAAACTGGATGGTTAGTTGGCAAAAGGCCTTTGACACCCTGAAGGAGGCAATGTGCGCAGCACTAGTTCTTAAAGCTCTAGGCTACTCCTAGTAGTTCATTGTGCAGACAGATGCCTCTGAACATGGGACTGGAACAGTCCTGTCCCAAACCAACAATGGTGGCCATGATCAGCCTATTGCTTTTTATTAGCAGGAGGTTACTCCCCAGGGAACATCGTTGGAGTGCCGTTGGGAGGGAGGCAATTTGCTGTGGTTTGGTCCCTGAAGAAGTTGAGACCATACTTGTCTGGTGTTCACTTTATTGTTCAAACTGACCACAGACCTCTAAGATGCTGTATGCACATGAAAGGAGAGAACCCTAAACTTTTGAGGGGGTCCATCTCCCTACAGGGAATGGACTTTATAGTGGAACACAGACCTGGGACTGCCTCGCCAATGCAGATGGACTTTCCAGGATCTTACACTTACACAATGAAGATTCTCTTGGGAAGGGTTAGTCCCATCCTCTTTCGTTTGGGAGGGGGTTGTGTAGGAAAGTGCCTCTTTTGGCATGAACACCTCCCCACACACTTTTTGTCTGATATCTGATGCTAACTTGACTGAGTGTGAGCTGGGAATCCTGCTAAGCAGGCCCCAGCAACTGTGTTCTTTCCATAAACTGTACCATTGCTTCCACAAATGGCACACCTCTGGCACACAGCTAAGACCCTTCCAAAAGGTACAAGTGGTACTAAGAGCCCTGTGACCAGGGAGGGTCCCTAAGGGCTGCAGCATGTATCATGCCACCCTAAGGATTCCCTCACCAAACACATGCACATTGTCATTTCAGATTGTGTGTGTTGCTGGAGAGAAAAAGGTAAAGTCGACATTTCACCCCTTCCGGGGTGCATGCCTACAAAATACTGCCTGTGGTACAGGTAAGTCACCCTTCTAGCAGGCCTAACAGCCCTAAGGCAGGGTGCACTATACCACTGGTGAGGACATAGCTACATGAGCAATATGCCCCTAAAGTGTCTAAGCCCTTTCTTAGACATTGTAAGTGCAGAGTAGCCATATTGAGTGCACAGGTTGGGAAGTTGTCGCTACAAACTCCCCAGTTCTATGATGGCTTCACTGAATGCTGGGAAGTTTGTTATTGAACATCCAGCTCAATAAACCCACACTGATGCCAGTGTTGAATTTATGGAAAAATGCACACAGAGGGCATCTTAGAAATGCCCCTGAAATTCACCTAACTCTCTAGTGTGGGGCTGACCGGTCTATGCTATCCTGCTACCACCAGACACGTTTCTGGCCCCATGGGATGGGAGCCTTTTTGCTCTCTGGAGTCAGGGACAAAGCCTGCTCTGGGTGGAGGTGCTTCCCACCTTCCACTTGTAGGAACAGCAACACTTGGTGGTGAACCTCAAAGGCTCTTGCCTTTTGTTATAGTGAACTAGGGCACTCCAGCCAGTGGAGATGCCCTCCTCCCGGACCAAGTCCCAAATTTTGACGGCAGGTCCGGCTGGAAAATTAGTAATCATGAGGAGTGTCCGCCCCAGTTGGGACAACCCCTAGGGTTCCGAGAGCTAAGCTGAACCCCTCTCTTCAGAATCCTTAATCTTGTTTTGGAGGATGTTAGCCAGCAGGGTTAGGAATGTGCCCCGATCATCAAAGGGAGTGGGCATAGGAAGGGTGTAGCCCCCCTCAGAGCCAGTGCCATTGGCTACTGACCTCTGTAATGCCCCTAAATCTAGTATTTAGGGAAACCCCTGAACCTTGCTCTTCAGATTCCTGACAACCTAAAAAGGAAGAAGGACTGAAGAGCCACACCAGGCGTGAAGACTCCAGACAACTGGCTTGGCCCCAACCACATGGGCTTGTCTGCGCCTGGCTGGCCCTGGGTTGCTGGCCAGCCCTTGAAGCTTGCTCCCTTGAACCTTGCCCTGTGGACACCTTAACCCCTGAAGACTTGAACTGTAAGTTGAGTACTTACCTGTAAACTGTACTTGTACTTTACCTCCCATATGTCTGAATTGCCTTCAGTGATTTTGCACAGTGTGTGCAGTTTTGCTATTGAAAAGTATTGCTTACTTGAAACTTATATTAACTGTCATTTACAAACAAAGTGCATTTGATATTTGAAAGTGATACATTCTTGGAACTGTACTTTCTTGCAATGAAGATATTTTGGTTCTAAGTAACAAAGTATATTTTTTGATACATAAACATTGGAATGGAGTTAGTCATTGAGTGTATGCCTCACTTCTTGACTGTGTGTGTACAACAAATGCTTAGCACTACCCTCTGATAAGCCTAACTGCTCACCCAGACTACCACAAAAGAGATAATTAGTATTATCTACTTTGGCCATTGTAAAGCCTCAGAGGACCCACTGGACTCTGTACACAGTACACTACACCTTATATTGGTATAGTATATACAAAGTCAGCTTCCTACAGCAGTCTGTCACGAACGGAACCAGTGCTGGTTTCCCCAGCAGTGAGAATATCTTGTCCAGCTGTTGATGGTCCAGCTCCCACTCGTGGCAAATGTCTTTGGCCCTGCTGAGGGTGTGAGCCAACTCCAAAGCACTTGAGCTTCGTGAGAGGGTGTGATCGATTTGGTCCCTCCCTGTTTGTTGATATAATACATGCTGGTCTTATTATCCATACAGAGCAGCACTGAGGATCCTGCTATTCTTGGGAGAAAAGCCTGCAGAGTAAGAAAAATGGCTTTCAGTGCCAGACTGTTGATGTGCATAATCTTTTGACGTGACAACCACTTTCCTTGGATCTGGAGGTCCTGCAAGTGGCCTACCCAGTGCTCCAGGGAAGCATCCGTGGTGATGACAAAATCGGGCAACAATGGCAAAAACGTGAGGCCTTAAGACAGATGAGGTCTGTGAGACCACCACATAATCATGTCTACCATCCTTGAGATTATGGTTATCAAGTCCCCGAGGAACCCTTCTGATTCAATCCATTGGAGCTGCAGCTCTTCCTGCAATGGTCTCATCTTGAGGCATGCCAACAGGACAAGGTCAATTACAGAAGATATCATGCCCAGGAGAGACTTAAACAGCATCACTGAAACAGACTTATTTGTTTGATATTTTGCAAGCCAAGTCTGCTAGCCTCCTTTGTCTTCCCTGAGATAGGAAGGCTTTGTTCTGAGTTGTGTCCAGGTAGGTTCCTAGAAACATCACTGTTTGAGTGGGAGTAGTTGAGGACTTGTGCAGATTCACAGTGAGACCCAGTTTGTAGCTTTGGTAGACTGCCTTGGAGTTGAAGCTTTTAGCAGCAGTCGTCTAAATAGAGGAATGCCTGATGACCTTGTTTCCTGAGCGCAGCAGCTACCGGGGCCAAGCACTTGGTGAATATGTAAGGGGCTGGCTTGAGGCAGAATGGGAGGACTCTAAATTAGTAATGGGTACCAGATACAGTAAAACAGATGTATTTGCGGTGTTTGGGATAAATGGGGATATGTAAGTATGCAAATTCCAGGTCTAGAGATATCATGAAATCTCTGCTGTTCAGTAGGTGAATGATGTTAGAAAGAGTAATCATCCAAGAGGATTTTTTGAGGGGGAATTTGTTCAGCTTCCTGATACCTAGGATAAGTCTCCATTCTTCTGATTTGCGAATGAGGAAAAAATGCTAGTAGAATCATCTTCCCTGTTGAGCAACCTGAACTCTCCCCATTGCTCCTTTTTTCATAAGTGAAGACGAGGGGGGGGTGAGCCCCTCAGAAAAGTGTTAGCTGGTCTTTCTGTAAACTCCAGGGTATGGCCATGGAAGATTAAGCCTAATACCCATCTGTCTGATGTGATGCTTTCCCAGTGATGGAGGTGATTGGAGATATTCTCACCTAGAGGGGGAGGTGATTGTGGTGTAGCTGGTACCTAGATGAGGTCACTGCTTGGGACCCGATTCCCGGCTCTGAGGTGGTGGTTTTCTGAGTGGCCCTTGTTTAGAGAAACCCAATGTGAATGGTTAGCGGTATGCCTGCTGCTAGTATGTCGAGCAGTATTGTAGTGAACCCATATTAGCTTTTATTGGGACTCAGGAGATTAGTTTAGCCCTTTGGCCTGCAGGCCTGTGCCTCCATCACCCAGTGACTTTTAACCTACTTAGCTTGCTCTGTCTTAGCCCATTTATTTTATTATTTATTTTAAAATGGCTGTTATTGTTTATAGTTAGAGAAATGTTTTGATTTGCATTATCAGTGCTAATCTGTGAAGGCGTCACTATCAGCGTCATAATCAAGTGATTTACGCAGTTATTCACATAATGTCCCTTTCTCGCTTATGTGTGACAGGACATAATGTACATTTGGTGGGAATTGTTTACATAATTGCTGCCACACGTCCGCCCCCTTATCTACTGTTTGGGAACATAGCTGTGTCAGGTGTCCTACATGAGCTGTATAAATAGATCTCACACAGACAAGGTTATCGGACAGCTTCCTACCAGATGCCATTTATGCTGCACGTCATCTCGCTGCAGAATTCAGCCTTTGTGTCACCACGGAGTCCGACCTAGACCTCATTCCAAGGTAACAAGGGTTGGGGGTTCTTCTCATGGGCATGGTACTGGCAGATTATGTTTGTCACACCTAGATCTCGTTAGGTTAAGGATTAGGTTCTCTATGCTATGGATTTTACATTTGATGTTTATTGCAAGATGGTAGGGGTCTTTGTATTCACATCTCTCATCTTCACAATTATGCTTCTTTTATTGTCCGTTATCCTAATCATTGCAGTTCATGTATTTTACTGTCGATTGTAGTCTTTTCAATAAATATATTGAAAACTCTTCTACATCTCCTTAATTGCCTTTGTGTGACTGAGACTTATTTATAACATAAGAAAAGGGTAGCTTCCGTTCCACCACAACTACCCTGATATGTCGCAATCTACAGTCCATGCGTAAGGCTGCCAGAATTCACCATTTACTGTTTGGGGTTTTTGGTGAGGTACTGCATGTGAACTGGGAGTGTTGGACCGACTACTGCAACTTGTCGGGAGGTACAGGTTGAGGAGAACCTGGATAAGGTGAACTGGGGCAAGAGGACTAGAAATGAAAAGGGCAGAATTAGAGCTTAATATGCTGTGCTCTAACATAGCCAAGGTAGGAGCTATTTTAATGATTTTAGTGACAATATGGTAGTGTTATTTTTATGCTTCACTCTCCTTGTCACAATTTAATCCTGTCATGCTTCATCTTCCTAGTTATTGCAGTACATGCTTTATTATCTAAGGTGCAGCTACTTCAATAAAACCTTATTGAAATATATTCTGCCTCTGATTGTCCTTGTATATGTGAGACTAAAGTAACTGAGAGAAACGGATGAGATCTGAGTGACCACGATTTCCCTGAGAAGTCAATTGTGTTGTGCGCTGGGTTGCCCAATCATCCCTGGTCTTGGGTGGAGATCAGGCACTGATAGTTAGCCAGAGCAAAACCAGGATTAGGCCGACAGGTGTCACCTGTAGTGGGTTCAGACTCAGTCCCCCACAGTGCAAGTGATCCTGCTGCCCAATTCCAGTAGTCTCATTAGAATAATGAGAGCCCACGCGACAGGAGGACCAGGAGCACTAGCCACATCAGAAGCAAATGGGCAAGGGCCATTAGGACTAGGAACACGATGGAGGAAGAATAGGTAGACTAGAAGCATTGGGATAAGCAGGACTAGGAAAAAGGCTATGAATACCAGGGGAGGCAGGACAAAGGGGCAGGACATGGAATAACAAGTGGAGCAGCAGGACCTAGAGTAGTTGCATCAGTGTGATAAGGATAAGGGGTACCAAAACAATCATATCCAGGAAGACCAAGGGGCCTGACCAGGACCTAGATAATCAGGTCTCGCCTAAGAGGAGCCAATGAGCAAGACCATGGGACAAAATACCTGAAGCACCAAAAAGACTGGGAGTAGGGCCAGGATCATGGTGATAGAAACCAAAAGGATTATGAGTGGAAGACCGATGGAGAACAAAAGGGCAAGGTTGAGAAAGACCCAGCAGACCAGCAGGATCAGGAAGGGAAGGATCAATAGGACCAGGGCTATGAGAGGCAAGTGTAAGGAAGGGACAGGACAAGGAACTGTAAGGAAGGAACAGTGCCAGGAAGATCAGGCCAAGGAAGGACTAGAACCAGATTCAGCAAACCAGTACCACGGCGACCAGAACTAGGTTCTAAGACCAGGAGGACCAAAACAATCCAGAAAAGGAGGACTTGGAACAGGGCCATACGGAAGATCAACACCAGGAGGCATTGAAGAACAAGGAAGATAAGTAAGAACAATTTCTATTGATGCTTTTTATGCTGTCAACCCCCAGGACATCCACACCACCTTTTCCAGCCCACTTACAGAACTGATGGTAAGAATCTGCTAAAAAATCAGAGTTCAGAAAGTGAAAAGCCAGGAATGTTACGCTCTGAGTGATAGCAGACAGAGGCCCTCATTCTGACCTTGGCGGGCGGCGGAGGCCGCCCGCCAAAGTCCCGCCGTCAGGTTACCGTTCCACGGTCGAAAGACCGCGGCGGTAATTCTGACTTTCCCGCTGGGCTGGCGGGCGGTCGCCTTCAGACCGCCAGCCAGCCCAGCGGGAAAGAGGCTTCCACGATGAAGCTGGCTCGGAATCGAGCCGGCGGAGTGGAAGCTGTGCGACGGGTGCAGTTGCACCCGTCGCGTATTTCACTGTCTGCGCAGCAGACAGTGAAATACATGTAGGGGCCCTCTTACGGGGGCCCCTGCAATGCCCATGCCAGTGGCATGGGCACTGCAGGGGCCCCCAGGGGCCCCGCGACCCCCCCCTACCGCCATCCGGATCCCGGCGGTCCGACCGCCGGGATCTGGATGGCGGTAGGGGGGGTCGGAATCCCCGCGGCGGTGCAGCAAGCTGCGCCGCCGCGGAGGATTCAATGGGGCGGCGGTACACTGGCGGGACCCCGCCAGTGGTGCCGGAGCACCGCCGGCCTGTCGGCGGTGCTCCCGCGGTCCTCCGCCCTGGCGGTCAAAGACCGCCAGGGTCAGAATGACCACCACTGTCTGTTGCTGGCACAGTGATCTGAGAGTAGATCAGAGGGCCTGTTACTTGGCAGAGCGGTCTAAAGGTGGATGGCTGAAAAGGGTTGTGGTTTGTGAAGGATGGCAGAAATGGTTTGAGATATTCAGAGAGCTCAAGACCAAAAATGGTTAATGGCTAATAAAGAGGATCAAATGGCTATGGCAATCAGCAAGGGAGCTCAGGATCATAAGAAGGCACCAAGAATCAGAAAAGGATGTCAAGGAGACTGTAGGTCAGTGGGGTCAGAGGGCCCACAAAGGAACTATGAGTAACAAAGGGACTGGATAGCCAGTTGAAAGCACTGACATCTAAGGTGAGCAGTGGTAGCTTCAGCACCAGATGACTGGTCCATAAAACTCTGAGGGCAAGTTGAACAGTGGTGGAGGAACCTGTAGAAGTGTTTCGAAGATAAGCAAAGAGGCTCTGAGTGTCTAAGCCAGTAGAGTAGTCTGTGACTCCAAGACCTTTGTGCTGATATTCCATGTGTTTGTAGATTATGTATAATTTCGGTGGATGTGTGGCAATTGTTCAGTAGTAAGAGTCCATGTGGGATGAAAGTCTGAGTACTGGGAAAAGTGGGGTGCATTTTGCATGGTACTGGTTTAGTATGGCACATGACAGGGAGAAGATGCAGCATTCCTACACAGTGTGGATTGCATATATCCCTGGTAGGCAGGGTGGAGACCTAGGCACTGAAATGAGGAAGAATGGAGGAAGTGCTAATTTCAGACATGTAGAGTGGTCATTGTTAGCTAAGGGCTGCTGGTTAGTTCTTCCAATGCAATTACATTGGTAGGTGGAAGAAGTGAGGGATAGGTCAACAGTTTCTGTTGTTAAAACTGAGGAAGTTTCTACGCAAGGCCTCCCTTTTGTCTGTGCCTGATGATGGCTACTGGAAGGCTGATAGCAAGATGAGGACAGCTCAGACTTCTAACTTGGAGCCAGCACCACTGTTAACTGCTGTGAGAGCCATCACCTTGCACAAGGTCCATGTCTGAACAACAGCCAAAACATTACATTTGAAATAAAAGAATAATAAACTTGCTCTGAAATATTAAACAGCGTACCCATATCCCCTGTCTGGAAAATGGGTATAAAAGTGAGACTGTAAAATGATCTATCTGCAAGTCACAAGTAAAGAGGTAACAAAAAGAGTTTCTTTATTCACAGCGTCTTATTTCCTACAATAGTTGTAATAAAATAAATAATTAAAATACCTCTCTCTGTTTCTTTTATTCTGTGTGTCTCTGATATGCTTGCAATATTCCTCCATAATCCAATAATATTCAGTTCAATTAGTTTCAGTCTCATTCCTTTGCTAGTAAAGAACGCATTATTCGTCCCTTGAACATATGGTGGAGATTAGTTGGTACCTCCAGATACTTCTGTCCTTAACATTCCTCAGGAAATCTTTTCCTGTCATGAAAGAAAGAAGAGGCAATGGTCATTTATGGTGTGTAGCTTGAATGCTCATACTCACACTCCTTTTGAATAGTCTCCTTTTAATCCATTGGTGGTTCCTACCTGAGAGAATGAAATGGTAGTGCTTATCTGGATTGTTTTACCAAAGCTGTTGGCGGTGTCTTCTCTTGGGTTCCTGGGCCTATACTTCCCAGCGGTGTTGCCTTTATCAGGCAAGACTCTTGATGGGCAAGACTTGCTTTGACATTTGTCCGAGGGACCCACAGGACCCCACTTTGTTCAAGTTCTTCATATCCAAGGAAAGGAGTGCTTAACAGCGTAGTCAAAATGCTGTCATGTGACCTAGGCTGGTAGCTGCATGACAGCGAGTGACCCAGAAATGAGGGGACATCACCTGACACCTGCATTTCTTCCTGAAGGAGCCAATGGTCTACCTAGTATCTGGAAACCTGCCTGCCTTCTCAGAGAGAGAAGGAGAGTGTCTGGCCTGCAGTAGGATCAAATGTAATGGAGTAGAAGCCCAACATGCTCCTGGTGTGAGAAACAAACAAAAGTAGTTGACTGCCAGGGAGACCAAAACCAGGAATCAACCACTGTCATGGGGGATCTCCTGGTTTTACGGGTAGTTTCCATAGTGAAATGTACCAAGACATTCAAATAAAGAACTTTGGCCCTCATTATGACCCTGGCGGACGGCGTTATTTTGGAGAAAGGTACTGCCAACAGGCTGGCGGTACCTTTCCCCAAAATATGACATTGGCGATTTAGCTCAAGCCAAACCGCCAATGTACCACTCCGTCCGCCAGGGCGGTAACAGTAGCCGGGATGGAGACTTCGGTCTCCAGCCAGGTGGCCGTCACAGTCCCACCGTCGGGATTATGACCCCACCTACCACCATGGTTTTCGTGGCAATCTTACTGCCATGAAAACCATGGCAGTAGGCACTATCAGTGCTAGGGAATTCCTTCACTGACACTGATACGGGTCTCCCCCGCCCCCCTCTCCAGAGTCCTCCCCCACCCTCCCCCTCCAGACCCCCGACATACACACACCAACACGCACAGACATACACATGCATACACACATTCACCCACGCATGCATACATTCATACACACATCAACACACACTGACATACATCCTAGCACACACGCAATCACACAACATACACGCACACTGAGACCCATTCATGCACACACACATTCCACACGCCTCACACCCACATGCATGTACACACAAACATACACACACACACACAACAACCCCCACCCCCCTCCCCTGTCGGCACACCCGACTTACCTGCTTGCAGGGGGTCCTCTGGAAGGAGATGGGACGTGGCGCTGCTGCCAACAGCAGCGTCCGCCAGCGGAACACTGCCAGGCTGTATCATGTGTCATGATACGGTTGGTGGCGTTCTACTGGCGTGGCGCTGCTGCTGGCAGCAGCGCCACCTTACTGCCATCCGCCACCATGACCGTAGCCGGAAATCCGCCAGCCTTCTGGCGGAATTCCGGCTACGGTCATAATATGGCAGACAGTAGGTAGCCATGGCGATGGTTTTTTGGAGGCCATCGCCGTGGCGGTAGGTGGCATTTACCGCCATTGTCATAATGGGGGCTTTTGTGTTTTCGTGCATAACCTAGGACTTGTGTGTGGCTGACTGATGTTGACACTGCCACGAATTTGGAGCTGTTGTCACCATTGATGCAGAAACCCTGATTCGCAACTGCAGAAGATGAATACCCACAGAAGATTTGACGCGCAGTTTGCAACTACAGAGACCAAGCACCACTCTAGAAGGTTGCACCTGCCAAAGATGTGTGTTCAAAAGTGCGCGTCTGTTGCCCACCCCGCCCAGATGTTCTTGTGTGAATGAAACTGCCTTTATTGTGCTGCATCATCGAAGCCTCTACTGCAGGAATGGGTTAACAGAATTCACCCACGAATGCTAGAAGACCAACATCTTCATCAAGCTTGTAAAACGAGCCTAGTTTGGGAGGACCGAGAGACTGTAAAGGCCCCAAAGCCTTGTATTGTCAGATGTAAAGCAGCCTTGTTTCTTGTACATGGTTGATGTTTTATGGCCTATGTGGGAAACACTGGGTATCATAAGTGAGGGTCACAAAGTGCTTCATTCATTTCATAGGAGAACCTGTTATTGCGTTTTCAGACATGGAGCATCTTCTTGGTGGCTGAACTTAGGTAGCAGGCAGTATGTGTGTAGTCTGGCCTATTTGAAAATTATTAGGTATGAAATTGAAGGTTCAGGAGAATGCTCCATTCTTGTGACAACAATCTTGGAGGTGCAGAAAAATCTCTAATGTGACATATGCATGATCGTCAGTGTGGGAACAGTATGGATAATCACTCCAATAATAACTGGTGCTACACCATGCAATAATCCTTTACTGTAGCCATAAAACAGAGAGCCTTAAATAACAGAAAACTGCATTATCTGGCCAACAATTTCGACTATAAACAATACATTTGCAGACAGCACGCTGAGGGTGACAAAGCTGACGCCCTTCTAGCATGGCTAGTAAAACCCTTGAAACAACAAACAACCATAGCCGAAACTGAGAGAGGCCCGGGGGACAGAGTGCTTACCCAAAAGGAAATAAACTCTTGTTTCTATGAATACTATTCTTCCCTATACGTGGCCCCCACTAACATTATCGGTGATTCCCAGATTGAGGAATTGGAAGCACTTGCCCTCCCTAAATTGGGAAGCACGGAGAGCACTTCGTTAGCGGGCCCTATAACAATAACTGAAATCAAGACAGCAATTCAGGGCATGGCAAAGGGCAAAGTGCCGGGGGCAGACGGACTACCCGCAGAATTTTACCTACAATTTCAGGAAATACTAGCTCCTGGTCTCTGCACACTATATGCAGAAGCATGGCATAATAATAGATTACCCCAATCGACTAACGAGGCCATAATGATCCCACTATTAAAACCACAAAAAAAAAACCACAGAGGTCGGGTCCTACCGCCCGCTCTCCATGTTGAACTTGGACTATAAAATATTGAGTCGAATCCTAGCTAATAGACTCCTACCCCGTATGTCCTCCCAAATCCACCAAGACCAGTCGGGATTCATCCCGCAGCGCAATACAAAATATCAGGCGCTTGATCTCAATACTCCATTCTGTACCCCCTACCGCTCTACAAGCAGCAATAATATCAATAAATATAGAAAAGGCATTTGACAGCTTGAGATGGGACTACCTAGAGCAAGTCATGCTGAAGCGGGGACTGGGAGAAGGTTTTACTCGCTGGACCAGATTATTATACACTAACCCCACAGCTACAGTACGCACAGGCAGCACATTTTCAGAACCCTTTTCAGTGGGAAGAGGGACCAGACAAGGTTGCCCACTTTCCCCTCTTTTATTCGCCTTAGCGGTAGAACTACTGGCGCAAACAGCTAGATCAAAAAAATATTTTGAGGGCATCCCAATAAACAATTGGACATACTACATTGCCTTATATGCATATGATATGTTACTTTTTCTCGAAAATTTGGCAGAGGACCTACCAGGAGTGATAACTATGTTGGAGAAATTTGGAGCAACCTCGGGCCTACGGATTAACTGGAGCAAATCCTCAGTTTTCCCGGTGTTTAAGGAAACCTCGAAACCCACTAACACTATGGGGCTAGCCTGGACTCCGAGTACTTTCAAATATCTGGGAGTGAACATTTATCACTCAGTAGATGATCTACTAGAGGGAAATGTGCAGGGAGCTATTAGGGGAATTAAAACGTGCATGCTCTTCTGGAGTACCCTGCCCCTAACAGTTGCAGGGAGAGTTGCCCTGCTTAAAATGATTGTAGTGCTCAGACTCCTGTACTATTTTGCCGCATTTCCTATCATAATCCCGAAGGCTATATTTAAGAGTTTAGATTCTTTAATGGCAAGCTTTATCTGGGGAACAAACAGACACAGAATAGCGATGCAAACCCTTCAAAGACCCACCACGGAGGGTGGCCTAGCAGTCCCAGACTTAGAAATATATTACTGGGCAGGACAAATACAATGGTTGGCTAAATTAATTAACAAACCCCCAATAGCAGAAAAATTACAGATTCCACTAAATTGTACACTAGAAAAACTATTACATATAGTTTTGAACCCTAGAAAGCCAAAGGTGCCATTGCCATTCGAATGGGAGGCTACGAGACACTGCTGGGATCAATTCTTAAGACAGCCACACACTAAAATCCCTTACACAGCCGGCATCCCTTTAGAAGCATTGAGTTGCTCCCTGGGTAACCAAAGCGTCAGACACATTAATAAGCTAGCTACATATAATATTGCAACACTAGGAGACTTATATGACAATGGAAAGTTGTATTCATATGCCCTCCCTCCCGGGTTGTTTCTCATTCACAGAGCCCTCATTTAACTATCCAAAAAACATGGAACACGGGTTTGGGTGAGCCTCCTACCCATGAAGGATGCAGCCTCCTTTGCACTATAGGAGACCAGAAGGGAGTAATCTCAGGGATTTATAAAGCAATTCAGAAAAACACTCGCTCCCCTCTTACTAAACTCAAGTCCAAATGGCAGTTAGATCTTAACATAACATTGGACGACTTACAATGGGCCAGAATCACTGCTCATATTTATGCAGTGTCTAGGAACACTAGATTTAAATTGATAAATCTGTAAATTTTTCATAGAGCCTATTTAACCCCTCACAGGATAACCAGAATATATTACACAAATAATTCTGGTTGCCCCCGATGTGCAGAACTAGCTGCAGATTTATTGCACATGTTATGGAATTGCCCCCAAATCACCAGGTACTGGGTAGAACTTTTTAGGAAAATAACCACAAGCACAGGAAGACCCCTAGTTTCAACCCCATTGGTGGCAATACTAGGAGATTTCCCTCGCCTTTCGGCACATAAAATCTCAAGCAAATTTATTGATTTGGCACTGATTTTAGCAAAGAGAGAAATAACATCACACTTGAAAGACCCAGGCGGCCCACTAATAAACAGATGGCAGAGCGCATTGGAAAAATGGGCTGAAATAGAGGGTGCAGTACTACGGAGAGAAGCATTACGGGGCCTATGACCTAGAGACAATGCCACACAATGGGACTTGATGCTGGAGAGTCTAAAAACCGTAGACGCTCCCTCCGAAGAGGAGGACAGTTCTGCGTCGGACTCGGACCCCGAACAGTTAACCACAACTACCACATAGAATAACTTGGAACAGAGAGCTAATGTGGGACTTTGGAGTTCTGTTGTAATATGATCCTTATATGATGTACTAAGTGCACGTAGGGGGGTGGGAGAGGTTGTGTAGTTGGGGAGTTTCTAAGTAACGTTCATGTCTTTTGCGAACACGTTTATAAAAGCAATAAAAGATATTTAAAAAAATTAAATCTGGCCAACAATACCTTCCAGAAGCCTCTCTCCCCATGTTTCAAACACAATATGGACATATAACAAATGCAATGGACGCCAGAGTAGCCTAGTTCTAAACTAATTACATTGCTTACATATCTCAGTTAACGACTCAGCTGCTCCCCCGAATTCCCAGTTATTTATTTCTTTATTATGGCAGTCAGTGTTAAATAATAAAAGACTGAAACCACTTTCTAAAAACTTTGATACTTTAATAACTGCTTTCCAAGTGTGTAGTTATTGTGCAGCATATCAAACTTAAATTTTGTGTTGGAGAACTTTGGAAACATCAAAATAGTTGATGTGACATTCATATATCCAGCCACATCATCTCATGTTTTCTAAACGATAATGTTCAAAAGTAGAAACCAACACTTTTTAAAATATATATCTTTTATTGTGATTATTAATACCATATTTGTAAACACAAATACATTGGGCATATGCAGCTTATATGATCATAAAGAAAACATTTATATTTAACTGTAAATCCTTATTTAAATTGGATAAACATTATCCATTAGTCCTACTTCTGAAAGAAAATTCGTAGAGCACAAGAGCTCCGAACTGAAAAGTCAGACACAATAAGACATTGTCCAGTACGTGCTTATTTCAGTTAAAAGAAAGTACTTTAATCTCACACCAAAATTAAATACTGCACAGTTCAAACAGGAATGCAGTAACCCGGTTTTATTCTCATCTACCAATCTTAGTGAAGCGTCACTTCCTTTTATGGTGCTCTCTCCGAACTCTAGGAGTGCTGTTAACGATGACGGAAGAGCCATCAAGGCAGTGTAAATCAGCAAATTCACTGCTGGGCGGGGATTAGTGTGGCACACGTGCATGGCAGGGACTCGTCTTTGGCAGGTGTTGGCTTCCAGACTAGATGCAGACGGGTGCCTAATCTCAGTAGTTGCAGCCCCTGGGCTGGATTGGCTGTCAATGTTCAGCTTCAGCAGGTGCAGCATCCCAGGCCAGATCAGGGTTTCCGCATCACAGGGCATTATGGTTCCTCTTCCACGGCAGGCCGAAGGTCAGGCACTCACACACCAGTCTCTTAGCACATGGCATCAATGCTGGACAAAGCAACGTTGCCCTTTAGTTGAATGTCTTGGCACAGTTCACTATGGGAACCATTTAGGGAAACCAATAAACCACTCATGTCACAGGCTGACTCCTAGCTGCACTCCCTATTGCAGTCAGCTTCTTCTGGATGTTTCTCAGTCCAGGAACATTCTGGGATTCTCTTCTTGGGCAAAAGGCAGGCAGGTAGCCTTCTAGGTACTAGAAGACCAACAGTCCCACAAACAATATGTGCAGACTTCAAGTGATGAATCTTCACTTCTGGGAGGCTGGCTGGCATGCAGGGTATGGCAGGTAGGTGGCAGTCTTACAATGGAACCCAAAAGCACACACTGTCAACCGCTTTGGCACAACCTATAACTGAGTTGTTATGGTCGACACCCATATGCAGTGATGGCAGTGTCTGAAGAATGCATAGGTCAAACATGAATCCAATCCAGGCTACAAAACTACTGACAGTGAATAGCGGTACTCTGCAGTTAAGCCACCTTTCTTGAAGACATTCGCTAGTGAGACTGCATAAAGGGGAGGAACCAGGTTTTAAAGAAGGTGGCAGTAGGAACAGCTCTTACAGTTGACCTTCCAAATAGAATCCTAGGGATGTTCCCAATGCCATTCCCTCTGCCTGTAGATAATCTGAAGCTTTGGCCCCTCCCTGATCCTCAACCAACTCCATCCTTTCTAAAGGAGAGAGAAAGAGATGTCAGATTTAGGAATATTCTCGCTACATGACAGGGTTGACCAGTACCACCTCTTTCTCTCAGAGAGGAATTGTCAAGCAATAAAAAGAGGTTCTTTGAGACGAGTAAGGAGGAGCATTCCAGCTACACACCAAAGGTGACCATTGCCCCTTCTTTCTCTCTTGACAAGGAAGAATTTTCTGATGAAAGTCAAGGAGGAAAGGATCTGGAGGTGTCAACTAATCCCCACCACATGGTCAGCTCATGGATTATGTCTTCTTTACTGCAAAGGAATGGCCCCATAACTAACTGAACTGAATGCCATTGGAATATAAAAGCATGTTCCCAGTAAATCAAAGAACAACATTAGGTATCAAAGATACAAAAGAAATTGAGAAATATATTGTATTCATTGACTTTATTACAAATATTGCAGGAAATAGGACACCATGAATAAACAGAGGTATTTCGTTGCCTCCATTACTGTAACCATCAGATCAATTATTTTACAGTCACACTTGTACACTCATTTTACAGACATGACGTGATCTACTGTCCAAGTTTCAGAAATGATTTGGGATTGTTCTCTTTCAGCTATCATTTTCTGACTGTAGCTGAGTGTTAGAATTTTGGTTTCTGGTTGGCAGTGGTATGCAACCTGTCTAAGTAGGAACCACAATCCTATTCAGGGTAAGTCAGATGCACACTAAAAGTTAACCTGTGCTCACCCTCTGGTAGCTTGGCACAGAGCGGTCAGGCTTAACTTAGGAGGCAATGTGTAAAGTATTTGTGCAACACAACACCCAGTATTACAGGGAAAAACACCACAAAAAGACTCCACACCAGGTTAGAAAAATAGATTGTGATTTTATTAATAAATCAAGACAACAACAACAAAAATCCAACAGAAGTAAAAGTCAAGATATGAATTTTTAAGGAACAAAAGTGTCTATTAGAAGCAGTAAGTGCCAATGGGAGTTATCTAGTAGCGCTGGAACAGGGCAAAGTCAAGAATTCAGGTCGACCACAATGGAGCACTGGCTGCTTACAGGAGCCACGCAGGCTCGCTGAACATAATACCTTGATCCTGATTGCAACAGCGAGATACGGGATGCAGCCGAGCGATGCATCAGTATCGATCCTGCAATCGAGGTGATCATTGATTTTCTTCACACAGTGGCGGCAATGCATTAGTTCCAATGATGATGTGCTGAAAAGCATTAGTTCTAAAGATGATGCACTGGGTTTCTTCATGCAGTTGAGTGGCTGCGCCGATCTTCTCACACTGCAGTGGCAATGCGGCGGATCCAACGTGTTGGTTCTTTCAGTGAAGCGCTAGTTCGAAGTACAATGCACCAGTCCTGCTCCTGCAACAATGCTCAGGTTATGCTTCCAATAGTCAAGAGGTGCGCTGTTTTGACTGGAGCTAGTACCTGGGTCCACTTCCAATGGGCCAGGTACAGGAGCAGGTGGTGAGGCTTTGATAACCCTGAGTCTAAAGCAATAGTAGCAAGCTAACAAGCCCTTGGAGATCACTCTGGGTTCCAGGCAGAGTCCAGCTCTCCCTCAGCAGGGTTAGAGAGCAGCAGCACAGCAGAAAAGCAGTTCTTCCAGAACAGCAGTCCAGCAGTACGACAGTCCTTGTAGCAGCACATCAGTCCTTCTGACAGAGGTTCTTTACAGGTCAAGAAGTGTCTGATTTGGTGGGGTCGGGTCAGACACCCAATACTTATATCCAGTTGTGCCTTTGAAGTGGGGGCATTTCAAAGAAGGGCCTTTGAAGTGCACAGTGGCCCTTTCGTCTTAGCCCTTGCTCCAGACTCACTAGAAGGGGTATTCAGTCCTTTGCTTGGGGACAGGACACTGCCCTTTCAGGTGGAAGTGCCAGCTTCTCACTCCCATCCTGCCAAGGATGGCCCACCAGTATGTTGATGGCCTATCAGTCACACATAAGCATTCTTTGTGTGTAGCTGTAAAGAGGGAATGCTGAAGTCAACCTGTCACCTACCCTAGTTGTGTATTAGAGACAGGTTACAGGCACACAGAGCTTGAAGAGCAGAGAAATACCACATTTCTAAAAGTGACATTTCTAAAATAGTAATGTTAAATCCACCTTTGCCAGTAAAGTGCATTTATCATTGCCTTTCCAATTATATGAAACATGACACAGTTACTCCTTCTAAGTTAGGAATTACAGCTTAAAGGTGTAATAAGGAATCCTCAATGTTACCCTATGAGATGAATAGGCCCCACAGTACTGAAAAATAAATTTAGGTGTTTTTCACTAACAGAACATGTAAAACTTAAAAGTACGTTCCCAACGTTTTACTTACACAGCACCCTGCCCTATGGGTTATCTAGGGCCTACCCTAGGGGTGACATATGTAATAAAAGGGGAGTTTAAGGGTTGGCAAGAGGTTTTAAATGCCAAGTTGATGTGGCAGAAAAACTGCACACACATGCCCTGCAGTGTCAGGCCTGAGACATGTTTAAAGGGTTACCTGTGAGGGTGGCACAATCAGTGCTGCAGGCCCACTAGTAGCATTTAATTTACAAACCCTGTTCATAGGTAGTGCTCTCTACTAGGGATTTACAGGTAAGTTAAGTATCCCAGATTAACCAATGTTACCTTGTTTAAGAGGAGAAGCACATGCATTTTAGCAGTGGTCAGCAGTAGTAAAGTGCTCAGAGTCCTAAGGCCAGCAAAAACAAATTCAGCAAAAAGTGTAGGTAAAGGCAAAAGGTTTGGGGGTGACACCGCAGAAAGGGCCATTTCCAGCACTGAAACAGAGTTTGTGCAAGGTGATGGCTCTAACAGAAGATGCAATGGTGCTGCCTCCAAGCAGGAGTATTGAGATCAAGGGCACAATGAAGTCTGAGATCTCTGCATATAGCTGTCATCAACCTTCCTGAAGCAGTCATCAGGCACACAAAAAAGGACAAGCCCTGCTTAGAAACAGCCTCACATTGGACAATAAAAACAGCTAACCTACCACTTACTCCTATCATCTACTAAATTGCCATTGCTCAGGAAGACCTAATCAGCAACCCTTTCCTACCAACCTTATTGAATTTCTGTGGCAAGCCCTTTTTCTACCCTCACTCCTCATGTTTGTGTCTGGGACTCCAACATCCAGCCACAGGAATGCAGTCAATACAATCCCACTGTCTGGGGACACCCAAAATGCATTCCACTGGTTCCATAGCTCATACTTTCACCACACAAAGTCGTTTATTAAACACTTGTTACACATTCACCGCACACGCAAGCAGTGAACAAGAAGAATATTCTTTTAAAAATATCAGTTTGCAAGAATATCTTGTCAAAAATAAATACAAAAATAACACGGAACAGAATTTTGAATATAATCATTTTGTTTTTTTATGTACATAAGGTTGTTTTTAAAAATATTATTCAAAAACATCTTTTACTTTAATATAGTTGTATTAAATATGGTTAATTAATTTCAAACATATCAGTGTTATAATTATTTTAGGCGCTGATGTTAGTGCTATAATTGTTTTGACATTTTGTAATGTAGTTTGTAATTTTTAATGTGTAATTCCATTTTTTTACATTAAGTTAGTTATTTATAATTTAGTAGCAGGTTGTCAGGTTTGTAAGGTAATAAGGTGGGATTTTATTTAAATTATTCAAATTATAAGTTATTGTTTTTTATTTCGAACTTTAGTTTCTATGATAATTGAATATTTAACTGGTAATTATGTAAAATGTTTAGTTGATTGTTATTTTAAGTATTTAGGTGCATTTTGTGATTTTTAAGGTAGATTTTATTTTTCAGTAGTTTACAAATTGCTAATTTAGTAGTAGGTTGTTTGGTTATGGGGGCTAGGGTGGGAAGTTGCTTCAATTTTTTTACAATTTATATTTTATAATCAAATATTTCATTGGTAATTATGTAAATTATTTATTATTTGTTTTTATGTAAATAATTTATTGGGTTTTCATTAACTGTCAATTCATGGATATGAATAAAGATAACCACTGCACTCATATAGCGTATTGCTCAGTTATAGTAGATATGCAAATTGAATGTAGTAAATTCAGAAAGTAAGTAATGCAGAGTCCTTCGATGAGTTCCAGTAGATCATTTAATTGGACTGTGGTTGTCACTTCACAGTTCAATCCAAATAGCTATTAAAATTGTTTTTAATATTATGATTTGTCATTAGAGTAGGAAGCTGGCTCTGTATATACTATAATAAAATGAGGTATAATGTGCAGGGGCTTCCCAAAGGCTTAACAGAGGCTAAAGTAGATAATACTTATGCTCTCTTTTGTGGTAGTGTGGTCGAGCAGTCAGGCTTATCAGAGGGTACTGCAAAGCATCTGTTCTACAAACAGAGTCAAGAAATGAGGCACATGCTCAATGATTAACTCCAGGGAAATTGTTTTTATATGGCAAAAAATATGTTGTCGCTTTATTTCTAGAACCAGAAGGTCTTTGTTGCAGGTAAGTACAGTTGTTAATAGGTATCAAGCATATGTATCTAATGTACTTTGTTCGGTATTTGAAAGCAAAGCAGTTTGCAAGTAAAAACACTTTTTAATTTCAAAAGTTGACACACTGCACTTTTTCATAGCAGTCAATAGAGTCCTGGGGGAGAAAAGTGTTTGCACAGTTAACAGGTAAGTACACGACTTACGATTTCAGTCTTCGGGGGTTATGATGGCCACAGGTTAAAGTTTAGGCTGACCCCAAAGGTGCACCACCAGCAACATGGGGCCGGCTGGGTGCAGAGGTCAAAGTTGGTGTTGGGTTTGCAATGGAATCCTATGAGGACTGGGGGTACTCGGTAGGAAGCAGATTGCAGGTAGGTGCCTGTGGTTCCAGGACACATGCCTGGGGGGTTTAGGTCAGCCCCGGGGGGCACAGGTCTACACCAAACACACACCCTCAGTGGCTCAGGGGTGGCCGGGTGTAGGGTGCAAACACAGATCTGGGTGCTCGATGCTTTTAAAAAAATGCTGGAGGCTGGGGCCAGGGGGATAGTTCAGTGAAACCAAACACTGGACAAGTAGGGGAGGCGCCTGCTGGGCGTTGCTGGATCAACGGTCAGATTCCCCAAGGCCAGGGGTCTGCGGCTGCAGGGGTCTCCTTGGGCATCAGGTATCTTCTTCAGATCCAGTCGCGGCCAGGGCAGTCCTCTGGATTCAGGCTGCAGACGTTGTTGTGTCTGCCAGGAGGAGTCAACCCAGGGTGGACTCGAGGTCGCATGGACATTGGGTGCAGAGTGGGCAGGACTCGTGGATCTGGGGTGGTTCTGGAGTCCTTTTGGAGGGTTTCTTCTGGACCGGGCCGCTGTCCTCAGGAGTTGTTGGTACTCTGCTGGGCAGATAGTCCTCTGTGGGTTTGTAGAGGTCACTGGTCTTGCAGGATAAGTCACCTTTTTGGAGCAGGTGTCTTGAAACTGCAGACAGGCTGGTAGGGCTGGGGCCAAGTTAGTTGTCATCTGGAGTCTACACTGCTGGCGTCGGCTCGGCAGTCCTTTCTTCTTGGGGTTGTCAGGAATCTGGTGAGTAAGATTCAGGGGTGACTCTAAATACTTATTTAGGGGCATTACAGGGATCAGAGGGCAGTAGAAAATGGCTACAGTTCCTGAGGATGGCTACACCCTTACTCTGCCCACTCCCTTTGGGGAAGGGGCACATTCCTATCCCTATCGGTCCCTCTCCTCTAAACCAAGATGGAGGATTCTGCAAGGAGGAGGTCACTTCAACTCTGGAAACCTTAGGGGTGGCCCCAGCTGAAGTGGTCAATTCTCCTTGATTTTCCTCATTTTCCCACTGAACTTGCCACCAAAAATGGAGCTTGGTCTGAGGAGGAGGGAATCTCCACTAGCTGGAGTGCCCTGGGGACCTATAACAGGAGGCCTGAGCCTTTGGAGCTCACCACCAAGTGTTGCAGTTCCTGTAGAGGGTAGGTGTAAAGCACCTCCAACCACAGCAGTCTTTGTTCCTGACCCCAGAGAGCACAAAGGCTCTCACCTCATGGGGTCAGAAAATTGTCTGTTAGTGGCAGGCCTTGCACTAAAGGGTTGGGTAAAATACAGGGGGCATCTCTAAGATGACCTCTGGATAAATTTTGCAATAAATCCCACAGTGGCATCAATGTGGGTTTATTGTACTGAGAAGTGTGATACCAAACTTCCCAGCCTTCTCAGAAGCCATCATGGAGCTGTGGCGTTCGTAATGAAAATCTCCCATCCCATGTACTTAATATGGACACACTGCACTTACAATGTCTAAGAATTGACTTAGACACTGTAGGAGCATACTGCTCATGCAGGTATGCCCTTACCTGTGGTATACTGCACCCTGCCTTAGGGCTGTAAGGCCTGCTAGAGGGGTGACTTACCTATGCCACAGGCAGTGGTGTGTAGGCATGGTACCCTGTCAGAGACGTCATGTCAACTTTGCCTTTTTCTCCCCACCAACACACACAACCTTCAATGGCAGTGTGCATGTGTTTGGTGAGGGGTACCTTAGGATGCCACAATATATGCTGCAGCCCTTAGGGACCCTCCCTGGTCACAGAGCCCATGGTACCACTGGTACCTTTTACAAGGAATTTAGCTGTGTACCAGGGGTGTACCAATTGTGGAAACAATTATACAGTTTAGGAAAAGAACATGTGCTGGGGCCTGGTTAGCAGGGTCCCAGCACACAAACAGTCAAGTTAGCACCAATACCAGGAAAAAGTACATTTAAACCACTCACAAATTCAACACTTTCCTTACTGGTGCTTAGGTTGGAGCATTAGTTACATTAAATGTAACCCTACCAAAGTCCAACATTTTCCTTGATTTTGCATGTGTTAGAGTGGGAATAGTATTTCTGGTCTCACCAAAGTCCAACACTTTCCCTGGAATTATTTACATTGGAGTGGCAGTTGTAAATCTAACCCACCCAAAGTCTAAAGCTTTAAAAACTGTTCCATAGATTGGAGTGGGAAATGTAAATCTAACCACTTTCCCACTTTCCTTTCCTTTGCTTACGCTTAAATGGTGGTGAACCTGGCCCTGTCTGCAGGTTCACCCCCCCAAACATTTTGCCTTCCTCCTCCTAGCTTTTGCTCAGTTTGGGCTTTGTGCATTTTACCACTGCTATCCAATGCTAAGGTGCGTGTGATCACTCCCCTAAACATGGCTTAGTTGCATATACCTAATTAGCAAATTTAATTTTCTTGTAAGTCCCATGTATACCACACACCAGGGCTTGCAAATTGAATGTGGCTTGCAGCACTTTCTGTGCCAAAAAAACTGCATAGCCCTCCAAAACATGTCCACTGCCTGCCATTGCAGCCTGATTGCAGTGTCACACTGCCATGCCAACCTAGCATTTAAACCTCCTTGCCAATCTTTAAACTCCACTTCTATTACATATGTCATCCCTAAAGTAGGCCCTAGGTAGCTCATAAAGTAGGATGCTTTGTGATTAATAAGTGGGACACATACTTTTAAGTTTTACTTGTCCAGGTAGTGAAAAACTGCCAAATTACTTTTTCTCTATGGTGAGGCCTAAATAACAATAGGGATTCCTTATTACCTTTAATGAGCTGTAATTCCTAACTGAAAAAGAGGTAGATATTTAACGTATGGTACCTATGGGGTTGTAATGAGAAACCATCTTTAATGGTAAGGTCATATTTTTCATCATACTTTTGAAAATGCCACTTTTAGAAAGTTGGTATTTTTCTACCCTCAGTCCTTTGTGTCTGTAGCCTGTCTTGTGTCATGTGACTGGGTGTAGCTGACAGCTAGACTTTGTGAATTTCTCCCAGACAGTCCCACAATAGAGGAAATAGGTGTGGCTCAATGGCTCATCAACTAGAAGGAAGGGGAGCACAGCTGAGCACAGCCTCCCTTGCACCTCAATAAGCTGTGTCCTATCTCCACACAACAGTCCTAATGACCCCGTATTGTCTCTGCAGCCAGCTTGGAGCCAGGGCAGCAGAGTCAGGAATTTTGATGGACTTCAAAGAACCCTTCCAGAAGCTTCTCCCATCTTCCATGAGAAGTGCAACTGGGTATAAAAATAGAACCTTCTGGCCACTCTTCTGTTCACTACTGGACTGGCGGAAGAACTTTCAGAGGACTGCTTGCTGCTGTGACCCTCTGTGCACTCTGCCAGACTGCTGCTGTCCCTGGAAGGACTGCTTTGCTGCCTGGAGCCTGCCTTGAACCCTCAGGTGCCGGCCCAGCTGTTGAGCCCTACATCTACACCTACACCCAGGACTACTGGAAATAACTCCAAGGACTAGTTTGCTGGCCTCCTGTTCAGTGCTATATAAATATATAACTGTATGTGTAGTTATAGTTATAGGCTTTTTGTTTAAGTAGGGTAAGTGTTTTTTAACTTATAAGGAATGTAAACTTAATGATATCTGTCACTGCAGTACTTTCAAGGAATTTCACAAAATGTTGTGAAATGACTGGCATACATGGCTGTATACTTATTTAAAAATATATCTAAAAAATAAATATCCTACATTAAATAACGTGGTAATAGATAGGGCCCTACTACTTACCTATATCTAAGGCCCCAACAATGAACACAGCCAAAGTGTACTAAAACAATATGGATGCCTTTTCATTCTCTAAAGGCAGCCATTACCCAATTATATACGGGCTTGTCATCGCCATGTACCACGTCACACTGCCTTGGCAAAAACATATAACTAAGGCCTATTTGTATTATTGGATTGTGGTACCCTTTTGTCACTCATGGTGCTGAATAGGCAATGCAATACTTAAGTCAGATTTACAAAGGGATGTAAGGCCACTACGCGTGGCTCTGCGTCGATTGGTAAATCTGGAGCAACGCAATTAGCTGTTTTGCACTACTCTGCACATCATAATCTACATTGCTGATAAATTTCACATATAGCCGTATGTCATGCCATTGTATCCACTCCACTACATGCTAGTCCACTCTACATCACTCAACTCTACGACTCTCTACTGTACAGGACTCCACTTCAAGCCACTCCACTATAAGCTGTTACACTACATGCAATGCCACTGTACGCCATTCCAGTCTATGTCACTCCAATGTACGTGACTCCACTATATGTTGTTCTGCTCTACGCCACTTTACTGTAGTCTAATCCTCTGGACCCCACTCCACTTTACGCCTCTCCACTATATGTTGCTTCACTCTACCCCACAGTACACTACTCCTGTCTACAGCACTACAGTCTATGCCACTCCACGATATTCTATTCTGCGCTATTCCACTCTACACCACTTCTCTGCACTCCACTTATTCTATTACACTTGTCACTCAATTCTATGCTATTACACTGTATGCAACTTCAATCTATTCCCCTCAACTGTATGGTATTCTACTCTACCCCACTCCACTGTATGCTATGACACTCTACCCTACCCCACAATAAACCACTACAGTCTAAACCACATCACTGTATGCAACTCCACCGTATGCTACTATAATATACGCTATTACTCTTTATGCCACTGTACTGTACGCTACTACACTGTACACCACTCCACTGTATGCAACTCCAGTCTACACTACTCCACTGTGTACTATTCCACTTTATGCCACTCCACTGTAAGTTGCTCCATACCACTCTAGTGTACTCTCCTTCACTCTATGTAACTCCACTCTACAAAACTGTACTGCACTCTGTGCCACTCTATCTCTGTCCAAATTTGCAGTCACCTCCATGCCCTTAAACTCTATTGTACAACAGTCTACTCCACTCTACAAGTTTCAACACTGTATGACACATCACTCCACTCTACTGTATGAGAGGCCACTCAAATTGATAACAGTTTCCTCCACTTTACGGTATGCCACTTCAATGTATGCCACCCCACTCTATGCTAATCTATTGTACCCTACTCCATTCTACGACTCTCCACTGTACACAACTTCACTCCATGCTATTCCACTCTATGCCGCTCCAGTTTTCTACACTCCAGTGTACAGTATTGCACTGTATGCTATTTCACTGTATGCTCCATTTTATGGTAATCCACTCTATGCCACTACAGTGTATACAACACAACTGCATGCAGCTCCATTGTATGACACTCCCTTCCACTTTATATAGCTCCACTCTATAAAAGTCTACCACACTTCATGGCACTCTATGGCATTCTACTCCACTCTATCCTCGTACACTTCACTGTCCAACTCTGTACTCCACTCCATGCCCATACACTCCAATTTACAACACTCTTCTATATGACACAGTGCTCCACACTCCAATTCATAACAATTTACAACCTTCACTACACCAGTACACTCCACTTTTTGACACACCAAAACACTCTATTGTACTTTACTCCGCACTGCGTTACACCACTCCACTCTACTGTACGAGAATTTACCTCACTCTACACTACTATACAGCAATCCACTCTTCGTAGCTCCACTGTTCCACACACTACTGTTCTCTATGCAACTCCACTCTACAACACTTTACTACACTGTATGCCACTCTCCAACACTTAACTCCTGTCTGTACCTCTTCGCTCCAGTGTACAACACTCTGCGATACTGTAATCCACTATTCTTTGTATGCCACTGCACCCACTTTACTCCACTGTACTCTGACACAGTACTACACTATTTCACTGGATGCCACTCCACTCTAAGCCACTCAGTGCCATTGTACTCTGTAACAATGCATGCCAATCCACTGTACCACACTCTGCAACACTACTGTACACCACTCCATTCTACAAATATCAACTAGACTGTATGCCAGATCTACTCTACTGTAGTCTATATCACTTTCCAATATTGCACGACACCCCACTACAATCTACTGTACAAAATGGTACTCCGAGTTATGACACTTTACTCAACTGTATGCAATGCTACTCCATTCTACTGTATTCTACACTACTAGTCTACAACACGTCACTCCACTCTGACACTTTAGTCCACTCTACACTACCCCACTCCAGCGTACTCCACTTCAATATATCACACTCTATGCCACTGTACTATTCTCCGCTTTACACCACCCCACTTTTTGACACTCTACTCCACTGTGTGCAACTCCAAACTACAACACTGTACTCTATGCACTCTAAGACACTCTACTGCACTCTATATCCATCCAACCTATGTCGCTGTACTACACTGTGACACTCAACAACCCACCCAACTTCTCTCTACAATATGCCACTCCACTATATGACACAGCATGCCTCTCTACGACACTTGCCTCCACTGTACTGTATGAAACTGCAGGTGACAATACTCCACACCATGACTCTCTACTTTGCCCTATTCCTCTCTAAAACACTCTTTTCCACTCTATGACAGTCTACGACAACATCCTCGACTGTTTGACATGCCATTCCACTGTACAACTCGCTGCTCTAGTCGTCGATACTTGACTCCAGTATATGAAACACCATGTCACTATACTATATAACACTTTACAACACTGTGCGATAATCTACTACACTCTACTTCACTCGATTCAAATCTACAGTACTCCAGTCTATGACAATACTATACTATATGACACTCCACATAACTCCACTTGTGACACTGGATATCAGTGATTTCATGAGTGATGTCACTGACCATGTCATGAGTGATGTAATATATGAGGTCATAAGCATGGTATTGGGGGGGGCATGAGCTATAGTTAGCTCACATAACTATACTAGCAAATTTCTATGGCTGTGTGTGTGTAAAATCTGAGTCTAAATATAATGTCCCTATAACATTTATTGTTTTCATTGAATTTCTAAGGTTTTTAAAATCTAGTTCCTAACTATAATATCCATGTAATCTTTGTTTTTTTAGTGAATTTCTATGGTTTTGTAATGGTATTTCCGAACTATAATGTGCCTTCAGCATTTAGTTTTTTTTTTTTACTAAGGGCCTGATTTAATGTTTGGCAGACGGGTTACTCTGTCACAAACCTGACAGATATCCCATCCACCATATTACGATACTTATAGGATATAATGTAATTGTAAGACAGTGGACGGGATATGTTGTGAGGGACTAACCTGTCCGCCAAACTCTAAATTAGGCCCTTAATTTGTTTTTTGTTTTTTAAACGTATAATAATAAAACACACCTAACAATAACGTTACTTAAACCTCATATTTTTAAAGATATTTTAACCTAGAAATATTTTAGTTAAGAAATAAATCTATATAAAAATATTAAACTACATAAGTTTAATTTAAAAACAAAAATTGAGTTTTTTAATGTTTTTTTGGAGTTGGGGATCTGCTGCAATACCAAACTCATGCATAGTATCTGTTCCGGGCTCTGCGTGGGAACTGCAGTTCCGGCGTGATTTCTAGCAACACTTAAAACATAAATGGAGACTATAAAAAATTGATGTATGAGGTAAGTAATTTAATAAAATAACACAGAAATTTAAATTCCAAAAAGTAGTTTTAGCTTACAAGGTACTTTTATTACCTATTTCCGGATCAGCCAAACCCAGCTGACAGAGGAACAAAAATATTTGATTAGTTAAAACACCTGCTAACCTCTTCTACAGGACGTTCATTCCATTTCGTCTTCTTTGTATGTGTCTCTTTATCACACCTTTCCAACAGGGTTGCAACTTCTTGCTTTTTGGTGTTTGTTTCATTTCATTTTTGAGAATGCATCTAGAGGAGAGAGACAGCAGGACAAAAACAGAGAGAAAAAGCAGAAGAACTCCACAAAAAGGAGTCCATTGCTTGGCCCTTTTTATCCATTCCTTCTGGAGTGAAAAGGTTGTTGCAAAGATGGCAAAATGAAACCTTTGCAGCAAAGAACTGTCCAGTGGCACAAATTAAAAATATTCCCATGACACCTTTATCATGCTAAAACATCTTTGGATCATATGCCCTTGTCACCTTGCGAGAGCAGAAACTGAGAGATGCTGTGCAGGCATCTACATCATCCCAGTTCCTGCTGCTGTGACAGCCAATATCCCTGTAGTAGTGCCACAGATATTAAAAGTGTGATAATTTTGTACAGTGTGCAATAAAAGTATCACTGTTGGAGAATAGTCTATGCCAGCCACCATTCGCACAGGCTCTGATGAGCCACAAATGTAAATTATTTTTGTTAAGAAGACTGTTGCACAAGTTCTGTGTGTTTCTGGACTTTATTTTTTATAGTTATAATTGTGAAAAACACCGCAAAAAGTTCCAGAAATGTAAAAGATTGTTCTTTTTAGAACCGCCTATTCTAGTTTAAAGAAAGAAAAACTAGTTGTTATACATTGGTTAATATCTGAATACCTGGTGCTATATGTCTACATATATATATATATATATTTATATATATATATATATATATATATATATATATATATTTAGCACTGAGTGGATGTGTTAGTGTTTGTATGGGTGTCAGAGTGGTTGTCTGAGTGGCTGTGGGGGTTCTCTTAATGGGTGTGTAAGGTGTAAAAATAAGTGTGATTGGGTGTGTGAGTAGCTGTGTGAATTTGTCAGGAAGTGCGGTAGTGGATATGTAGGTGTATGAGTGAATATGAGAGTATGTGACTTAGTGGGTGACTGGGGGTGTGTGTGAATGAGTGTGCCAGTGTGTGAATGGGTGTGTTAGTGGATGTATGAATCAATGTGTAAGTGGCTGAATGGGCATTTGAGGAGGTGCAGTAGTGGTTTTCTGGGTATGTCAGTAGATGTGTGTGAATGGGTGTCTGAGTGAGTGAATGGGAGTATGAGTTGGTGTGTCAGTGTGAATGGAAGTATGAGTGGGCATGGCAGTGTGTAAATAGGTGTGTTAGTGGGTGTGTGAATGTGTGAATGGGTGTGTGAGTGCGTGAATGGATGTGTGAGTCAGTCTAAGAGTGTGGGTGTGTGAAGAGGTGTAGTTTTGTTGGTGTGTGAGTGTGTCAATGGCTGTGTGAGTGGGCAGTGAGTGTCTGCGTGGGTTTGTGAGTGGGTGCAGTAGTGTTTTTTTGGATCTTTTGTGTGTGAATGGGTGTGTTAGTGGGTATGTGAGTGTGTTAATGGGTGTGTGAGTGTATGTGTGAATGTGGTTTAATTGTTGGAGTGGGTTTTTGAATTTGTGTGTGAGTGGATGTGTGAGGGGGTGTGGGACTGTTATTAGATGTGGTAGTGGTTTTGTGGGTCTGAGTGGTGAGTGTGTGTGTATGTGAATGGGTGCGTGATGGATGTGTGAATAGCTGTGTGGGTGTATGAAGAGGTGCAGTTGTGGATGTGAGTTGATGTGAGTGTGTCAATGGGTGTGTGAGTGGGTGGTTATGTGAGTGGGTACATTAGACACCCACTTATACATACATTCACACACTCACACATCCATTCACATACCCTGAAAACCACTACAGAACCTCCTCACACAACCACTCACACATTGATTCATACACTTACACACCTACTAACCCACCTATTCACATACTAGCTAACCCATTAACATACCCTTTCATACACTAGCACACCCACTGACACTCACACTCCCATTCCCATTCCCATTCACATACACTCCCAGTCACACACTAATTGACATACTCACACATCCACCTACAAACCCACTCCTGCATCCTCCGACTTATTCACACAGCCACTCACACACCCAATCACACACTTGCACACCCATTAACAGACCTACACATCCACTCAAAGACTGACACCCATGCAAACACTAACACACCTACTCACAGTGGTATGCATACATAAAGCAGATGTAGTCACACACTGAAAAACAAACATACAACATATAGATTTAGTAGGTATGTGAGAAGTGAGTGCCTGTATAAGTTAATTATGTCTGTATGGGAGTGTAAGTGGGTGTCTGACTGTGTACATAGGTGTATATGTTTTTAATTGTAGCTTGCAACACCCTCTCAATATAAAGTAACACTGGAAGAACTAATTTGTAAACCACATTACTACAATAGATGGTTCCATACACAAAAGAAAAAACGAATATGAATTAGTATTAGAATTTATAAAATAATAAAATAAACTTAGAATTTTTAATAGGAACAGATCACCACACATTTCCCATGCCAGAATGCTATTCTACAATAAGAATAAGTATTTAATTTTCCCTTTTTTTACTGTTTTCAGCTTTTATACCTGCACAAGATAAATGATGGACTGTAGAAAGTATTATTTTTGAACAGTGGGGAAAAACAATTGCATAGACTGTATTAAAATAAAATGCACAGAAGGTCACTGCAGATAAGCAATACTGTGAATTGCACTCACTACAATTTGTAAAACAATCGTTTTACCCGCACTTGCTCTACTAATCTTAAGAAACATATGTTAAAAATTAGAACTTCATCATTAGAAGTATTACTAGATACATAAGGCTAACCAACATAGGCAAAACCTTATAAGTACATCACCCTTGGTAGGCCGCATGATGTCATAAATCCTGATAATGCATCTACAATAAATAGACTATTCCACTTTTACAACTGTGACCCTCCTTAGAATTCTGGTTCCAAAGACAAAAATAGGAATTTGGTTAACTTCAAAAGCAATCTTTGTCTGAATTTAAGGTTCCTATCAACACATCCTTTTCATCCACTTTTACTTTTTAAGTAGGAAGTGTAATGACCAGATCTAATACTAACTCCTTCATTAACCTCTTAGCACTGGGTGGGCCTTTCCCCCCCAGTGCTGAGCCCTTTTTTGGCTATTTTGGGTAGTTTGCGCTTAGGCCTTCATAACTTTTTGTCCACATAAGCTATCCACGCCAAAATTGCGTCCTTTTTTTCCAACATCCTAGGGATTCTTATGGTACCCAGAGTTTGTGGTTTCCCCTGGAGGAGACCAAGAAAATAGCCAAAATACAGTGAAAATTTCGTTTTTCCAAAAAAAATGGGAAAAAAGGGCTGCAGAAGAAGGCTTGTGGTTTTTTCCCTGAAAATGCCATCAACAAAGGGTTTCTGGTGCTGAAATCACTATCTTCCCACCTTTCAGGAACGGGCAGACTTGAATCAGAAAACCAAATTTTTCAACACAAATTTGGCATTTTACTGGGACATACCCCATTTTTACTATTTTTGGTGCTTTCAGCCTCCTTCCAGTTAGTGACAGGAATTGGTGTGAAACCAATGCTGGATCCCGGAAAGCTAAACATTTCTGAAAACTAGACAAAATTCTGAATTCAGCAAGGGGTCATTTGTGTAGATCCTACAAGGTTTCCCTACAGAAAATAACAGCTGAAATAAAGAAATATTGAAATTGAGCTGAAAACAACAGCCATTTTTCTTTATGTTTTACTCTGTAACTTTTTCCTGCGATGTCAGATTTCTGAAAGCAATATACCGTTTTGTCTGCTGGACTCTTCTGGTTGCGGGGATATAAAGGGCTTGTAGGTTCATCAAGAACCCTAGGTACCCAGAGCCAATAAATAAGCTGCACCCTGCAGTTGGTTTTCATTCTATACTGGGTATACAGCAATTCATTTGCTGAAATATGAAGAGTGAAAAATAGGTATCAAGAAAACGTTTGCATTTCCAAAATGGGCTCAAGATAAGGTTTTGAGGAGCAGTGGTTATTTGCACATCTCTGAATTTCAAGGTGCCCATACTAGCATGTGAATTGCAGGGCATTTCTCAAATAGACGTCTTTTTTACACACTCTCATATATTTGGAAGGAAAAAATGTAGAGAAAGATAAGGGGCAATAACACTTGTTTTGCTATTCTATGTTCCCCCAAGTCTCCCGATAAAAATGAGACCTCACTTGTGTGGGTAGGCCTAGCGCCCGCGACAGGAAATGCCCCAAAACACAACGTGGAGACATCCCATTTTCTTGACAGAAAACAGAGCTGTTTTTTGCAAAGTGCTTAGCTGTGGATTTTGGCCTCTAGCTCAGCCGGCACATAGGGAAACCTACCAATCCTATGCATTTTTGAAAACTAGAGACCTAGGGGAATCCAAGATGGGGTGACTTGTGGGGCTCTGACCAGGTTCTGTTACCCAGAATCCTTTGCAAACCTCAAAACGTGGCTAAAAAAACACTTTTTCCTCTCATTTCAGTGACAGAAAGTTCTGGAATCTGAGAGGAGCCACAAATTTCCTTCCACCCAGAGTTCCCCCAAGTCTCCCGATAAAAATGATACCTCACTTGTGTGGGTAGGCCTAGCGCCCGCGACAGGAAATGCCCCAAAACACAACGTGGACACATCACATTTTTGGACAGAATACAGAGCTGTTTTTTGCAAAGTGCCTACCTGTAGGTTGTGGCCTCTAGCTCAGCCGGCACATAGGGAAACCTACCAAACCAGCGCATTTGTGAAAACTAGAGACCTAGGGGAATCCAAGATGGGGTGACTTGTGGGGCTCTGACCAGGTTCTGTTACCCAGAATCTTTTGCAAACCTCAAAAAGTGGCTAAAAAAACAAGTTTTCCTCACATTTCGGTGACAGAAAGTTCTGGAATCTGAGAGGAGCCACAAATTTCCTTCCACCCAGCGTTCCCCCAAGTCTCCCGATAAAAATTATACCTCACTTGTGTGGGTAGGCCTAGCGCCCGCAACAGGAAATGCCCCAAAACACAACGTGGACACATCACATTTTTTGACAGAATACAGAGCTGTTTTTTGCAAAGTGCCTACCTGTAGATTTTGGCCTCTAGCTCAGCCGGCACATAGGGAAACCTACCAAACATGTGCATTTTTTAAAACTAGAGACCTAGGGGAATCCAAGATGGGGTGACTTGTTGGGCTCTGACCAGGTTCTGTTACCCAGAATCCTTTGCAAACCTCAAAAAGTAGCTAAAAAAAAAAGTTTTCCTCACATTTCGGTGACAGAAAGTTCTGGAATCTGAGAGGAGCCACAAATTTCCTTCCACCCAGCGTTCTCCCAAGTCTCCCGATAAAAATGATACCTCACTTGTGTGGGTAGGCCTAGCGCCCGCAACAGGAAATGCCCCAAAACACAACGTGGACACATCACATTTTTTGACAGAATACAGAGCTGTTTTTTGCAAAGTGCCTACCTGTAGATTTTGGCCTCTAGCTCAGCCGGCACATAGGGAAACCTACCAAACATGTGCATTTTTTAAAACTAGAGACCTAGGGGAATCCAAGATGGGGTGACTTGTGGGGCTCTGACCAGGTTCTGTTACCCAGAATCTTTTGCAAACCTCAAAAAGTGGCAAAAAAAAAAAGTTTTCCTCACATTTCGGTGACAGAAAGTTCTGGAATCTGAGAGGAGCCACAAATTTCCTTCCACCCAGCGTTCCCCCAAGTCTCCCGATAAAAATTATACCTCACTTGTGTGGGTAGGCCTAGCGCCCGCGACAGGAAATGCCCCAAAACACAACGTGGACACATCACATTTTTTGACAGAATACAGAGCTGTTTTTTGCTAAGTGCCTACCTGTAGATTTTGGCCTCTAGCTCAGCCGGCACATAGGGAAACCTACCAAACCTGTGCATTTTTTAAAACTAGAGACCTAGGGGAATCCAAGATGGGGTGACTTGTTGGGCTCTGACCAGGTTCTGTTACCCAGAATCCTTTGCAAACCTCAAAAAGTGGCTAAAAAAAAAAGGTTTTCCTCACATTTCGGTGACAGAAAGTTCTGGAATCCGAGAGGAGCCACAAATTTCCTTCCACCCAGCGTTTCACCAAGTCTCCCGATAAAAATGATACCTCACTTATGTGGGTAGGCCTAGCGCCCGCGGCAGGAAATGCCCCAAAACACAACGTGGACACATCACATTTTTTGACAGAATACAGAGCTGTTTTTTGCAAAGTGCCTACCTGTAGATTTTGGCCGCTAGCTCAGCCGGCACATAGGGAAACCTACCAAACCTGTGCATTTATTAAAACTAGAGACCTAGGGGAATCCAAGATGGGGTGACTTGTTGGGCTCTGACCAGGTTCTGTTACCCAGAATCCTTTGCAAACCTCAAAAAGTGGCTAAAAAAAAAAAGTTTTCCTCACATTTCGGTGACAGAAAGTTCTGGAATCTGAGAGGAGCCACACATTTCCTTCCACCCAGCGTTTCCCCAAGTCTCCTGATAAAAATGATACCTCACTTATGTGGGTAGGCCTAGCGCCCGCAGCAGGAAATGCCCCAAAACACAACGTGGACACATCACATTTTTTGACAGAATACAGAGCTGTTTTTTGCAAAGTGCCTACCTGTAGATTTTGGCCTCTAGCTCAGCCGGCACATAGGGAAACCTACCAAACCTGTGCATTTTTGAAAACTAGAGACCTAGGAGAATCCAAGATGGGGTGACTTGTGGGGCTCTGACCGGGTTCTGTTACCCAGAATCCTTTGCAAACCTCAAAAAGTGGCTAAAAAACAAGTTTTCCTCACATTTCGGTGACAGAAAGTTCTGGAATCTGAGAGGAGCCCCAAATTTCCTTTCATCCAGAGTTCCCCCAAGTCTCCCGATAAAAATGATACCTCACTTGTGTGGGTAGGCCTAGCGCCCACAACAGGAAATGCCCCAAAACACAACGTGGACACATTACATTTTTTCATAGAAAACAGTGCCTACCTGTGGATTTTGGCCTCTAGCTCAGCCGGCACCTGGGGAAACCTAGCAAACCAGTGCATTTTTGAAAACTAGAAACCCAGGGGAATCCACGATGAGGTGACTTGTGGGGCTCTGACCAGTTTCTGTTACCCAGAATCCTTTGCAAACCTCAAAATGTGGCTAAAATAACACGTTTTCCTCACATTTCTGTGACAGAATGTTCTGGAATCTGAGAGGAGCCACAAATTTCCTTCCACCCAGCGTTCCCCCAAGTCTCCCGATAAATATGATACCTCACTTGTGTGGGTAGGCCTGGTGCCCGCGACAGGAATAGATCACACAACGGTCAATGTTGGTCCTTACGTGAGGCAGCTGTTGACCCTGGGGTGATCCATTCCTGACGCAGGCACTAGGTGTAGGCACTCAAGTGGGGTAGTGTTTTTATCAGGACAGGTGAGGAGTCACTGGGTGGTAGGAATTTTGTGGATCCCAGCATATTCCTGTAGTTTGTGTGATAGAAATGCGAGAAAAATAAGAGTTTTTATTCAACATTTCAGCTTTGCAGGGTATTCTGGGTAAGAAACCTTTGGGGAATCCACACAAGTCACACCACTGTGGACTCCCCCGAATGTCTAGTTTCCAGAAATGTTTGGGTTTAGTGTGTTTCTCTATATGGCCGGCGAATCGTGGACCAAAAACACAGGTGCCTGCCTTACAAAACCAGTTTGTTTTGCCATAGATAATTTGGATTTCTCCACAATACGATTTGGGTGGTGGAATTTGGGGCTGAACTAAATTGGGGAGCTCCCAAGACAGCACTTTCTCTCTCTCTCTGCTTGCCGCCGCATTCACCTGCTCTCTGGGTTGGGCTAACCCACTATTACACAGTTGCACAAACAGCTTGCGAAGGGACAGCAGGACTGTCTTCATCACCTCCCTCATAATGTACTGGAAGAGGAGTTATCGAATGGGATTCCTCCGACTGAAAAATCACTCCCAGAGTATGCGCCATTGTCCTATCCCTCAGATGCTGTCTCAGTATCTGATGTCTCAGTCTCTGATCCTATGTCAGAACGGTCCTCTATAACCCGAGTGCAGGCAGCAGTCATCCATCAAGATGCCATCTCTGCTATTGGCTAAACTGTTGCTCTAAAACACTAGCCTACGTAGACAGTCACAAAATCGATGGTGTGTGTGAGATACGTGCAACAGTAGAGGCCACCTTACCTGCGCTTCTTCCCTCAATCAGCACGTTCTTTCAAGACACTCAAAAAACACCTTGTCACATACCATTCGTCACATTCTTTAGCACCTCCTGCGCCCAGTCCAACAATCATTATTGGTGCTCCCACTCCCTCCTCCTCGGATTCCCTCATTACCACCCAGCAAAAGTGCCCTTCATCTCTCCATAGCCGCCCTCCACCCCGCATATACATTTCATTGGTATTATAGCGCAGGTAATGGCTGACTTTACTAATGTACTCAGCTATTTACATAAAATACAGATTTGCTCTTTGCAGTAGGCATATAAACCTTGTGCGCTTCTTTATGGCACTAAAACTGCCACTAGACAAGTCTGACCCTTTTTCCCCCAGGGAAACCACACACATATTGACAAAAGTGATATATATATGACAGCCAACCACCTGAAACTCAACTCAAGCAAAACCGAAATAATCCTCTTTGGCCCACACAAAAACACCTGGGACCCCTCATGGTGGTCCACCACGCTAGGCCCTGCACCCACCCCCGCCAACCACGCACGCAACCTCAGCATCATCCTAGACTCCTCCCTCTCGATGACCCAACAAATCAACGCTCTCACCTCCTCATGCTTCAACACACTCCGTATACTGAAAAAAACATTCAAATGGATCCCCACAGAGACCAGAAAAACTGTCACTCACGCACTCATCAGCAGCAGACTTGATTACGGAAACGCCCTCTACGCCGGCACCACTCTAAAACTCAAGCGCAAACTAAACGCATCCAGAACTCAGCAGCACGACTCATCCGCGACCTCCCCCGACACAAACACATCTCTCCACACCTCAAATCCCTCCACTGGCTCCGCATTGACAAAAGGATCACCTTCAAGATCCTCATCCTCGCACACAAATCACTCCATAACACAGGCCCTGCCTACCTCAACGAGAGTCACCTTCCACACCCCCACACGAAACCTCTGCTCAGCTGACCTCTCTCTCGCCTCTGTCCCCCGCATCAAACACACCTCCACCGGGGGTAGATCCTTCTCCTACCTTGCACCCAAAACCTGGAACGCCCTCCCAACCCACCTTCGCAAGACTCAAAACCTACTTCTTTTCAGGAAGGGCCTCAAAACCTGGCTTTTCGAACAGTGAACCTCCCAGCCCCTTTCCCTCCCCCCGTCCCCCCCCCCCCCCCCCCCAGCGCCTTGAGACCCTCACGGGTGAGTAGCGCGCTTTATAAATCTCTGTGATTGATATATATAGATCTATCTCTATATATATATATATATATATATATATATCTATGTACATAGATATATCTACATAGATATATCTATATATAGATCAATTTTTTTTTAGTTGTTGTATGGTTTCCTTACAACATCTAAAAAAAATTATTGCCCCCACAGGGGGTCGCCCTGCCCACGGGCGACCCCCTGTCCTTTTATTTTATTTTTTTAAAAGAAAAAAAAAATCCCCTGGGGGGGGGGGCGCAATCGCCCCCCTCCCCCCCCCAGGGGCACCTACCTTTAAAAAAATATATATATATGCACCTGGGGGGGGGGGGCGACCCCCCCAAGTGAAATCCCTGGTGTCTAGTGGTGTTTCCTGGCCCCCGATCGCAAAACACTTTCAGAAGGCCTCGTAAGAAAGGGGAGAGTCTCCCCTTTCTTACGAGGCCTTTTGAAAGTTTTCCTGACCTGAAAGTGTTTCGTGGCCCCCGATCGCAGCACAGCTGCGACCGGGGGCCAGGAAACACTTTCAGGAAGGCCTCGTAAGAAAGGGGAGACTCTCCCATTTCTTACGAGGCCTTTCCGAATGTGGGGAAGGCCGCTTCCTGCTTCAATGGGGAAAACAACTTTGTAACGGTCACAAAGGGGCAGGTGGGGAGCGGGGGGGAGACACGGATGGTTCCGTGTCTCCCGGGGAAAGAAAAAATAAATAAAATAACACCCTCCCTGGTGTCGGCCACTGGTCGTGACCCGCACCAGGGAGGTAGTGCGTGCGTCGGCCAGTGGCCGTCACCCGCATTGAAGGGGTTAAAAATGATAGCAACAGTAGTGTATGTTTTACTAGAAATAGATATTTGTCCTGCTTTCAAGTCAGTAATATCAGTATGTAGTTTACTACCATCTGGTCGGCATTGTTGCAACATTAAAATAACATACTTCCCACTTTTTGCTACATGTAAAATTGACAGAACATCTTTTCAACAATTTGGACATACATTATTTTGTCTGGCTTTTTTCCCTAATGTGTCAAAACTTACACTTTTGGAATCTGGTAACATTAAATAAATAAAACACTCTATTTGTATAGTTAATGTGTATGAGCAATCTTCACATACATGTTGCCGCGAGTAACTAAGACCAAATAAGTAATTTATAAGCATCTCTTCTTCTCCGACACCAAATACTGCCATCAAAATCTACTGTGCATCCTCAGTGTTTTGAGTAAACTGTTCAAATCCACTACAGAAATCTAGTGTATCAAATTACTGATGCAGAATGTATTTTTGTTATCTCAGTAGGTGGTTCAACAAACTGCACAGGGTAGAACACAATACCTTCTGTCATTTCTCATGAGTTGCATCTACAACACAGGGAAATGCAAACAAAATGTTTACCACAACATTATCATAACAGCTCACACCAGTGGGGTATGACTATTGTTAACTACAATATCTCAATCATCTTCAATTTTTTGTTTCTTAACTTTCTTCTTCTGTTTCATTCCCTTCTGTGCAACACCACCACTACAATGCTTTGAAACTTTCAATTTTTGACAGATGGAACGTTTCTTTTAAACTGGATACTTTCCTAAATGAGGACAATAAAGAGTTGTTAATCAATTGTATTCTGTAACACAATTGGAGTCTGCATTTACCCTGCTCTCATCAAATGGAACTACATACAAACCAGACAATGTCCTAACTCGAGACAAAGCTGCATATGACATACCTTACTTAAACACAGTAGTACCAATATATTAGTAAATACTGCATCTGAACCTAAACCTTGTGATTTATGAATAGTAAGAGCATATGCTAGAGAAACTGGAAACTGTTTTGTCGTACATACAAATCTTTCACAAGCAAAAAATGTGCAATAGACTGTCCAATCTGCTTTGCATTGTCAATTAGAGCAAATGTAATCACAAGGCATTCCACATCATTCCTATTAGGAAAATAATAAAATCAACAACTTTACCCATAGCACTATTAACCAAACCTTCCTCAAAATTTAAATTTTTATGCAAAATCATCCTATAGTTTTTGCATAGACTTAAACATTTTTCCAATCCTGCAGTTTGTGAAACAGATTTTTCTATTGAATCCAGTTTTGCTTGTAACTTTTCGCTTAGCAATACAGTGTCATCCTGGTGTTCTATTTTATCTATTGCCTTCAGTTGCAAATGTTTTTCTTTCTCCATTTTCAACAATTGTTTCTTGAAAGATGCACACTCCTCAATGTAGGTATTTGGCATATAACGGGCCTGATTCACAAAGGTATGCTTAGACTTTTGGTCTAAGTATAGACCAAAAGTCTAAGTTTACGACTTTTCGGTATTCAGAAAATAAATTGCAAGTAGTATCTTTACGTCTGCACTTGGGGTGGAATCTCTGCCCTGAGTGTGGAGGTTACACTCTGCACCCAGAGTGTATTCTCAGTACCCGGCGTGTACTCTCTGCACCCGGCATGTACTCTCCACACCTAGAGTGGAACCTCCACCCTTGGAGTGGATCTCTGCCCCGAGTGTGGAGATTCCGCCCGAGTACGGAAATCTGCCCGGAGTGTGGATGTAAAGATACTACTCATATACCAAAAAGTTATAAACTTAGACTTTTGGTCTAAACTTATACCAAAAGTCTAACTTTACCTTTGTGAATCAGGCCCAATGTGTTTACCTTCTTGTATGAAAGAGAACACTAGTTCTGCTGCTGTCATCATTGTCGGATACAGTTTTTGTTTTTAGAAAGACAACTTTATAGCACACACTTTCCCTCTTTTGAAAGAACACCTGCTTTAATCTCCTTCAAAGGTTTCCATGTTCAATGTCCAATTCTTGTAGCACATTCCTAATAATTTTTTGTATTCGAAATGTAACCAACTATTCACATTACCAATGCTTTAGAAAGAATTCCTAGTTTAATCTTGGTTCAGTGTTTTTAATGAAGGCTGACCCTTCACAGGTTTAAGTTGCAGTAGATCTCCAAATCATCAAGAAGTTGCCTCCAAATAGTGCATCATGATAAATTCTCAGAACCTCTTGCATTCCCAAATGTACAAAGGCGAAGAACTAAGTTTGAGAACATGCTTACCTCAACAATGAATACAATTTTCAACTTTTTGAACGCTCTTCACACTTTATGACGAGCTTCACCGGATAACTTTTGGTATTCCAGTTTGTTGTCATGTTCCATAGGTAGCATTAAAAGTAGATGTAAATTAATACCTTTGATACTGTGTGCTGCTAATCCATTAGGTGTTGTACCTATTCATGAAAAATTACAGTCTGTATTAAGAAACCTTTACCAGTACCAGCTTAACTGCTGACATACACCAGTATAGACTTACATGTTGAGAACGCACACTGTTTGTTGTCATGAACCAATCCATGCTAAACTATGGCTTCCACTTCTATATACACTTTCATTTGCTCATTGTTTAGTTCTCCAACTAAATCTGCCAACTTAATTGTTTCCTGCCTTGCATGTTCATTTGCAGTTTCCACCTCATTCATTGCAACAGCAGCCTCATTTTCAATTACTGGCTGTCCCGGTGGGTCCGGTCTTTGAGGACCTGAACTTTGGCTGCTTTGTGAACTCTCCTAGCTACCTCAGAAGCAATCGTATCTTCCTCTTCAATTTCATCATTCAACATTTTCAAGTAGTTTTGGAAATATTGAGCACTGAATACCACCCTCTGCAGCATTTAAACAGTCTTCATGTCAAACTTTCCTTGTAATTCTGATTCACAATGCCAAGATCTAAACAGATCAAAAAGTTCAGAATAGAAAAAATACTTTCTTTAGCAGTCTGGCAAATCAACCTTTGCAACCAAGTACTGGAAGTTTACCTTCATCTACATTTTCTGTCAATCTATGTGCGTAGTAATGGAGTATTTCATAGAAACAAGCATTTTCAAAAAGTGCACTGCTTTTGGATAGTAAGTGTCCAAATGTTTGTTTTTATAATGTCTTTGTGATCTGGCTCAAATTTGGCAAGATATTGAATTTCCTAGACTAACCTAAACAATTCCTATTGACTATGAATATAAACTAGGTGAACTCAACCGATCACAGCACTCATAGGATCCAATTTCTCTGTCTAAATCATCTTCAAACTGAAGCTGTACAATTGTTTTACAGACTTTTCAGCAGAAATCTCTTTCTACTCATTTTTCATCTCCATATTCTCATATTTTTTTATGTATGAAGTTACATAACGAGCAACAGCTACAGAGTTATCTGCCACAAATTGAATATCCATATTGGGATTCTACATTTTAGATATGACACAAGCTTAGTCATTAATTAATTTGAAGCCTGTATTCTCCTTCAGTTGTAGGTGTTTTTGAGTGATTTACGAGTAAGTGTATGTCTCACTGCAGACATAAAGCTGTTCAGTCTTCCTTTAAAATAACAGGTCTTGGAAATCCAAAATAACATTTTGTTTTAAATTTTCCATTTGCTCTGTATTTCCACTGACTGTACTTTCCACATCTGTGTGATCGGAATTGTAGTACTTGTTGCTTTAGGTTTTTTTCCTCAGTGTCATTTGGAATGCTATGTGTAATATATATATATATATATATATATATATATATATATATATATATACTTTTCCTTAGAAGAAAGTATAGACTTATTTGTGTTTGTCCAAGTTTAGTTGCATCTTTTATCCACAACAGCATATAAATAGGAGGAGCACCTCTTGCTTGGTACTCCTTTCACCAAAAGAATTCAGTAACTTCTGCAAGAGGTGGATTAATTTTGTTGTAGATTAAGAAAAACAGAGCTTTAAATCTGTGGTTAAAGTACTCACAAACAATTGCATGATCCAAAGACAAACGTTTTCCTGGTGTCTTCAATTCGATGCCTATAATGTTAAAGTTTGCTTCTCTCAAAAACTAATGTAAATTATCCCATGCATACTCTGCACAACTTAATGTTACAAACCAAGTTGGTGCAACAATTTTGCAACATACACTTGAGCTCACCATGACGACAATACCAGTATTTACTACTCCCAGGTTGACATGCCATCAGAATTATCAAATTGTACTCAAGCTTCTCATCTTTGTTATTAATGTTTTCAACAGTCTTTTTTTCTAGACATATTTTGCACATTAACTTCTCTCTTAAGAATATGGTTTACAGTGTATGTCAGTCCCGACAAATCACTTTTAATAAGAAATGGAATGCTCTGTCAAAATCTATGGTCCTCTGAATATAATCTTGTTCACCTATAGTCAGCTGTAGGTATCTGAACAGGGCGGTCATCATACAGGCCAGCTAATCCAGTTATAAATATTTGAGGAAAACATTGAGCTTCTACACTTTTATCCCACACACTCATTGGAGTTCCTTTAGCTTATTTCAGTTGATAAAGTTCAATTGCATCCCCCATAACCCCTACTGAATGCAGTGGATAGATACTGTAGTGCTCATATAATTCTTCAGATCTACTTCTATCCATTTTTCAAACTTTCCACTTAAAGGCAACATTTCTTTCTCCATGCATCTTCCATGTATGACAACATTAACATCTTTATAATACACATAGGCCCATATTTATAATTTTTGACGCATAACTGCGCGGACGCAGTTTTGCATCAAAAATGTTAACACCGGCTAACGCCATTTCTTAGCACCACCTGTGCGTCAAATTTATACTTTGGCGCACGGTGGCGCAAAGCAGGGGTAAGAGTCATTTTTTTTTACTCTAACCATTGCGCCACGTCATAAAGCAAAACGACGTTAACGTGGGGAAAATAGCTCCAGATATGCACCATTTTCCACTGCATTAGCGTAAAAAAGCAGCTCAAACTCAGCAAACAGTGCTAAGGTGCCACAAAATGGATCCTAGAAGCCAGGAGAGACACCAGGGAGACCCCAATCTACCAGGAACCAGCCAGGAGGACACAGACAAGACCCAGGGGAGAGACAAGAAGAAAAAGAAATGCTGTTTCAGTGCAGAGGAGCATGAACTACTGGTCAGAGAGGTGATGGAGCACCAGCATCAACTTTTCATCACCTCAAAATTGCCAATTGACGGAGATAGGCAATTTGGCAACAAATTGTTGACAAGATAAACAGTCAGGCAGAGGTACAGAGAACTGTCACGGAGTGCAAGAAACGCTGGCATGATTGCAAATGCAGGACGAAGGAAAAAATGGCAAGGAACAGGAAGGCAGCACTGCAGACTGGAGGTGGGAGTCCAGCACCACAGGAGGCCCTGGACGAGATGGAGGAGATGGTGGCAGCCGTCATCCCAGAGGAGATCATCACAGGAATCGCAGGACAGCACAGACTACCAGGAAACAACACATATGCAGGGTAAGTTGCATGGGGGACCAAAATGCCTAAATGTTAACTGCAAGCAGGGGGAGGTACATACCTACTACACAATGCATGTCAGCCATGGAAATCAGGCAGTGAAAAGGGCAAAGGGGCAAGGAACGGGTCCATGAGCTATGCAGGGGAATCCATGGGCACAGCACAACAGAACACCAACAACCTTTGCATGGGGGTACACCACCATGCCAAGGCTGCTGGAAAGGCAAAGCCAGTCCAGGAGGGTAGGGTAGAACGTAAAACTGGGGTGCTGTCACAGGGCAGCTGGTATTGTCAGAACGTGAACTAGGGAACAATTCCCAGTCTCAGGCCATTTACTCAAGCAGCATTTTCCATTGACACCAGTTGCCACTACCACCTGTGCTGTGTGTGCTGGTCAAGTAGGAAATGGCAGTTAGGTGCCCATGGAACAAACAGAACCAAAATAGAGGGATCAGGATGACGATGTGATCAATCCCCTCCAATTCCTAACAAAGTGTAAATCCTGTCAAATGCTCATGTCTATAGGCACAATAAACTGTTTAGTCGGAAGTACCACCAACAGGCTGGCGGTGCTTCCCATGGAATTAAGACTACGGCGGAAGCGCCGCGGTCGCACCGCCGTAACCGGCGGTTTCCCGCCACTTTGGTCCCACCGGTTCTAATCCCCCAGCAGCGCTGCCCAGGAGATTACGAGTCCCCCTCCCGTCAGCCTTTTCATCCCGGTATGAACCGCCATGAAAAGGCTGGCAGAAAGGGGAGTCGTGGGGCCCCTGAGCTCTGGCATGGGCAGTGGTGGGGCCCCCTGCCACGGCCCCATGGAACTTTTCACTGTCTGCATAGCAGACAGTGAAAAGCACGACCGGTGCAACTGCACCCATCGCACCACCGCAACAGCGGCGGCTCCATTTGCAGCCAGCTCCCGTGTTGCGGCCGACATCCCCGCTGGGCCGCCAGGGGATCTCCAAATGGCCACCGCGGGAGTGCGGCCGCATTGGCGGCCGTGCGGCGGATACAACTTGGCGGGTGGCCAACTTTGCTGCCCGCCAAAGTTGTAATGAGGGCCCATATATTGTTACTTACATAATAAAGTACACAGCAGTAATGTCATACCCATGCTGCCCATTCCAGGGTCTACCCCGTGCCTGTGTTACAATAGCTGCAATGCCACCTTGCAACATCTCAACTGTCATACTGCTAAGACAACAGCATTGAGGGGGAGGACATATGTGTCTAGCTAGTGAAACACACCCGCACAGTCATAAGAGGAAATGGAACACTTCCAGGCCATCAGTGCAATGCAATGTAGCACACATTGACAAACATCAACATGACACACTACCAATGCTGACACCTGTATCATGTCATACCAATGTGTTGGACTTTTTTGCTTATAGCAGGGTCATCCCCAATCTTTTTGCCTCCTGCCTCCTATTTTTTTCTAACCTGTTGCTGTTGGCTTTTGAACTCTGAGCACTTTACCACTGCTAACCAGTGCTAAAGTGCATTTGCTCTCTGTGTAAAACTGTATGTAATTGGTTTATCCATGATTGGCATATTTGTTTTACTGTTAAGTCCCTAGTAAAGTGCACAAGAGGTGCCCAGGGCCTTTAAATCAAATGCTACTAGTGGGCCTGCAGCACTGGTTGTGCCACCCACATAAGTAGCTCTGTAATCATGTCTCAGACCTGCCATTGCAGTGTCTGTGTGTGCAGTTTTAACTGTAAATTCGACTTGGCAAGTGTACCCACTTGCCAGGCCTAAACCTTCCCTTTTCTTACATGTAAGGCACCCCTACGGTAGGCCCTAGGTAGCCCCAAGGGCAGGGTGCAGTGTATGGATAAGGTAGGACATATAGTAATGTGGTTTATATGTCCTGACAGTGAAATACTGCCAATTTCGTTTTTCACTGTTGCAAGGCCTGTCTCTCTCATAGGATAATATGGGGGCTACCTTTAAATATGATTAAAGTGTAGATTCCCCTAGAGAGTAGATGGACATGTGGGGTTTAGGGTCCCTGAACTCACAATTTAAAAATACATCTTTTAGTAAAGTTGATTTTAAGATTGTGCGTTTGAAAATGCCACTTTTAGAAAGTGAGCATTTTCTTGCTTAAACCATTCTGTGACTGCCTTGTTTGTGGATTCCCTGTCTGGGTCAGTTTGACAGTTGGGTTGTTTTTCACCTCGCACTAGACAGTGACACAAAGGGAGCTGGGGTGTAACCTGCATTTCCTGATTAGCCATCTCTGCTAGGAGGGAGGGGTGGAGTGGTCACTCTCATCTGAAAGGACTGTGCCTGCCTCTGACAATACAGACTCCAACCCCCTGGTGTGTGTCTGAGGCCTTGCCTGGCCAAGGCAGGATTTCACAAGTAGGTGCGAGTCCCCTTTGAAGAAAGGTGCCTTCAAAGACTAAAATGGGTATAAGAAGGGCACCCAAATCTACAGACTTTAGAAACACTTCTGGAACCAAGAGTAACCTCTGCCTAGAGAAAAGCAGATAGCTGAGGAAGAAGTGCTGCCCTGCCTGTGACTGTGCTTTGTGGAGCTTTCCTGCAGTGCTGCTTCTGCCAGAGTAAGAGGGCAAAGACTGGACTTTGTGTGCCTTCCATCTTGTGAAGAAATCTCCAAGGGCTTGATTTAGAGCTTGCCTCCTGTTGTTTGAAGTCTCAGGGACAGCAAAGACTTCTCTCTGCCAGCACCTGGAGTCTCTGGAGAGACTCCTCCTCTGACAAGTGGTGCCCTATCCAGTTCCTGGGCCCTTGAAAGGAAAGCTGGTGGAAATCCAAGGAAATTGACTTCGAACGACTCCGGACCGAAGCCGCTGCTGAATCCGGTGATGCCGCCTGCATCAGACGCCGTGACCTTCGCTGGAACGCGATGCTCTTCGCAGGCCCGACGCCGCTGCAGCCCCGCTGAAGTCCGCGACTCCGTGGAAGTCGCCGCACCACGTCGTGACGACGCCGCTCGAAGTGCACGAATTCAACGTTTTGCACAGACGCCGCGATCCCCGACTTCGCGCATCGGCTTGTTTTCACTCTTCACCAAAGGTACTGTACTTGGGGGTCTACACGACTCCGTGTCTGGCGCCGCTGGTGTCGGCTTGTTGGGATCGACTCCGTCACAACGCCGTGTTAACATCTCATCGAAGCATTTTTGTTTCTAAGCGCTATTTTTGAGTTTAACCTCTAAAACTTCATTGTGACTTGTGTATGTTGGATTTTTGTCGTTTTGGTCTTGTTTTGTTTAGATAAATATTTCCTATTTTTCTAAACTGGTGTTGTGTCATTTTGTAGTGTTTTTCATTAAGTTACTGTGTGTGTTGGTACAAATAGTTTACACCTAGCACTCTGAGGTTAAGCCTACTGCTCTGCCAAACTACCAAGGGGGTAAGCAGGGGTTAGCTGAGGGTGATTCTCTTTTACCCTGACTAGAGTGAGGGTCCTTGCTTGAACAGGGGGTAACTTGACTGTCAACCAAAGACCCAATTTCTAACACAATGCAATACATGGTATGTGTTAGGTCTCAGCAACATATAGGTGTATGTGAAATATCATAGACTGGGTCAGTCCCATATTGTCATGTGTGGTGCAAGTGGCATCAGAACATTGCAAGGCTCCACCATGCTAATGGAAGCAGAGGGAGAGGTGAGTAGGACAAGAAGGTGGGAACACACACTTTGGACAGAACCCACACCTAGAGGATGTGATGCTGACAATTCCCCAAACTGACCACACTACATGTGACATGCAGGTGGGGCATAGGCCTGTGATAATGCCAATATTAATGACAGGAACAATGAACAGGAACCAAGATTACAATGTTCCACAAATAGGAAGTCAGTGACGTCACATTACAACTGGCACAAAACAGACGCACTAATTGTACAATAAATCATTGCAGAGGACGCTGGCTCTCCTGTGGATATGCCTGTCCTGTATTACCCTGATGACATGGATGACGAGCTGACTACCATTAGCCAGGAAACCCTCCAAGATGTCCTGGGAACCCTGCAGACCCCACCTTCAGTCGCAAGGAGGAGCACAGATGTAGCAGCCAACACAGAGGACCCACCCACCACCCCAATGGTACAACCTGCCAGCTCAAACACAGATGAGGACTCTGATGACACTGGTACCACCTTTGAGAGGAAAGTAGTGGGAGTACAGCGGGAGCTGGCCAACGAGGTGCGGTGGGGATGCAAAATATGCCAGCTGGCCTTGAGGGGATGCACATGTGCATGATGACATCCACAGAACAGTCAGCAGCCATGCAAGTCCAACAATCCCTACTGCAATGACTACAACAGTGTGTGAGGGACTTTAACACAGCAGTTAGGGAGTTGCCACAACACCTGGCATCCCAAACATTTCACTGTATGCATGACTACAATCATGACCCCCTCAGGGCCAACCTGGCTGCCTACCAAAGCGATGTAGCTGCTATACTCAATAACCAGCAGCTCCTCCTTGCTGCAGTTATGCCCTTAATAGCCCCATAGTTGGCAGCTACCGGGAATTCAGAGTCCCCTTTATCAAACACTGATGTGTGTGTTGCCCACTCAAACCCACCACCACCAAGGGCAGAGGAGACTACACATACATCAGAAGATGAAGACATGGAACAGATCACCTTCAGCCGTAGGAATACCCGGTAGCACCAGTCCATGCCACATGGGCAGTGATTTTCCAATGTCCTGTGCTTGATAACATGCCAGTCTTGCTACAGTTGGTAACATGCACTGTTCTCCAACACACTGTTTACCTTACCACTATGGACTGCAATTGTCCCTCACTACCTAATTGGCAATTCATGTTCCTCTGCACTGAATGACACTCCTTTACAGCATGTCAATGACATGTCCCTCACCATTGCATTTGTGTTGCGTCACAATAGAAGGCGTCACACTAATGGACTTACAATCCTGGACTATGTAAATATTGCACTACAGCACTTTAAAATAAACAGCACCTACACAACCACTTTGTCTCTGTGTAATGTGACACATCAACTGTGCAAGAATTTTGTGATGTATGTAACATGTCAATGGCCACAGAATGTCAATCTAATAGTGTAGAAGGAATGTGGGCTGATATCTATGCACAAGGGTCTGGATTTTATCATCATCTGAGCTGCCTTTGGCTTATTTCTGAAGTTAAAGCATCACAAACAGTATAATGCTGTGTAGAAATGTATATGTCAGGCCCAAAGTACCTACAAGATGAAACTCAATGCTGCCCACATCCCCTACAAGTCAATCATTATGTATTTGACATATGACTCTAAACTTTATTCCCACACCCACACCATACAGCAGGAATGGATGTGTATGAGTGTTTGTACAATAACATCACCTAGGAGTACAATGTAATAAATCATAGGTGTGATTTATGTATACTGAACTTCGTACAATTATGACACCACTCAGTTTATCAGAGTTCACATGAACATCAGGCTGCAGGCAGACATCCCACAGTGCCCAAGATTCCAACACAGGACTCAAACGCTGACAGATTTAAAATCACACCAATCTTCCAATACATTGGGAACCATAGTTACCTTGAGTGGTGGGTCCAATGAATGGCAGATGCATAGAGAAGTAGCTTTGTTGTAGCTGCCAATGTGACAGCTCATTTGGAAGGGGGGAATAACCATTTCAAGAATGGGATGTGGATGCAGGATGAAACACACAGGCAAACACAAATTTGACATTGTACACTCATACAAAGGCCCTGATCCCCAAGCATATAACTCAAACTGCAAAGGAGTACAACAAACTTTATTATATATGTATGAAAGGAAACTTAAACTCTGTCAAACACCTAAACTAACCTAACCTATCCTAACTATACATTACCCACAACTGGCCCTAACTACCTTAAGCTAAACGTACTTACCACATGTAACTAAACCCTCTAAACATCAATCCCCCACCCCCTTATGTGATGGGACACATGTAGGACAACATATACTAACCTAAACACATACTAACTAATCCTAAGCTACTATATGGAATGGTTTCTTACCTGTAACTCCAGTTCTCTCGTAGGTGTATTTCCATGATAGTCATAAGCAACACTCCCTCCTCCCCGGTGGAGCCTTCGCTGGTAGGGACGGAATAGTTTTCGTTGTTCCTTTGGGCGTTCGATGCCTACCGCTTTTAAAGTGTCTAGCTCAGACTTCATTCTTGGCATCTCGTCATCGGCATGAGAGCCGAACAAGGTGGAGCCTGAGAATGGTAAATTCTGAATACTCTGCTGTGCTTCTGGTTTGAGAGATGTCAATCGCAACCAAGCGTGTCGTCTTAAAGCTACTCCATGAGCGTAGTTATGTGCCGACAGCACCGAAGAATCAGCAGCAGCGCTTATCACCTGGTTGGAAACCATGGCACCCTCACCCACGACCTCCAAGAAATCTTCCCTTTTGTCTTTGGGTAGATGCTCCGCAAACTGTAGCATAGAGTCCCAAAGAGGACGATCATATCTTCCTAATAAAGCAGTAGCACTGGCTGCTTTCATTGTGATGGCTGCGGTAGAGCATACTTTTCGGCCTGCAGCATCGATCTTTTTGCTCTCCTTGTCCGGAGGTGAGGAGGAAGACGGAGACGTAGAGTGTAATTTCTTTGCCGCTACTATAACCACCGAGTCCGGCACTGGGTCGACCTTAGGAATAGAGGGTCTTACTCCGGTGGGCGATACTTTTTAATAAGCCTGGAAGGAGCAGATTTAGTTGTGGCCGGTGTCAGAAAAATATCCATTGCCGGTTCAAGAAGACCCGGGACCAGTGGAAGTAAAGGTCTTGAGGATGTTCTCTGGTGTAAAGTCTCGAAAATCACCGAGGTCGATGGGGCGGGTACCGCCAGCGGGATATTTAGTTTGGTCACCCGGCGCACTAGGACCTCTTGGAAGGTATTCACGTCATCAATGGGGGACACTCTCGGGGACGGTGAGTCCGACAGGGTTGGAGAGTAATCCCGTGTAGACGAAGAAGAATGTCTATGACATGAATGTAAAGATCTCTGAAGTGACTCATGTCGATGGTGCCGAGAGGAAGACGAACGTCTAGAGGAATGCCTGGAATGTCTTATGAATTCCGCTGGAGTCACCGGAACAGACTCTGAAGGGGGAGCCGGAAGAGGAGCCGTAGGTGTTACCGGTGTCTGCGGCAACGGCGGCTGTTGAGGGGACAGCTGAGGCGAAGCTGGAAGTAGGATGAGTGAGGCAGAGGATTCTGAAGTGGTATAAACCCTTCTAGGCCTCTTTGACTGTCGCCTCGACGTCGACACACTCCTCGACGTCGAAGTACGGTGACGGCGGGTGCCTCTTGGCGTTGATTCCCCTCGTCGCTGAGATCCTCTCGACGACGATCTTGCTCAACGTCGTTGTGGTGACGGCGACCGTCTTCGACGGCGAGCACTCTCCCTCGACGCCGATCGTCCTGACGACGGTGACCCGGACCAAGATCTTCTCGACGGCGAGCGTCCACGCCATCCCGACGGCGAAACGGCTGTCGACGTCGAGTGATGCCTCTTTCTCGACGGTGAGCCGGTCCTTGACGGCGAGCATGTTGGTGCCGTTCCTGGCCTCGACGTCGATGCCCTCAACGTCGTCGGAGACCTATGCCGTTTATGAGCAGGTCTGGCCGAAGTTGCAGAGGAAACAGGGTGAGCCCTGGTAGAAGACTGACCTTCTCCTCGCTCTGTGGCAGATTGACCACTTCTTCTCCTGTCCTCAAATTTCTCCCTATCATGAAGGGTTCTTCTGGAGAAAGTTCTACAGATGTCACAGGAGTCAGGCTTGTGGCTGGATGGAAGGCAAATTATACAGACCTGGTGTGGCTCTGTTTTAGCCTTTTTTCTGCCACAAGAAGGACATTTATCAAAAAGTTAAGGCATTCTAAAATATAAAAACCTTAAATTTCTGTCAGAATTTGACAGAAAGGTTAGCAAATGTTCACTCAAAATTAAAAACGTTGAGTGAAATTGAAATTCAAAAGGTTTCAATTGAATTTTCTGTCAAAAAAATTTTGTGAGGTAGAGCTCAATGCTTCAGGGTCCTGTCAGAAGGAGCAGGAAAAAAGAATGAGGCAACTACCTTTTGCTGTGCATGATGGGATACAGGAAGACTTTACTTTCTTAAAGGCACAGCTCTATTTACATTCTGTATAATAGCAGCCTATGGGCTACACTGCCCTGCATTGTTTTATTCTCATGAAAGGTGTAAATAAAGTATGAGAATGTATTTTTTATTACATTTCTAGAATAAATGGGTGTTTGAACGTGAATTTACACTACAGCTGTTTTCTTTTCAACAATTTGGCCTGTGTAGCTGTTCACATAGGCTGCACAGTGTTATTCTTAAGTGGTTTTTGACAGACCTTTTTCAAAGGGCTGGTATCTGCACTTAAGAATATACTTCACATCAGTGCTCCGGGGTCCCCGCAGGCACGCGGAACTATTCAGTGCTTATGACTATACAGGGAGTGCAGAATTATTAGGCAAGTTGTATTTTTGAGGATTAATTTTATTATTGAACAACAACCATGTTCTCAATGAACCCAAAAAACTCAATATCAAAACTGAATATTTTTGGAAGTAGTTTTTAGTTTGTTTTTAGTTTTAGCTATGTTAGGGGGATATCTGTGTGTGCAGGTGACTATCACTGTGCATAATTATTAGGCAACTTAACAAAAAAGAAATATATACCCATTTCAATTATTTATCATTACCAGTGAAACCAATATAACATCTCAACATTCACAAATATACATTTCTGACATTCAAAAACAAAACAAAAACAAATCAGTGACCAATATAGCCACCTTACTTTGCAAGGACACTCAAAAGCCTGCCATCCATGGATTCTGTCAGTGTTTTGATCTGTTCACCATCAACATTGCGTGAAGCAGCAACCACAGCCTCCCAGACACTGTTCAGAGAGGTGTACTGTTTTCCCTCCTTGTAAATCTCACATTTGATGATGGACCACAGGTTCTCAATGGGGTTCAGATCAGGTGAACAAGGAGGCCATGTCATTAGATTTCCTTCTTTTATACCCTTTCTTGCCAGCCACGCTGTGGAGTACTTGGACGCATGTGATGGAGCATTGTCCTGCATGAAAACTATGTTTTTCTTGAAGGATGCAGACTTCTTCCTGTACCACTGCTTGAAGAAGGTGTCTTCCAGGAACTGGCAGTAGGACTGGGAGTTGAGCTTGACTCCATCCTCAACCCGAAAAGGACCCACAAGCTCATCTTTGATGATACCAGCCCAAACCAGTACTCCACCTCCACCTTGCTGGCGTCTTAGTCGGACTGGAGCTCTCTGCCCTTTACCAATCCAGCCACGGGCCCATCCATCTGGCCCATCAAGACTCACTCTCATTTCATCAGTCCATAAAACCTTAGAAAAATCAGTCTTGAGATATTTATTGGCCCAGTCTTGACGTTTCAGCTTGTGTGTCTTGTTCAGTGGTGGTCGTCTTTCAGCCTTTCTTACCTTGGCCATGTCTCTGAGTATTGCACACCTTGTGCTTTTGGGCACTCCAGTGATGTTGCAGCTCTGAAATATGACCAAACTGGTGGCAAGTGGCATCGTGGCATCGTGGCAGCTGCACGCTTGACTTCTCAGTTCATGGGCAGTTATTTTGCGCCTTGGTTTTTCCACACGCTTCTTGCGACCCTGTTGACTATTTTGAATGAAACGCTTGATTGTTCGATGATCACGCTTCAGAAGCTTTGCAATTTTAAGAGTGCTGCATCCCTCTGCAAGATATCTCACTATTTATGACTTTTCTGAGCCTGTCAAGTCCTTCTTTTGACCCATTTTGCCAAAGGAAAGGAAGTTGCCTAATAATTATGCACACCTGATATAGGGTGTTGATGTCATTAGACCACACCCCTTCTCATTACAGAGATGCACATCACCTAATATGCTTAATTGGTAGTAGGCTTTCGAGCCTATACAGCTTGGAGTAAGACAACATGCATAAAGAGGATGATGTGGTCAAAATACTCATTTGCCTAATAATTCTGCACTCCCTGTACATGGAAATCCCCTACGAGAGAAATATTGTTTTATATTTTTCTAATTTTTTTAATAAACATAAACCCCAACATCAACCCCCACCCATAAACCAACATATAATAACATAACTCCCCCCACCCCAACCCACTTATCCTAACTAAACTAACAGCCTACTCTAACCTATCACTAAGCCCCCTAAACCCACTAAAAAACAGTATGAGGAAAGAGGAGGGAGGGGACAGAATTAGGGGTGAGAAATTACCCTCCTCAGTATTTTTTTTATCGATCGCAGTCTCCTGCTGTTGCGGGCCACCTCCTGCTTTAGACTCTCCATGCGCTGCAACATACATTGCAGGTCACGTTGGAGGTTGCGGAAAGCTGCCATGTCCATTACTCCCGCTGTGGTGATCTGAGTAGCACTTGATGTTGCAGGTGCTGGTGCTGTGGTTGGAGGTGGTGGTGCAGATGGTGCTGCTGTTGGGCCTTATGCTGAGGAGGTCGAGGGACCAGCTCGAGTGGCTGTCATCCCAGTGTCCACTGTGCTTGGAGTTGGTGTGGTGGCGGCTGTTGTGGCCAATGGTTGCCCCACTTGGCTAAAAGCCCTTGATGCCCCTGTGGCTCTCTCGTGACGATACCGCCTAGCCATCATACGGTACCCAGCCTCAACATCGAGGATGTGTCTGTACCGCACTGCCTGCCGCTGAAATTCACGGATTTCCTGTGCATTCATGTGGGCAGCTGTAAAAATAGAGACTGGCAAACATTAGTGACATCATTGTGTGATAAATGTATAGATGATAATCTAACACTCCCTCACAAATAGCACATGCAGTTCAAATCACAGTACAGATGATAGAATGTCCCTGAGGAATGACATGCCAACGCAGCCTACCCATCAACTGTCTAACAGCACAGCAATGCACAACAAGGTGTGTACTTAATTAACTGATCTGTGCATTTATGTAGTGCTATTGGTCACATAACAAATATTGCAAGTACTCAACATGTGGCAGGCCAACTAATCCCTATCTTCCGGATCAAATTCAAGACACACAAGACCTGTGATTTGTATAGGGAAATGGCAGGATGGTATGCAGTTGGTAATCATAAGGAGGCATTGTAGTTTGGCACACATGAATGCTTGAATTACATGCCTGTCATCTAAACTGTGACCAGCACACCTAGCTACAAATATTGTCTCCCCCTAACCCTGTGCCTCAGGGAGGATGGGCATGCAATACATATTTTCAAACATCAAGGAGAACCACAAAGCTTTGTCCAGCTGTACATAGTTTTAGTCAGTGTACCACAGGTAAGGAGGCCTGCCAACTAGGACTGAGCCAACCATTGGACAATCACATCTACATTCATGTTTCTATTTGTGGACAACCATCAACATCAGATCTCACTGACACATTTCCTAAATCAACCACATTGATGCAAGCACCCATCTGGCCTTGACCTGCATGCACGGCTATGACATATCACTCAAGTGCCACCTAAATGGAGTACAACATGTGGAGCTAGATGCTTTGGGAAAGTCACCCATTCAGTCCTACATATTTATTGCTTAACAGGGTTGCACAAGTTTGTGTGTAAAACTGACGCATCACTGTTTTGTGTGAATTAAGGTATGACTTGCTGACTAAATTATGACACTGGCCACCTCCAAATCAATTTTTGGCAGACATGTGGCTACAAATCACCTTGTTCACCTGCCCATGCCTATTGTGCAGCACGCGACTCCCAATATATGACTCTCTGCCAGTGAATGTCTAACTCTTCCATGGAACACTATGTCAATCTCCTGTCAAGTCATATATCAGATCATGTGCCAGCTCATCATATCCTGCAATGAGTCCAGCACACAGGAGTCAATCACACAACAGCTGCAAACGCAACACAGGACAAACATTTTCACACTTACTGCATACATCTGGGTCCTTGAATCAAGCCACTTCACCTATGGTGTAGGGGGCTAGTCCACCTGTAAAACATGGAAGGGAGATATGTGCTCAATGTCTGCTCACTGTACAAAAGTTGGAACAACACATCACTGTGTGTGACATTTCATATGATAGAGTTGCACATCAGGCATGTAGACACCCCAACAGACATACCACTGCAAACATGCATTGACACTGTCACTCCAGTGAGGGATAGACACATGTATGCACACATGCACTGGCCCTAACAGTCATGTGGTGCCAAACATGATACCTCAATTTTGTGGATGATACATTCCAGATGGTACTCCATTTCATCTTTTATAATTGGGAGACACATGCAATGCTACATTCCTGGTGCACTGCAATACCAGTGACTCAGGTATTGTGGCTTGTGCATCAAGGGACAATGAGTAACTGTGTGATGGCCACGTGGGTTGATTTGCTTTCATGAATTATTGTGCTTTCAGTGGTCCATAATAGGTGTGCCAGTGTTATATATAGGTTACATATGCCACATTGGCAGTGTACCCTAAGCCGTATATGCACCCTATGACAACATGATGGCAGGGATCCTGTGAGTTAATTGATGACAATGTTACGCTAAACATGGATTGGGCACTTTTCTGTTTCAAAACTGCAAAATGATGTAAGACAGTGTCTTAGTTGATAATCGTTGACAGAATGCATGGGCACAGGTGTAGTCATTGCACCTGAAATGTGTCACTCTGGGCCATGTGTACCTATATCAGTTATTGTGAATCACACATTGACAGATTCCTCAACTTAAAATTAGCAAGTAGGTGATCAGAGGTAGTACACCCGAACAGACACTGTTCGCTAATGAAAAATGGGGTAGCAAATGTCCTACTTCTGCAATCATGATGAGGTAGGTCTCTATTTGAAAACACCTTGGGAATGGCGGCACTCACAGGAATGCTGGCCTGCTGAGCTCAGCAGACCACCGTGTCTGTGACTGCCTTCATACTGAGAAGTTTACATTTGTAGAAATGCTGCTATATTTCAGCAGGGGTGTACCGAAAGTAATTTAACAACCTATTTCTTCACTAAAATAGTATCATGGAAGCAGTTAGTGGTCCCTTGCACAACATCATGCTCAAAAATTGTTTGTGACCATGCATTCACAAAGATCAGGGGTATGCACCAAAGTGACACAAATGGCAACTGCGATAACTCAGTCCCAGCAATTGTGACCAAGCAAAAAATATTGTTGGGCCCTGCTACTCAATGATAGTATTTCAATGCCTACTCCGAAATGCACAAGATGACCCTGTTTTGTGATAATGCAATCTGGTAGCATAATGGCCCATTTGGGTCTGGCCACTTAAATGATTATTTGTCCATACGTAAACACACAGAAACAGTGAACTTAGGCCCAGATGTGTAATTTATTTTGTGTTGCATTTGCTTCATTTGTTGACACAAGAGCTGCGGAATTTAGCAAAATAAATTTGACTTGTCGCAAGTGTGCGCTACTTTTGCGTCCAGAAATTACGCAAATGCAGCACAAACAAAGTAGAAATATGGGCCTACGACAATTGTGAAGGTTATGAAGAGCTTGGTACGTATGGCCCTAAATGCTGTTCGGACATGGTTCCACAAAACTGTGGACTACATTGTTTCCATGTATTACCATATGAAATACATCTCATTCCTGGTACACTCGCAGTTTGTTCAACTTACATTCCACATGTCCACAAACATTGCATGCAGCATGTCACAACGTCTGCTACTGTCGCTCCAGAGCATTGTACTGTACACATTTGTTCATTTGGTACTCACCAACAGGGCAAAATCACCACACCCAGGTGGTCTAGCAGGTCCTGCTCTCGGGCCACCAGGTCAGCCCAGCGATGCTTCAGCTGGTGATCATTACGGTGGGTGTTGAAAATGCACCTCAGGTGGAACAGCACCTTTTCCCACCTCAGCCAGCTTGCCTCCGTGTGATACCCCTGTATCACACGCACCCAGCCTTCAACATAAAGGGGAGGAAGTGGCACACCAGCCACACAAATGCCCCTAGCTCGTCCTCACCCATGTGCCCCAGCCGTGGACTTCCCGACACCACATCAAAACAATAATTCAAAGGGAAAAAGGGAAAAACAGGGAAAGGAGATAGAAAAAGGAAATGTATCTAACCCAAAGACACCCCAAACAAACCCAACTAATACTACCCACAAACAGACTCCCAACAGTACAAAGACAAATCTAAATACAATTAATGACACAAATAATACTTACACAGGATACACAAGACACTTACCAAACACCAAAAGACAATATATAGAGCACACAGGAGACAAAATCACAAAATCCACACAGAGACAATCCAAAACACAGTCACACAGTCTAGAATAATCATAACTGGAAAGTGAAAGTACACCCACTGTACCATTTCTGCAAACAGGATATCCTATTCAATCACTTCCTGTCTCATTTGCGGACCGTTTTTTGTCTTGTGTGTAAATGTTTGATGCTTACGGGTTTGCGTCAATATTTTTTGATGCACATACATTAAAATCCCACGCATTCATGGATCAATACATTTTCAATGGATATCCGCAGGCCTGGGGTGTGCTGGTGGAATTAACGCTAGGGACCAATTGATGTATAATGTGCATGAGTGTCATTTTTTGATGCATATGTGTCATTTTTTGATACGTTTGCATCAAAAATTCTGTCTTAAACTGTGTTTGCGTCATTTTTTAAATTTTAACATGCATGCAGCCTATAACTAGACAAAGATAGGATGATATGACCTGCAGTATGTGTTCTAGTGTTTGGGCACATGTGGCAGACCATACTACTGCGGCCCATAATACTCATGTTGATGTGCAGGATTAACTGATGCAACAGCAGTACAAACTTTGGAAGTTAAATTGGATTTTTCAAGTTTGCGCAGGTGTTGCATCAATAGAGGACAGCAAGGCTACGCTACTAAAAAATGAATCATGGCCTGTGTGTTTTGAGTGAGAATTGTTTGTTAAAATGATTTGTGTGCCTGTGTGGGAACATCATGCAAAAACATTTGGCGTAATGCTCATGAATGTGTTACAAATGGGTATGACCATCAGATGCCAATCAGTGAGGTACATCAGTCATGATATGTGTTTGTAATATATGTTGCCTCTTATGCTGTGTGTACTTGCTTGACATTGGGTACAATACATTTCCCATGACTAACTATACACAGGAAAGATCGAGGACGGCTGATGAGTGCTATGTCAGATATGTTATCCCTCACATCTCATGAAATGTTGGCTACCACTTCATGGTCACTTGTGTGTATACTACCCATGAGTCAGGCATTTGAACATGCTAGGTAGGTACAGTGTTTGTGACACAGAGTCTCAAATCCAATCATAACATTGTTATGTACACCACAGTTTGACTAATGTAAATGACCTATGTTTCTCCTGTGGTTGTGGTGGACCAGCAGACCATGCTGCATGTGTTCACATATTTCCAGTGGTTCACTGCACAAAAGTGTCCAGTTCAAGTGTGTGGCCATGTGTACCCTGTGTCAGTATTGGCCTCCATGTTGTAACTGTTACGTGCAGGTCTAGTCAGGAGTCTGTGGAGCCAACCCTTGAATTAACCGGGTATCCTTCAAAGCAGATTTGACCTAAAGCCAAAGATTAGGTAACAGCATACAAGTGGATAGGGCAGCTATGGTACAGCAGAAATTTCAGAAGGGTGACGACAGAGTAACCTTGGTGTGGTCAAATACATTATGGATCAGTAATAGAAAATCAGGCAGGTTTTCATCACAGGGTAGGGCTCTGAAATTCCCACCGCAACAGGGAACATCAGTGCCTCTGTGCTGATTAATCTCACAGCTAGTCACCACGCAAGCCCCATAAAAAGGTGGCGGCAGAAGTGAATCTGTGTCTGGACCGTCAGGGCACAAACATGTATTGTCCTTATATACACATTAGCAGCCCTTGTTTGTTGGGATGGAGGCACAGTACCAAATCCAGGCATACAGCCATAGCACACTGTCAATGTTTGGCACTAATGAATACATGCAAACCAGACAAGGGATGGGGGCTGGATTCACCCCTTTGAAAACATGTCCCAGAACAAATTAAGATAAGAAAACAAATTAAACTATTCTATACATTTGAGGACTGATCGTAGACCTACCAGACAATACCCTAAGAGGAAACGGAGGGCATGGAAACCAACTATGAGGCAAATGTAGCCACAGGAAACGTCTCTGGTTAACGCAAAGACTGGAACCAGTCTGGCTAACAGGATGCAGGCTCTGTCGGGAACAAACATGAACAAGGCAAATAGACAGTGAGCAGAGTCTGACTGGAACAAGCAGGAACAACACTGTGGAAACAAAGAGCAGTTTCTTGTGTATTCTGCACTGTTACACAATCCCACGAGGGCTCTGGTACACAAATGAATTGTACTCCAATGCACTACAAAGAGATTCAGGAAATGGCAGCTTCTAAGCAGTTCCAGGCAGCAGCAAGGGCAGGGCAGTCAAAAGGCTGGGCAGCATGAGGGTGCTCACAGGTGTGTGCAGCTTCATTCTCTCACAAGTCCTGGAGTTGAGAATCCAGTATAAGGGGCCAACCAGACCTTTCACATGGAAAGCAATGGACAGCAGATTACAGGTCTTACCGACTACCAGACAGTGCATTATAGGACCTGAAGACCATGCAGACTGATGAACTAAAACTATGGCATGCCATACTGAAGAGGGAAGCACACAGGAGTCAGAATAGGTGAGTGTAGATGATGATTCCCAGGGTACATATAGTCCTTTTACAGTGCCCCCTAGAGAAGGGCGGGCAGAGACTTAAAACATGGCAGTGGCAGGACTTATTACCTGGAATGGACTGCGCAGGGCATGTCTTGTGAGCAATGCTGGTCATACCTGGGGCACCTGTGCTATCCATTTTCAAGTTTGATGCACTTCTTGTCACACATGCTCCTTGCAGGGATAGCTGATGTCACACTTACTGCTGTCAAGGGTCTGGTCATACATTCCTCTTACCAACGCAATAGCACATTCACTGCCTCATGTATGATGCACTTTTTTACCTTATGATTGATGGTGTCTTAGTTGGGTGTCATATGCTGCAATGGACCATGTTGGCAACATGGATGTGTCTCATAGCTGTGGTCCTATGAAATTGCCCTTCAAATGTGAGATAGACAGGATCTATTTCATAAAAACTGTGTGTGATGTTTGCTGTACATTCATACCCATCAAATGTGATGTGGCATCTGAAGTATGCTAATTTCTGCAATGCTCCATGAGGCAATAATCGGATTAGGATTCCTAGAGATCATGTGATGCATAAATAATTAACCAGAGCATGATTGAGTGATAAAGTGAGGTGTTTAATTCCATATCATAACAAGGTGGTGAAAGTGACTTTAGTTGACAAAAATGTTGTACTATATGTTGTCTGCGACGCTATCCTGCAGCTGTGTTAGGATGTTCCCCCTCATTTTCCCGGACAGCATCCTCATCCTCCTCCTCCTCCTCTTCAGGCAGTTGTTGTTCAGGTTCAAATAGGGGAATGTTCCTCCTAACATAAATGTTGTACAGGATGGCACAGGTCAAAATGATCTTGCAGACCATTTCTGGGGAATATAGAAGGCTGCCTCCGGTGATGTCCAGGAACCTGAATCTGGATTTCAGGGTGCCAAAAGTCCGTTCAACTATGGTGCGTGTCTACGATGTTCCTCATTATAGGCACGCTCTGCTGCTGTGCTTGGGTTGGCAAATGGGGTCATGATCCATGGCTGGATCCCGTAACCCTGATCAGCTGAAAGAGAAAATGGGGGTAAGTATTTTGTTGTTGGTTGCACCAGGAATGTCACTTTGCATGGCAGTTGTTATCTTGTGTCGTCTGAGACTCATATGTGTTTGTGGTATTGTGTGGGATCCTAGGCTTCAGTGAGGTTCTTTCTGCTTTGGGTTGTTTGACTAGCAAAACTGGTGTTTGGCTAATTGACCTGATATCTCTGGTATATTTAGAAACTTGCAGTTCAGTCTGTATCTCCCATGCGTTATGTAGTGAGAAAGATGTTTCCGTGTGCATTCACTGGAGGTGACATGATACTTCCACACACACAATAGATTCCACTGTGGTGGTAACATGGTTGCACTACATGGCCTGGACATCCCATCCAATTAGACATATGTAATTGCAGGTGAAATGCAACAGTGAGGCCCTTTGATTTGCCTTGGTGACAATGCACAACACATCTCCATAACTTAGCAGCACTGAAGTGTTCAGTATTGACAATGCACAATTATCCCATGTGTGACTGGTTCTATGCAAACCTGTTTTTGTTCCCTCACCGAGTTGGCTCATGTGCAACTGTGCACCTACACTACTGAACTTGCTCCAGGTGAGCTAGCTAAGTTGGTTGTGGGGGTGAAGGTTTTAGTGTAGGAAGGTCCATCCCCCTGTACACCTGTTATGTATATGGGGAATTGTCTCATTCGGTATGTGTAGCAGTGTGCACTTTGCATTAGTGTCACATCAAAATTTTTTCATTGCACAGTCCACTTCCTTATTGTTAGCTGGCAATGTCACCCCAAGAGTGATGTGAAATGTTGGTACTACCTCAGTATTTCCATGTCACCTACATTTGAGTCAGCATCATGCTATGTGTCTCCTGGTGTTTGACTTGCAGCAACACACATTGCACACCACTTTCACAGTACATATTGTTTGGAAAGGTTTGGGATTGACTATGTGGACTTATGTGATACTGAATGGTTCATCTTCCAAGTTGTACTGCCAGTTAAGGCCATGTCATCGTGGTGATTGGTGGTTAGGGGGGTTCGCTGCAGGTTCTGGCTGAAGGCCAGGCCCTGAAGCCAACTCCCTCTGTGTACTGACTTTGGCCGCGTGTGGTTATAGGGGGTTGGCTGCCTGGTGAATTTCAGTTGTTTGTTACTTCAAAATGTTACATTTTAAATGACATTTTCACCTAACTCTAAAGTCCCTTTAACATTGTTTTTTTTAGTGAATTTTTAAGGTTTTTTAATGTAAAGTAAGATATTGTAATTCCTAACTACGACCTCAATTTAACCTTGACATGAGTGATATAATATGTGCATGTTGAGTGTGCGAGTTATTGTGAATATAGGGCACGAGTTACAGTTACCTGACATAACTAGCTCTATTTGATTTGGTGGTTTTGTTTAATTACTACACTATGGGGGTTATTCTAACTTTGGAGGAGTGTTAATCCGTCCCAAAAGTGACGGTAAAGTGACGGATATACCACCAGCCGTATTACGAGTTCCATAGGATATAATGGACTCGTAATACGGCTGGTGGTAAATCCGTCACTTTTCCGTCACTTTTGGGACGGATTAACACCTCCTCCAAAGTTAGAATAACCCCCTATGTTTTAACTCAAATTTTCACCTAACTATAACATCCCTTTAACCAGTTTTTTTCAGTTATTTTCCAATGCAGATTAAGATATTCTTACAATTCCTAATTCTAACGTCACTTTAACCTTTTTTTCACTGAATTTCCATGTTTTTCTTTAACGGAAAGGGCAGTAGCTCTGCTCAAAAATCCCCATGGATGGGGAAATTGCATTTTTTCAGCCTTTGCTTGACAGATAACTCCGAACTCTCACGAAGGAGCTGAGGTGGATAAACTTTTTTTTAAAAGTTTATTGAAAAGTAGTTAAATGCAGCCAGGTTATTAGGAAACCAAAAACAATCTTCCTATGGTAACTAGGTCCTAACTACAACTACATGGTGGCAACCGCCACTGGATGATTTCTATATATAAATGACCTCTGTGCATGACACTGGGTGTACTACCTCTTTCCAAGCTTGTCTCCAGCCCTGCTGAGGCTTCTAAAGAAATTCCAAATACAGTCTCTTTCAAGGTAAATAATGGCAGTCCACCGCTACAAATTCAAAAGGATCTTTCCATCAGTCAGGTGATGGACAGATGATGCCTTCCAGGACTAGAAGAGGCTTTTCTCAAAGCCTGAAGTAAAACAATAAGGCAGTCATAATACTTCCTAATTAGAATGTCCACAAACATGTACAACAGAATCAGCATAAAACAGACCATGTCATTATTGATGTAATACGTGAGGTCATAAGCAGGGCAATGAGAAGCGTAAGTTATAGTTAGGTCTGGTAACTAACTGCTGAATTTCTATGGTTTTGTACAAGTGAAATCTGAGCCTAACTAAACTTCCCTGTAAACTTCGTTTTTTCAGTGAATTTCTAAGTTTTTTTTAATTCCTAACTATAATGTCCCTGTAGCCTTTATTTTTTGTGTTTTTTCCACTGCATTTCTAAGTTTTTTTAATATTCTATTTCCTAACTATGACGTACCCGTAACCTTTGTTTTTTTCATTGAATTCTTATGGCTTTTTATATTCTATTTCGTAACTATAAAGTCCTTGTCACCTTTGTTTTTTCAGTAAATTTCTATGTTTTTTATAATCTATACCCTAACTATAATGTCTCTTTATTAGTTAATGCTCTGCAGATGTCTGTGATCACTGGGGCTGCTGCTGGCAATAGTGCTGCTGGCGGCGGTGGAGATAGCGGTGCTAGCAGTGGTGGGGGGAGGCTCCAGCCCTTCCCCTGCAGCCTCGGACAGCTGCCAACAGGGACTGCTGCTGCTGGCAGTGGTGCTGCTGGCGGCAGTGCAGGTGGTGGTGATGGCCACGGTGCAGGAGGCGGTGCTGGCTGCAGTGTACGTGGCAGTGCTGGCAGTGGTGGGGGGAGGTTCCAGCCCCTCCTCTGCAGCCTCCGACGGCTGCAGTGCCATGGCTGGTGTTGTGTGCCCCTTTCTGCCCTTGGCAGATGGTGGTGCCTCCTTGCTTCTGCCAGCTGGTGTTCCTTTACTGCCCTTGCTGGCTGGTGGTGCCTCCTTACCCTTGCTGGCTGGTGGTGCCTTCTTACCCTTGCTGACTGGTGGTGCCTCCTTCTCCTTGCTAGGTGGCGGCCTCTTCTTGGCTTTGGCAGGTGGTGCTGGCACACTGGCTGTGCTGACGGGTGCCTCCTTGGGGCCTCTGACACCTGCATTAGCTTTAGAAACCACAGTGGCTGTGGACTGGGTGGCTGAGGTGCTGGGCTGGATTCTGGCCACCCTGGCCCGAAGTGAAGGACGGAGGAGGGGTAGGGAATAGGTCAATGTTAGCGAGGAAAAGCTTCTTAGGGACAGTGGGGCGGGAAGAGGATGAAGGTTTGGGAGTGGAGGAAGAGGGAGTGGTTGTTGGACGGGTCTGCCTGCCGTGTTTGGGTGCAGGTGCATGGGCTGGATGCTGTTTTGAGGTGGATGGCTGTTGGGTGTCTGAGTGCTTGCGTTTGTGTACTTTGGGAGGAGGGGGGCACAGACACAGTGGGAGAGGACACAAATGACGTGTGCATGGATGTGGGGGTGGTGACTGCCTGTGAGGGGCATGTAGTGATAGGCGTGCTGGTGATGGAGGTAGTGGATGAGGATGTAGTGCATGCAGGTGTGAGTGGAGACGCAACTGGGAGGGAGGTGGACGATGAGGAGGAGGGGGACACAGTGAAGGCAGTGGATGATGGTGTGTCTGCATCTGGATGGTGCTTGTGTGAGTGCCTGTGGGATGAAGTGTGGTGCTGGTGTTTGTCTGAGCCACTTCTGTGTGTTGATCTGGGTGCATGCTGGTCTGAAGGTGTGCTTGGGATAGGCTGGGGTTGAGGGGATTGGGACTGGGTAGAGGAAGTTGGAGGGGGGGCGGCTGGAGACAGGGACACTGGCTTCCAGAGCCTGGAATGCTCTCTGTTGGGCCACCACATCAGAGTGAATGCCCTCCAGGCATGCATTTGTTTGTTGCAAATGCCCTGCTAGACCCTGGATGGCATTCAGTATGGTTGACTGCCCAACAAAGAGGGATCTCAGGAGGTCAATAGCCTCCTAACTGAGGGCAGCAGAGCTGACTGGGGCAGGGCCTGAGGTGCCTGGGGTGAAGGCGGTGCCCACCCTCCTGGGTGAGCTGGCACGGGAAACTCGCTGAGGGGCTGCTGGGAGGGCGGTGCTGGTACAGGGGTGGCGGCTGTACCTGTAGCTGAGGTGGGCACAGATGTGTCCCCCACTGCCAGGGAGCTTCCATCGGAGGAGGAGTCGCTGTTGGTAGTGTCCCCTCCTGTCTCCGTTGTGGTGCTCCCCTCTTCCTCCATCCCACTGGAGCCCTCACCGTCCGTGGATTCGGCCTCCAGGCCCATGTGGGATGCAGCTCCGCCAGATGATGCTAATGCACAAAAGGACAGGGTGACAAAAAAAAAAGGGGGGGGGGGGAGACAGAGGATGCACTTGGTCAATGCCAGCAACAACACTACCATTGGCATACACAACTCACAGGGAACAGCCCCATGCACTAGACCACTACCAGTTACAATGCTAGTCACCAGGCCATGGGGTAAAATGCCTAACGCCATTAGCTGCACACCTGAAACCCACAGGACCCTGCCCAGTAGTAGATGCCCACTAACATTATTGGGGTTGGGGTGCATCTGAGCTTGCCTATCATTAAACTCACCCTGCCATGTTCGCCCTGGCCTAGGGGCACCCACAGCCCACATCCCCCACCCAGGCAATACCTTAATGCACGCAAAATCATGATTCTGAATCTGTACTCACCCCCTTGTGGCTGCTGTGATGTCTTCAAGTGCCCATCCAACTCTGGATAGGCCACTGCCAGGATGCAGAACATCATGGGGTCAGGGTACAAGGGAACCCCTTCCTCATTGGGAGGCCAGCCCCAGCTGGGCCTCTGCCATCTTTCTTGCCCAGCTGCGCAGTTCCTCCCACCGTTTGCGGCAGGATGTGCTCCGCCTGTCAAAGACCCCCAGGGTCTGCACCTCCTTGGCGAAAGCACGCCAAATACCCTTTTTTTGATGGGTGCTGACCTGAAGAAAAAATACAGCAGAAAAGGTATTAGTCATACCGTCCAGACTGTTATACTCATGGCCCACCATATCCCCCCCATCCCCTTACACACATACATTGACCACCATACATGCAGCACTCTGCCCAGGACCCCTCAGACCCCCCCCCCCCACACAAGGCTTACACACACAGCACTCCATACATTCCTGCCCCACGCATCATGCTCACTGTGCACTTACCTGTTTGTCTGGAGGACCATAGAGTAAAGGGTACTGGGGTAGGACCCCATCCACCAGTCTCTCCAACTCCTCTAAAGTGAAGGAAGGGGCCTTTCCCCAGACACTCGAGCCATTGTCGCTTCCAGACACAGGTCACCGCAGCACTTGCAGTGTAGGTCCTCTCCTGTTGAAGGTCAGGTAGCAAGTGAGTGAACAGATAGAAAATGGCGGTCAAGTCCGCGGCGGTGAGTACCGTCACCGCCGGCGTACATCGCCATTGGCTCCTGGAACCCATTGGCCTCAATGATAACCAATGAGGTGTTGCACGGCGGTCGTCGAGCGCCGACCACAATGGCACACAACGCCAACGGAATTACCTAATTTCCACTCGTCCCTCCTCACAGGTCAGGCAGCCGCCTTTTCGGAGGGGCACAGGCCATGGCACCTAGCTGCGTCACAGCAGACATAGGCACATCAACTGACTTGCAAGTTCACATACCGTTTCTGTAAAGCAAAGATTGCATATTAATCTAAGAATATGTTTGAATATGACCTTCTGCTCACTGTTTTTCACCCTAGAGTTCAACCACTGAGGATGAATAGGAGATGGAGACATCCCCCCGTGTACAGACCCCTGGTGGACCTGGCGACAATGGAGGACAGGCACATTATCCTTACCTACAGACTTGATCGGGCCACACTCCAAGAACTGTGTGCCCAACTGGAGCCAGACCTGATTTCAGCTATCCGCCACCCCACTGGTATCCCCCCTCTAGTACAGGTCCTGTCAGTGCTCCATTTCCTGGCAAGTGGTTCCTTCCAAGCGACAGTGGCCATGGCATCAGGGATGTCACAGCCTATGTTCTCAAACGTGCTGACCAGAGTGTTGTCTGCCCTGATGAAACACATGTGCAGCTCCATCATTTTCCCCCAGGTGGAGGATTTGGCCACAGTGAAGGCTGACTTCTATGCACTGGGACATATCCCCAACATAATTGGTGCCATTGATGGTACACGTATTGCCTTTTCCCCCTGTAGAACTGAACAGGTGTTCAGAAATCGAAAAAGCTTTCACTCTATGAATGTGCAGATAGTGTGCCTGGTGGACCAGTAAATCTCCCATGTCAATGCAAAGTATCCAGGGTCTGTGCATGAGGCCTTTATCTTGAGGAACAGCAGCATCCCATATGTGATGTCTCAACTCCAGAGGCACCGGGTGTGGCTAATAGGTGAGCCCATGGTCCCCACCCAGTTGATGTAGGTATATGGGTGTGGTGTTGACCCTAAGGGTGAGTGTGTGGTTAACAGGTATCCCTTGATATTTATAGGTGACTCTGGTTACCCCAACCTCTCATGGCTACTGACCCCAGTGAGGAATGCCAGGACAAGGGCAGAGGAACGTTACAATGAGGCACATGGGTGAACAAGGAGGATCATTGAGCGCACTTTTGGCATCCTGAAGGCCAGATTCCGATGTCTCCATCTGACAGGTGGATCCCGGTGCTACTCACCCAAGAAGGTGTGCCAGATCATCGTTGCATGTTGCATGTTGCACAACCTGGCCTTGAGACGCCAGGTGCCTTTTCTGCAGGAGGATGAGGCTGGAGATGGTCGTGTGGCAGCGGTGGAGCCTGTGGACAGGGACGAAGAGGAGGCAGAGGAAGAGGATGTGGACAACATAACTACTATAATTCAACAGTACTTCCAGTAACACACAGGTAAGACACTGTAACTTCACCTTCCATTGCAGTTTTGTGTTGGACATTGAACATGGCAGCCTGATTTCCCTATTTCTATGGCCACTTACTGTACCCTTTAGCATCTATATTTTCAGATATCTGTGCCCCACTTCGGCTCCTGGTGTGTTTACTGCTGCCCACTACAGGTCATAACTATGTAAATATTACAGTACATTTGAATTGTAATGTTTACAGCTTGTTAAACTAATACATATTTCAAAGAATTGACAGACTCCATACTTGTAATAGTTCAAAGGGTGTTTATTTCAGTGCTGAAAAGTAAATGGGGATGTGCAATGAGCTGGGTTGATGGTGGAGAAATGTCCAGGATAGAGTCCAGTCTATTGGGTTTACAGATGCACTGTCCAAGGGGCCATAGGAAGTGGAGCAATGTCAGTTAAAGGTGGACAGGGTGGGACACAAGGGTGACAATCAGGGGAGTCCAAGCTCCTGGCGAGGGTCTTGGCAATGTTCTCTGGCTTCTGCCTGGATCGCAGGGGGTGGGGTGCTGGTGGCCTGTTGTTCCTGTGGGGGGGCCTCCTGTCCACTAGCGTCAGCGGAGGTGGAGGGTTGTTCTTCGGTGTGGCTAGTGTCAGGGGCCCGTTGGTGTGCCACTGCCTCCCTCATGGTGTTGGCCATGTCTGCCAGCACCCCTGCAATGGTGACCAGGGTGGAGTGGATGTCCCTGAGGTTCCATGAGCCTGTCCTCCCCCTGTCGCACAGCAGTCCTCCCAGCTTCCCTGTTGTCCTGTGCCTCTGTCCCCTGAACCGTGTGCCCACTGCCACTGACCCCAGGTCCCTGATCGTCCTGTGTTTGTGGGGTTGCCTGGGTTCCCTGTAGTGGTGGACACATTGCAGATTGACGTGTCCTGGGGACAGAGGTATGGGCCCGGTGGGTGGGTGCTGTGCTGGTGTTCCCTGAGGGGGGAGGCTCTGTGGTGGCATGTGCCAGTGTGAGGGGAACCGACTGTCCCAAGGTCCCAGACGGGCCGGGCTGGTCATCTTGATCCAGTATACATGGTTTGAAAAGCAATGGCACACCTTATTCTTCAACTGCAAAGTACATTCTGTTTTCCCTGGTGCCTGGATAGGTACATTGGCCACAACGATGACACAGGGACATGTTTAAGGTGTAAGATTAAATCAATGATTGGGTGGTCACTGATCGTGTATAATAGGGCCATGAGTATTTGGAGCATGTATTCTCTAACATTGTGGACCTCTATGGTTGTCCGGACATTCAGGCACGGGCAGCAACGAAGGTGATGAACTGAACCAAGCTACCCCGGGGCAAGTGTTGTGACTATGGATCCAAAATGGGTGAGGGCAATGAATGTATAGTATTCCCAACTCCGTATTCATGTGTCACCCGAGAAGCAGATAGTTTCACTATTTCATTTTCCAATAAACGCAAACACTCCACCAATGGAAAGGCACAAGACTCATAATATACTTAACTTTGTCAAAATATATTCCAGTCAGGGTCCTCCCCAATTCCCCGGGAGCTCATTTCATCCTCAACCAGATGAGGAACATGATTGCAGTTAAGCAAACTTTCAGGCTGAACCGCAGATCTTCAGCCCTCCTTCTTCTTTTCACTTTAGGGCCAACATCGCTCTTATGAGAACAATTAAGAACTGGTGGGTTGCACTGAGGTGACATTGTTGCTTCAGGGATGTCCTCTAGTGCCTTGTTGTAAACCTCTCCAATATGGGGAATAGGAATAAAATCACGATGATCCTGTAAGAGTCGCCTCTCTGCCAGAGCGATTTACTGGGCAATAACCCAACCTCCTGTGAAAGAAAATAATCCAGAGAGAGTGGTACTTATGTGCTAACCATATGATTTGAGCTGATATTTTTCCTCTTGCCCATTTCTGCGTATTCACTTGCCAAAAATAGATGGTGTAATGGGCAGTGTCTCTAAGTTGGCACTAACAAGAATTTCAGCAACACCACGTGGGAGGAACCTAGGGTACTAATCACAGTCAGACCTCACCACCTGTGTTTTTGACTTCAGGTCAGCCACACATCTCTAGTCAAAATGGATAACAAGTCATGGACTATACAACCATGGTATCAAATTAAGTTAAAACAATAGTATTATAGTTTTATCCTCAGGCAAAGAAAGGTGGCTCAGGCAAGCCTTTACCAGGTCATGACGGGCAAAGACGGAAAAAAATGGGGCCGACCTTGGTGTGGCCCACGCAGGAGGAATGATGGCTGCGCTACATAGAGCAGATTGCTGCAAGGGCCAACATCCTCCAATTCTGCTCCCGCATCAACCGAATTCTGGCATCTGAAGTCCCTCTAGCAGAGTCAAACAGAGGCCAGGTAACAAGACAGGTGTGCCACACAGTAAGAGTGATGGTGGCGCTATATAGCGCAGTTTGTTGAAAAGGTCTGCTCCTTCACTAACAAAATCTTGGGACCTGGAGCCCCTTGAACAGAATCCAACAGAGGCCAGGTGCACAAGACAGATGTCACTCAGAACCATGTCACTTTCCATTAGCGGGATCTTACGATCTCAAAACTCACAGTGTCGCATTCCAGGAACTTCAGTCAGCCTCAAGATTGTAAGATGGATACGCTTGGGTACAAAGATGTGATAGCAGCATTAGAACACTGTCATTACTAAAAGGCACATTCCTCCTGCATAATATCCTCCACAGATAATTCATCATGGTGCACACTCCAAATATCAGCAGAGCCAAAGGATAACCCAACACAGTGAATATATATATATGAATATGAATAAAGAGACACCTGCGGCCAACAGTCTCTTTATGGTAACCCATTTTCATCGGAAACAAAGTACAAGGAACTGTCACTCATGCTATTCGAAGACATACTCCAGGATTCCTTTTATCTCAGAGTCTACCCCATGGACCACTGCTGACAGAATGAAATCCATCTGGCTTCCTGTACATGCCTACTTCTCAACTTATTTGTGGATTTGTGCAAAAGAAGCTATCATGCTGGAAGCATTCACCAAAGGATTCACTAGAAAACTAGAACACTGTGAGGTAAAGGTGGCATCAAACTACTCATTGGCAGCCATTCAATTAATCTGCACACACTGGGTTTCACAGTTCAATATATAGCGAGTTTACATCTTCCAGAGAGCATTTGTTGTCTTTTTGGAATTCTCAACTGCTTTTGTCTACTTTGAATTATGCACCTGAGTAGAACACTGCTACTCATTTAAAGAATGCATCTTCGGTTATCTCCATATCTGTTGCGGAACATATTTGTTATGATTAATCCTGAATACTAGGGTATAGCGAGTGTCATTTGCCTATCTTAGGTTACAAAGTCTACTCAACTGAAGAAACCTTGAAAGGAACCATGTTTGAGCACCTGCAGTTGACTTGAAAAGAAGCCAATCCTGGCCCTAAGCCAGGCCCGCTTTGCCTATTCAAATTACTGAAAGCCAGTCAGCATCTTCTGATGCTGAATACTGAAGCAATTCTTTGAAAATGGAGGGGATGGAGAGGTGTTTAATGGTCCAGCGCATGTCCTCCTCTGTCAGTATCAATATCTGTGCAATAGTGTGCTGTTCCGTGGCTTCATCGACTTTACACTGAGGGAGATGAAGTAAAACTGATCACAAACTCTAAGTGTTATTGGATGCAATGGCCCTCACCAATCGAAGAGACGTGTTTCATGATTGGCCGTGCTTCTTGCCGGGTGAGATGTACAATGCCCAGTGGACCCCTAGGAGCGGGCTCCCTGCCGAGATCTCTGATCTCAATGTTTGGTTTTTGCCAACCAATGGAACGGTGTCCTTTCTCTGAGGTGTTAGGGAAAGTGGTTCATTGGGTGGTATATTAAAATCGACTAGGGGCAGGTTGTTATATATTTTATTTCCAAAGAAGAGCCCACCTCAAAATTAAAAACAATGATGTGAACCAATTAGGACAACAATAAATCCTCACTTCAAATGAAGGTCAACATGTGTTTTGCCTGCTGTTCCTTTAACAGGGTCAGCGGTAATTCTTCAGGACGAAAAATGTTTCCCTAATCTACACAGGGTTTTAATGTGAAAGTAAACTAAAAAATACCCTTAGACCTTAGATATAGAGAGCAGTATCTCTCAATATTGTAGAAGAGGACTTTGCTCACAATAAGAGCCGTTGTGCCCTTCTCAGACCTGTTTAGGACAAAAAAGTACCATGCAAAGAATTGGATGGACCGACACAAACAACGAATCCAAGTTGTTAATGCTGCTTGTGTGAACGCAAACTGCCCCGTCATGCAACCGGCGCCATCACCACAAACACAAAGGCGGCAGTGATACAAAATCATTCATGTACATGAATGGAACGCTCTTATTTGTGTTACACTATACGCGGGCCTCTTAGAGTCCCTTAGAGATGCTTCCTGTAAACTCAGACAACTTAAATAAAACAATTAATCATGTGCTGCCAGACCGACAACCTGTTGCGGTGGTGGAGTGTGCTATCCTTATCTAAATTGTCAAAGCACTTACTTATGTCCAGAGTAACGTCACAGGTACCCTACCCGCTTCCAAGTCTCTAGAGACGAGAGACCGCAGAGGCGGGCAGTTTGTTTCGGACATCGTGAGGCAGAACTCGGAGGGATTCATTGTTGGAGTAAGTGGTCTGTCATGGTGCGCAAAGTGCGGCCTTGTCCATTCACCGTATATTTGATAAAGCAATTACGTTTTGATGTTGTAGCTGCATAATTTGACGAAAGGAGGAAAAGATATCTGTATGGCTACATACAGATATCGGTATTTTTTTATTTATTTTTTAAATAAAAAAATTGAAATGAGTGGAAATCGTGTTTACAAAGTATTTAGCAATTACGTGTATAAAAATGAAGAAAAATCACTGTAACTTTAATAGTTTTGGCAATAATCATAGCTGATCTTCGTGATGGTACACAGATAGTGGGAAGAATTTTCAAAACCAAATAATTTTTTTTTTGGGAATACCACATGTTAATGCCAGGATATGTTTTTGGGTAATTTTTGGTTGCTTAGTAGTGTATATAAGAGGATACAAGATCTTTTTGTTATAATGTATTTCTAAAGTCCCTATTTGTATTGCCCTTCATAGTGTGTTATGGGCATGAAAATTACGATATAGTGTGAAAAACGCTGTGGGACAGATATTTACTTCTGGGTGGCCACAAAGAAGAATATGACTTGGATAACAAAGCCCAACGTATTCTATCGTTTAGTCTGTCTACATCAGTGCACAGTGCATTGTTTCTTCTTCAGTAGTGTTTCTAGTAGTAGGCATCTTGTATTCTCTCCAGGATGAACCATTTCGTGTCGCTAGGAGTTGTTTGTTACCTATGTAATGGTTAGCCAATCTTTCACCTGGTTACCGGTATCCAATTGTGCTCTGGTGTTCATTTATCCTAATTTTAACTGATCTGGTATTCTTGCCTACATATTTCAACTTATACAGTGTAAGAAACGGGTGTAGGAAAGTACCCTCTTTCTTGGCATGGCTACCCCCATTTTCTGCCTGTTGTGAGTGTGTTTGACTGTGTTCACTCGGATCCTGCTAACCAGGACTCCAGTGAGTATGCTCTCCTCTTTAGCCTTGGAGACTTGAACTACATACACCCCACATTTGGCATACTGGTGCTGCCATGTAAGACCCTCATTTATGGTGCCCAGGTACCCAGGACATTGGGGTATACCAGGGGATCCCCATGGGCTGCAGCATGTATTTTGCCACCCATGGGGAGCCCATGCAAAGTGTATCTTCAGGCTGCCATTGCAAGGTGCGTGGAAGGATGCATGCACCCTTTTCAATACAGGTCACTGTAAGACACCCCTATGGTAAGCCCTCCAAGCCCAGAGGGCAGGGTGCAAGTACTTGTGTATGAGGGCACCCCTGTACTAGCAGAGGTGCCCCTACGAACTACAGTTCAATTTTCCTGGACTTCGTGAGTGTGGGGTCGCCACTTTAAGCATGTACTAGAGATAGATCACTACCTATGTCCAGCTACATAAAGGTAACTCCAAACCTATGCATGTTTGGTGTCAAACATGTTGGAATCATACCCCAATACTGTTGTCGGTATTGGAAGTATGATTCCATGCACTCTGGGGCTCCTTAGAGGACCCCCAGCATTGCTTCTACCAGCCTTCTGGGGATTTCTGGGCAGCCCAAGCTGCTGTCACCCCTCAGACAGGTTTCTGCCCTCCTGCTGCTTGAACAGCTCAAGAACGGGAAGGCAGAACAAAGGATTTCCTTTGGGAAAGGAGGGTATCACCCTCTCCCTTTGGAAATAGGTGTTACATGGCTTGGGAGGGGCAGCCTTCCCAAGCCACTGGTATACTTTGAATGGCACATTTGGTGCCCTCCCTGCATAAACCAGTCTACACCAGTTCAGGGAACCCCTAGTCCTTGCACCGGCACAAAACTGTACAATGGAAAGGGGAGCGACCACTCCCTTGTCCATCACCACACCAGGGGTGGTGTCCAGACCTCCTTTAGAGGGTCCCTTGTTTCTGCCATCTTCAATCCAAGGCGGGCAGAGGCCTCTGGGAGCATTTGAGTGGCCAGGTCAGGCAGGTGAAGTCAGAGCCCCCTCCTGATCGGTGGTCACATGAATAGGTGACCAATCTCCCTTTCACGGCTATTCAGGGTCACCCTCTTGGGTGGGTCCTCAAATTCAGCTTGCAAGATTCCAGCAGGACTCCTCTGCAACCTCTACTTCGATTTCTAGCCAATGGAACTGCAACTGGACCCTCCAGGAACAGACAATCTGCATCCATGATGAACACTCTGCTTGCAACATTGTTTCCACAGCTCCTTCCAGCTTCTGCAACATTTCCTGCTACGCACAGCCCTCTGCCTGCTTCTCCTGAGGCGTGGGACCCCCCCCCCCCCCAAGTTGTGCTGCGTGGGCTCCTCTGTGACTCCTGGTTCCTCTTTCAGTGGGTCTCCTGTGGGGGCTGCCTTTTCTTCTGTGGACTCTCTGCCTTGCTGAGGGTCATCCTAGGGCTCCCCCCATGGGTTGAGTTCTCGCTGGGTCTTACTGGTCCCCCGGGCTCCACATTTGCTTCACCGCGACTTCTGCCTTTGCCAAGGCTTGCTGTTGGTTTTCACACACCACTAACCGACTGCAATCTTCCATCCAGCGTCAGACGTTGTCTGCATCCTCAAGGGACTCTTCTCCGGCTCCAAGGCTGCATTTCTGAGCGTCTTTGTCCTACCGGCGACCAACTCCTGCAACCAGACTGGTGGGTAGTGGTTCCCACCCCCAATGGACACTTCTATGACTTCTGGACTTGGTCCCCTTCTTCCACAGGTCTTCCTCTTCAGGAATCCACCGCTGGTTTCTTGCAGTCTTGTCTGGATATTGCATTATCTTATTTTTCTTCCTTTTGGGTGGTTTGTGGAAAATCCAGTAACATACTCCTTTCTCCCTGGTCGCTGGGGGCACTGTGGTACTTACCTTTGGGATTTTCTAGTTCCTCCAGCATCCCACTACACACTCCACTTACCTATGTGGGGGTCCTGCATTCGCAGTCCATTTGTTTTGTATGTGCTTTGGGCCCCTCCTTAGGGTCACTATTGTCTATTGCTATTTGCACTGTTTTCTATTGCTATTTATGCCTATTTCTGATTACTAGTATACATATCTAGCGTGTTACTTACCTCCTATTGGAGGGTTGCCTCTCTAGTACTTTTTGGTAATTGTGTCACTAAGTTAAAGTACCTTTATTTGTGTAACACTGAGTGTTTCCTTTCATGTGTGTAAGTGCTGTGAGACTACAGTGGTATTGCATGAGCTTTGCATGTCGCCTAGATAAGCCTTGGTTGCTCATCCACAGCTACCTCTAGAGAGCCTGGCTTCTAGACACTGCCTACATTACTCTAATAGGGGATACCTGGACCTGGTATAAGGTGTAAGTACCTTCGTACCCACCACACACCGGGCCAGCTTCCTATAATTGGGTTGTTGGTTGAGGGGGTGTGAGCCCTTCTCAAACAACAGCCACAATCCTTGACAGGGTGACCGCCAACAGTTACTAAAGAACAAGTTACTTGCTTTGGGTAATCTGGTAGAGACAATTTCTAGTCATAGGTTCCTTACCTTTGAATTTCTCAGGCATCATACTGGATCTGGAAACATTTGCGTGAGCAGTACCCCTGTGCGCAGTCAGGTGCCTTCATTCGGTTCCATGCAATGTTGTCGGCATCATTGGTGCAAGAAATTACGTCGCTGTCACCTATAAAGGCGCCACCCAGGCATGCCGATGTCCGTTACAGATGGAATGCACCGCGTCCACATTCTCACACAGTTTGGGAAGCTTGCACAGGACGGTGGCTAAGACATGGTTGGCACGGTGGCCACGTAGCCATGAAAGTGGTGAAAGCCAGACTGAGGGTGAGGAGTCCTTGAAGCACTCCAGCCCAGAGTCTGCCTTCTCTCCGAAAAGGCAAGTCCCGACAAAGGGCATGTCCATCATGTTGGCCTGGCCATCCCCCGAAAAGCCAGACCCCATAAGACCACCATCAACGGAACCACTCTGCCCAGAGAGTCAGTTGTATCCAGAGCACATCCAATGTTGAACTAAGCTATGTCCCTCCTGTCTTTCACTGCTTTGGAGAGGATGGCCCAGGCCTCCTCTGGGACCTGTGGTAGCACTTGTGCAATGGTATCCTATAGGGCATGGGAGTCACAACCCAGAAGGCATACGGTGTTCACATACCTCAATGTCAGGCTAGCAGAAGAAAACATCTTCTTCACAAGTGTGTCCAGCCTCTTGGAGTCTCGGTCTGAAGGAGAAGCAGGGAACGCACCATAAGAAGTTGAAGCTTGAACTACTAAGCTCTCAGGGGTGTAGTGTTGGCTGAGGAAACTAGGATAACCCGGGGCAGGGCGATGGCCATGGGCAATTGTCCTGTTCACTGGAGCCCCTGTGCTGGGCTTGGACTAATTTCCCAGAAAGACATCCCTCAGTGCTTCATAAAGGGAAATAGGAGTTCACATGAAGAAGCCCCAGGCTGAAGCACCTTGATCAAAAGGTTAGCTGTAACCACCACCAAGGGAAGTTTGAGGTCAAGGGTCTCTGCTTCCCTCTTCCCAACCACTACATAAGATGCTCAGTCCTCCGTAGACAAGGTGGGTGGAGAGAGCAAGCCAGTACCTGGAGAAGTGTTCAGTCCACTGGCATTTTCTAGCTCCCCGTACCAGTGCAATTATGTTGGGGTCTCTAACTGGTATTCTAAAGGGGCCAGTGACCCCTCCTGTGATAGGAAGCCTCATTTTGCATGGTTAGTCCACACTTTTTCCTAATGTTGATTTGTTCTAGAAGTTGGTAGTGCCCAGGGCCCCTGCTAACTAGGTTCTCTGGGCCAGAGCTCTTCCCTAAATCTGTTATGATGCTTGGCACAATTGGCACAATTGGATACCCTCTTACGTAAGACCCTAGTAAATGGGTACCCCAGTACCCAGGGCATGGGATAGTAGGAGCAGGCCCCTGAGGGCAGCAGCACTGATTGTGCCAACCTCTAGAGCCCTGCACCCAGACACACCTAGCACTGCCAGTGCACGCTGAGTGTACTGGGGCAAACCTAAGAAGGCAAACTGTACATGGCAAACTCCTTGTGTGCCCTGTCCACCTTACACTGCATATGATATGGATACGTCACCCCTCTGGTAGGCCTTATAGCCCTAAAGCAGCGTGCACCATACTATATGTGAGGGCATAATTGTATGAGCAATATGCCCCCACTGTGTCCTTGCAAAACCTGGGACATAGTGAGTAAACAGAGCAGCCATCATAAGTACATGTACTAGAACTAGACACTGGTCAAACATGAGTTCCCCAGTTACATGATGGCCACTCTGTACTCTGGGTTGTTTGGTATCAAACAACTCAGAATATTAAATCCAAACTGGTACCAGTATGGGATTTAACCCTAAATGTACCCAGGGGTCCCCTTAGAGGTGGCCCCTGCAAAAGCTAACCTAACTGGCATAGCTGCCGACTGGTTTCATCAAGCCTGCCACTTCCAGACAGCCAATATACAAACCTGGGGAAGAGCCACGGTTCTCTGGTTTGTAAAACAATGCCCTTCCTGGGTGGAGGAGCTAACACCCCCCCCCCCCTCAGGAATGTGCAACGAAACTCAAGCCCCCAGGCCTGCTGCTAGCAGCAGAGTGCTTCCCCCCTGCAAACCCCTACTTTTGGCGGGAGCAAAGGCAGGAAACCAGACAAAGGGTAGGAGGAGTGGCCTCACTGAGCATGCACCACCCCTAGGGGCTTGCAGGCAAAGTGGACCCTCCATTTCATTTTCCTCCATGTCGGATGGTAGGAAAATATACAATGACGTTTAGGGAAGTGACCCTTCCCACAGGAAGTGGTCACTGTGGTGGGTGTAGCCGCTCAAGGGTAAGTGTCCCATTGGACACTACCAGGTTCACCCTAAAACACTCACTAGATTTAGTATTTAGTGGGCTCCCCTAGACCAATTTTTTTTATTTATCTGGAAGAAAAGACAGCACGAAAGAACCCGCCAAGACGAGAACAGAGGACCTGCTGCACCAGAAGAGGCTGCAAAACCCCTGCTTGCTGCACCAGAGTCCGGACAATCGCTGCTGCGGAGGAGTTGACCACTGGACAGACCTCCAAAGACCCCAAGGACCTCCAGGCTTCGCAAATAGCCAGAGATCTCCCTCCTGAATGAAGGCACCACTCAAAAACCAAAGGAGCCTGCAAACCGGTGAGGGACACTTCACCAACCGGACGATATCTCCGCAACCTGAAGTTGCAGCTGGACTCGACGACACACTGACAGCCTAGACGAGACCTGCAAGTGTGCCAAGTTTAGTGGCATAGCGCCCTCTGGTGGCTGAGTTTTGGCAATACCCCAGGTACTGACCAGCGCACATCAGACATCCCTACAAACAGCTCTCCCAGAGCTGCAACTGGACCAGGAGAAAGCCCCAGTTGAGGGACCTCAGTCAGTGACACTCTAGACCTCCCACCAGAGTGCCCGCGACGTCCTGCAAGACCTCAAGAAGCAGGCTTACCTCCAGCTCCAAAGGATCTCTTTGCGCACAGCATCCAAGACCTCCAAAATGCCCTGCACCTGAGCCTTGCATTGTGGGATCTGCTGTGTGCCTCGGGTCCCTAACCCCTTGCGACCTCAACAGCCCAAGGGGACCCCCAGGCACCAAGTTTAAATCTGCAAACTAGCTCCTTTTCCAAGTGGCCCCTCCAGGTGGCCTTGTGCCTGCGCCCAGAGACTTTCCAACGCTGCTCCCGCCGGAACTGGGAGCCGCCCAAGGCTTTACAGCTGGCACAAGGTGCCCACCGACTGCTGCGACCATCCTGCCAAAGAAGAGACTGGTAAGCCAAGTGTACGATTTTTAAAAGTGACTGCCTATTGATTCCTATGGTGCGTAATTACGCAGAGCAAGACTAAGTTTATTAAAACTTGGAAAAGTTATATCTCAAAAAGTACTTAACGAATCTTAAATATCTTGGTCTTAAAATGTATATAAAATGTTGAAGTATTTTTATTAATTCCGGTCTCGAGGTATTAACTGAGTGTGTGTGGTGAATGACTGGATTTGTGAGTACAGCAAATACTTGGCACATCTCCTGGATTAGCCTAACTGCTCAACCAGCTACCTTAAAAATTGGGGCATTAGGTGGTCTAATTCCTACCTCTGGAAACCAACGTGTGGTTGCCTGGACCCTCTGCACAGTGTGCCTAGTTCCGCACACTACGTAGAGGGCCAGTCTCCTACACCTCCCACTCTTACCGCAAGCCTGACTGCTCTGAAAAACACATGGGCAATGACCAATAGGCCCTACCAGTGCCGGAATAGGCATTGATTGATGCCCTTCTGACTCTGAGTCGTATGGGATGAGAATGTGGCTGCTAGAGAAGATCTCGTTTGCACAACCGGCACCAATCCCATTCAGAGATCAGATCTGTGAGACCCCATCAGAGCTGTTGGTGCAGAACCAGATCCCTCTGACCCCCTGGGTGCTTGAAGGCACCCCAGAAGGGTCGGCCCGCTCGAAAAAACTCCTTTATATGAGCGGGGTCCCTCCAGCTCTCGGAAACAGGAGTGGAAGGGTGGGGTAGGGAGGGGGGGTCAAGGTTTAGGGGTGGGGATTGAGTCCGGAGTCAGGCCTGGCAATGGTTCTGCAGAACTGTGCCTGGAACGCCGATATTATCCACTCATTGCGTCAGCTGACGGGCGAGGTGAAGCCGAGGTCCAATTAGACTCCTCCTTCTTGGGCCTCTTCTCTGAGTGTCCCGAGGACCTCACGTCTGACGAAGAGGACTTGAGACTCTTGGAGTGGTCCCGCAATATTTTTCTCGATGAGGACTGAGACCTCCTAGGAGTCATGCTAGATGGCGTTGACTGCTGGGATTCAAGCAGCTTTAGGGACCGCTCCCTCAAAGCTTTTGGCACCATGGCTTTGAGTTGTGGTCGTGCTCGAGACACCATAAGCACACACGGTGTGGGTCAGTAACCAACATGGTGTGGTTACAGGCACCACAAGGTTTGAGCTGCACCTTTCTGGAGGACATCCTCGACACAAGAAAAAATACAAAAAAAAGCCTGTCAAAAAGAGACAGAAGGGTAAGTCTGCTCTGGATCAGCGCAATTGTAAAAGAAATGACGTCCGCTCGACGGCGTATAGGAATACTGCTCACGCAAACGTTTCTAGTTCCAATCTGATGCCTGGGAAATTCAAAGGTAAAGAATCAGCAGCTAGAAGTCTCTATCATATTTTACCTTTGCTTTACCTTCTGGTAGCTTGGCACAAAAGCAGCAAGGCTTAAATTAGAGGCAATGTGTAAGGTATTTATGCAGCACACAAACAGTAATAAAGTGAAAGCACAACACAAGAAAAATCCCACACCAATTTAGGAAAATTGAATAAAATATAATAAAGTATTTGCCACCGAGACGACAAATCAGTAGAACTTTAGAGAAGCAATTACAATGATTTAAGGTAAGTATAGCGTCTAAAAGCACAAAGCATCACTAGCGGCTATCTATTCAGGCAAGAGGGGGTGAAAGTCACACGTTTAGGCCGACTGAGATGAAGCGTGGGTAAGATACAGGGACCAGGTTAGGTTCGCTGAAAAATTACCTGCTACATTCCAGCATGGAGAGTTCAGTTTGTGGTAGATAATGCCAAGAGGAGCATGATAAGCATAGTGGATGATCGTACCTGTAGCACGAAGAGCAGGACGGGGGTCATGGACGGCCATTACTATAGCGCAAGCATCCTGTTCAGCGTCTCAGACAGTTGTCGCTGGACATTTGCACTGCCAGTCATTGCGGGCTGTCAATGCTGTAGCGCTAAGTCCAGATCTTGGAACTGCCTGGCTGCCCAAATGACTCATCTGGACTGTTTTGCTGAGAAGGACTGCTGCCCTGCTGCCCTGCTGACCTCTAACGTTGCTGAGAAGTGCTCTCCAAGGGCTTGGATTGAGCTTGCCTCCTGTTTTCTGAAGTCTCAGGACGAAAAAGACTTAGGCCCTCTTTACAACATTGGCGGCAAACGCCGTTTACCACCGTGCAGAAGACCGCCAACACACCACCGCGGCAGCAGAATTCCGCCACGGTCATTATGATCCACTGCTCGGTATCTGCCAAAATTCAGACACCCACACAAGTCCGCCACACGAAAGGTCAGTGATAAACTGGCGAAAACAAAACCTCCACCGTCACGCCAACAGAAATCTGCCCACACTATCACGACACACGAATCCACCCGGCAGTCTTTCAACTGCGGTTGTCACGGTTTACACTGGGCTTACCGTCGAAGTTGACGAGAGTTGGGGAACTACCCCGATTCCGGCAGGTTCTGCTCTGGCCGAGGTAGGGGCGACCCCTTCCGGTAGCCACGGTGCTGTTTGACAATAGCAACCCATTACAGTCCGTGCCCTCCAGAAGGAGTCCCAGAGGAAAAACCCCAAAAGGGTAAAAAACCTCCAACAGGAACTCCCTGAAACAGAAGGAGGACACAAGGACGTTAGAACTGAAGATCCGAGAGTACAGTAAAAAACTGGAGACGAAGACAGGTCAGGAATAACTGGATCCAAAAGAGGAAACCAGCCGGAGCGTGACTACCACCAAAGGAGTGTTGCAACGCAATGAACAAGAAGCTGAATTCCCCTTATATACCCCTAGACAGGAAGTAGAAAACAGGAAGTAGAAACACCACCATCTTGGATTGGGGAAGAGGTTATAACAATGAATAAAGAACATGCGTTTAAACAAAGAGAAACAATGCATGCTGGGAAGAGAGGAAGTGAGCAGCATGCTGGGAAAGAGAAGGATAGGCATAAAAGAGAATCATGTGCAAAAATCCGGCTTTTGCTTGTGTGGCCGGTAAGTGGTGAAAAGGAGGGTAATGAGAATTTCACTGTATGAAAACTAGGACCGAGACCCGATTCAGGTCTTCCGATCCTGCTGTGTCCTCCCCGGAATCCGCGGCCGCAGAAAAGGGAAGCGGCGAGTGCCGCGACCCTTGACTTGAGCCACGGCTTCCCCTGCGGCCCGCCCGCGGGCCGCTGCAGCTTCAGAATGTTGAGCTGCTGCGGCCCGCGCTTGCGGCCGTGGTGCAACAGCGGTATTCAATTGCCGGTACACACCGCCGCGCTCAAAATACTCACAGTCTTACAAAACACAGCCAAATACACACACCTGATACACATACACACACCACTCCCACACACCCATTACAATATAAAACACACACCCACATCACCCACAAACCCCTGCGACAAAATTACTGAGAGTAGGCCAGAGAGACACACTACAAACAACTACCAAGCATCCACAGGCACGCAATACCATCACCCACATAACTTCCACGCACCTCACACAACACACCACTAAATATCACCCCAATTATCACTACACACACCACCCCACACATCACCCACACCACCCCATGGCACGGCAAAGACACCTCAGGTTCTCTGAGGAGGAGCTCAGGGTCATGGTGGAGGAAATCGTCCGGGAAGAGCCACAGCTATTCGGATCACAGGTGCAGCACACCTCCATAGCTAGGAAGGTGGAGCTATGGTGCACAATAGTGGACAGGGTCAACGCAGTGGGACAGCACCCAAAAAATAGGGATGACATCAGGAAGAGGTGGAACGATCTACGGGGGAAGGTGCGTTCCGTGGTCTCCAGACACCACCTTGCAGTACAGAGGACTGGTGGCGGACCCCCAACTCCTTCCCTGCAACTAACAACATGGGAGGAGCAAGCCTTGGCGATTCTGCATCCTGAGGGCCTCGCAGGAGTAGATGGAGGAATGGGCTCTGGTAAGTCAAATCTTAACTATTACATCCCCCACCCTACTTGCATGCTATCATATACCCCCACCCTCACCCCCATCACTCCAACTCCTCACAAATGTCCCAACATCACAAACCACACATCCTAACACCAAGCCCTGCATGCAACAACAAAGCATGGACACACATCACCCAAGCATGGCCACTGCACATACCCATACACCCCCCTAAACCACCATCACACAAGGTCCCACACAGGAATGCAAGCACTGGGGTACACGGTCACCCACCTATTGCACACCATGGCACACACAGATATAATAAACGTCCTTTTATACCCCTGCAGGACCCCTACCCAACGTCACCGGACAGGAGGGTCCACACATGTCCACACCACCAACAGAAAATGGCCCAAAGTGATGACAGCAGCTCTGTCCATCTGGATCTAGATGACTAGCCCGGCCCATCTGGGACCTCGCGCAGTTGGTTCCCCGTACACAGTCACAGGCCACCACAGAGCTTCCCCCCTCTGGAAACACCAGCACAGCACCCACCCAGCGGGCCCATACCTCTGTCCCCAGGACACGTCAATCAGCAGTGTGTCCACCACTACAGGGAACCCAGGCTAACCCACCACCCCAACAACAGGGCAGTGGGCACATGGTCGAGGGGACGGAGGCCCAGGAACACAGGGGAACTGGGAGGGCTGCTGTGCGACAGGGGGAGGACAGGCCAAGAAAACCCACTCTCCACGAGGCCCTCTCCAACATCATGGGAGCCTACCACCATTCCCAGGAGACGATGGCAACAGTACTGGGCAAGTTTCAGGAGACCCAGCGTCTGCAGGAGGAACAGAATATGGGCTTCAGGGAGGAACTCAGATCCATCAATTCCACCCTGGGCACCATCGTAGGGGTGCTGAAGGAAGTCCTCAACACCAGGAGGGACACTGTGGCACAACAAGGGGCCCCCGACACTAGCCTGGACGATGAACTGCCTACCACCTCCGCCGGCGTCATTGGACAGGAGGCACCGCCACAGGACCACCACACCAGCACCCCACCCCCTGCAGAGGGAGAACCACCCCGCAAACGGTCCCTGAGATCCAGGACAAAGACAGAGAACGATGCCAAGACCCCCACCAAGAAATGAGACCACCCTGATTGTCATCCTTTTGTCCCACCTTGTCACCCTGTCCATCCTCAAACTGCCCCAGCTCCACTTCCTATGACATTTGGGCAATGCACCTGTGAGACTAATAGACTGGACTCTGCCATGGACATTCCTCCACCATCACCCCTCACCATTTCACAACCCCCTCCAATATTGAGGACAGAAATAAACACTCTTAAAGCACAACACAATCTGGAGTCTGTCTGTGATTTCGAAATAGTGTATTAGCAATTACAGTGACAAAATGCTCTTACAATTGTAATGTCAACATACCTATGTCACACAGCTCTAGTCCATGAGGAAACAAAGCAGATGTCACACAGTGGGACACACATCTGTGAAATCGTCAGGGAAAGTGAAAACTCAGTGACCATACACTGGGTGAAAATGATAGACAGTAGAGAGGTAGTAGTGTTAAAGTACATGTAGTAGGCATGTTTGTATTCTTACCGGTGTGTCACTGGAAGTATTGCAGGATAACCGAGTTCCTGTTGTCGATGTCCTCTTCTTCTGCTTCCTCGTCTTCACTGTCCACAGGCTCCACAGCTGCCACAACACCGCCATCTGGACCATCCTCCTGCAGAAAAGGCACCTGTCGTCGCAAAGCTAAGTTGTGAAGCATACAGCAGGCCATGATGATCTGGCACACCTTCTTTGGTGAGTAGAATAGGGATCCACCTGTCATATGGAGGCACCAGAACCTGGCCTTCAGGAGGCCGAAGGTCCGCTCTATAATCCTCCTAGTTCGCCCATGGGCCTCATTGTAGCGTTCCTCTGCTCTTGTCCTGGGATTCCTCAGTGGGGTCAGTAGCCATGACAGGTTGGGGTAACCAGAGTCACCTGCAAATGCGAGGGCAACTGTTAGACACACACTAACCTGTAGGGATATCCCCAGACAACCATTCCCACTGACTTGCTTCCAGGTGCTCACCTAATAGCCACACACGGTGCCTCTGGAGTTGCCCCATCACATAAGGGATGCTGCTATTCGGCAGGATGTAAGCGTCATGCACTGAGCCAGGGAATGTGGCATTAACATGGGAGATGTATTGGTCTGCCAAACACACCATCTGCACATTCATGGAATGATAACTCTTCCGGTTTCTGTACACCTGTTCACTCCTGCCGGGGGGTACCAAAGCCACATGTGTCCCATCAATGGCACCTATGATGTTGGGGATATGTCCCAGGGCATAGAAGTCACTTTTCACTGTAGGCAAATCCTCCACCTGAGGGAAAACGATGTAGCTCCGCATGTGTTTCAGCAGGGCAGACAACACTCTGGACAACACGTTGGAAAACATAGGCGGGGACATCCCTGATGCTATGGCCACTGTTGTTTGAAATGACCCACTTGCAAGGAAATGGAGTACTGACAGCACCTGCACTAGAGGGAGGATTCCTGTGGGATGGCGGATAGCTGACATCAGGTCTGGTTCCAGCTGGGCACACAGTTCCAGGCTTGTGCCACGATCAAGCCTGTAGGTGATGATCACATGTCTTTCCTCCATTGGCGACAGGTCCACCAGCGGTCTGTACACCAGAGGATGCCGCCATCTCCTCACATGTCCCAGCGGACGGTGCCTATGAAGGACAACAGCGAGCACAGAGTCACCCAACTCAGAGGTACGTACCCACAGCTTACACAGAACACAAATCATAATCGGAAATTTGGCCTGCATGAGTTTTGAGGCAAGTTCTAGGTATGTGTGACGCAGTTAAAAATTAAGCCATGTGGGCCCCTGAAATGGCAGCTGCCTGACCTGTAAAGTGGGACAATGGGATGTGAGGTAACTGCGCTGGCGTTGTACACTGTCGCGGTAGGCGGTCGAAGACCGTAGCGCAATTCTGCATTGGTTAACATTGGACCCTATGGGTCCCAGGAGCCAATGACGATGTACGCCGGCGGTGACGGTACGCACCGCCGCGGACGTGACCGCCATTTTCTGTCTGTTCAATCACTCGATCCCTGATCTTCGACAGGAGAGGACCTACACTGCAAGTGCTGCTGTGACCTCGGTCTGGAAGAGACAATGGCTCGTGCGTCTGGGGAAAGGGCCCCTGCCTTCACATCGGAGGAGTTGGAGAAACTCGTGGATGGGTCCTCCCCCAGTACACGCTACTCTACGGTCCTCCAGACAAACAGGTAAGTACACTGGGAGAATGCTGTATGGGCTATGCCTGTGTGGAGTGTGGTGGATGAAAGATGGGGGGGGTGATTGAGGCGTGAATGAAACGATGGTGAGTGCATGTGCCACATGGCAAGGGTAGGGATGGGGGCCAATGACTGTGACGGTGCAGTTGGTAATAACTTTTCTTTTCCCCCTGTACAATTCCTGTAGGTCAGCGCCCACCAGAAAAAGGATATTTGGCGTGCCATCGCCAAGGACGTCCGGACCCTGGGGGTCTACCACAGACGGAGCACCCACTGTCGTAAGAGATGGGACGACATTCGCCGCTGGAGTAAGACGACGGCGGAGGCCCAGCTGGGGATGCCCTCCCAACGTGGGAGGGGTGCCCGACGCACCATGACCCCCCTGATGTTCAGCATCCTGGCGGTGGCGTACCCAGAGTTGGATGGGCGCTTGAGGGCATCACAGCAGCCACAAGGGGGTGAGTACAGTCACATTCTGCTGATGTTGCGCGCAGTGGAGGTGTCTGGGTGGGGGAGATGGGCTGTGGGTTTCCCTAGGCCAGGGCGAGTGTGCTAGTTAGGTCCCCTTGTTCTGGCAGACCCTGTGGCACCCCACCCCACCTGTGTACATTTCAAGTACACCTAGTTAGGCTCCTGTGACATCCATGTGTGCAGATCTCGGCCATAGCCGTGTAGGCCATGTCCCAGGGATTGAACAGTGGAGCCCAAGTGCGCGGCGTAGTGCAGGGGGCTTCTGTGTCTGTCGTGTCCGCTAACGGTAGCGGTAATGCATACACTCAACATGTCTTTCTTCTGTGGTCTCCCTGTTCTTGTGTGCATTAGAATCATCAGGTGGAGGAGCAGTGGCACCGGAGCAGGAGGGAGTTGCATCCCACATGGCGCTGGTTGGCGAGACTACGGACTTGGAATTCACAAGTGGGACGGAGGGCGAGGGGAGCTCCACGGCAGGGACAGGAGCTGACACCAGTGATAGGGACTCGTCCTCATATGGGACCTCCCTTGTGGTGGCGGACACATCTGTGCCCCCCGTATCTACAGTTGCAGCCGCCACCCCCCCACCAGCACTGCCCTCCCAGCAGCCCCACAGCCTTTGCCCCGTGCCCGCTCACCCAGGAGGGTGGGCATCACCTTTGCCCCAGGCACCTCAGGCCCTGCCCAAGTCACCCCTGCTGCCCTCAGTGAGAAGGCCATTGACCTCCCCAGGTCCCTCACTGTTGGGCTGTCTACCATTTGGAATGCCATCCAGGGTGTAGAAAGGCAGTTGCAACAAACAAATGCATTCCTTGAGGGCATTCATTCTGGTCAGGTGGCCCTTCAGCAAGGTTTTCAGACTCTGGCCTCAGCACTGATGGCAGCTATTGTCCTTGTCTCTAGCCTACCCCCTCCAACTTCCTCCACCCAGACCCAATCCCCTCTACATCAGCCTATCCCAAGCACACCTTCAGACCAGCATGCACACACGTCAACACACAAGGGAAGCTCTGGCAAACATAAGCATCACACATCCCACAGGCACTCACGCAAGCATCACACACATGCAGACACACCAACATTCACTGCCTCCACTGTGTCCCCCTCCTCGTCTCCCTCCTCCCCCCCAGTCTCGTCTCAACTCACACCTGCATTCACTACATCTACAGCCACTACTTCCATCACCAGCACACACAAGACCACACCCCGCTCACGTGCACTCACCACCCCCACTACCATTCACACGTCCCCTGTGTCCTCTCCCAGTGTGTCTGTGACGCCACATCCCAAGATACACAAACGCAGGCATACACCCACCCAACAGCCATCCACCTCACGACATGCACCTTCACCCAAAGTCACCAAACGAACACCTCCTACAACCACAACCTCTTCCTCCACTCCCAAACACCCTCCAGCTACCCGTCCCAGTGTTCCCAAGAAACTTTTCCTGTCCAACCTTGACCTCTTTCCCTCACCTCCCCCACCCCGTCACTCTCCTACGGCCCGACTCTACAGGTCCCAACCTAGCACCTCAGCCACAACATCTCCGGGACCAGTGGTGCCTGTAGTCACCGGAATCTGGAGTGCACCGGGCAGCAGGGCAGCCAGTGTGGTACGGAGCCACAGCACGGACAGTCCACCACCTGTGAAGCATCAAAAGTTGGCCAGTGCCCTGCGGGAGAGGGGGAAGACTCCAGCCACCAAAGCCGATCCCAGGGGTACAGGTGGGAGTGTGGAGTCAGCTGCAACACCTTCCAAGGTGGGGAAGGGCCACAAGAAACTCAGCAAGTCTGGGAAGAGCAGCACGGCGGAGAAGACCGCCATCATCCCCGCTGCCCAGGAGGCCACCCCCATCATCCCCGCTGCCCATGAAGCCACCGCCATCATCCCCGCTGCCCAGGAGGTCACCGCCATCATCCCCGCTGATCCCCGCTGTCCAGGAGGCCACTTCTATCATCCCCGCTGCCCAGGAGGCCACCGCCATCCTCCCCGCTGCCCAGGAGGCCACCACCAGCACCAGCCCAGCTGCCCAGAAGGCCACTGCCAGCACCAGCCCTGCTGCCCAGAAGGCCACCGCCAGCACCAGCCCTGCTGCCCAGAAGGCCGCCGCCAGCACCAGCCCAGAAGGCCACCGCCAGCCCTGCTGCCCAGGAGGCCACCGCCAGTCCAGCTGCCCAGGAGGCCACCGCCAGCACCAACCCAGCTGCCCAGGACAGGACCGCCAGCACCAGCCCTGCTGGGCCATAAAGGACCGCCAGCAGCAGCCCCGCTGGGCCAGACAGGACCGCCGGCAGCTGAGTCACTGCCAAGGACCCCACCGCCACAAGCACCGCTGAACAGGACACTGCCGCCACAAGCACCGCTGAACAGGACACCGCCGCCACAAGCACCGCTGCCAAGGACACCGCCGCAACAAGCACCGCTGAACAGGACACTGCCGCCAAAAGCACCGCTGAACAGGACACTGCCGCCAAAAGCACCGCTGCCAAGGACACCACCGCAACAAGCACCGCTGGCCCATGAGCGCCAAGAGCACTGACGCTACTGAGTCCGTCACGAGCAGGATGAAGCACTCTGGGCACAAGGCCCCCTCCAGAACCAGTGGAGAGATACATCAACTACCTCAGTCCTTGGCAGGATGAAGCACTCTGGGCACAAAGACCCCTCCAGAACCAGTGGAGAGATACATCCACTACACCTCAGTCCTTGGCAGGATGAAGCACTCTGGGCACAAGGCCCCCTCCAGAACCAGTGGAGAGATACATCCACTACCTCAGTCCTTGGCAGGATGAAGCACTCTGGGCACAAGGCCCCCTCCAGAACCAGTGGAGACTGTTATCCACTTGAAAGACAGTGGCTTTGCACTCCCCAGGATAAAGCAGTGGGCAAACCACCCACTGTAGAGACTTGAGAGACTGTGGCTTTGCACTCCCCAGGATAAAGCAGTGGGCAAACCACCCACTGGAGAGACTTGAGAGACTGTGACTTTGCACTCCCCAGGATAAAGCAGTGGGCAAAACACCCACTGTAGGGACTTGAGACTGTGGCTTTGCACTCCCCAGGATGGAACAGTGGGCAACCCACCCACTGTAGAGACTTGAGAGACTGTGGCTTTGCACTCCCCAGGATTGAACAGTGGGCATGTGGCCCCCTCGTGGATTTGGCGTCGTGCACTCAACCTGCTGAGGTGCCCCCCCTTTCCCTTCCCCCTGAGGTTCCTGTTTTATTGCTATCTGATGCCCCTGCAGTGTTCTCTACGTCATGTACGGGGATTGAGTGTGGGCCTCGCCCATGCCGTGTAGGGCCAGTGTTCCACGGACTTCAATGGAGCACTACCTGGACTACTATTCTTGGTGTATATATTTGTTTATAGTGTACATATATTTTTGCGTACTGGATTTTAATATATTACAATGGTTACACTCATTTGCTTTTGTCTTTGCATTCTTCCAGGGAGTTTAGGGGGTGTAACTGTAATGTATCCTGCTGTATTATTGTGTGTGTTGTAGTGGGTGAGGGTGGGGGTGTTGCGTTTGTGTGTCCCTGTTTTTTCCCTTCCCCCCTCCCCTGTGTCATAGGTGCAGTACTCACCGTGGTCTCCGGCGCCGGCGTTCGTCCTCCTGGTAGAGGAGCAAGAAGATAAGGGCTGGCAGAATCTGGAGCTCGGGTTCCATGGCATCCGGATTCCTCGTGGGGTGTGTAGAGGTGAGCGTTTTCCCTTCGAAGTCCTGTTTCCGCCGTGTTTTTGTTTGCGGTGAATCCGCCCCGGAAAAGGTGGCGGATTGGTAGGTTGTGATAATGTGGGCGGTACATTGTCCTCCGCCTGTCTGTTGGTGGTGACTGCTGCGCTGTTTGTTTGTACCGCCTTGTGTGTCGGAGTGTTAAAGTGGCTGTCTTTGTTGGCGGTTTTCGCCACGGTCGTGATTCCATTTGTTTTACCGCCAGCCTGTTGGCGGTCTTACCGCCGCTTTAACACCGACCGCCAGGGTTGTAATGAAGGCCTTAATCTCTTCAGGAAACTCCTTGTGCGCCGAAAATTGAGGCACATCCTGCCTGAAAAGACGCACAGCCTGCCTTGCAACTGACAAATCGCCACACAGCCGAACTGAAACGACGATGCCCGACTCCCCGAGAGGAAGTTTGATGCAGCACCTGCCTTGCAACAGAAAATTAGATGCACCGGCCTACCGGATCAACGCACAGCCAAACCAGAACAACAAAGCTGATTCCCCGACTGGAAAATCAACACAGCGCCTGCCGTGGATCAGAAAATTTGACGCATCGCCCACCAGATTGACGTAACGCCTGTGACTTCTGACAACGTGTCCAGGATTTCCCTGCATCGTCCCAGGGCGTCAAAAAGATCCCGGCTTCGCAGTGAGGAAGTAAGACTGCACGTCGAAAAACGACGCAAGCCTCTTGCAGAGTGAAAAGAAACAATGCATCATCTGTGCCGCGTCAGAAAATCTGACACACACCATATTTTTCCACACATCTCCTTCTCTGGGGTCTCCGTGCATGTTATTTGTGATGCGAACCAGGTACTTTGTGGAATCAAGAGACAACTGTTGGTTTCTAAGATTTAATACTCTTTTTAAACTTGCAAAAGTGATATTTCAACTTATAATTATTGAATCTTTATCATTTTGACCTTATTTTATTCAGATAAATATCAACTATTTTTCAAACCCTATGTGGTGTATTTTTGTGGGGTTTTCACTGTGTTACTGGCTGATTTATTGCACAAATACTTTACACATTGCCTTCTAAGTTAAGCATGACTGCTCCGTGCCAAGCAGACCTCGTAAATCATAAGAATGTTACTAGACCGAACTGTAATGTACTTGACCCGGAAACGGGTCTCAAATTGTGTGATCCTAGGCAAATATTGTATTCTACAGTTGCCTTTTTCTTCATTCTCACAAGTACACCTTCTAATATGTGAGTTCAGCATTTCTGCTGTAAAACAATCCTCTTTTGTTTGATTAAATACACTAAACGTTTGCTCCATGTATAATGAATCTAGCCCACATATAGGGTACACATGATCCATGATCCATGCATGACTTGGCTTTTAGATTACTAATAGTTGTGCCATCAGGGCAGGAGTGTTTCTCAGTTTATGATAAACACTCACTTTTAATACTTATATTACTAAAGCACGATGTGGTAGCACACTGTCATTTACAAACAGTAAATTTCCAAGAAATGTCCACAAACCTTCCCACTAACTTGCAGCTTTACTGATACAACTATATAGTGTATTAACAATATTCTGTGAAAATCAGGTTTCAGAAAACATCTATCATTTGCACATCACCAAGTAAAGTGTTCAGACTTTTTTCATCCTCTTAAAATATTTTTTTCATCACACAGAAGTATATTTTGAAAAGTTTGTAAAGTTGACTTAGTTATATAAATGTTGTGTGTTAGGAAAAACCTGATATCAAACGATTTTCATTTCACATAGGTCAGACAGTTCACTTTACAAAATCCTGGAACTCTGCCATCACAAGGAAAAGTATTTGCATTGCAAGAAGACAAACTGACTTTTGACCTCTGTCTCTGAACACAGAGCAAATGTGACAGGAATCAGAATTAAAGGCATCCTAATTGCCAATTCAGTTTCTGACTAAACAGAACATCTGTTCTTTGTATGATCTATGATCTTTAAATAGCTCAACCTCATAAAATAAAATTTGCAGTAGGTCGAGTAGACTTTCCAAGCCCTGCAAGCTACCGGGGGGGTCACAGGATAATTTGGATTGTGCGACTTACCCTGATTAGGATTGTGGTCCCTACTTTGACAAGGGTGTATACCTCGGCCAACTACAGACCCCATTTCTACCATTGGTGGCAGCTGTGGGATTCAAAACCATGCACCCGAAGAGACTGGGTAGTTTGATCTAGCCAAGCTAGAGGCAGCCAGCTGAAAGGGTTCTGCAAGGGGATGGGAGCACCTACCTGTGGAGCATCCAAGAAGGAGGTGTACCAAAAGGCGCTGAGGGCCTGGCAGAAGCCCGTTCACAAGAGCATGTTGAGTTGGAAGAGCAAGCGGATGGCTCTCCAGAGGATTTGCCAACAGCAGTGGGGGAGAACACACCCTGGATCTGTGCCCTCTGCTAAACCAGGGAGCAGTGTTTCTAGTCACGGCCTGACTGCAGAGAAAAGGAGGGAGGAGAGAGTTTCACCTGCAGTTGGCCAGATTAAACATGGAGGCAGGGGAGAGGAAAGCTGAGTGAGAAGCCAAACAAGCTGAGGCTGAAAGGGCCTTGGTTGTAAAATGAAACTACTTCTGGCTCATGAACAGAGTCTAAAAGAACTGGAGCTCATGTCTAGGCAGTCTGAGTCAAGCAGTGATGGTGGCAGCATATATACAGGACCTGCTGGAGACAAAAAGGTTTGAATACCCAAATATGTGGTGCCAAGTTATGTGGTGGGAGATGACGCTGACAAGTAGTTTCCAGCTAATGAAGTTGCACTAAGGGCTCAAGGGGTTCCTGAAGAGCAATGGGGGGGCTATTTGTGGAAACACATGCCAATACTTGAGGATTTGTACACACTCATGAAAGCCATTTTAACTGTCAAGTTTGGACTGACCCCTGAAAAGTACTGCCAGAAATTCAGGGACAGTAAAGTAAATGATTATATGGGTTTATATAATTTGGGGAAGCGCGTCAAGAGGTGTGTCCAGGGGCAGGAGACCTTTAAAATTCTACAGCGCTCCTGTCGTCGCGGGAAGCGCGTCAAGAGGTGTGTCCAGGGGCAGGAGCCCTTTAAAATTCTACAGCGCTCCTGTCGTCGCGGGAAGCGCGTCAAGAGGTGTGTCCAGGGGCAGGAGCCCTTTAAAATTCTACAGCGCTCACGCCGTCGCGGGAAGCGCGTCAAGAGGTGTGTCCAGGGGCAGGAGCCCTTTAAAATTCTACAGCGCTCCCGCCGTCGCGGGAAGCACGTCAAGTGGTGTGTCCAGGGGCAGGAGCCCTTTAAAATTCTACAGCGCTCCCGCCGCGCGGGACGCGTGGGGGCGGAGCCCGGGCAAAGCCCGGGCCAAGGGCAAGCCCATCCTTGCCAGGAAGAGGCAGGGCAGGGCCACCCCCCTGACATTCACATAAAGACGCTCGGCTTAGGCAGCTCATATGTATATGGCTGCCTGAAGGTACTGTGCTGATAATTACTCTTAAAAAGGGTCTTTTTTATAGAGGGCCTTAGGACGGAAGTCTCCCTTTATTAGTGTAGCGCTTTCTTCATCATTATCTGTTAGATCTTGGAGTGGGGCTGGGCCGGGGCTCTGCCTCTTCATTTCCCGCAAGAAGTTTGCTTGTATTTATGAGTGCAAAATTTATATTTAACATTTGCCATACGAGAAGTTAATATTTATTATCTAGGTTTATCCCCACTAGACCTTCTTTTAATCTCTTTCATAAAATACATATCGTGGACTGGTTCCATTAGAGTCAAAGTATTATATAGGTGGCTCAAGATATGGGAAAACGTAAGGCATCAGAACCCCCAAGGGGGAAGGAGAAATCTATAAAAAAAACTTAGGAATGCGGGCGAGAATTGCACCATAGCCGAAATTGATGATCTTATCGAGGAGGTTGAGTCTCTACTATGTAATAGGGCCACTACCCGGGAAGGTCCTGATAAAAAGATTACCTCCTATTATACGAAGAAAGTTGAATTAGAGGAAGATAAACTGATAGAGATAGTTAGCCAGCAAGAGGGGGAGGTACCGACTGATATTAGGACAGGCAGCCCTAAGGATGCTACAACTCGATCCATACACCCATGCACTATAGATAGTAATAGGAAGAAGGGTCTTATGCAGGAGTGTGAAGTCGTGTGCTCCAATAAATATGCAGTCTTGGCAGAACTCGATAGTAATAAAGTACAGAATGTACAAGATGGGGAACCTGTGGATGAGCTATACCCAACTATCCCAATTGCACAGCTAGCTAGAGAGAGGACATCTCCACCTAATCTAGAACCAGTGATTCATTTAAAATATAAAACAAGAACTTTAGCAGATCTTTATGACCTACTCTCTGGATTAATCCAGGAAGTTAGGGAACTGAAACTTGAAGTAAGAACCTTATCAGATATTGTGGAAAAGGAGGGGGGTAGGGGAACCCATAGAGCTCAGAGCGGAAAGGAGACCCCCCTTACATCATCTTATCCACAAGGTAGATCTACACATCCCCAAAGTCTGAATACTGACCCCAACCCTATCCCAGCTATAGCTAAGTTTTTACATCAACCACAGGGATGCTTGAGAGGGGCAAATGAGAAAAATATTGGATTACGTAACTATCCTAGAAGTGATGCTAGTGTTCTATGCCAAGAAACATGGAAACTACGAAGAGAACCCTGCTTGGTAAAAGGGGGAAATGAGGATAACACTGGATTACACAACAATCCTAGAAGTAATGCTAGTGCTCTATGCCAAGAAACAGGGAATCCACAAAGAGAACCCTGCTTGGTAAAAGGGCTACAAAACGGAAAAGGAAATGTGGAACCTACTCTGAACCCCTATCGCCAAGCATTTAATGATCGTATCCGTCGCACCACATGGAATCGTCATTCTGAGGGGGATAGGTATCCTATTAGGACCAATGTTGTTTACCTGTTAAATGTTCCCAAACTGTCCCTAAATAGCAGAGAAGATGAGGATTCCTTAAAGAACAAGCTTATACACTGGATCAGGGCCAAAAGACACTGTCTATCCATAATTCGTTCAGATATTAGGGGGGCAGAAAGAATGCCAGGAGAGACGGGCCAACAGCACACTATTGCACTAACACTTAAGGATGGAAGATTAATCAGAGGCCTGATTGACATGGAACAGAGAACCCCCGCCCCCAAAATTAATGCTATGAGTTTTAGCCCGGATCCAATTATTATCAAACCCCTAGTCCAGAGGCCTAAGTATAATAATAATGGGGGACTACAAGGAGAAATTGAGTTTTCAATCTTGAAAGAGTAGATTGACTAACCCAGCTAGATCAGGCACAAGTGGGACCAAAGGGAGACCTAACAGTAGGTGAGCCCCATGAAGGGAATGATCCTCATGCTATAGGGGAAGGGAGAACAGTGGAGTCTTCGCCCCGTAGGAAAGATTTGTCAGCATATTTGAGCCCTACTTCTAATGTCACGACCCTAAATGGAAGGGGATCAATCACTATGATCTCCTGGAACGTAGCAGGCTTAAAAAATAAACTTATAGACCCTGAATGGCAGGACTATATTGATCAATACCATGTCTGTCTCTTTCAAGAGACTTGGCTTAAGGATCCGCCGTATAAATTAGGATATAAAACCTTTCTTATTAGTGCAACTTCAGCTGCCAGAGGGAGGCCGTCCGGAGGATTGGTTGCATGGGTGAAAATCTCATTAAATGTCGAGATACGTATGCAAGCCACAGAGTCAGAGGATATTCTGTGGTTGGTATTGGGGAAAAAAAATAAGATAATATCCCACTTGTTCAATGTATATATAAGGCCTAGAAGGACAAATTTGGAGTCTCCTGAAATAACTCTACTAGACGACCTGCTTAAAAAGATCCCAGTAGGAGAGACAATTATGATAGGGGGTGACCTTAATTGTAATTATGAACCTGTAATTGGATTAGAACATCTAGCAGAAGAAGAAGATCGAATGAGAGCAATTCCTTATTTAACAATAGAAAAAACGGTTCCGGGCACAGTGGCCGCCCTGCAACTTATGGGCCTTCCATTAAAGCATGGACTGAGGGCGTGTAATGGCAGAGTGGGTGAAGGAGGCCTTAATTTGGATACCTTCCAGAGAGGCAACTCAACCTCGAAAATAGACTACATTTTGCATAGTATAAGTACATGGGGAAGACTATTGACTTTCAAAATAGATAAAAGAAGGGAAAGCGATCACTTTCTGCTAATAGTTGAACTCAGGGCCCACCTCCTGGACTTGGATTTGGATTTGGAATATAGAGAACATGATAAGGTGGAGTTACAACCCACCCTCAGCAACAATAGAAGGGTTGTAAAATGGCCAGCAATATTAGGCAATTTGGACACTATGACAAATATTTACAATATATTTTCTGATCTTTTGGAGCCTTATGCAAAAAATAAACCTACTGATATCCCTATTACGGCCATCCATCAGTCAATGAGTACTGCACTAAGACCCTTCCTGACCAAACAGTTACAGCCTAAGCATAAAAAGGAGAAGGTGCAAACCACCCCAAGTAATCCATGGTATACTATCAAATGCAGGGAGAGGAAAAGAGTACTGATAGAAGCTCTAAAGCAAAAAAATCAACTAGCCGTACAACAGGCAAGGGCCTGCTACAAGAAAACACTGGCAACTGCCCAAAGTAACTGGGAGGATCAAAAATGGCAAGACCTGCTGGAAGCAGCAAAAAGTAATGACGCCAGGGTCTTCTGGAAAATAGTTACACATGGCAGCAAAGTGGGGATATATAATACAGACCATCATATAGATCCTAAAACATGGGTTAATCATTTTACATACCTTTACTCTGATCCCCCCAGTCTTGATTTCTATCCCTCCAAGCATAAAACCCTAGCTACTTGGGGCATCTTACCCGAGTTACAATTTAGTCTGGAGGAGACGGTGAATGCCATTAAAGCAATCAAGCTAGGAAAAGCCCCCGGGGTTTGGATACGATCCCGGGAGATATGTTTAAACATAGTATAGAAATTTGGGCACCTTACATAAATCTTTTAAGTAACGCTATAGCAAGGGGAGGCCTAGTGCCTGAGACATGGAAAGGGGCAGAAATAATCCCAGTCTACAAAAAAGGATCCAGGGAAGACCCTGGGAATTAGAGACCAATCAGCCTCATAGATGTTATGCAAAAAATTTATGCTAGACAATTGCTGAATAGAATTAGTAGCTGGATAGAAGAAAACATCATATTGACTATATACCAAGCAGGCTTTAGACAGCAGACGAGTACGGTTGATCAGGCCTTTAGGCTATTGACAATAATGTGGAAATATACTAGACTAAGGAAGGGTCACCTCTATATCGCGTTCTTGAATCTGCGTGCAGCCTTTGATCTGGTGCCAAGAGACTCCTTATGTGCAACACTAGGGAAACAGGGCATGCCGGGGAACCTCCTGTGCCAGCTAGAGAGGTTACATGAGAATACATTTGCAAAGGTTCGGTGGGGTCCAAAGGGAGAGTTGACAGACCCAATACCTATCAAGAGGGGGGTGAGACAGGGTTGTGTGCTTGCCCAAACCCTTTTCTCATTATATATTAATGACCTGGTTAAACATTTGAAACAAAGTAACCATGACTCGCCAAGATTGAACGGTGATCCAGTTCCTGCCCTCCTTTTTGCAGATGATACCATCCTATTATCTCAAACTCCCATGGGCTTGCAAACCCTATTAGATAAATTTAGTGAGTACTGCAGTATGAAGGGACTAGAGATAAACACAAATAAGACCAAATATCTGACTGTTAACCCCCACAAAGCACTCAAGAGAAACATTAGGATTAGAGGGCAGGCATTGGAACAAGTAAAAAACGTCAACTATCTAGGGATACTGCTTGATGCCAAGTTGTCATGGGCACCGCACGTCAATAAAGCTGCTATCTCCTTAGTTCATAGTTCCATGGCGATTAGTAAAAATTATAAATGTTCAGGATCTATCATTGTTTCACCAGTATTTGAGATCTATAGGTGCAAAGCACAGGCTGCTGCTTTATATGGAGCCAAACTCTGGGGATTTACAAATCTAACACCACTGGTTACCCAGGAAAATAATTTTATGAGGGGGGTATTGGGTCTTCCTCCATCTACTCCACTGATTCCTCTTACCTATGATATTAATATGAAACAAATAGGTAAATTGGCAGCCCTGAGGCCCTTGCTGTACTGGTGTAGACTCTGGACAACCCCTGAATTGATCCAATATAGGCAAGCACTAATCGAGATCATGGTCTTGGATAAGTCTATCTCCCTTCCGTGGCTCCACTATATAAGGCAATGTTTTTACAATCTAGGGCTGAAATCCTATTGGGAAGAACCGCATACACTCACAATACAATCAAAGATTCAACTAAAACAAGTATTTTGGGACTTCACTCTAAACAGCCCTCTCTACAGCAAGGATTTAGGTAGACAAACCTTAAGTTTCCTGGATATCAAACCATTACCGAGAGCTGAGGAATGGGTAGATACTATTCATCCTAGGCGAGCAAAAGTTTTATTTATGAAGTTCCGATATGGGACTCTCCAGGTTAGGGCTTTTACTTCTAAATGGGGCCCCTTGAGTGGACATGAGGTGACTTGTGGGCTGTGTAATATGGAGACTTCTGAAACGACAAATCATGTACTTTTAAACTGCAAATCCTATGATAAACCAAGGAGGAAATGGATTCGAACTATTTGCAGGAACGTTGGAATCAGGAATTATAATGAAGCAGCTAGATTCTTGAGATCTAGTACTATACCATATGTTGTTTTTGGTTTAAGCCGGTTTTTACTAGCAATCTCATTTATCAGAGACAAGGCGGGCATGAGGCTCTAGGTGCTTTAACTCACACTAAACCCCCATAGTTAATTTACGGTCCTCAAAATGATAAATGGGAGCCGTCTTCTGTATTCTAATGGACTTTGGTTACACATTCAGTTAAGAATATATCTTGCCCAGGGGATATTGATAATGCTTGGGAAGAACATGAATTATAAAATTATTTTGCCCCTTAGCACAAGGACTGTAGTTATCAGGAGGATTTTTACGTTTTTTAGAATTGTCATCAGTCACTTATGGAACTAGCTTTTAGATCCAGTTACTCATTTATTTATTTTTTTACTTAATTGATCAAATAGTCCTCCCCTAGTTAAGCAAATAAGTGCCTGATGGCGTGAGGCAATTTCTTTTAAAAATTTTAAATTTTTAATTTTTAATTTCAAGGGTTTTATAAAAATGTAATCTTGTAATTGATTGTTATTTATTGCTTCTAAGACTAACATTGGCCATTATCTAGACAGTCTGATTTTAGTATTTAAGTGAATATTAATTGTTGCTGGAATAATGTGCTTTTTGTATTGCTTGATTGTATTTTCCTTTTATGGCTTTTAGCCGAATAAAGGCGTGTGAACTGAACATAATTTGATCCTAAAGGAGCATATGCTCAAAATTTGCTTTACATAGTTTCGCCAACACCCGATTGACAGTAAGCGGACTGATCCCAGGAAGCTTGCTGAAGAGGCGTACCTCTGGGCTAGAAAGGTATCTGGTGGGGATGCAGTGGAGGGAGGGACATCCACAAAGGTAGTCAGGGTTCCCACCAGAAGAAAAGGGGGGAGAAAAAATTAAACATAAGGAGCACTCTAAAGGCCCCCAAAATAATTTCCAAGGGAATAGTGGTAACCAGCCCCAGTCTGAGTCTAAAAAGAAAGGGTTCTTTCATAGTAAGGCGGAGAGGTTTGTACCACATTGCATAGAGTGCACCAAGTATGATCACTCTAAGGGCGATTCCAAGTGTCCAAAGAGGGCACAGCTGCCCACTGGAAGGCAGACACCTGGGTTGGCTAGTGTAGCACTCGGGGAGTTAGTTTTGGGGAACAGATAGAGGTAACCCTAGTGTCCCTGGGCGATGCAGAAATGGTGCCAAAAGCCCACATGCCTCCAAGTATAAGCAGTGGGTCACCATTTATGGGCAACTGGTGGAGGCCCTGGGGGATGCAGAAGCCAGCATGACTACTGTCAGGGGCAGCTGGTGTCAGCAGACCAGGTCCTACCGAACACATTCCACCAAGTCATAGTTGCCGACAATCGCGAGAGCCACCTACCGGTAGCTCTGGTTCCCTTTGAATGGGGAGTGGGGGGTTCCTGGTACTCTAAAAGTAGCTGTGAGTCCTGCCATGCCTGTAGATTGTCTGTTAGGCAACAACCTTGAGCACACTACCTGGAAGGAGGTAGAGCTAAGGTCTCACTTGGAAATGGTGGGATTGCTTGGGTAGGTCTGCATGACCACAAGGTCCTTGGTTGCCCGGGAGGGGAGTCAAGAGTGTCTGGAGCCTGGGAAAAATGGCCCAGACAGCTGCCAAGGAGAGGGGGAAGGGGCACAGGAAACCAGTCTCAGAAGTTCCAGCAGTAGTTGATGGGGTCCCTGCGGAGGAGGCCCCCTGAGCCAACCGGGGAGGACATTACTACCCTAGGTGACTTACCTGAGCTTGCTGCCTGGCAAGCTGACAGTTGGGCCACCAGGGAAGAATTCTGCAAGGCGCAGAAAGAGTGCCCCACTCTTGAGGGCTTGAGGCAACAGGCCTCAGCCCAAGCAGCAGGTAAGCCCATATCACCTTATTTATTGGAAGAATTATCTCCTTTACAGTGAGCCTAAGGTACCGGAGGCTGTGGCAGCACATGTGCTGGTGGTCCCTCAGTGTTACTGGGCCTTCCTACTGCACCTGGCTCACGACATTCCCCTGGCAGGACATTTAGGGCAAGACAAGACCTTTGCCAGGCTTGTCACCCACTTTTAAACCATACAACCACAGCACTCAGTTTATCAGAACAATAGAAAATCAGGAGGTCATGTGAATCTCAGACAAATCCGTCTTGTACTTGAAAATCTTCTTTTATTGCAAAATGTCAATCCGATTCAGATTCCAATACAATTCTTCATTTCAATTGTTCACACCGACAGCCAACACATGTTTCGTCACAAAGTGACTTTACCAAGGCTGCAAAGTGCAAAGATGAACCTGTGTACATAAACCTAGTATACGTAATATTCACTGACCATGTATCATGTTACTAACAAACAAAATGGTGGAATGCCTACAACAAGTGGGACATAAATCATATTGCAACCAGATAGTGCAATGTCTACACCAAGTGAGTATATAAGTATCTTCCTGTGTTATATAAAATGCGTGAAAACAAGTAAGAAACACCCATAGTGTCAACTTAACCAAAAGAACTATGAGATTCACCAAATGTGAAAGGCGTACCTAAATGCACCAGGCCCCCATGATATAAAGCAGAGAAAAGGTATTGATTAAATCCATATTACTGACCAGCAAATCTTCAAAAGACCAATTTATTATTTGGTCATATCCATAATGTAGCTCCGCTACAGGTCAATCTATGCGCAGGATCAGTTTTTTCCCCAAAAGCGAATCCAACAAATTATTTATTATTTGCCATCAACAAAAAATAGTGTCTCCAGTGTTATATTGCAATGGCCATGATAAGCCCAGTAATCTGTCAATGAAAGAATGTAAAAAATATATAATATTGGCTACCAATACCTAGTGGCAGCCGATAATAATGCGCAGGGTGCCCGTATCATTTAGAACACACACAAGTCATAATACGTATTCTTGTGAACTTACATAATTCTAAACAAATAGTATGCCACCCCTCTAGTAACAAGAGCTCACAGTAATGCGTAAAGAAACCACGAGTATCTAAAATGGAGGTCTACGGCCCTTAACATTGGTCTAAGCCAATAGTAATACTCAGAGACCCTGTATCAAATAAGCTGCAACAGGTCAAATAAACTGCCACACGTGATGCACAGAGAACTCTTAGCATGCACTACACACACACAAGTCATTATGTAAGTTTGTATGCGCCTACCTGTATCTGGTATACCGCTCTCCACCTAGTTCCAGTCAGTACTAAACTATTAATACAGTGGAGTGTACAATATTAGTGGAGGGCAGACTTACATACTGGAAAGACTGTTGCCTCACTTCAGATCTTGAATACAAGTACATGCTTAGTACTACACTGTGTGCACCATGTATTTACATACTACATAAAGTGCATAAGCTCTGTAGTTTTCCCCCGGGTAGACCCATTATATCAGGGATCGGATCCCTGACGGAACACATCTCAGAGTATACAGATGCGTTCCTACAGCCTGTGGTACACAACGTACCATCCTATATTTAGGAGGAGTGCAAATCAATGGAATTCCTTTTGGGGAAACGTCCAGAACCAGACATAACTGTAGTGACAACAAGGTTTTCCACCAGGAATTGGACCTATTGGAGCAAACGATTTCGAAATAGAGGGTACTCCTACAGTGTGCTTTCTAGAGTCAGGAGGCGCATCATCTCTTAGGAGTACAAGACCTTACAAATACATAAAAAATGTACCATGCCCAAAGGTGGGAGGTTGTCTATGATCACCAGGTACAGTTCGACTAGCACATTGGTATATCTCATTCTTAAACGAAACTGGCACCTGTTACTAATGGATGCCAGCCTTGGCAATGTACTCAATAAGGGACCCTCAATGGTACATAGTAGGGGTATTACCCTGAGAGAGAGAGACTGTGTCCTAATTATATTGCTCCAACCACACAGGAGAAGCCGGATATATGGTTGCCTACGAGACCCAAGGATTTCTATAAATGTGGGTGATGTATCTCCTGCCAGTTCGCACTGAACAGAACGCTAACATTTTCTTACAATACTAGGGAGGTTCATCAGGTAAAACAATTCATTAATTGAAACACCAGGTTCACTATTTATTGTATTATCTGCCTGCGTGGAAAAATATATGTGGGTAGTACCATCCGTCCACTCAAGGAACGGATTCAAGAACATGTAAGAGCCATTCGTAATAACAATAAGAATTATCCCATAGCTGTTAATTACAACCTGATGCATCAGAGTTCATAGGTCCTTAACATTGGATTCCATGGTATTACACATATTTCAGGCCATCCAAGAGAGTCAGTCTCTCAGTCTCTCTCTCAGTCTCTCTCTCAGTCTCTCTCTCAGTCTCTCTCTCTCTATATATATATATATATATATATATATATATATATATATATATATGCATATCTATGTAGATATATCTATCTATATATAACTATATTATATATATCGATCACTTTTGTCAACGTGTGTGTGGTTACCCTGGGGGCTGCGTTCGGTCCCCAGGAAAACCACACCCACATATAAAAGTGATATATATATATTGGCCACCAGTTCTCTTGCAGTTGCAGCTTGCGTCTTCAAAGCAATGCACATACTTCAACTGACACGTTTCAACTGTAGCTTTTAGGCAGCCATACAAAAGTCAAGTAAGTCTTGTGATTATGTTTCTGCTACAAAAGGATCTGACTTTTGTCTAGTGGCAGTTCTGATGCCATAAAGTAGTGCAGAAGGTTTATATGCCTCCTGCAAAGATCAAATCTGTATTTTATGTAAATAGCTGAGTGGATTAGTAAAGTTAGCCATTACCTACGCTATAATACAAATGAAATGTATATGCAGGGGCTATGGAGAGATGAAGGCTAGGTGGTAGTCAGGGAATCCGCGAAGGAGGTCATGGGAGAGGGAGCACCAATAATGATTGTTGGGCTGGGTGTTAGAGGCACTAAAGACTGTGACAATTGGTATGTGACAAGGTGAAGTAATAGTGTGTCTTTTTTTAGTGTCTTGAAAGAACATGATGATTTAGGGAAGAAGCGAAGGTAAGGTGACCTCTACTGTTGCACATATCACACACACACACACACACACACCCACCAGCAATTTTGGGACTGTCTACATAGGCTAGTGTTTTACAGTGACAGTTTAGCCAGTAGCAGAGATGGCATCTCGTTGGATGACTGCTGCTCAGGACAGCTCTGACATAGGATCAGAGACTGAGACAGCATCTGAGGGATAGGACAACAGCGCAGACTCTGGGAGTGATTTTCAGAAGGAGTCCCATTCGATAACTCCTCTTCCATTGATTATAAGGGAGGTGATGAGGATACAGTCCTGCTGTCCCTTCGCAAGCACAGTCTGTGCAGCGGGACAATAGCGGGTTAGCCCAACCCAGAGAACAGGTGCACGTGGCAGCAAGCACAGAGAGAGTGCTCTCTTGGGAGCCCCCCAATTTAGTTCAGCCCCAAATTCCATCGCCCAAATCGTATTGTGGACACATCAAAATTATCTATCACAAAACAAACTGGTTTTGTAAGGCAGGCATCTGCGTTTTTGGTCCTGGGCTCGGCGGCCATATAGGGAAACCTACCAAACACAGATATTTCTGAAAACTAGACATCCGGGGGAGTCCACACAGGTGTGTCTAGTATGGATTCCCCAAAGTTTTCTTACCCAGAATACCCTGCAAAGGTGAAATGTTGAATAAAAACTCAATTTTTCTTGCATTTCTGTCACACAAACTACAGGAATATGCTGGGATCCATAAAATTCTTACCACCCAGTGTTTCCCCACCTGTCCTGATAAAAACGCTACCCCACTTGAGTGCCTGTACCTAGTGGCAGCGTTAGGAATGGATCACACCAGGGTCAACAGTTGCTCTCATGTAAGGACCAAAATTGACCATTGTCTGATCTATTACTGTCATGGGCACTAGGCCTACCCACACAAGTGAGGTACAGTTTTTCTTGGGAGACTTGGGGTAATGCTAGGTAGAAGGACATTCGTGGCTCCTCTCATATTCCAGAACTTTCTATCACCGAAATGAGGAAAAAGTGTTTTTTTTGGCCAAATATTGAGGTTTTCAAAGGATTCTGGGTAACAGAACCAGGTGAGAGCGCCACAAGTTGCCCCATCCTGGGTTCCCCTAGGTGTCTAGGTTTAAAAAATGCACAGGTTTGTTAGGTTTTCCTAGGTACCGGCTGAGCTAGAGACCAAAATCCACAGCTAGGCACTTTCCGAAAAACATGTCTGTTTTCAATGTAAAAGTTTGATGTGTCCACGTTGCGTTTTGGGGCATTTCCTGTCACGGGCACTAGGCTTACCCATGCAAGTGAGGTACCAATTTTATCGGGAGACTTGGGGGAGCACAAAATAGCAGAACAAGTGTTATTGCCCCCTGTCTCTCTGTACATGGGAATGCTAGGTGGAAGGAAATTTGTGGCTCCTCTCAGTTTCCAGAACTTTCTATCACTGAAATATGAGGAAAACGTTTTTTGTTTTTTTGCCAAATTAAGTTTGCAAAGGATTCTGGGTAACAGAACCTGGTGAGAGCCCCACAAGTCACCCCATTCTGAATTCCCCTAGGTGTCTAGTTTCCAAAAATGTATAGGCCTGCTAGGTTTCCCTAGGTGCTGGCTGAGCTAGAGGCCAAAACCCATAGCTAGGCACTCTGCATAAAAAACACCCGTTTTCATTGGAAAAATGTGATGTGTCCACGTTGCGTTTTGAGGAATTTCCTGTTGCGTGCACTAGGGTTACCCATGCAAGTGAGGTACCATTTTTATCAGTTGCCTTGGGGGAACACAGAATAGCAGAACAAGTGTTATTGCCCCCTGTCTCTCTGTACATTTTTTCCTTCCAAATGTAAGACAGTGTGTAAAAAAGACATCTATTTGAGAAATGCCCTGTAATTCACTTGCCAATATGGGCACCCCGGAATTCAGAGATGTGCAAATAACCACTGCCTCTCAACACCTTATCTTGTGCCCATTTTGGAAATACCAAGGTTTTCTTGATACCTATTTTTCACTCTTTATATTTCACAAAATGAATCGCTGTACACCCGGTATACAATGAAAACCCATTGCAAGGTGCAGCTCCTTTATTGGCTCTGGCAATCTAGGGTTCTTGATGAACCTACGAGCCCTATATCTCCCCGCAAACAGAAGAGTCCAGCAGATGTAATGGTATATTACTTTTGAAAATATGACATCGCAGGAAAAAGTCTTTTTTTCACCTTAATTTCATTTTTATTTTTATTTCAGCTGTTATTTTCTGTAGGAAAACCTTGTAGGATCTACACAAATGATCCCTTGTTGAATTCAGAATTTTGTCTACTTTTCAGAAATGTTTAGCTGTCCGGGGTCCAGCATTGGTTTCATACACATTTCTGTCACTAACTGGAAGGAGGCTAAAAGCACACAAAAAATTGTAAAATGGGGTATGTCCCAGTAAAATGCCAAAATTGTGTTGAAAATTGTGGTTTTCTGATTCCAGTCTCCCTGTTCCTGAAAGCTGGGAAGATGATGATGATTTTAGCACTGCAAACCCTTTGTTGATGCCATTTTCAGGGGAAAAAACACATGCTTTCTTCTGCAGCCCTTTTTCTCCCATTGTTCTGAAAATAAAAAGATAATTTTAGCTGTATTTTGGCTTATTTCTTGGTCTCCTCCAGGTGAACCAACAAACTCTGGGTACCTTTACAATCCCTAGGATGTTGGAAAAAAAGGACGCAAATTTGGCGTGGATAGCTTATGTGGAACAAAAGTTATGAAGGGCTAAGCACGAACTACCCCAAATAGCCAAAAAAGGGCTCAACACTTGGGGGTGGGGGCCAGCAGCTAAGGGGTTAAAGCACGCTCCGGGAACCGTGTTTGTATTGGTTCCTGAAAGATGTGGTAGAACTCTAGATGGATACTCGTACACGGTGAAACACGGCGTGCTATACGTGTAAACTTTGTGTAGGGCAATGTATTAATAGTTTAGTAACACGGAGTATTACCAGTGATTTGCACTATGTGAAGGACGGCATACTAACAGTCCTGAACCTTGTGGTTTTTCTGCATATCAGTATTGACTGGAACTACGTGGAGGGAAGTATACCAGATACAGGTGGGCGCATACTAACTTACATAATGACTTGTGTGTGTAGTGCACGCTATGAGTTCTCTGTGCATTACATGTGGCCATTTATTTGACCTGTTGCGGCTTATTCGAAACAGGTTCTCTGAGCATTACTATCAGCTTAGACCAATGTTACGGGCAGTATACCTCCAGTTTAGATACATGTGGTTTCTTTGTGCATAACTGTGGGTGCTTATTACGAGAGGGATGGCATACTATTATTTTAGATACATGTAGGTATATGTAGGTTCACAAGAATACGTATTATGACTTGTGTATTAAATGATACGGGTTTCCTGCACATTATTATCGGTTGCCAATAGGTATTGGTAGTCAATAATATATATTTTTCACATTCTTTCATTGACAGATTACTTGGCTTATCATGGCCCTTGCAATATAACTCTGGAGTCACTATTTTTCGTTGACGGCAAATAAATAATTTGTTGGACTCGCTTTTGGGGAAAAAACTGACCCTACACAGACTGACATGTAGAGGAGCTACTTTACTGATATGGCCATATGATAAATTGGTCTTTTGAAGATTTGCTGGTCAGTAATATGGATTTAATCAATTACCTTTTTCTGCTTTATATCACAGGGGCCTGGTGCATTTAGGTACCCCTTCCACATTGGTGGATTTCACACATCTTTTGGTTAAGTTGACACTATGGGTGTTTCTTACTTGTTTTTACGCAAGTTATATAATGCAGAAAGATACTTATATACTCACTTTGTGTAGACTTTGCACTATCTGGTTGCAATATGATTTATGTCACATTTGGTGTAGGTATTCCACCATTTTGTTCGTTAGTAACGATAATATGTGGTTGGTGAATATTACGAATACTAGGTTTATGTACACATGTCATCTTTGTACTTTGCAGCCTTGACAAAGTCACTTTGTGACGAAACACATGTTGGCTGTCGAGTGTGAACAATTGAAATGAAGAATTGTATTGGAATATGAATCGGATTGACATTTCGCCATCAAAGAATATTTTCAGGTATAAGGCAGATTGGTCAGAGATTCACATGACCTCAAGATTTTCTATTGTTTTGCTAAACTGAGTGCTGTGGTTGTATGGTTTAGACTTATCATGTATTTGTGAATGCATGTTTCTGCCTTTGGGTAGTAAGGTAGACAACTACACAACACCATTGGTAGATGTACTGCAATAAGTCCGGTCTACCTTAAACTGTTGGACACTTATAGGAGGTCAATTTATTTTACCATTGCTACCCTCGATTGGAAGACGTTTGCATTATTTGTCACCCACTTTTATTGGCCCCGAATGCGGATCGCCTCAGATGCATTCTGTAGGTCCTGTCCTACCTGCCAGGCCAGTGGGAAGACAGGGAAAATGCTCAAGCCCCCCCGATCCCACTCCTCATCGTTGACACTCCCTTTGAAGGGGTGTGCATTAACGTCATTGGATCCTAAAACTGCTCTAGGTTTTGGTGGACCATGCCACTTGCTACTCAGAGGCAATCCCTCTGAGGACAGTGACTGCACCAATGATGACCAGAACTCTAATTGGGAACCCCACACGGGTAAAGATCCCCAAGGAGATTGTGTCTGACCAAGTAACTGCATACATGAAGTCCATGTGGGGTGACCTACAAATTCACCACACCAATCATCCTCAATCCAGTTGTCTTGTGGAGAGATTCAACAAGACCTTGAAAGGCATGAAGACAGACCTCCCTCTGGCCATGAGGCGTAAGTAAGACGTTCTCTTGCCGTGCCTTCTCTTTGCTTATAGAGAGGTACCCCAGAAGGTACGGTTCAGTCTCTTTGAACTTCTCTATAGGTACCCTGTCAGGGGACCCCTCAGCATTGTGAAAGAAGGGTGGGAGAAAGCTCCCAAGAAACCCCCCAGGATGTGGTCAGCTACATGTTGGCCCTCCGCAACCAGATGCAACGCTTTTGGAAAAAGGCCAAGAGCAACCTCAAGGCCAGTCAAGAGGTGATGAAATGCTGGTACAACCAGAAGGCCACCCTGGTGGAGTTTCAGCCTGGAGACAAAGTTTGGGTGGTGAAGCCAGTAGAGCCTAGAGCTCTCCAGGACCGCTGGACTGGCTCATTTGAGATCAAGAAGCGTAAGGTGGAGGCCACTATCTTAGTGGACCCTCCAGTCCCCTAGGAATCCCCTAAGGGTGCTCCATGTGATCAGACTGAAGCCTCATTTTGAGAGGACCACGGTCTACATGGTTCTGGTGACAGATGAGGGTGTGGAGGGGGAGAGTGAACCTCTCCCCAACTTCCTCTCTGCCAAAGAAGGTGATGGGTCAGTGGAGGGTGTCAATCTCTCGGACTCCCTCACCCTGGACCAGCGAGGGGACTGCTAACAGTTACTGGAGCAGTACTTCTCCTTGTTTTCCCTCACCCCTGGACTCTCACACTTGTGTGTCCATGACATTGACACTGGAGACAGTCCTCCTGTAAAGAACAAAATATACAGCTTTTCAGACAGGGTGAAGGCCAGCATCAAGGAGGATGTTGCCAAGATGCTGGCTCTTGGGGTGATTGAGAAATCCAGTAGTCCCTGGTCCAGCCTGTTGTGCTAGTACCCAAGGCTGCCGCACCCGGTGCATGGATTTCCAGAGGGCAAAATTCTGTCACAAAGACAGACGCTCACCCCATCCCCCAAGCTGATGAGCTCGTAGATGGGCTAGGCGCTGCCAAATTCCTCAGTACTTTTGATCTCATCAGGGTAAGGGCAGATCACCCTAACTGAGAGGGCCAAAGAGAGATCCGCCTTTTTAACTCCTGAGGGACATTACCAGTTCAGAGTAATGCCCTTTGGGTAGAAAAATGCATTCACTACCTTCCAAAGGTTGGTTAATGGGCATTCTGTGCTGCCTGCCTAGACCACAATCCGGTCTACAGTTCCAGCTGGGAGGAACACCTGCTCTACCTCCAGGAGGTGCTCCAGGCCCTGCAACGGGGGGGGGTCTGACAATTAAGGCAAGTAAGTGCCCGATTGGGCAGGGTTCCGTAGTGTACTTGGGACACCTAGTAGGTGGTGGCAAGGTGCAGACTCTCCAGGCCAAGACTGAGTCAATCACAGCCTAGCAACTACCTAGAACCCAAACAGAAGTGAGAACCTTTTTAGGCCTCACTGGATACTACAGTAGTTTTGTTAAGGGTTATGGCACCATAGTGGCCCCCTCAACAGAACTTACTTCCAAAAAACAACCTAGGTTGGTGAATTGGACAGAAGCTTGACAGAAAGCCTTTGACTCTCTAAAGGAAGCCATGTGCACAGCACCTATGCTCAGGGCCCCTGACTACTCCAAAGAGTTCATTGTGCAGACAGACACTCCAGAGCATGCCATAGGGGTGGTTCTAGCACAGCTAAATTAGGAGGACCTAGACCAACCAGTAGCCTTTATTAGCAGAAGGCTTAACCACGGGAACAGAGGTGGAGTGCCTTTGAAAGAGAAGCATTTCCTGTGGTCTGGGCACTGAAGAAGCTAGGACCATAAATGTTTGGGACTTAATTCCGGGTTCAGACAGACCACAGGCCCCTCAAATGGCTCATGCAGATGAAGGGTAAAAATCCTAAACTCTTGAGGTGATCCATTTCCCTACTGGGGGATGGACTTCATGTTGGCGCATCGCCCAGTGACTGACCACACCAATGCTGATGGTGTCTCCAGATACTTCTGCCTTAGCGATGAGAGCTCCCAAGGGGTTGGGTAGCTCTCCCCACTTTCAGATGGGGGGGGGGGGGGTAGGGACATGTTAGACCTGACAGCCTTAGGGTGGACATCCCCCAACTTTTTTGCCTGCCTCCCTCCATTTTTCCAACACTGTTTTAGCTGGTTTTCTGACTGTGCACCTTACCACTGCTAACCAGTGCTAAAGTGCATATGCTCTCTCCCTTAAACATGATGATATTGGTTCATTCCCAATTTTGCAGATTTGATTTACTTGTAAGTCTCTCCTAAAGTGCATTACATGTGCCCAGGGCAGGTAATTTAAATACTACTGGTGGGCCTGCAGCACTGATTGTGCCACCCACTTCCGAAGCCCCTTAACCATGCCCCAAGCCTGCCACTGCAGGGCCTGTGTGTGCAGTTTCACAGCCACTTGGACTTGGCATTTAAAAGTATTTGCCAAGCCTAAAACTACCCTTTTTCTACATACAAGTCACCCCTAAGGTAGGCCCAAAATAACCCATTGGACAGGGTGGTATGTAGGTCAAAGGCAGGACATGTACATGTGTGTTTTATATGTCCTGGTAGGGGAAACTCCTAAATTCATTTCCCACTACTGTGAGGCCTGCTCCTTTCATAGGCTAGCATTAGGACTGCCCTCATATACTGTTTGAGTGATAGATTCTGAACAGAAAGGAGTAACCAGGTAATATTTAGTATGGCCAGGATGGTAATGGAAAATCCTGCTTATTGGTGAGGTTGGATTTGTTATTAGTATTTTAGAAATGCCACTTTTAGAAAGTGAGCATTTTTCTGCACTTAAAACCATCTGTGCTTTACAGCCTGTCTCCAATCAATGTCTGGGCTGGGCTGGTTGACAGCTTCCTTGTGCATTTCACCCAGGCAACCACAAACACAGCATACTCAGGCACTCCTGTACTCATCTGCATACTGAATGGGTCTTCCTGGGCTGGAAGGGTGGAGGGCCTGACACTTACATTTCAAAGGTTAGAGGCCTGCCCTCACACAATGGACTACCAAACCCCCAACTGGGACCCTGGCAGACAGACCTGTACTGAAAGGGGAACTTGTGCACTTCAAAACCACTCTTTGAAGTCTCTCCCCACGTCAAAGGCATTTATGGGTACATAAACACCAAATCAGACACTTCTGGAACTGAACCTGCAACTTGTCAAGAGGAACTGTCTGGCTGCCCATAGGACTCATCTGGACTGCTTTACTGAGAAGGACTGCTGTCCCGCTGTTGCCCTGCTGCCCTCCTGACCTCTGACTTTGCTGAGAAGTGCTCTCCAATGGCTTGGATTGAGCTTGCCTCCTGTTTTCTGACGTCTCAGGGCCAAAAGACTTAGGCCCTCATCATGACATTGGCAGTAAATCCCGCTTACCGCTGCGGGGACGGCCGCCAACATACCACCGCGGAGGTGAACATCCATTCGCCAAATTATGACACACACACACACTAATCCGACAGAATACTGCCACACACACAAATCCGCCAGCCCAAAGGTTAGTGATAAAGTGGTGGTACAAACAACCATACCATTACGCCAACAAAACAACGGCCACCACATTATGACCCACGAATCACCACGGCGGACATTCAATGGTGGTAAAACATTGGAGGTACACACCGGCGCAGTCAGAATGGACACCCAAATACTAAACTACACAACACTGGCCAATACCAAAAACACACACCTGACACTAATACACACACCACACCCACCCACCCACAGCACTATAAAACACACACCCACATTACCCACAACCCTTTATAAATACAAATTATTGCCACCAGACTGACACTAAGACCACTGCAATAACTAGACACACACACGACATACACCCATAAATCCCTCACGCACCCCACTTCACACACTTAACCATAGTACCCAACACCCACACACTTATACACACCACACAACACCCATGTCCCCAATAAGGCGCCCCCCCCCGTTTCACAGATGAGGAGTTGCGGGTCATGGTGGAGGAAATAGCCACAGCTGTTTGGAGAACAGGCACAGCAAATATCCATTGCCAGGAAGATGGAGCTATGACGGAGAAAGGTTGACAGGGTGAACGTCGTGGGACTGCATCCAAGAACAAGGGACGACATCAGGAAGAGGTGGAACGACCTATGGGGGAAGGTACTTTCTGTGGCAGCAAGCACCAGCTCGCCATACAGAGGACTGGCGATGGATCCACACCTCCTCCCCCACAGCTCCCAGCATGGGAGGAGCAACTCTTGGCATTACTGCATCCTGAGGGAATCACTGGAGTTGGCGGAGGACTGGACACTGGTGAGTCAACATCAACTACTTATCACCCCTCATACATGCATGCCATCTCACCCCTCACCCTCACTCCCATCACTCTACTCCATCCCACACACTGCACCTACACAGATGACTAACCCCAATGCCAAGCCCTGCATGCTATACCAATGCATCAATAGCCCTCCCAGCCCTGCATGAACACCCATCACAAAACCATGCACAGCATAGGGGAACTAACAATCCCACAATACATCACCATATACAAACAAAGGTGTCAGGGCAACATCAACGATAGAGGGGAAGCTAGGGATGTAGAATATGTCACAGACATGAAACATAATACATCACTTACATCCCCACAGGTGCCCCAGCCAATCTCAGCAGAGAGGTGGTGCCACGACAAACCAGTCCCCAACAGAAGATGCCCCGTGTGATGGCAGTAACTCTGGACTTCTGGATCTGGATGAACTACCTGGCCCATCAGGGACCACTGGTCAGTCGGTCACCCCAGCCCGTTCCCAGTTAACCACAGAGCCTCCCCCATCAGTATTCAACACCACAGCACCCACCCAGTGTCCCCACACCTCTGTCCCCAGGACACGTCAATCAGCAGTGAGCCCACCTGTACAGGGACCCTAGTCCACATCTCGCCCCCAAGACAATCAGAGACCTGGGCCCAGTGGCAATGGGCACACCGTTCAGGGGGACACAGGCACAGGGAAACAGGCACACTAGGAGGACCGCTGTGCGCCAGGGGGAGGACAGGCCCAGGGAACCGACTCTCCAGGAGGCATTCACCAAGATCCTGGGGGCCTACCAACAATCCCAGGACACGATGGGCCAGATCCTTAACAACATGCAGGAGAACAAGCGGTTGTAGGAGGAACACCATCAGGAGATCAGAGAGGACTTGCAGGCTCTCAACACCACCATGATCTCCATAGCAGGGGTGCTGGCAGACCTGGCCAATATCATGAGGGAATCGACACCACACCAGCGGACCCCTACGATTAGCCAGTCTATTGACCAGCCCTCCACTTCCGCTGCAGCTAGTGGCCAAGAGGCCCCGCCACAGGACCCACAGGCCATCAGCACCCCTCCCCCCGCAGAAGGTGAACCACCCCGCAAAAGTTCCCTGCAACGCAGATAGAAGCCAGAGACACATGCCACGACCAAGACCACCGCCAGGAAATTAGACTCTCCTGATTGTCCCCCTTGTGTTCCACCTTGTCCACTTTGAACTGCCTTTGCTCCCCTTCCTATGGCCCCTTGGACACTGGACCTGTGCTACAAACAGACTGGAACAATACCCTGGACTTTCCTCTACCATCACCCCATTCCATTGCACTTTTCAGTCAGTTATTTGCACTACAATAAACATCCTTGAACACAACTTGAGTGACACCGTTTTATGTGTTGAAAATTTGCATTTATGGGAACAGTCACATCTAGTGCAAATGATCTGAACACTGTGATAGCATATAAATAATGACCTGTAGCTGTCTGCAGTAAACACATCAGGACACTGTTGTCATATCACCAACACCTGTAAAAGGAAAAGCCATAGGTGACAGGAAGTTGAGATGCAAAGGAAGTGAATGCCTTCATGCTACAGCCACACAAAAAACATCATTAGTCAGAGTATTGGTCAGTTCTACTGTCTCACCTGTGCATCATTGGAAGTATTGTTGTATAACTGATGTTCTGTTGTCCTCATTCTCTTCCTCCTCATCCTCACTGTCCTCAGGGTCCACTGCTGCCACAGGGTCATCTCCAGTCCCCTCCTCCTGCAGAAAAGGCACATGTCGTCAGAGGGCCAGGTTGTGCAACATTCAGCATGCCACTATTATCTGGCAGACCTTCTCGGGTGAGTAGCACAGGGATCCACCTGTCAGATGCAGGCATCTGAACCTGGCCTTCAATTATTCTCCTGGTTCGGCCATGTGCATCATTATAACGGTTCTCCGCCCCTGTCCTGGCATTCCTTACAGGGGTCAGGAGCCACGAGAGGTTGGGCAGCCAGAGTCACCTGCAAGTATTGAGGGACAAAATGTAGCCTTACACAATGCTATGGGGCTAACACTTGAAGGCATACACTGACATATAGTGGATGGGGACTCTGGCTCACCTATTATCCACACTCTGTGCCTCTGTATTTGGGCCATCACATTTGGGATGCTGCTATTCATCAGAACGAAGGCGTCATGCACTGACCTAGGATATTTGGCAGTGACGTGGGAGATGTACTGGTGCGCCAGGCACACCATTTGCACATTCACTGAGTGAAAAATCTTCCGATTCCTGAACCACTGTTCATTCTGACAGGGGGGGAACAAACGCAATATGTGTACCGTCAATCGCCCCAATTATATTGGGTATATGTCCCATTGCATACAATCCCGCGTTCACAGTGGCAAAATCTTCCACCTGGGGGAAAGAAATGTAGCTGCACATGTGTTTCACCAAGGCAGACAATACCCTTGCCAGCACGATTGAGAACATTGGCTGTGACATACCTGCTGCCAAGTCCACTGTCATTTGGAAAGAACCAGTTGCCAGGAAATGGAGCACTGATAGAACCTGCACAAGAGGGGGGATCCCAGTGGGATGATGGATAACTGATATCAGGTCAGGCTCCATATGGGCACACCTCTGTGATTGTGGCCCTGTCCAGTCTATAGATGAGTATACAGTGCCTGTCCTCCATCCAGTGTAGCCAAGTCCACAAGGGGTCTGTACACAGGGGCTTGTCTCCTCCTCCTATTCATCCGCAGTGGTAGGTATCTGAGGGACACAAGAGTGAGTAGGCTGTCACAATTTGAACAATGGAACCACCACCTCAGTGTGCATACAGCCTTCATGTGATGGGAAAGTGGGAATGGCAATGTATGTGCAATTTTCAGCAATAGCTCAGTTATGAAAGATCTGTATATAGTCTACTACCATGAAATGGCGACCACCTGTCCTGTATCTAGAGACAAGTGGAAGTGAGGTAACTCCGCCGACGTTAGGCGTCATGGCGGAAGGCTGTCTTGCACCGCCGTTCAATTCCTCATTGGCTAATCTGGGTCTCTTTGGAGTACAGTGGCCAATGGGGATCAGCGTCGGCGGTTACAGTGTACACCGCCGCGGACGTGACCGCCATTTTCTGTCTATAACCTCACTTGATTCCTGACTTTCCACAGGACAACACCTACACTGCATGTGCTGCTGTGACCTGTGTCTGGAACCAACTATGGCCTGTGAGATCGGGGAAAGGGCCCCTGCCTTCACTTCGATGGAGTTGGAGCACTTGGTGGATAGAGTCCTGCCCCAGTATGGACAGCTTTATGGGCCTCCAGACCAACTGGCAAGTACAACTTGGGCACGATGCATGTGGGAAGGTTGCATGGAGATGTGTGTGTGCAGGCATCATGTCATATGTGGGGTAGTATGTCTGGTGGTAGTGTAAATGGTGTGCTCCGGGCGATGTGTGTGCCAATGGATTTGGAAACGGGATTTGTGGGCCATCTGTGTGACAGGCTGGATTGTATGTGTAATGCTGTCCTCCTGTCTGTATTACCTCTGCAGGACAGCGACCATCAAAAGAAGAGATTGTGGCGTGCCACTGCCAAGGATGTGCGGACCCTGGTGGTCTACAGCAGGCGGTGCACCCACTGCAGGAAACGGTGGGAAGACCTGATACCCTGGGCACGGAAGACCACAGAGGCACAGCTGGGGATGGTCTCCCAACGAGGAAGGGGTGCCCGTCGGAACCTGACCCCCCTTATGGCCCCCATACTGGCGGTGGCCTACCCAGAGCTGGATGGGCGCCTGAGGGCATCACAGCAGCCACAAGGGGATGAGTACAGTGGGCATTACTACAATTATTGGTAGGTGGCATGGGATCCGGGTGGTGGTTGTGAGCTAGTGGGTGCCCCTCGATGCCAGGGCAGACATTGCAGCGTGATCCAGCTCAAGGGTAATGGATGTATGGCAAATGCAGGTAACCTAGCTTGTTTGCGTTCCATGTCAGTCAGGGCTTTGTGGGTCCCAGGAGGTGTGCAGTTGGCGGTGTTTGGCCCTCATCTTGCTGTGGCATCTAGCCAATTCAATGCCAAAGCAATGCATAGTGCTCAATCCTGATCCCTGTGTGTGACGGTGCGGTGCATGCCAACTGTGGTGTTGGTGATGTAACTGACCCAATGCTCCCTTTCACTCCCCTTCTTTCTCCTCCTGTCATCCTGTCCATGTGTGCATTAGCATCATCTGGCGGAAGAGCAGTCCACCGACCCCGGGAGAACCAGTGGGACGGAGGGCGAGGGGAGCACCACATCGGAGACAGGAGGTGACAGCACAGACTCTGATTCCTCCTCCGATGGAAGCTCCCCGGTGGTGGCGGACACCTCTGTGACCACCCTAGCTGCAGGTACAGCTGCCAACCCTGTACCAGCACCACCCTCCCAGTAGCCCCTCAGCGAGTTGCCCGTGCTGCTCACCCAGGAGGGTGGTCATCTCCTTCGCCCCAGGCACCTCAGGCCCTGCCCCAGTGAGACCTGCTACCATAAGTGAGGAGGCTATTGACCTCCTGAGATCCATCTCTGTAGGACAGTCAACCATTGTGAATGCCGTCCAGGGCCTGGCATCCCAGATGCCGCAATGCAATGCATTTCTGGAGGGAATCCACAGTAGATTGGCGGACCAACAGGGATCGATTCAGACTCTGGCCTCCTCCCTGATGGCAGCCATTGTCCCTGTTCCTGATGTCCCCCCTCCAACTACCACTTCCCAGTCTCCTCAACCCCAACCCATCCCATGCACACATACAGACGAGCATGCACACAAGACATCACGCAAGAGTGGCACAGTCAAACAAAGGCACCACACTGCAGTCCACAAGCACTCACACAAACGGACAGTTGCCCACACATCCACATCCACTGCCTCCACTGTCTCCCCTCCTCCACCTCCCTCACAGTCACGTCCACACTCACACCTGCATGCACTGCTTCAACTGCCACCACCAGCATCACCACACCAAGCAGCACACAACCCTTACTAGCAGACACCTCCACAACATCCATCCACGCGTCCCCTGTGTCCTCTCCCACCCTGTCAGTCCCCCCTCCTAAAGGACACAAACACAGGCACTCAGACCCCCAAAAGCCATCCACCTCACATCAGCACACTGCCCATGCACCTGCACCCAAGTCCAGCAGACGTACTCCTCCAACAACCACTCCCTCATCCGCCACGCCCACTCTTCCTCCCTCATCCCGCCCCACCGTCCCTAAGAAGCTTTTCCTTGCTCAACATGACCTCCCCTCCCCCCGTCCTGCCCGTAAAAACAGGGTCCCAACGCCCCAGCCCAGCACCTCAGCCAAACAGTACACGGGGACAGTGGCGGGACCTCCTAGTCATGGAGGCAAGACAGTGAAGGATCCCACTCCACCAGCCAGGAGAGGGAAGGATCCCACTCCACCAGCCAGGAAAGGGAAGGATCCCACTCCACCAGCCAGGAGGAAAGGGAAGGATCCCACTCCACCAGCCAGGAGGAAGGGGAAGGATCCCACACCACTACCCAGGAGGGGTAAGGTTCCCACTCAAACACCAATGACAGAGGAGGTTCCCACTCCACCACCAATGACAGAAGAGGTTCCTATTCAACCACCAATGACAGAAGAGGTTCCCACTCAACCACCAATGACCGAAGAGGTTCCAACTCAACCACCAATGACAGAAAAGGTTCCCACTCAACTACCAATGACAGAAAAGGTTCCCACTCAACCACCAATGACAGAAGAGGGTCCCACTCAACCACCAATGACAAGCAAGAAGCTCTCACCTCCAGCAGAGGCTGCCCAGGAGACACCTCCCCCAGCAGAGACAATGCAGCCCTCAACTCCACCAGAGGCTGCCCAGGCGACACCTCCCCCAGCAGGGACACCGCAGCCCTCAACTCCAGCAGAGGCTGCCCAGGAGACACCTCCCCCAGCAGAGACAATGCAGCTCTCACCTCCAGCAATGGCTGCCAGAGAGACACCTCTCCCAGCAGAGACAACCCAGCCCTCAACTCCAGCAGAGGGCATGTAGGCCACCCTCCTGGGACTGTTGTACAAGGCGCCCCTCCAGAAGCAGTGGGCATGTTCCCCACCTCAGAGACTGACCTTGCACTCCCCTCCATTGGGAAATGGGCATGAGCCCCCTCCAGAGCCAGTGGGTAAGTACCCCACCTCAGAAACTGTGAGCTTGTACTCCCCAGCATTGGGAAATGGGCATGGAGCCCCCTCCAGAAGCAGCCGGTAAGTTCCCCACCTCAGAGACTGTGACCTTGCACTCCCCAGCATTGGGAAATGGGCATGGAGCCCCCTCCAGAAGCAGTGGGCAAGCTCCTCACCTCAGAGATGGTGACCTTGCACTCCCCAGCATTGGGAAATGGGCATGGAGCCCCCTTCAGAACCAGTGGGCAAGTTCCCCACTTCAGCTGAGGTGCACCCCACGCTCCTGAGGTGCCTGCCCATTACCAAGATGTTGCCCCTGCACAGTTTTGTGCGGAGTTAGTCAGGATCAAATTGGGGCTTGAACTGTGGCCATGTGGGCCTTATGTACTTTGGACTGGGCACTGGCCACTTCTGGACAATTGTTCATGTATCTTTGTTCTAAAATTGATTCATATGGTGGCTGTTGCCTTGCTATTACAATTTCAGTACTGCCAACCTATAGTCTTTGTATTATTATGCTGTGTGTCCTGTGCCAGTTGTTTACGCCTGCAGCTGCTTGTGTGTATGGTGTGTGTGTGTGTGTGTGTGTGTGTGTGTGTGTGTGTCTGGTGTGTGTTGTGCGTGTGTGTGTCACTCTCCTCTTCCTCCCTCCCTCCCTCGTGTGCTAGGCAGTTGTACTCACTGTTGTCGTATGCGTTGGTGTTCCAGGTGGAGCATGGCATCGGGAAGACTTGCAGTGCCGGTTCCATGGCGGCGTTGAGCTTCTGTGTCTCTGTTGGTGAGTCTTTGGTCTTCTGTGATATGTTCCCGCCATGCTTTTGATGGCGTTGGTACTCCCCAAGAAATCTTAGCAGTTTGCAGTGTCATAATATGGTGGGAGGTACCTTGTCTTCTGCCTGGCTGTTGGTGGCTACCGCCGCAGTCAGTGGTGTTAATGCCCTGGCGGATGATGTGGTACATTGGCTGTCTATTGGAGTTATCACTGCCATGGTCTTAATTTGGCAGTAATTACCGCCAGCCTGTTGGCGGTATTACTGCCACTTTAACAGTCACCGCCTGTGTCATAAAGACCATCTTAATAGCTCCAGGAAACTCCTTGTTCGCCACAAATCGATGCACAGCGTGCCAGAAACGACGCACAGCCTGACACGACTGAGAAATCAATGCACAGCCGAGCCAGAATGGCGACGCCCGACTCCCCAAGTGGAAACTCGATGCAGCACCTGCCTTGAGACAGAAAATTAGACGCACGGCCCTAGCGGATAGATGTACAGCCGAACCAGAACGACGCAGCAGATTCCACAAACGGAAAATCGACACAGCGCCTGCCGTGTACCAGAAAATTCAACTAATCGCCTTACCAGATTGCCGACACAACTGTGACTACTTCCAGCATGCTCAGGATTTCCCCACATCATAACTTGGCATCAAAGAGATCCTTGCATCGCAGTGAGGAACCAAGACTGCGCAACGAAAAACGACGCAAGCCCCTTGCAGCATGGAAAGAAATTACGCATTGTCTGTGCTGCGTCGGAAAATGCGACGTATACCTCCTCTGCCGTCTCCATGCATGTTATTTTTGACACAAACCAGGTGCTTTGTGTAACCAAGAGACAGCTGTTCATTTCTAAGATTTAATACTCTCTTTAAACTTGCAAAAGTGATTTTTCAAATTATGCTTATTGAATCTTTATCGTTTTGACCTTATTTTACTCAGATAAATATCAACTATTTTTTTCTAATCCTGTGTGGTGTTTTTTTATGGTGTTTTCACAGTGTTACTATATGATTTATTGCACAATTACTTTATACATTGCCTTTTAAGTTAAGCCTGACTGCTCAGTGTCAAGCTACCAGAGGGTGGGCACAGGATAATTTGGTTGTGTGTGACTTACCCCGACTAGGATTGTGGTCCCTACTTTGCCAAGAATGTATACCTCTGCCAACTGGAGACTCCATTTCTAACAACAGGTGTGCCCTATTAGCAGGTGGCAATTCAGGCTTGCTAGATTTGAGTGGGTATGGCTGTACATTACAGCATGGTGTCCAAGTGGGAGGTGGGTATGAGTGTTGCAGGATTGCTTGTCCTGTCTGTGCATGGAGTATACCTTCTTTCTTTCAAGTCCATGATCAGTCCATTTCAGGTGTGTTGATCTGTATAGGTGGCCCTTCGGTTTGGTGACAGTGCTGTGTCTGTTTTGGCATGGTTTGGCATTGTCTTGTGCCTTAGTATAGGTGTCATTGCCATGTAGTGGCCCTCAGCCGAAGTATCCAGTTGGTGTAGCTGGTGCAATAGCCAGACATGCAAGAGATGTGATGTGATGTGCACATTGCAGGTATTGAGGGTGATGGGCAGGTGCATTGTGGGCGGTGTAGTGAATGTGATTGGAAGTGCTATCTGTGCACTTGGCAGGGACTGTGTGGGTGTTGGGGCTTGGTGGTGTGTGGCATGCTGCAGAGGGGCATTAGGTGATTAGGTGGGAGGTGTAGTGGAAATTAGGGTATATTAGGAAGTGAGTAGGTGGTGAGGAAGCATGCTGAACCGGACGATTTGTGCCAGGGGAGTGTTAGATACTTACTAGAATCTAGCTCTGGGTATTCCAGTCAGGCCCTCTGGATGCAGGATGTCCAAGACCTTCTCCTCCCATGATGTGAACTCTGAGGGAGGAGGTGGGGGCCCACCGCCAATCTTCTGCACGGCAATTTGGTGTCTAGATGGCATGCAACGCACCTTCCCCCGTAGGTCGTTCCACCTCTTCCCGATGTCCTCCCTTGTGCGTGGATGGTTGCCCACTGGGTTGACCCTGTCAACTATTCTCTGCCATAACTCAATTTTCCTGTCGATGGATGTTTGCTGTACCTGAGCTCCAAACAGTTGTGGCTCTACTCTTACGATTTCATCGACCATCACCCTCAACTCATCATCTGTGAAGCATGGGTGCTTTTGACAGGTCATGGTAGGTGTGTTGTGGGTGTTGTGTGTGTAAGGGTGCTTGGGGGGGTGGGGGTGTTTGGTTGTATGTGCTGGTTGGTTGTGATGTGTGTATAGTGTTGATCGTGCAGTTGTGTGGTGTGTGCTGAGTGTGAAGTGTATATGTGCCTATGGTGTATAAGTGCTGAGAAATACGTTTGTGGGTCTTTGCTGTCTCTGTATGTGTTTTTTGTCGCAAAGAATTGTGGGTTGTGCGGGAGTGTGTTATGTGTGCAGTGAGTAGGTGTGTCTGGTCTGTGTATGTGTGTGTCAGGTGGGGGGTATTCGAACAGTCCAATGTGGTGGTGTGTTCTGTGAGAGGTGCGTTTTTGAGCGCAGAGATTCAGTCCGCCAATGGTTTTCTACCATGGAAGAACCGCTGTGCCAATTTGTAGGTCTTAATGTGGTGGGTGGAAGGCTGTCGGGCTGGTGATGCTAGTGGTGGAACCACCTCTTTCCCGCCCTCCAGTGTCCTGGCGGTGTCTGATTTGGGGCTGTTTTTTGATGGCCTTCAGTTTTCACTCAATACGGCACTCGGAATACCTCCAACATGGCGGACTTTTGGCGGCCGCCACCACGGCGGTCCTGCAAAAAGACCGCCAAAGTCATAATGAGGCCCAAAGTGTTAGTAATGCTATTCAAAGATGGTTGGTACCTGCAATATTTTGAAACTTATTGCAAGCATACTAAAATCAGGTTAAGGCAGCATATTTTTTCTTTTTTCACTTTTATTGTTTTATTTATGTTCTATAAATTTGCAAAGACTTTGAATCGCATTTCAAACCATTTATCTTGCCGAAGTCAATCTATTTTCTTTGCCAGCTATTGCTCATTATGTTTGTCTCTAATTAAAATACTGTATGTTCCTACTAAATGAAGCCTGTTTTCAAATAACAGGAAGGTTAAGGAAGTAACAAGCCATATAATGTTTCAATTAATATGACTACTACGACTACTTCTAGTAATAATAACTTGTTTTTATTTATCACTTCATAGTGCACTGCTCTAATTTCGAAGTGCTAGGATGGTATTCATGTTATTTTTCGTTTTACCAATTGCTGAACGATGGAAGATTGACTTGGTCTTGTCATGATTCAATCTCGAGACCTGCAAGTCATACCATGTGTCAACAACGAGTGCTAGATACAACCACATCAGTAAAACAAATGGTGTAATTTTTTCAAACAGAATTACAGAAAACAGGTGCCTTGGTACTTGAAGGATGTAGAATTACGCTGGGATTACAAGTATCCAGTCTAGAACAATATTTATCATGGTAATGGGTCTTACTTAGAAAACTGGTAAATCTATAATTCTAGGTCTTTGCTGGGAAAACTCCACCAAGTTCGACCGTGCCCCTAAATACTTGTGGCAATACTGCATGCAGAATTACCACATGCAGTATCACCACATCTCTCACAATTCCAGGTAACAGATGCCAGACGAATCTGAATTCCACTGAAGTTGTAATGGAGGTCCGATTCTTCTTTGCCTTTTTGAGCAGGTTAAACATATAATAGCTTTATTTTTCTAAGATAAATAAATACCCTAACCATGCATGCCAAATGTGTGCATGCCAACTTTTCAGAACAGGAATGTGGGAGATTTTGGAAAAAATAAATAAAAATAAAAATAGTGGAATGTATTCCCACATTTCTACATAAGGAGAGGCAATAAAGCTGTTTTGGGCTTTAAGAATTAGAAACTGAGCAGACCCGATTCAGGTGGGAGACTCCCAAGTTTTTAAGCTAAAATTTGCTGCACTTTACCTCTCACACCTAAAACTTCCACTGCTTCAACAGATGTCAATGTTACATTTATGCAACGGACTATCAGGTGGGAGACTCCCGATTCTTGATGCCAAAAATGTCTTTTTTTGTTGCCTGCACTTCAATGTCATTATCCCGATTTCTTATTCAAAATAACCCACTTTCATGCATGCCAACATTTTAGAACAGGCAAGTTGGAGATCTAAAAAAAAGAAATAATCAGGAGAATGTATTTTCTCCATTGACTTAGTCTACTGGCATGTATATAGACAGGCAATCAGCATTTCACTTTTGGCATTTTAATAACATTGCACAAATAAAAACAGAGTTCTAAACACAGTTTTTCATATGTACTATGTAAAACTGGCATAAATTAAATGTCAAGGCCTATCACAACCTCTACTATCCCATCCAATAATTAAGTGCAAGCATTCTGTCTCAGGATATATATTTCCAAGCTCAAGCGGTCTTGTTTCCAACAGATCATGATTTGGCAATCTGAATAAGGTTTCCGCATGCAGGAATCGGGAGACTAGCCTTGAAATCAGTAGTCTTCCACCTGAATTGGGAAGGTTGGCATGTATGCACTTTCCAGTTTGAAAATGGCAAGTGTGCCACACAAGCTGTATGTATTTTGCCAGATTCTATGATGATCTGGTTAGTATAGTCCACCTTCTATTTTGTTAAAGCACCATTATGCAGAGTACAGTGGGTGCCACACTTAGGGGGTCATTACAATATTGGCGGTAAAAGCCGCTTACCGCCGTGCAGAAGACCGGCAACACACCGCCGCGGCCGCGGAATTCCGCCACAGCTATTATGACCCACATCCCGAAATCCGACAAAATGCAGACACCCACACAAGTCCGCCACACCAAAGGTCAGTGATAAACTGGCGAAAACAAAACCTCCACCGTCATGCCAACAGAAATACGGCCACACTATCACGACACACGAATCCACGCGGCGGTCTTTCAACCGCGGAATTCCATTGGCAGTGCACACCGCCGCGCTCAAAATACACACACCCTTACAAAACACAGCCACATTGGACAATTCAAAATACACACACCTGATACACATACACACACCACTCCCACACACCCAATACTATATACCACACACACCCACATCACCTACAAACCCCTAAGACCAAAAATTCTGAAAGAAGGCCAGAGAGAGACACCACCATTCACAAACTAGCAGCCACAGGCACTCAACACCATCACCCACACTACTTCCACGCACAAAACACCACACACCACAACATATCACCACACTTATCACCACATACACCACCCCACACATCACCTACACCACCCCATGGCACGGCAAAGACACCCCAGGTTCTCGGAGGAGGAGCTCAGGGTCATGGTGGAGGAAATCGTCCGGGTAGAGCCACAGCTATTTGGATCACAGGTGCAGCACACCTCCATAGCTAGGAAGATGGAGCTATGGCGAAGAATAGTCGACAGGGTCAACGCAGTGGGACAGCACCCAAGAAATCGGGACAACATCAGAAAGAGGTGGAACGACCTACGGGGGAAGGTGCGTTCCGTGGTCTCCAGACACAACATCGCGGTACAGCGGACTGGCTGCGGACCCCCACCTCCTCCCCAACATGGGAGGAGCAGGTCTTGACTATTCTCCATCCTGAGGGCCTCACAGGAGTCGGTGGAGGAATGGACTCTGGTAAGTCAAATCTTAACTATCATATCCCCCACCCTACCTGCATGCTATCACAGACCCCCACCCTCACCCCCTCCCCTATCACTCCAACTCCTCACAAATGTACTAATAACACAAACCACCCAAACCCAAGCCCTGCATGACACAACAAAGCATGGACACCCATCACTAAAGCATGCCCACTGCACATACCCATAACACCCCCTCAACCATCATCACACAAACCCCCACACAGGAGTGCTAGCACTGGGGTACACAGTCACCCACCCATTGCCCACCATGACACACACAGATGCAATAATCATGCTTTTACACCCCTGCAGGACCACTACCCAATGTCACCAGACAGGAGGGTCCAGACATCTCCACCCCACCCACAGAAGAGGCCCACAGTGATGACAGCAGCTCTGTCCAACTGGATCCAGATGACCAGCCCGGACCATCGTGGGCCTCGGGACAGTCGGTTCCCCACACCCAGTCACAGGCCACCACGGACCTTCCACCCTCTTGTAACACGAGCACAGCACCCACCCAGCTGGCCCATACCTCCGTACCCAGGACACGTCAATCAGCTGTGTGTCCACCACTACAGGGAACCCAGGATAACCCACCACCCCAACAACAACAGGGACCTGGGGGCAGTGGCAGTGGGCACACGGTCCAGGGGACGGAGGCCCAGGAACACAGGGGAACTGGGAGGGCTGCTGTGCGACAGGGGGCGGACAGGCCTAGGGAACCCACTCTCCACGAGGCCCTCTCCTCCATCATGGGAGCATACCACCACTCCCAGGAGACGATGGCAACGGTCCTGGCCAAGTTTCAGGAGATCCAGCGGCTGCAGGAGGAACAGTATTTGGGGTTCAGGGTGGAACTCAGAACCATCAGCACCGCCCTGGGCACCATCGTAGGGGTGCTGAAGGAGATACTTAACACCAGGAGGGACACTGTGGCACTCCAAGGGGCCCCTGACACTAGCATGGACGATGAACTGCCCACCACCTCTGCCGGCGCTAGTGGACAGGACGCCCGCCACAGGACCACCACACCAGCACCCCACCCCTTGCAGACGGAGAATCACCCCGCAAACGGTCCCTGAGATCCAGGAACAAGACAGAGCATGATGCCAAGACCCCCGCCAAGAAATGAGACCACCCTGATTGTCATCCTACTGTCCCACTGTGTAACCCTGTCCATATTGGAACTGCCCCAGCTCCACTTCCTATGCCCCTTTGGACAATGCACCTGTGAGACTAATAGACTGGACTCTGCCATGGACATTCCTCCACCATCACCCCTCACCATTTGACAACCCCCCTCCAATATTGAGCACTAAAATAAACACTCTTGAAGCACAAAACAATCTGGAGTCAGTCTGTGATTTTGAAAATGTGTATTAGCAATGACAGTGAAAAAATGCGTTCTCAAATGGAATGTCAACATACCTATGTCACACATCTCAAGTCCATGAGGAATCTAAGCAGATGACACACGTTGGAAACCACACCTGTGAAAACGTAATGGAAATGTACAACTCAGTTACCATATACTGGTTGAAATCGACAGACAGGATAGAGGTAGAAGTGTGAAAGTACTTGTAGTAGGCAGGAATGTGTTCTCACCTGTATGTCACTGGAAATATTGCTGGATAACTGAGTCCCTGTTGTCAATGTCTTTTTCCTCTGCTTCCTCCTCATCACGGTTCACAGGCTCCACAGCTGCCACAACACCGCCATCTGGACCATCCTCCTGCAGAAAAGGCACCTGTCGTCGCAAAGCCAAGTTGTGAAGCTTACAGCAGGCCACGATGATCTGGCACACCTTCCTTGGTGAGTAGAATAGGGAACCACCTGTCATATGGAGGCACCTGAACCTGGCCTTCAGGAGGCCGAAGGTGCGTTCGATCACCCTCCTAGTCCACCCATGGGCCTCATTGTAGCGTTCCTCTGCCCTGGTCCTGGGATTCCAAACTGGGGTCAGTAGCCATGACAGGTTGGGGTAATCAGAGTCCCCTAATAGCCACACCCGGTGCTTCTGGAGTTGACCCATCACATAAGGATGCTGCTATTCCGCAGGATGTAGGCATCATGCACAGAGCCAGGGACCATAGCATTTACCTGGGAGATGTACTGGTCTGCCAAACATACCATCTGTACATTCATGGAATGATAACTCTTCCGGTTCCTGTACACCTGTTCACTCCTGTCGGGGGGGACCAGAGCTACATGTATCCCATCAATGGCACCTATGATGTTGGGGATATGTCCAAGGGCATAGAAGTCACCTTTAACTGTAGGCAAATCCTCCACCTGAGGGAAAACGATGTAGCTCCGCATGCGTTTCAGCAGGGCAGACAACACTCTGGACAACACGTTGGAAAACATAGGCTGGGACATCCCTGATGCCATGGCCAATGTTGTTTGAAAGGACCCACTTGCAAGGAAATGTAGCACTGATAGCACCTGCACTTGAGGGGGGATCCCTGTGGGATGGCGGATTGCTGACATCAGGTCTGGCTCCAACTGGGCACACAGTTCTTGGATTGTGGCAAGGTCAAACCTGTAGGTGATGATCAAATGTCACTCCTCCACTGTCGACAGGTCCACCAGCAGTCGGTACACCGGAGGATTCCGCCATCTCCTCACGTCCCAGCGGACGGTGCCTAGGAAGGACAACAGTGACCACAGAGTCAAACAACTCAGAGGTATGTACCCACAGTCTACACAGAACACCATTCATACACCGAATCTGGCCTGTATTTGTGTTGTGCGCCAAGGCCTAGGTCTGTGTGACGCAGTTGTGAATTAGGCCATGTGGGCCCCTGAAATGGCGGTTGCCTGACCTGTAAAGTGGGACAATGGGATGTGAGGTAACTGCGCTGGCGTTGTACACCGTCGCGGTAGGTGGTCGAAGACCGCGGCGCGATGCTGCATTGGTTAACATTGGACACTATGGGTCCCAGCAGTCAATGACGATGTACGCCGGCGGTGATGGTACGCACCGCCGCGGACGTGACTGCCATTTTCTAGCTGTTCAATCACTCGATACCTGATCTTCGACAGGAGAGGACCCACACTGCAAGTGCTGCTGTGACCTCGGTCTGGAAGAGACAATGGCTTGTGCGTCTGGGGTTAGGGCCCCTGCCTTCACTGCAGAGGAGTTGGAGAAGCTCGTGGACGGGGTCCTCCCCCAGTACACGCTACTCTACGGTCCTCCAGACCAACAGGTAAGTACACAGGGAGCACGTTGTATGGGCTATGCCTGTGTGGAGAGGGCTGGTTGTAAGAAGGAAGGGGGCAGAGTTCTGCGTGCATGAAGGACTGTGAATGCATGTGCCACATGGCAAGGGTAGGGATGTGGGCCACTCACTTAGACGGTGCAGTTGGTAATGACTTCTCATCTTCCCCTGTACGTGTCATGTAGGTCAGCACCCACCAGAAGAAGGATATTTGGTGTGCCATCGCCAAGGACGTCCGGACCCTGGGGGTCCACCACAGACGGAGACCCCACTGCCGTAAAAGATGGGAGGACATTCGCCGCTGTAGCAAGAAGACGGCAGAGGCTCAGCTGGGGATGGCCTCCCAACGTGGGACGGGTGCCCGGTGCACCATGACGTTCCAGATCCTGGCGGTGGCCTACCCTGAGTTGGATAGGCGCTTGAGGCCATCGCAGCAGACACAAGGGGGTGAGTCCACTCTCATTCAGCAGACTTTGCACGCAGTGAAGGTGTCTGGGTGGGGGAGGAGGGCTGTGGGTTTCCCTAGGCCAGGGCGAGTTCCGTAGGCTAGGCCCCTCCGTAATGCAGGCCATGTGGCACCCCACCCCAACTCTGTAGAGTGCCAAGTACAGGTATACATGCCCCTGTGTCATCTATGTGTGCAGATGTCGACCATAGCCATGTAGGCCATATCCCAGGAATTGCATCTGTAGAGCCCAACAGCGCGATGTAGTGCAGGGGGCTGCTGTGTCTGTATTGTCTGTCAACGGTAGCGGTAAGCCATGCACTCAACCTGTCTTTCTTCTGTCTCCCCCCCCCCATTTTGTGGTCTCCCTGTTCTTGCGTGCATCAGCATCATCAGGCGGAGGTACAGTGGCAGCGGAGCACGAGGGAGCTGCATCCCACATGGCCATGGAGGGCCACACCACGGACTCGGAATACACCAGTGGGACGGAGGGAGAGGGGAGCTTCACGGTGGTCACAGGATCTGCAACCAGCGACACGGACTCGTCCTCCGATGGGAGCTCCCTTGTGGTGGCGGCAAAATCTGTGCCCCCCACTTCTACAGGTACAGCTGCCACCCCCCCCCTACCAGCACCGCCCTCCCTGCAGCCCCTCAGCATTCGCCCCGTGCCCGCTCAACCAGGAGTGTGGGCATCACCTTCGCCCCAGGCACCTCAGCCCCTGCCCCTGTCACCTCTGCTGCCCTCAGTGAGGAGGCCATTGACCTCCTCAGGTCCCTCACTGTTGGGCAGTCTACCATTTTGAATGCCATCCAGGGTGTAGAAAGGGAATTGCAACACACAAATGCATTCCTGGAGGGCATTCATTCTGGTCAGTCTGCTCTTCATCGAACCCTGCAAACTCCGGCCTCAGCACTGATGGCAGCCATTGTCCCTGACTCTAGCCTCCCCCCTCCAACTTCCTCCACCCAGACCCAATCCCCTGTACCCCAGCCTATCCCAAGCACACCATCAGACCAGCCTGCACACACCTTACCACACAAGGGAAGCTCAGGCAAACTTAAGCACCACACATCCCACAGGCACTCACGCAAGCATCACACACATACAGACACACCAACATCCACTGCCTCTACTGTGTCCCCCTCCATCCTCCCAGTCTCGTCTACACTCTCACCTGCATGCACTACCACTACAGCCACTACGTCCCGCACCAGCACACCCACCACCACACCCCGCTCACGTGCAGTCACCACCCCCACTCTCATTTACACGTCCCCTGTGTCCTCTCCCAGAGTGTCTGTAACGCCCCCTCCGAAGATACTCAAACGCAGGCACACACCCACCCAAAAGCCATCCACCTCACAACAGCCTTCAGCGCATGCCCCTTCACCCAAAGTCACCAAACGTACACCTCCTACAACCACTACCTCTTCCTCCACTCCCAAACCCCCTCCAGCTACCTGTCCCAGTGTTCCTAAGAAACTGTTCCTGGCCAAGCTTGACCTCTTTCCCACCCCCCCCTCCAACTCATAGGTCCCGTACTAGCACCTCAGCCAAAAATCTCCGGGACCAGTGGTGCCTGTTGTTACAGGTATGTGGAGTGCACCGGCCACCAGGCCAGCCAGTGTGGCACGGAGCCACAGCACAGCCAGTTCCCCCCCTGTGAAGCACCAGAAGTTGGACAGTGCCCGGCGGGAGAGGGGGAAGACTCCAGGCAGCAAAGTCGCTTACAAGGGTCCCGGGGGGAGTGTTGACTCAGCTGTGACTCCTCCCAAGGTGGGGAAGGGGCAGAAGAAATCTCCAAAGTCTGGGAGGAGCAGCTCGGCGGAGAAGACCGCCATCATCCCCGCTGCCCAGGAGGCCACCGCCAGCCCAATCGTCACTGGCCAGGAGGACAGCCCAATCGTCACTGGCCAGGAGGCCACCACCAGAGTTACTGCCCAGGAGGGCAGCCCAATCGTCCCTGGCCAGGAGGCCACCGCCAGAGTCACTGCCCAGGAGGCCAGCCCAATCGTCACTGGCCAGGAGGCCACCGCCAGAGTCACTGCCCAGGAGGCCATCCCAATTGTCACTGGCCAGGAACCGCCAGAGTCACTGCCCAGGAGGCCAGCCTAATCGTCACTGGCCAGGAGACCACCGCCAGTCACAGCCCAGCTGACCCATGAAGGACCGCCAGCCACAGGCCTGCTGGGCAATGAAGGACCGCCTTGGCAAGCACCGCTGAACAGGGCAAAGACCGCTATGGCAAGCACCACTGAACAGGGCAAGCATCGCTGAACAGGGCAAAGACCGCCATGGCAAGCACCGCTGAACAGGGCAAGCACCGCTGAACAGGTCAGAAACTGCAAACTCAAGCACCGCTGAACAGGTCAGAAACTGCAAACTCAAGCACCGCTGAACAGGGCAAAGACCGCCAAGGCAAGACCGCTAGCCCATTAGCGGCAAGGGCAGTGACGCAACTGGGACCGTCACGGGGTGCTGCACTCTGGGCACCAGTCCCACTCCAGAACCAGTGGAGACATGCATCCACTCCGTCTGTCCTGCACAGGATGAAGCACTCTGGGCACCAGTCCACCCTCCAGAACCAGTGGAGACATGCATCCACTCCGTCTGTCCTTGGCAGGATGAAGCACTCTGGGCACCAGTCCCCCTCCAGAACCAGTGGAGACATGCATCCACTCCGTCTGTCCTTGGCAGGATGAAGCACTCTGGGCACTAGTCCCCCTCCAGAATCAGTGGAGACATGCATCCACTCCGTCTGTCCTGCACAGGATGAAGCACTCTGGGCACCAGTCCCCCTCCAGAACCAGTGGAGACATGCATCCACTTGAGAGACTGTGGCTTTGCACTCCCCAGGATACATCAATGGGCATGGAGCTCCCTCATGGATCTGGCGTGGTGCACTCATCTGGCTGAGGTGCCCACCCTTGTATTCCCCCTGAGGTGCCTGTTGTATTTCTATCTGATGCCCCTGCAGTGTTCTCTCCGTTTTGATCAGGTATCTAGTGTGGGCCTCGCCCATGCATTTTGGGCCCAGTGGTCCACGGACAATGAATGGTGCATTACCTGCACTACTAATCGTCGTGTATATTTTGTTTAATGTGTGTGTGTGTATTTGGTTACTGTATTTTGATATATTACAATGGTTACAATGGTTCAACTCATTTCCTTTGGTCTTTGCATTCTTCCTGGGGGGGTTGGGGGTTGTTTCTGTAATGTTTGGATATGCATTGGTGTGTGTGTGTTGTAGTGGGTGAGGGTCGGGGTGGGGGTTGGGATGTTGGGTGTGTGTGTGTCCCTGTGTTTTTCCCTCCCCTAAGTCGTAGGTGCAGTACTCACCGTTGTCTTCGCCGCCGGCGTTGATGATGCTCCTCATAGATGAGCAGGAAGACTATCGCAGGGAGAATATGGAGTTCCAGCTCCATGGTGCCCTCCTTCCTCGTGGAGTGTGTAGAGGTGAGCGTTTTCCCTTTGAAATGCTTGTTTCCGCCGTGTTTTTATCCGCAGTGAATCCGCCCCGGAAAAGGTGTCGGATTGGTAGGTTGTGATACTGTGGGCGGTACATTGTCCTCCGCCTGTCTGTTGGCGGTGACCGCCGCGCTGTTTGTCTGTACCGCTGTGGCGGTCGGAGTGTTAAAGTGGCTGTCTTTGTTGGCGGTTTCCGCCACGGTCATAATTCAATTTTTTTTACCGCTGGCCTGTTGGCGGTTTTACCGCCGCTTTAACACCGACCGCCAGGGTTGTAAAAACCACCTTAGTGTAAGTTAATCTCTCAACTGCTACAACTTCCCCTCCCGACCAGTGATATGCTCTTTTTAGGAAGTTTAAAGGAGCTTACACTTAAATATTTATAACTTTTTCCACAAAAGGTGTCCATGCCAAATTTGTGTCCTATTTGTTCAAGAGCCTGAGGAATCTAAAGGTACTCAAGGTTTGTGAATTGCCCTAGAGGGAACTGAGGAAACAGTCAAAACATAGCAAAATAGGTTCTGGTGAAAAAAATGATGAGGGAAAAAGTGCAGTGCAAGAAAGCATATATATTTTTTTTAAATGGCACAGACAAATGTTTCGAATTGCTAGGATCACCATCGGGGTATAAAGCAGCCCTTGCAACCCCTCCAGCACAGAAGCCCGCCCCATCCTTTTAAGGGCATCAAACCCATCCAGGGGAACCCACTCATACAAAGGACAATGAATATCTGAGATATGGGAGACTCTGGGGCCCCTTGGCACAATCTGCTGGGGGAGGTGGGAGAAGAGGGGAGGAATGGGGGTGAGGGCGTGCATCATTTTGTGTTACAGCACTAATCACGATCTTCCTAGCTTTCAGGAACAATCAGAGATGTATTTAAAAACATTTTTCTTACCGCAGTTTTTGCATTTTTGTATGAGGGCCGGTTTCACCTACTTTCAGTTTGTGGTGGAAGTTGGTGTGAAACCTATTACTGGATCCCAGAAAGCTATACATTTTTTTTTTTAAGTAGGCAACATTCAAATTTTAGCAAAGGGTTATTTGTGTAGATCCCTGAAGGTTTTTCCAAAGGAACTATTGAAATTAAAAAAATAATGAAAATGAGTCTGAAGAAACAGCTATTTGTGACTAACTTTTAATGTTTAACTTATTGTCACAATGTGTGACTTACAAACGCAATATACTGTTATGTTAGTTAGACCCTTCTGGTCGCTGGCATACATAGGGTTTGGAGGTTCTATAACACAACACAATATTCAACAAATGAGCTACCTTTGCAATGATTTTTCATTGTGTATAGACTATATAGCAATTCAGGAAGTAAAACATAAAAAATGGGTATGAAGGAAACCCATGAATTTGTATAATGTACCCAAGATACTGAGTTTAGGAACTGTGCATATTTGTACACCTCTGGATCTTTGTTTACCCGTACAATCATGTGATTCAAAGGGTAGTTGTGGATTTGTGCTTCTAGATTAGCCAGCACCCAGGTAAACCTACCAAACCCAGACATCTGTGAAAACTAGATACCAAGGGAGACCTGGGTGGGGTAACTTGTGTGGATTTCACAAGGCTTTTTATCCACAAGCACATACAAATCTCAAAGTTTGGGTAAGAACACTTATACACATACTTTCCTCATATTTCAGGGAGGAACAGCTCAGGGATCCACACATTTCCCATGCCTCAAAAAATCATATTTTATCAGGTTTAGCTATTTTTAGGAGCTACACGCCCATTCTGGCGAGTTGACAAAGAAAGGGTGTTCTGTTCAGTCAGAAAGTGAAAGAGGCATTTGAATCTTGTTCTGGTCACATTTGCTAAGTGTTCAGAGACAGAGGTCAAAAGTCAGTTTGTCTTGCAATTAATTTTTCTTCTGACCGCAGACTTTGTTTTTTTCCTAACACACAACATTTAAATAGCTAAGTCGCCTGCACAAACATTTCAAAATATAGTTCAGTAGTTGTGAAAGCCCATTGTTTGTACTTCTGTGTGATGAAATAATTATTTTAATAGGATGAAAACAAATCAGAACACTTTACTTGGTGATGTGCAAAAAATAAATATGCTTTGTGAAACCCGATGTTCACAGATTTGTCAATACATTATATAGTTTTATCAGTAAAGCTGCAATTTAGTGGGAAGGTTTTTGGACATTTCTTGGAAATTTTCTGTGTGTAAATGACAGTCTGCGACCACATCATACTTTAGTAATATATTAAAAGTGAGTGTTTAAACATAAACTTAGAAACACTCCTGCCTTGGTAGCAATGCTATTCGTAAACCAAGAGGCAAGTAATGGGTCTTGTGTCCCTTATATGTGGGCTAGATTATTTTCATACATGGCACAAATGTTTAGTCTATTTAATCAAACAAAGAAGTTTTTTTTGTACAGCAGTAATGCTGCGCTCAAATATTTGAAGGCACACTTATATGTAAGAATGAAGAAAAATCTGACTCTGTAAACTAAAATATATGCCTAGGAGCACAAAATTTGAGACCCATGTATGGGTCAAGTACATTACTGTTATGGTCGAGCAGAATATTCATGTTACTCGAGCTACAGGTCTAGTGACATTTTTATGATTTTTCAAGTCATGTTTCCTATCACCCAGCACTCCCACACATATCTCAATAACTGTAGTACCCCTTTGTATGGCTGAGCCTAACAACTGGAATTCAAAATATCCCAAAACCGCAAAGTGGCGTTGTGACGGGCCGGTCGGAGACAGCCCGTCCACAAACCTAACTGGTGCTGACTCTGCCCCTGGTACTCGGGAAGAGCCTGGGGCAGGAGCCAATGAGAGATCTGCAACAGCTGTGACGTCGCGGGGCCGGGTCAGAAATCCGGAAGGAAGAAGAGAGCGTCGGGGGAAGACAAGGAGAGTGGTGCCATGGAGGAGGAGAACGGCGGCGAGGAGGAGGAGAACGGCGGCGAGGAGAAAGAGGAGAATGGAGGTGTTGGAGAGCAGTTTTTCCCCAGCAGGGGAACAGAATGCGAGCAGACGGAACATCGCAGGTGCCCCGGGAGGAAGAGCAAAGAATCCCGCCACGCTTCTGGAGAAGTGTGGCCCAGTCAGGTGCGTGTCCAAGCCGCATTCAGACTAATTAAGGGTACGGGAGGAGCGGGGATAGTAATCAAAGGGGAGTGGGCGGTGAGGACAAACATAAGGATAAGGAATTCAGGCACTTTTGGGGCACAACCGCAATAATAGGAAGGCACAGTGGTGTGATAATTACCCTCCCACGGGTATTAAGGTACCCCGTAGCAAAATCACCCAAAAGCACAGTAAAGGAGAGAAACAGGTGCTACAAGAAACAGGAACACAGGACATATAGAAAGGCAGTATGAAAAGAAAAGAAGATACATGCAGGAAGAGAAAGACAGCCACAGACAAGAGTATCAGAAGAAAAGAGGCTCAGACTCATAGAAAGGAAAGAGATAAGAAGTGAGAAAGAAAAGGTTCCAAGAACGACAAGCAGAGAAAGAAAAGGAAGAAAGAAAGGAAGCAAGACGGGTGCAAGATAGAGGAGGAAGGAAAAAGAAGAGGTAGAAAAATAGAAAAACAGGTATATAATAAAACCACTTACCGATACTTTTCTTCTCCTTCTCCATGCATGTGCTTCCTGGGAACCCTAAAAGAGAAGAAAAGAGCAAAGGCGACGTAAAGATCGGGATCAACGAGACCAAAGCTGTCCAAGAAAACACTACCAGAAATACAGAAAAAACCCTGTTCATACTCTACTATATTCAGCAATAAATCACATTCGTACTTTACTACCAGACTTCGTGTTGTCCTTTAACCCGGCCTACCACAAGTGGTGTCAGAAGTGGGATTTAAATGGACCATCGCCGACATGGAAGAAAAGCCAACCTTGGCGGACATGATTGCCCAGTTGGTGGAGGGGCAAAGACATCTAAAAATCGTTTGGGAACAACAGCTGAAAGAGGCTAAGGAAGAACGAGAGGCCTTACAAACGGCACTGAAGAGTCAGGCAACCATAATTGCTAACAACCAGTTAGTTCATGAAACAGGCCAGGAAAAACTGACTGACACTATTGCCCATACAAAGATCCATCCGAACGTACGAAGTAGTGTGCTGCAAAGATATCAAGAACAGGAGGATCCGGATTCATTCTTTACTAACTTTGAAAGAGTGGCCAGTACGGCAAACTGGCCTGAAGACAAGTGGGGACAATATATAGTCCTGTTACTGAATGAACAGTTGCAAGCCACCTACCAAGCCATTAACCCTGGTGGCACTCTTCTGTGTATGGAGATAAAGAAAACCATCCTAGAACGCATTGGGCTAGATAGCGAGAGCTATCGAACCAAGTTCCGGCAGACAAAATGGCAGCAACAAGAAAACCCACGTACTTTATATTATAGGGTGCATCATGTCGCAGGAAAATGGTTACACACTACAGAGGTTACTAGGGAGGAGATGTTCGATATTATTGTCCTTGAGCAATATCTGGATGCCCTTGCACCTAGCACACGGAACTGGGTTAGACAACAACCGAGGTTGGCGAACCAGACTGCCGTTGACCTAGCGTGCGCTTACCACCCGGCCCCAGATTTTCGTGCTCAATCCAGTAGACAGTCACTTCCTTCTACTGTCCGCCCAGCCATAGCCAAAAGTACCACCCAGCGACCTATGGCCCTGAATGGCCCAGAGCGTTCTCCACCTGCGACTTCGGCATCCTTGAATTACCCAACGACAGGACCACAATGCTACCATTGTTCCGAATGGGGCCATATTGCTAGAAACTGTCTGTTAAAAAAGGACCCTGAAGAACCGATTGAAATCGGACTGATGAGAGGGCGAGTATTATAGTCCGGGGGGAAAAGACTGACATATACTCTAACAGTCCTACTCAACGATATCGAAAGAACAGCTCTTGTAGATTCGGGGTGCAGCCAAAGCGTGATCAGACAGAATTTAGTCCTGCCAGGACAAGGGAATCCGCAGAGACAGGTATTAATAGCCTGCGTACATGGAGATCAACGATCCTACCCCGTGGCTACAGTACGATTGAAGAGGAGAGGAGAAAGTAAGAGTGGGAGTACTTCCACATTTGGGTGAGGATCTCATCCTCTGGACCGACTACGTGAAGTTTCCCTCTCTCCTAACTAAAGCAGGACAGGAACATATCTTCAAGTCATGGTGGGAAGAGATACCTCTGGGGGCAGGTGAAAAAAAGAGAACAAAAGATCACGGATCAGATTGAGTAGGAAACAAAAGAGAGAGCAACGGCAAAAATATGCACCGGCTCGGAATCCCCGAAAGACAGATGCCCAAGACCCACCCGCCGTCATTTGTACCATCACAGGAGATTTCCATCAGAGCCAACACGACGATCTCACTCTGAAGCATGCATGGCAACAAGTCTTGAATCCAGATGACCATGTGGTAGGTCCCAAATTCCTAGTACAAAACAATTTACTGTATAGAAGTTCCACCGCAGCAGGGGGGAAAGAACTGCTACTAGTGACACCCAGGAGTCATAGACAGCAGGTCCTGCAATTAGCCCATGGGGATAATGGGGAAGGTCATATGGGGAGAGAGAAAACGGAAGAAGTAATACTGCGGCGCTTCTATTGGCCTGGAGTGTTTGGAGATATTCGGAAACATTGTTCCGAATGCCCAAAATGCCAACTCTTTAATCCCTCTCCACACCAACCAGCCTCCCTTCAATCCCTTCGCATTATAGAAATCCTGTTTTCTAAAGTCGGGATGGACTTTATAGGACCCCTAACTCCTTTGGTGAGAGTACAACAGTATATACTGGTTTTAGTTGATTATGCAACACGTTACCCTGAGGCCATACCCATCCCCAGTATGCACACAAAAACCATAGCACAGGCAATGATAGAATTATTTTCCCGGGTGGGGTTTCCGAAGGAAATACTCCCAGACAAGGGACTCCATTTATGTCGAGACTCATGGCAGAGGTGAGCAGATCCTTAGGGGTTAAACAAATCAGAACGTTTGTTTACCATCCCCAAACAGACAGCTTGGTAGAGAGGTATAAGACAATTTAATCCCTACTTGAAAGAGTATTTTCGAAGCCGGAAAAGACTGGGAGAAGAAACTACCTCTAGTGCTTTATGCAATATGCACTCATGTGCAAACTTCCACAGGGCATAGCCCCTTTGAGCTATTATTCGGGAGACAACCCCGTACCCTCTTAGAGATGCTGGCTGAGCAATGGGAAGAAACGAAGGAGGAGGTTAAAGACCTCTTGACCTATACCCAAAAACTGCGAGAAAATCTCCACACGGTATGGGAAGAGGCCCATACCGCTCTACGAGAGGCCCAAACGAAACAAAAACGATTATATAATGCTAAAAGTGTTTATCGTAGTCTGAAAGTAGGAGACAAGGCGCTAGTCCTGTTACCTAGCTGTGAAAATAGGCTATTAGCCAGGTGGCAGGGACCGTATGATGTAGAACAGATCAATCCCGCCACCTATAGACTTGCCATGCCCCAAGGCTCAGGAAGGGAACAAATATATCATATTAATTTGCTAAAACAAAATGGCAGGAACCCTCGTGCGAGCAGTCAGTCATGTATATCACACAGGACATTAACGAAGAGATCCCCTGTCCTTCCCTTTCCACTAACTTCCCTTATACGGATCCCCCCCCTCAAATAAACCCTGCACTCACAGACCCCTATCGTAGGCAACTCAACCATCTGATAGACACCAACAGGGATGTATTCTCGAAATCCCCAGGACGAACCTCCTTAGTACAACATGCGATTCGTATTAAAACAGACAGTATAGCCCGACAGCGACCCTATCGTATCCCGGAAGCAAAAAAGAAAGTTATAGAACAAGAAGAACAAGCCATGCTGGAAGCTGGCATTATTGAACCATCTACAAGCCCATGGTGTTCCCCGGTGGTACTCGTACCAAAACCTGAAGGAACCACTCGCTTCTGTGTTGATTACAGACGCGTCAACGACCTATCACTGTTTGACGCATACCCCATGCCACGCATCAATGAAATTCTCGATAGATTAGGTCAGGCTCGGTATATGTCCACCTTAGACCTGACGAAAGGATACTGGCAAATACCCTTGTGGCCAGAGGAGAAGGAAAAGACTGCCTTCGCAACCCGTCCGGTCTCTATCAATTCATGGTCTTTCCGTTCAGTCTTCATGGGGCTCCAGGTACCTTTCAGAGACTTATAGATAGGATACTACGACCGTATCATCAGTATGCAGCAGCGTATCTAGAAGATATTGTAGTATACAGCATGACCTGGGAGGACCACCTGAAACACTTAGACAACATCCTACAGGCCTTGAGAATGGCCAATCTCACAGCAAACCCTGAGAAATGCAGATTGGGACACACAAGAATCAAATACTTGGGTTATATATTGGGAGAAGGACAGGTCAAACCACAGGTTGAGAAAATAGAGGCCATTACTAAGATCACCCGCCCACGTACAAAGAAAGATATAAGGGCCTTCCTGGGATTAGTAGGATACTATAGACGATTCATACCACAATTCTCCACCTTAGCAGGACCCCTTACCGACCTCCCACGGAAATCATGTTCAAACACCCTACCCTCTCTCCCCGATCTAGAAAGACAAAGCTTTGAAACTCTAAAAACAGCATTGAGATCCGGACCGGTATTGTGTTGTCCAGATTTCCAGAAACCCTTTTTCGTCCTCTCCCAAGAACAAGACGATGGGACCCTTCACCCGGTGGTCTACATAAGTCGGAAACTCCTCCCACGGGAACAACACTACCCCACAATAGAGAAGGAGTGTTTAGATATTAAAAGGGCAGTCGAGTCCTTGCGATACCATCTAGCGGGCAGGACTTTTACCTTAATGACTGATCATGCTCCCCTCACCTGGCTCGCACACAACAAAAATACTAACTCCCGTGTTCTGCGATGGTTCCTCTCACTTCAGCCTTTCTCCTTTCAGATACGACATTCCCCGGGCACTCACATGACAAATACTGACTTTTTGTTGCGTTATCCTTCGCCGGAGCGTCTCTATCAGCCGCTCTCTAGGGGGAGTGTATGTGACGGGCACTTTTGGGGCACAACCCCAATAATATGAAGGCACAGTGGTGTGATAATTACCCTCCCCTGGGTATTAAGGTACCCTGTAGCGAAACCACCCAAAAGCACAGTAAAGGAGAGAATCAGGTGCTACAAGAAACAGGAACACAGGACAGATAGAAATGCAGTAAGAAAAGAAAAGAAGATACGTGCAGGAAGAGAAAGACGACCACAGACAAGAGTATCAGAAGAAAAGAGGCTCAGACTCATAGAAAGGAAAGAGATAAGAAGTGAGAAAGAAAAGGTTCCAAGAACGACAAGCAGAGAAAGAAAAGGAAGAAAGAAAAGAAGCAAGACGGGTGCAAGATAGAGGAGGAAAGAAAAAGTAGAGGTAGAAAAATAGAAAAACAGGTACATAATAAAAACACTTACCGATACTTTTCTTCTCCTTCTCCATGCATGTGCTTCCTGGGAGCTCTAAAAGAGAAGAAAAGAGCAAAGAAGACGTAAAGATCCGGATCAACAAGACCAAAGCTGTCCAAGAAAACACTAGCAGAAACACAGAAAAAACCCTGTTCATACTCTACTATATTCAGCAATGAATCACAATCCTACTTTACTGCCGGACTTCGTGTTGTCCTTTAACCCGGCCTACCACAGGCATCATTAAACTTCACCCAACAAAATCAATGCTTTTATGACATTTTGAATAGCTGTGTAATTTGTGACCTAACTCAGCTGTTACTCAGGGAAACCTACCAGACCCAGACGTTTCTGAAAACTAGAGACATTTTGAATAGCTGTGTAATTTGTGACCTAACTCAGCTGTTACCCAGGGAAACCTACCAGACCCAGACGTTTCTGAAAACTAGAGACCCAGGGGATTCCACATAGTGTGGCATGGTTTTTATGAGTGTTTTTCTTACCCAGAAGCCCTAGCAAACCTCAAACATTGGCTAAAATACAGATTTTCCTCATCTTTCTGTAAGGGAAAGTTGAAAAATCACCTGGCATCCACAAACTACTCACATGTCTCCCAATAAAACAGTGCATGTTAGAACAGACAGCCTTAGGGTGGTCTTCCCCTAAACTGTTTGCACACTGGCCTCATATTTTGCTTATCTCTTTTTGTTGGCATTAGGAGGCTAAGCATTTTACCACTGCTGATCAGTGCTAAAGTGCATGCACTCTCTTCCCTGAACATGGTTTGATTGGTACATCCACAATTGGAATAATTAATGTAATTATAAGTCACTAGTAAAGCGCACTAGAAATGCCCAGGGTCTGTAAATTAAGTGCTACTAGTAGGTCTGCAGCACTGCTTGTGCCACCCACTCAAGTAGCTCTTAAACATGCCTCAGGCCTGCCATTGCAGAGCCTGTATGTGAGGTTTATATTGCCATGCCAACTTGGCATTTAAAAACCTCTTGCTCAGCCTTAAACTCCCCTTTAATAGACATATGTCACACCTAGGTAGCAAACCGGGCAGAGTGCTATGTAATTAAAAGGCAGGACACATACTTTTGCGTTTTACATGCCCAATATTCGTTTCTAACTACAGTAAAGCCTACCCTTCTCATATGTTAACATCGGGGATTCCTTTATTAGATTTAATAAGCTGTAATTCCGAATTTAGAAGAAGTAAATATTACATGTTTAATACCTATAGCATTGTAATAAGAAATCATCTTTAATGGTAAAGTCAGATTTATTGGTACAATTTTGAAAATGCCACTTCTTGAAAGTTCAAAAGGAGAAAAAATGCCAACACTGGCATATCTATTTTGCTTTACCAAAATGTAGGGGTGTAACTAAATTAACACACGCACAGTTTAATTACCAATGGCTTGACATATTATACAACGCAGGCCTACAAATAAATTGGCAACCATCAGACAAACATTTATAAAATTACAAATATGTACATAATTACAGTTGGCAAAACAATATATAACTCCTCCCAATAGGGTACAACAAGAATCATCACAGTGAAATACAACTTCTAGGGTTCGTCATAGTGGGAGACGAACACCAAAATCCTTGCCAACTTTGGTAACCTGTGAGATTACATGTAACCAAATAAGACCAGTTATATAACATGATAACAATCCACTGTTACAGGTCCATGGCTTTACCATATCCTTTTAACAATAAACGCACCAGACCTGCTGCATTTATAACTTTTTTTGCAATAAACACTACCAGACCTACTGCATCTGGCATAACAATTTCCTACACATCAATCAAACCTATAACCCTTACTTTTATCTTGTCACCATATCCAAATCAGGCCTGTTGTACTGCGTTTAAGCTTGTCCACAACACAGCCATCAATCAGAGTCAGAAAATTGTAAATATTTATAAAAGTACAGTTGACAAAGCATAATATTTCCTCTCCCAACAGGGCCTAACAATCTGTGAAATTCCATGTAACCAAATACCTGCCTACAGTGTAATGACAATCAATCCTTAAAAGCCTAATGTCAATAACACACCCTTTTTACAATAAGTAGTTCAGACCTATTGTTGTTGCCATAGTGTTTCATCATAAACAGATCAAACCTAAGTCATCTGGCATGACTTTTCCCATTGAACTGATTAATCGTTTACAATTGGCTTTCCTCCTTACCCAACACTGGCTTAATCATGTGCACATAAACTGGCAACCATCATGCTTACAGTTATAAAATTATAAATATGTAGAAAACAACCTGCAAAACAAGATGCAACTCCTCTCAACGGGACCTAACAAGAATCATCACAGTGAAAACCCCAAGGGTTTGTCAGAGTGGGTGCCAAAGCCAAAACCGCTGACTACTGCAGTAATCTGTGAGATCCAACAAAATACCAGTCTATAGCCTGTAACACAATGTGCTAACCAACTGTTAAAGGCTTACTGGTATTAACGAGTGTTTTCATAATTACTACACTATACCAACTGCCATGGTCATGTGTCTCATAATAAGCACACCAGACCTTTGACATTGCTCCCATCAGGCCTAGAGCATGTCACCATAACCAACTCACGCTGAAAGTTTAGAGCATAAGCTTTTTCAGAAGGCAATCAGCAGACACACAGTAATAAATTAGAAAGGCATACAAAATTTCAGTTGGCTAGGCAAAATACTGTATCTAAGTAGACGTAAAAAGAATTCTCACGGAGCAAACTTATTTCCACAATTTGCCACGCAGGGTAACCAACACCAAACCTATTGTGTACTATGGAAATCTGTGAGATTCCATGTAACAAAATACCCATCTTTAGGCTTTTTATAGACCCATAACAATCCACACTAAAATGCCTGTTGGCTTTAACATATGCTTTTCAAAATAAATATGTCAGGAGTAGTGGCTTTAGCAGAGCTTTTGATAATAAACAGACCTGGCCTATAGCCATGATCATTTGCTTGCCACTTTAACTGACTCAGTCCTGCTGTATGGAGTATAAGCTTTGCCAAAAGCCCAAACCTGCAATATAAGCCGTCCTTTTAGTGAAAGCATACAAGTTTGGCCCAATCAAACCCTGTACTTGATTATTATGGGTGTGGAGTCTAGGCCCCTCTCTCAGTGCTAATCTGAAATCTTTTTTGTTGATCACATAATGTCAGTCAACAATTGCACTGTCAAGTCAACCTAAAAATCTATGTAGACTAGCATAGCCCTAGGCACCCAATACTGATCTCAAACACAAAATTGCACTCTGAAGTCTAGAGTTAAGGATAGATGGGCGAGTGCTGGGACTGCAATGCATTTCTCATGTCTGAACTCCTCCCAACTTTGTTGCTTCCACAGATAAATAAACATCATCATTATGTAGTTGTCTAAGACACCAAAACAGCATTACAATATGTTGTGTGCTCCTGAAAGTTCAAGACCAGGTAGCAAAAAAGCTGCTGGCTCAGGAAGCTGGATAAATAAGCATAATCATCACAGCTGCAAGTATGGGAAGCACTTTTTAGGTGGAAGCACATAACTTCTACCCTATCAAAACATATACTCCTGGCTACCAACATGTGGGCAGAGCTACAACTCCTCTCTGTAGTGTTCCTGGAGACTATTTTTTAGGGTGATCACATTACATCTGCAACCATAAAAGCTACTTTCTAGCTAGAACTAAAAAAAATGACTGCATTAGATTCCACAGCTAGTCAAATCTACTACTTATCTAGTTAGTCAGGTCCAACCTATATATCTCTGAAATACTGTAATTGCCAGTGTACAGTTGGTGCCAGCTACGGTACAAGTGAAATGATAATGTTTGCTGCCTATTTCTGCAGCACAATTTCCTTCCTTCTTGGTGGTCCCAACTGTTTGCATGGTGCATATATTTTATGTTGTTAAATATTTGCCAAATTCATAGTTGTTCTATATGCCAGTTAAAATACCTCTCTAGGCTGTGGTAATAAGTTTTAGGAAAATTATTGTTAGTCTATGGTACTTAATAATACGCATTTCATCTGTATTTTAATAGAGTGCTAATAAGAATATTGAATAGTGTACGTACTCAAAAGTGTTTGTATTGGAATTATAAAGAGATAGAATAGGTTTACAGATTTATGCTGACAAGATTGGAAAAATTCTCAATTGTAGCCTTAAATGTTCTTATTTCTATATTGGAAAAATGTAGAGGACTATGAAGGAACAGACAGAAAAAATGTAAATGATGAAAAGCATAATGAGTAGTGTCAGGATACACATGCCTACATCAACTTACCCCAGTTGGTGGGTGTTACTTTTCACTTTTGGTCACCCTCCTTAAAAACAAAACTCCCTTGAATTCAACTCCAGGTCACCCTTTTATCCTTTATCACTCTCCAAAAAACTGTTCATTGTCTGTTTAACCTTAAATACCTGACTTATCCTGCATTTTAGAGTCAAGAGATGAGCAGGTAGGCATATGAGGAAAAGTAGTATTAAAGAAAGTTGTATGCCATAACATTGACCAGGATTATGTCACGCTACAAAAAATCTCAGAAAGAATATAGGTTATAAAAATATTGTGAAGGAAACTTCAACTAGGTAGGTATTCTACATACCTTGAAGATATATTTATCACTGGGATGCATATATGTTGATTAATGCGCAGTACTGTAGCAAACTTGTATACGTTTAGCAAAGGATTTACCAGTCCTATTGTTTAGCATAGGATTCTCCAAAGCCCATCTTTTACTGTTATTTACATTTTACATAACATGACGCAGAACTCTTCTTAGAATGTAGCCATCAGTCATTAGAAGTTTGCAAATGTGCAACTCATTCAACTCCCAGCATCATGTTTTTAATTTAACTTGCATGTAAAACAAAAAGGAGGCTATTCAGCTGCTCTTTGAAGCATGGGGAAATCAATTTTGTGAGGAGTGGTAGGTGTATTAGTGCAACTTAGCAGTCATGCTCATCAGAGTGCCCATACTGGGCTATTCACTCCCCCTTTAATCTCATATTCAACTATACTCAGCAGAATTAGGCCTATTCTGTCTCTTGCAAGGTTTCTAGATCAAAGCCGCCCCCAAAAGGTACGGTTCCCAGAGCTTTAGTAAATACCCTAGCACCCTGCCCCATGTGCCATTCTGGCTGTGAGCCAGTTCATATAGAACAATCTCTACGGCTCCAGAGTGGCACCTGAATCCACTAAGTAGTTTACCTTGAAAACATTCTGTATCATCATGCTGGCCCATACCAATTATCCTCTAAAGCTTTTGGACAAATGGGCTGCAGCACCAACACCTGAACCTCTGGGGATCCAGTCTGTTATGTCTTCTTGTCATACCACTCCTTCATCCGCTCTTGGCTTGCCAGAATGATTTTCATCTGAGTAATATTGTGTGCCTGGAACCTCCTGTGGCCAATCACGTAGCCCACCACATCCTTCTGAGGTGACTCGAGTTCCTTCCTACTCTTTCCTGACAATGTTCAGTGAGCCACAAATGCAATGCCCAATCAAAAGCTCAAAGGGGCTGAATCCAACTTCTTTCTGTGAAATCTCTCTAGGTGAACAAGGAATATAGGAAGAGAAAAACCCACTTTTTAGTGAAGTTGTCCGGCAGAGTTCCCATCATGCTTTTAAGAGTTTTGTTAAACCTCTCCACCAACCCATTGCTTTGAGGGTGTTATGTTGTGACAAAGTGGTAGGTCACACCAGCTTGCGTCCACATCTCTCCCATGTGAGAGAAGATACTGTTTTTTTCCCCGATACAAAATAACTTTCCCCATGCTTTTCTTAGGAAACGCAACCCTTGAAGAGTCCTAGAAGTGACCTATTCTACCATTGCAGTCATGTTCTTCACAGGTACTGCCTCCAGTTATCCAGTGGCATAATCCACCACAGCCCGGATATGTATATTGCCTTCATATTGGGAGGGGGGAGGACAAATGGACCAACAATGTCAGTACCCATCTGCTTGAACTGAACACCTACTTCTCGCAGTGGCCCTAAGGAGGCTGTGGTTTCACCTTCAGGCTTACCACTGAGTAGGCAAGTAGCAGATGTTCTAGAGAACCTCTCAGTGTCTCTGCACATTCCTCACCAGTACAACAAAAAGTTCAATGTTTTCTTGGTCTTTCTGATGCCTCAATGTCGAGCTTAGGCCACACTGTCGACCAGTGACAATCGAAAATTCCTTTGTACTCCGGAACCCTCCATCGTCTTGCGAGCTCCTGGTTCAGAATTCACTGACTCACTATTAAGTTGTTTATTATCCAAGCAAACCTAATGCTTTCCAACAACTCACCCTGCTGATGTGTTCCTGAGCTGCCTTCCAAAGCCGCACAAGGCACTAAATTTGTGCCTGTAAGAATTCCTTCTGGCTACATCATCCACCAGGTAATGACACAGAAGCTCTGGCAGTGGCACATTCACCAACACAGGATGCACTTCAGGTGTCTTATCCTCCTCTCTCTGGTGCATAGGGGATGGACTTTACTGCCTGTTAAGTCCAACCCTACACCATACTGCGGAGTCTCTGATTTGTAAAGTATAGGGAAAAGTCAATGTTTAGCTCAAAAATTAATAATTAAATACATTTATGTTAAATATTACTGTAAATTAGTTTTATGTATTTAAGTCAGGACAATACCATTTAAGGCTTGGAGTGCCGCATAGGTGATGCAAAAAAGGAAACCGAGAACTCTGATTAGTTCCCAAGTTTTAGGTGGACAGTAGGTCACATACATAGAGCATTCGTCCCTGCCGTAAAAAATGGCAAAAGAGTTTGTCACTTTCTAACTTAGTGTGGATGGCACTCTACTGCTCCTATGCTTAAAAACTGTGGAAGAGAAAACAGACATTTCAGTTGAGCAGGTTCAGGGCGTCAGTAGTGTTGTAGGGTGCTACATATATATGAGCTACTCTCCACCTAAAACTTTGGATCTGCCCAAAGTTCTCCCGATTCCCTTACTGCACAATTTATGCGGCAGTCTAAACCTGAAGCGGTATTGTTGTGACTTATAATGGGTGCTCCCTTGTGTCTGGACAAAGCTATATCTTTCTGGAGAATTCTAATAAGATCAAAACAAATGTTACCATCCAGGCTTGCTTGAATGGTATTTTAGCAAACTAAAGCTAGAATACTGTGCCTGCAGTGGTAAAAGGCTTTTGTCATTTTTCAGCTTGGGTCGATGGCACTGTGCTAATCGTATGCTTAAAGCCTTTGCTGTAAAAATGGCAAAAGGCTTTGTCAGTTTCTATCTCGACATGGATGGCACTGTGCCACTCCTGTGCTCGAAAACTCTGCTAGAAAAAACAGACATCTGAGGTGAGCAGATTCAGTGCTGATGGTTGCTCCACATATAGGGGCTACTCTCCACCTAAAACTAGGGCACTACCCAGAATTCCCTGCTTCCTTTTTTGCATATTTATTTTAAATCTAGAAAAAAACAAAATGCTTCAGTACTATTTAAGTTAATTTTGAATTAAATCTTTAATTTAAATAGATCCATTAAAATTATTTTCATTGCACTTAAATAAAGAAAAATACATTGCCACCTAACATATAGGCCCTTATTACAACCCTGGCGGTCGGTGTTAAAATGGCGGTAATACCGCCAACAGGCCGGCGGTGAAAAAAATGGGATCACAACCACGGCGGAAACCACCATCATAAGACAGCCACTTTAACACTCCGACCGCCACAGCATCAAATGCACGGCAGAAACAGTGTTTGGAAGGGAAACCACTCACCTCTTGACACTCAACGAAGAACCAGGACGCCATGGAGCCCGAGTTACAGGTCCTCCCCATGCTGATGTACCTCCTCACACACCAGGAATATCAAAGGCGGCGGCGACAACCACAGTGAGTACTGCACCTAGCACACGGGGAGGAAAAAGAGAGTGACACACACATGCAACACCCCCACCCTCACTCATAACACCATACACACAAACACATGCAGCAACATTACATTTACACCCAGTAACCCCCTGGAAAAACGCAAAGACAAAAGGAATTGAGTTAAACAGTCATATTTTAGAAATAGTCAGATATACTTAACGATTCAAAAACAGTATTCACAAAAATATACAATATGTATATAAGGTCGTACATTGTCCTTTGCTAATGTCTATGGCCCAATGGGCCAAAAATCATGGGCCAAGCCCACAATTGACTCCTGCCTCAATACGGAGAGAACACTGCAGGGGCATCAGGTCGAAAACACACAGGCACCTCAGGGAGATGGGGAAGGGGGTTGTAGGAAAGTAGCATCTTGCCTGGCATGTAACCCCCATTTTTTACTTATATGTGTGTTTGTTTTTGCCTGTGTCACTGGGATCCTGCTAGCCAGGACCTCAGTGCTCATAGGTTGTGCCCTGTATGTGTTCCCCATGTGGTGCCTAACTGTATCACTGAGGCTCTGCTAACCAGAACCTCAGTGTTTATGCTCTCTCTGCTTTTAAAATCGTCACTGCAGGCTAGTGACTAATTTTACCAATTCTGATTGGCACACTGGAACACCCTTATAATTCCCTAGAATATGGTACCTAGGTACCCAGGGTATTGGGGTTCCAGGAGATCCCTATAGGCTGCAGCATTTATTTTGCCACCCATAGGGAGCTCAGACAATTCTTACACAGGACTGCCACTGCAGCCTGAGTGAAATAACGTCCACGTTACTTCACAGCCATTTTACACTGCACTTAAGTAACTTATAAGTCACCTATATGTCTAACCCTCACTTAGTGAAGGTTAGGTGCAAAGTTACTTAGTGTGAAGGCACCCTGGCACTAGCCAAGGTGTCCCCACATTGTTCAGTGTAAATTCCCTGGACTTTGTGAGTGTGGGGACACCATTACACACGTGAACTACATATAGGTCAATACCTATGTGTAGCTTCGAACATGGCCATGTAGCATGTCTAGGATCATGGAATTGTCACCCCAATACCATTCTGGTATTGGGAGGACAATTCCGGGTACTGCCAAACTAGCTCTCTGGGGTTTTCTCTGCAGCTACTGCTGCTGCCAACCCTCAGACAGGCTTCTGCCCTCCTGGGGTCTGGGCAGCCCAGTCCCAGGAAGGCAGAACGAAGGATTTCCTCTGAGGGAGGGTGTTAAGCCTCTGGAAATGCTTTGAAGGGCACAAATGGTGCCCTCCTTGCATAAGCCAGTCTACACCGGTTCAGGAAGCCCCCAGCCCCGGCTCTGGCGTGAAACTGGACAAAGGAAAGGGGAATGACCACTCCCCTGTCCATCACCACCCCAGGGGTGGTGCCCAGAGCTCCTCCAGTGTGTCCCAGACCTCTGCCATCTTGAATGCAGAGGTGTCAGGGAACAATGGAGACCTCTGAGTGGCCAGTGCCAGCAAGTGACATCAGAGACCCCTCCTGATAGGCTCTTTCCTGGTTAGGTAGCCAATCCTCCTCTGAGGGCTATTAAGGATTTCTCCTGTGGGTTCCTCAGGAGATAACGAATGCAAGAACTCACCAGAGTTCCTCTACACTTCTCTCTTCGACTTCTGCAAAGGATCGACCGCTGACTGCTACAGGATGCCTGCAAAACCGCAACAAAGTAGCAAGAGGACTACCAGCAACATTGTAGCGCCTCATCCTGCCGGCTTTCTCGACTGTTTCCTGGTGGTACATGCTCTGAGGGTTGTCTGCCTTCACCCTGCACTGGAAGCCAAGAAGAAATCTCCCGTGGGTCGACAGAATCTTCCCCCTGCTGACGAAGGCACCAAAATTCGGCATCGCCGGTCCTCTGGGTCCCCTCTCATCTTGACCAGCGTGGTCCCTGGAACACAGGAGCTGGATCCAAGTGTCCCCGACAGTCCAGTGGCCCTTCTGTCCAAATTTGGTGGAGGTAAGTCCTTGCCCCCCCACACCAGACAGAAATCCTGTGTGAACTGCAGCTGCTAGGGCTTCTGTACACTTTTGCAAGACTTTCTTCGTGCCCAGGTCTCCAGCACTCCATCCTGCATTGCCCAACACGCTGAGTTGGACTCCGACTCCGTGGGACCCTCTTTTGTTGTGCTGAGACGGCCGCTGTGCTCAGATCTTCTGAACACCTGTTCAGGTGCTTCTGCGGGTGCTGCCTGCTTCTGCTTGGGCTCTCTATGTTGCTGAGCGCCCCCTCTGTCTCCTCCAGCATGCCGTGGGACATCTTCTGACCAAAGGAGAAGTTCCTGGCACCTTCCGTTGCTGCAGAATCTTCGGCTTCTTCCACCCGGAGGCAGTCCTTTTGCACCTTCATCTGGGGTTTAGTGGGCTCCTGTCCCCCCTGGACACTTGCGTGACTCTTGGACTTGGTCCCCTTCCTTTGCAGGTCCTCAGGTCCAGGAATCCGTCTTCAGTGCTTTGCAGTCAGTTGTTGTCTTTGCAGAATCCCCTATCTCGACTTTGCTGGCTTTCTGGGGTAGTAGGGTAAATTTACTCCTACTTTTCAAGGTCTTGGAGTGGGATATCTTGGACACCCTTAGTGTTTTCTTACACTCCCAGCGACCCTCTACACTCTACACTAGGCCTATGGTCTATTTGTGGTTCACATTCCAATTTTGGAGTATATGGTTTGTGTTGCCCCAGGCCTATTTTCTCCAATTGCATTCTATTGTGTTCTACAGTGTTTGAACTACTTTTCTAAGTGTTTTACTTACCTGATTTTGGTTTGTGTGTATATTTTGTGTATATTACTTACCTCCTAAGGGAGTATATCCTCTTAGATACTTTTGGCATATTGTCACTAAAATAAAGTACCTTTATTTTTAGTAACTCTGAGTATTGTGTTTCTTGTGATATAGTGCTATATGATACAAGTGGTATAGTAGGAGCTTTGCATGTCTCCTCGTTCAGCCTAAGCTGCTCTGCTATAGATACCTCTATCAGCCTAAGCGGCTGGAACACTACTAATCTACTAATAAGGGATAACTGGACCTGGCACAAGGTGTAAGTACCACAAGGTGCCCACTATAATCCAGGCCAGCCTCCTACAGGGGGCACCTCACCCGGGCGATGGAATAACGCCACTGCTCCTCAAGGGGGATCCATGCCCACTGCGTGGTCCTGGGGAGTACAAGGCCACAGTCTCTCAAGTGGGTGGTTTGCCCACTGCTTGGTCCTGGGGAGTGCAAGGCCACAGTCTCTCAAGTGGGTGGTTTGCCCACTGCTTGGTCCTGGAGACTGCAAGGCCACAGTCTCTCAGTGGGTGGTTTGCCCACTGCTTTGTCCTGGAGACTGCAAGGCCAGTCTCTCAGTGGGTGGTTTGCCCACTGCTTGGTCCTGGGGAGTGCAAAGCCACAGTCTCTCAAATGGGTGGTTTACCCACTGCTTGGTCCTGGGGAGTGCCAGGCCACAGTCTCTCAAGTGAGTGGTTTGCCCACTGCTTGGCCCTGGGGAGTGCAAAGCCACAGTCTCTCAAGTGGATGCCTGTCTTCACAGGTTCTGGAGGGGGCTTGGTGCCCAGTCTGCTTCATCCGGCCAAGGATTGGGTGAGTGGATGCCTTTCTCCACTGGGTCTGGAGGGGGCTTGGTGCCCAGTCTGCTTCATCCTGCCAAGGATTGGGTGAGTGGATGCCTTTCCCCACTAGGTCTGGAGGGGGCTTGGTGCCCAGTGATGCAGCACATGGGGTGTGGCAGTCCACATTCCCTCACCTGGGTGTCTGAGGTACGAGATTTGCAGGGGACAGATAGCAGGAAAGTCCATGGAGGCAGGGCCAGACTCCATCCTGCGGCGACTAAGGCTGCAAACTGGTGGTTGTTGCTGTGCTAGTTGGGGTGCTGCCAGTGGTGGTGGAAGGCTCCAACCCCTCACAAGCCCCGGACGGACGCACACTGGGGCTGCTGCTGCTGTTAGTGGTCCTACTGTCAGCGGTGCAGGTGGTGGTGCTTGCGGCGGGGATGCTGGCGGTGCTGGCCGTGGTGCAGGTGCCGGTGCTGACAGTGGTGGAGGGAGGCACCAGTCCTACTCCTGCAGCCTCTGACGGCTGGCCACTGATGATGCTGCTGCTGACAGTAGTGATGGCAGCGGTGGTGCAGGTGGCGGTGCAGGTTGCGATTTTTGCGGCGGAGATGCTGGCGGTGCTGCCCGCGGTGCAGGTGGTGGGGCTGTCAGTTCTGATGGTGGCCACCAGGCCCCCACGTGCAGGCTCTGACACCTGAGTTGCCTTGCCTTTTCTGCCCCTTCTTCACCTTGGCAGCTGCTGTTGGGACCTTGGCTCTGGCAGCTGCAGTTTTGGAGGAGGCCTTGCTAGGTGGGTTGTACTCCTTGCCCTTGGTGCATGCTGTCCCCTTCTTCACCTTGGCAGGTGGCGGTATGGTGTGGTCCTTTGCAGGGGTCGGTGGCACACTGGTTGGCCTGACGGGTGCCCCCTTGAAGCCGCTTGGAGTTGCAGGTACCACAGCGGACGCCGACTTGCTGGCTGAGGTGCTGGCCTGGGTTCTGGACACCCTTGCCCGAGTGGAAGGACGGGGGGGGAGGGGGAGGGAACAGGTCAATGCTTGCCAGGAAAAGTTATTTAGACACACTGGAGCGGGAAGATGGAGAGGGTTTGGGAGTGGAGGAAGAAGGAGTGGTTGTAGGAGGTGTCTTTCTGCTGAGTTTGGGTGAAGGTGCATGGGCTGAATGCTGTTGTGAGGTGGATGGCTGTTGGGTAGGTGGGTGCTTGCATTTGTGTACTTTGGGAGGAGGGGTCACAGGCACAATGGGAGAGGACACAGGGGACATGTGCATGGTTGTGGGGGTGGTAACTGCCAGTGAGGGGTGTGTAGTGATGGGAGTGCTGGTGATGGAGGTAGTAGGTGAGGATGTAGTGCATGAAGGTGTGAATGGAGACGATAGTGGGAGGGAGGTGGACGAAGAGGAGGAGGGGGACACAGTGGAGGCAGTGGATGTTGGTGTGTCTGCATGCGGATGGTGCTTGTATGAGTGCCTCTGAGATGAAGTGTGGTGCTTATGTTGGCCTGAGCCACCTTTGTAAGTTGATTTGGGTGAATGCTGGTCTGAATGTGTGCCTGGGAAAGGCTGGGGTTGAGGGGATCGGGTCTGGGTGGAGGAAGTTGGAGGGGGGAGGCTAGACACAGGGACAAGGGCTACCATCAGTGCTGAGGCCAGAGCCTGAAATGCTCTCTGTTGGGCCACCACGCCAGAGTGAATGCCCTCCAGGTATGCATTTGTTTGTTGCAAATGCCCTGCTACACCCTGGATGGCATTCAGTATGGTTGACTGCCCAACGGAGAGGGATCTCAGGAGGTCAATAGCCTCCTCACTGAGGGCAGCAGGGCTGACTGGGGCAGGGCCTGAGGTGTGTGGGGCGAAGGAGATGCCCACCCTCCTGGGTGAGTGGGTACAGGAAACACACTGAGGGGCTGCTGGCAGGGCGGTGCTGGTGGGGGGTGGGGGGGAGGTGGCAGCTGTACCTGTTGTTGGGGTGGGCACAGAGGTGACCGCCACCACCAGGGAGCTTCCATCGGAGAAGGAGTCACTGTCTGTGGTCTACCCTCCTGTCCCCATCGTGGTGCTCCCCTCGCCCTCCGTCCCACTGGTGCCCTCACCCTCGGTGGTTTTGGCCTCATGGGCCATGTGAGATGCAGCTCCCTTCGTCGCCGGTGCCTCTGCTCCTCTGCCAGATGATGCTGATGAACACAAGGACAGGGTGACAAAACAAATAGGGGGGGGGGAGACAGAGGATACACTTGGTCAATGGCAGCAACACCACTACCGTTGGCTTACACAACACACAGGGAGCAGCCCTATGCACTAGGCCATGCCAAACCATTTACTAAGACAGTCACCAGCCCATGGGGTTCAATGCCTAACGCCATTAGCTGCACATCTGAAACCCACAGGACCTTGCCCAGGAGTAGATGGCCCCCAACACTATTGGGGTAGGAGTGATACTGAGCCTGCCCTACTAGGGACCTACCCTGTCATGTTCGCCCTGGCCTAGGGGCACACACAGGCCACATCCCCCTCCTAGGTACCTCCTAATGGTTGCAAAGTCATGTTTCAGATTCTGTACTCACCCTCTTGTGGCTGCTGTGATGCCCTCAAGTGCCCATCCAACTCCGAATAGGCTACCGCCAGGATGCGGAACATTATTGGGGTCATGGTACGACAGGCACCCCTTCCTCGTTGGGAGGCCAGCCCCAGCTGGGCCTCCGCCATCTTTGCCCAGCAGCGCAGGTCCTCCCACCTCTTGCGGCAGTGGGTGCTCTGCCTGTCAAAGACACCAGGGTCCACAACTCCTTGGCAATGGCACGCAAAATACCCTTTTTCTGGTGGGCGCTGACCTGCAGGGAAAAGACAGCAGTAAAGGGAACTATTCACCCGTTCAGACCGTCATACTCATTGCCCACCAGATCCCACACATCCCCTGACGCACATGCATTGACACCTTACATGCTGCACTCTGGCCAGGACTCCTCTGCCCCCCATTCCATGTGGCTTACACACACAGCACTCCATACATTCATGGCACACGCATCATGCTCACACTGTACTCACCTGTTTGTCTGGAGGACCGTAGAGTAACGTGTACTGGGGTAGGACCCCATCCACCAGTTTCTCCAACTCTTCCGCAGTGGAGGCAGGGGCCATTTCCCCAGACACATGAGCCATTGTCGATTCCAGACAGGTCACAGCAGCACTTGTAGTGTAGGTCCTGTCCTGTTGAAGGCCAGGTAGCAAGTGAGTGATTAGATAGAATATGGCTGTGACGTCCGTGGCGGTGCGTACCATCACTGCCGGCGTACATCGCCATTGGCTCCTGGAAACCATAGGGCCCAATGATAACCAATGCGAATTTGCGCGGCGGTCATGGACCGCCTACCGCAAAGGCGCACAACACCAGCGCAATTACCTCATTTCCACTTGTCCCTCCTCACAGGTCAGGCAGCCACCATTTCAGGGGGGCACAGGGCATGGCACCTAACTGCGTCACAGCAGACATTGGCACATCAACAGACTCTCGAGTTCACATTCTGTTTCTGTTAAGTCAACAATTCATCATTATCAATCAATCAATCAAAAAATGTATAGAGCGCACTACTCACCCGTTAGGGTCTCAAGGCGCTGGGGGGAGGAGGGGTTTGGGGGAGGGAGGGTCACTGTTCAAATAGCCATGTCTTCAGTTTTTTTCTGAAGAGCAGGATGTACTGGGTCTTGCGGAGGTTGGTGGGGAGGGTATTCCAGGCCTTGGGGGCGAGGTAGGAGAAGGATCTGCCTCCTATGGTGTTGTGTTTGATGCAGGGGACTGTGGCTAGTGCGAGTTCGGCAGATCGGAGGTGGCGGAAGTTCACTCTTTGGTTGAGGCAGGCTGGGCCGTCGTCGTGGAGGGATTTGTGCGCATGGATGAGGATTCTGAAGGTGATCTTCTTGTCGATGGGGAGCCAGTGAAGGGATCTGAGGTGTGGTGAGATGTGTTCATGGCGGGGAAGATCCAGGATGAGGTGAGCAGCTGTGTTCTGGATTCTCTGTTTGCGTTAGAGTTTGAGTGTGATGCCGGCATAGAGGGCGTTACCGTAGTCTAGCCTGCTGCTGATGAGCGCATGGGTGACGGTCTTTCTAGTCTCTATGGGAATCCATTTGAAGGTTTTTTTCAGCATGCGGAGTGTGTTGAAACAGGTGGAGGTGACTGCGTTGATTTGCTGGGTCATGGAGAGGGAGGGGTCCAGGATGATGCTGAGGCTGTGTGCGTGGTTTGCGGGGGTAGGGGCGTAGCCTAGGGCAGTGGGCCACCAGGAGTCGTCCCATATGGTTTTGTTGGGTCCAAAAATGATTATTTCGGTCTTGTTGGAGTTGAGCTTGAGGTGGTTGTCAGTCATCCAGGTGGTGGTGTCGAGGAGTGCAGCGTGGAGGTTGGTTTTGGCGGTAGTAGCGTTGCGGGTGAGGGAGATGATGAGTTGGGTGTCGTCTGCGTAGGAGAGGATGGTGATTCCGTGTGGTCGGAGGATGTTGGCGAGCGGGGTCATGTAAATGTTGAAGAGGGTGGGGCTGAGGGAGGATCCCTGGGGGACACCGCAGATGATTTTGGTGGCAATGGATTGAAAAGGAGGGAGGCAGACTTTTTGGGTTCTATCGGTGAGGAAGGAGGTGAGCCAGTCTAAGGCTTTGTGTCGAATCCCTGCGTTGTGCAATATAAGTGTGAATATGACCCTCTGCTCACCGTTCTCTTCCATAGGCTTCAACCGCTGAGGTAGATTATGAGATGGAGGCAACCTCCAGTGTACAGACCCCTGGTGGACCTAGCGACAATGGAGGACAGACACATAATCATTATCTACAGATTTGATCGTGCTACAATCCAAGAACTGTGTGCCCAATTGGAGCCAGACCTAATGTCTGCTATCGGCCAACCCACAGGTATCCCCCCCCCTCTAGTGCAGGTCCTGTCAGTGCTCTATTTCCTAGCAAGTGGCCTCCAAACAGCAGTGGCCATGGCATAAGGGATGTCTCAGCCAATGTTCTCAAATGTGTTGACCAGAGTATTTTCTGCCCTGCTGAAACACATGTGCAGCTATATTGTGTTCCCCCAGGTGGAGGATTTGGCCACAGTGAAAGCTGACTTTTATGCCCTGGGACATATCCCCAACATCATTGGTGCCATTGTTGGTACTCATGTGGCATTTGTCCCCCCCCCCCCGGAGAAATGAACAGGTTTACAGGAATCGAAAAAGCTATCAGTCAATGAATGTGCAGATGGTGTGTTTGGCGGACCACTACATCTCCCATGTGAATGCCAAATTTCCTGGCTCTGTGCATGACGCCTATATCTTGAGGAATAGCAGCATCTCATATGTGATGGGCCAACTCCAGAGGCACAGGGTGTGGCTAATAGGTGAGCCAAAGGCCTCCACACAGTATGAGTTGGTTTCTAGGTATGGGGTTGTCCCTAAGGGTTAGTGTGTGTCTAACATTGTCCCTCGATATTTGCAGGTGACTCTGGTTACCCCAACCTCTCATGGCTACTGACCCCTGTGAGGAATGGTAGGACAACGGCAGAGGAACGTTACAATGAGGCACACGGGCGTACAAGGAGGATTATAGAAAGAACCTTTGGCCTCCTAAAAGGCCAGGTTCTGGTGCCTCCATCTGAAAGGGGGATCCCTGTACTACTCACCCAAGAAGGTGTGCCAGATCATCGTGGCATGCTGCATGTTGCACAACCTGGCCTTGAGACTCCAGGTGCCTTTTCTGCAGGAGGATGAGCCTGGAGATGGTCTTGTGGCAGCGGTGGAGCCTGTGGACAGTGAGGAAGAGGAGGCAGAGGAAGAAGATGTTGACAACAGAACCAATATTATTCGGTAGTACTTCCAGTGACACACAGGTAAGACACTAACTTCACTTAACATTTCAGTTATCTGTTGGACATTGTGCAAGGCAGCCTGTTTCCCTATGTCTACAGCCACTGACTGTACCCTTATGCATCTCCATTTTCAGATCTCTGTGCCCCACTCTGGCTCCTGCTATGTGTACTGCTGCCCACCAGAGGTCATCCTAAAATATATTTCACTGTACTTCTGATTTGCAATGCTTTGATAATGTTGTACTAATACATATTTGAATCATTTGACAGACTCCAGATTGGTATTTGTTCCAAGGGTGTTTATTTAGGTGCTCATAAGTAGAGGCGGTGGTGCAAGTGGCTGGGCTGATGGTGGAAGGAAGTTCAGGGTAGAGTCCAGTCTCTTGGTATCACAGGTGCATTGTCCAATTGGGCATAGGAAGGGGAGTAATGGCAGTTCAAGGTGGACAGGGTGACAGTGTGGGACAGAAGGGTGACAATCAGGAGAGTCTTATTTTCTGGCAGGGATTTTGGCAATGTTCTCTGTCTTCTGCCTGGATCGCAGGGACCGTTTGCGGGGTGGTTCTCCTTCTGCAGGGGGTGGGGTGCTGGTGGGCTGTTGTTCCAGTGGTGGGGCCTCCCGTCCACTAGCACCGGCAGAGGTGGAAGGCTGTCCCTCAGTTTGGCTAGTGTCAGGCGCCCGTTGTTGTGCCACAGCCTCCCTCATGGTCTTGCCCATGTCTACCAGCACCCCTTCAAGGGTGACCAGGATGGTGTATATTTGTTAGGTCATCCCTGATACCCAGGTACCGTCCCTCCTGCAGCCGCTGGGTCTCCTGCAGCTTGGCCAGTATCTGGCCCATCGTCTCCGGGAATGGTGGTATGCTCCCAGGATATTGGAGAGTGCCTCGTGAAGAGTGGGTTCCCTGGCCCTGTCCTCCCCCTGTCGCACAGCATTCCTCCCAGCTTCCCTGTTGTCCTGTACCTCTGTCCCCTGAACCGTGTGCCCACTGACCCCAGGTCCATGGTCGTCCTGGGTTTGTGGGGTTGCCTGGGGTCCCTGTAGTGGTGGACACACTGCTGATTGACGTGTCCTGGGGACAGTGGCATGGGCCCGCTGGTTAGGTGCTGTGCTGGTGTTTCCTGAGGGGGGAGGCTCTGTGGTGGGTTGGGACTGTGCCTCAGTACCCGACTGTCCAGAGGTCCCTAATGGGCCAGGTTGGTCATCGAGATCCAGGCGTGCAGAGCTGCTGTCGTCACTGTGGGCCTCTGCTGTGGGGGGACTGGATGTAGCTGGCACCTCCACTCCGGTGACGTGGACTATGGGTCCTGTGGGGGTGCAAATGCAATGTTATTGTATCTGCGTGGGCCATATTGTGCATGTGTGTGTTTCCCTCTATGATTGTGATTTCCCGTCAGCTTGGCCTACTGTGTGTGGTGATTCATTGGGCATGCTGTGGTGATGGGTGTCCATGCAGGTCTGTGATGGGGGTCCATGCATTGGTGTTGCATGCAGGGCTTGGTAATGGGATGGGTGGGTTGTGATGGTGGGGTATATGTGAGGTGATGGAGTGAGGGTAAGGGTGGGGGTATGTGATGGCATGCAGGTAGGGTGGGGGATATAACAGTAAAGATATGACTTCAGTCCTCCTGCTACTCCTGCAAGGCCCTCAGGATGCATGATCGTCAAGACTTGCTCCTCCTGTGTTGTGGGGGAGGAGGTGGGAGTCCACCGCCAGTCGTCTGTACGGCTCCCTGGTGTCTTGCAACCACAGAACGCACCTTCCCCCGTAGGCCGTTCTACCTCTTACTGATGTCATCCCTTGTTCTGAGGTGCTGTCCCAAGGCGTTGACCCTGTCCACTATTCTCCGCCGTAGCTCCATCTTCCTAGCTATGGATTTCTGCTGCACCTGTGATCCGAAAAGCTGTGGCTCTACCTGGATGATTTCCTCCATCATGACCCTTAGCTCCTCCTCTGAGAACCTGGAGTGTCTTTGGGGTGCCATAGATGTGGTGTGCGTAAAATGTGTGAGGATGTGTTGTGGTGTTTGCTGTGATGTGCGTGGATGGTGTATGGGTGATGGTGTTCTGTGCCTCTGATTGAGTGGGTGCTCTTGCCTTATCTCTCTCTGTGGTCTATCGTTTTTTTTTGCTGTAAAGGGTTGTGGGTAATGTGGGTATGTGTTTTATAGTGGTCTGAGTGTGTGGGTGTGGTGTGTGTATGTGTGTCAGGTGTGTGTAGTTTGAATTGTCCAACGTGATGGTGTTTTGTAGATCTGTGTGTATTTTGAGCGCTGTGGTGTGTACCGCCAATGGTTTACCACGTTTGAAAGACCGCTGCAGTGATTCGTGGGTCGTGATACTGTGGGTGTATTCCTGTTGGCATAACGGTGTGGGTTTTGCTATCGCCAGTTTATCACTGACCTTTGGTCTGGCGGACTTGTGTGGATGTCTGTATTGTGGAGGATTTCTCAGTGTGGGTCATAATACCCGTAGCGGAATACCGCCGGGGTCACTATGTTGGTGGCCGTCAGCACGGTGGTAGGCGGCATTTACCGCCAGGGTTGTAATGAGGGCCATAGTTACTACATTTATTCATTATGCATTTACAAATAATTCATGATGTATAGAATTAAAGTAATTCAATTATATGCTTTTTTTAAAAGTTACATGAATTCTTTATTTGAAAAAAATCTACTGAAATATTTCATCTTTAAATAATGTACATGTATTATTTTTTGCATAGTTTAACATTATTTTTTATCAGGGTTATTTTCATGTACATGCCACCTTTACTGCGATGGGAGGGTGCTGCAATACCAGTGACACGCCATAAATAGCGCAGACTGTTTTAGGTCCCTTGTTGGCTGTAGAAACTTTAAACATGTAGCGTGTCAGGGCTCGAAAAATCGTAAACATTTTTCTAGACCTGCAGGTCGAGTAGCTTAAATAAGCTACTCGACCTAACTGTAATGTACTTGCCCCATAAACGGTTCTCAAATTGTGTGATCCTAGGCAAATAGTTTACAGATTCGCCTTTTTCTTAATTCTCACATATGATTGCACCTTCAAATATGTGAGCTCAGAATTTCTGCAGTACAAAAAAACATCTTTTGTTTCATTAAGTAGACTAAAGTTTGCTGCATGCATCACAAGGATATAGCCCACATACCCATGAGGTTTAGCCCACATAACCTAGGACTTATTTATTTTACTAACGACATTGCCATCAGGGCAGAACTGTTTCTCAGTTTAACACTCAATTTTCATAAATATATTACTAACATTGCTGTGGTAACATATTGTCATCTACACACAGTAACTTTCCAAGAAATGTGCAAAAACATGTCCACTAACTTGCAGCTTTACTGATAAAACTATGTAGTGTATTAATCTGTGAAAATTGGGTTTCATGAAACATACCCTTTGCACATCGACACGTAAAGTATTCTGATTTGTTTTCATCTGATTAAAATATTTTTTCATCACACAGAAATATAAAAAAGGGTTTTCACAACTACTGAAATATATTTTGAAATGTCTGCAAAGTTGACTTGGTCATTTAAATGTTGTGTGTTAGGAAAAACCTGACACCCATATCCTTTCATTTTATATTCTAAGCAGCAGGTCACACAGTTCACCTTACAAAGTCCTGGAACTCTGCAGTCAGGAGGAAAATTAATTGTAAGAAAAACTGACTTTTGACCTCTGTCTGTGAACACAGAGCAAATGTGACATAAGAACAAGATTTAAAGGCATCTTTTATTGCCCCTCCACTTTTCAACTGAACAGAACACTTGTTCAGTGTCAACTCGCCAGAAGGGATAGTATAAAAAATAGCTCGACCTGATCAAATAAGACTCGCCAATGTGAGTGGTCGAGTGGATTTTTCGAGCCCTGTGTGTGTTATAGAAATGGGCTTACTTTATTGTGGGTAGGTGCACGTTGCTTTCTGGATATACCGCAGACTAACCCTCCCTAAATCCTTCCTTATACCTACCTCAACCCTTCCCCTTTAGTCGTATTTCCCATTTTCCAGCCACTCCCTTCGCTCTCTCTCACATTTCCTATCAAAACTTATACTTATATGTGCCCAGGAGCCACAGAGAACAAGATAGGAGAGACTGACCTTTAGCATATATGTATGTGAATAGCATTTTGTAGTAATAAAAAATGCAGTCTGTGAATAAGACCCATCATGTGCGTAACGGCTCACTGTTGCAGGGAAAGTAGGAAGCTCACCTACAACTCACAAGCCTATGTTGAGCATAACAACAGTATTCAATTTTGCATCTAAATACACACATTTTAATTTGAGAGTACAAATTATCTCCATGTCTAAAAGTCACATAGCTTTGATTTGCAGCTGTGCCTCTGGGCTGTTTTATTGATCAAACATTTTGTCATGACCACTAATTCGGTTAAAAGCCAAGGCAGTAGCAGAGGATATACAAGGCATTGATGGAGACCTTTGGCTCCAGGTGATGTGTGTTTGGAAAAAAGGACCCTTGTAATGGGGTCAGAAAACGGGCACTTGGAATCCTTAACTTCGGATGTCCGGCACTCCCTTGTTCCTATTGTTGCACTTGTAACCTGAATATCAAATGAAAAGTAAAAAGAATGCTGTTCTCATCAGACTATTGTCTGCAAAGTTGTTTGCCTCGAACTAGGTTACAAAATACTCAATTTCCTAACTGTTCTGCATTCATTTAGCTGCAGTAGTGGATACACTGCCTGGAATTTGTTTAAGAAATTTCAGGAAATACTTGTCAGATATAGAGGAAAAGAATTGCCTTCTCATAGGATACATGATTGTGTCATGCATCTAGTTCTTCAAAACTGAACTCCCTGTCATCCGAATATGTTCTTTAATATAAAAAATTTAGCCATTCTGTGTCACCAGCAGGGGCTCCCATATTCTTCATCCCTAGGCCAGGTGGCGATTACCAATCTTGTATAGACCAGTGGTTCCCAACCATTTGACTTCTGAGGACCCCCGCTTTATCATTACTGGAACCTGAGGACCCCCCCCAATGAGTCATTATTGAAAGCTAGGTACCTAATCTGCTAATATTATATAATTTTCTAAGCAGTCCCAGACCCCGTGATGAGGCTTCGCAGAGCCCCAGGGGTCCCTGGACCACAGGCTGGGAACCATTGGTATAGACTATAGAAAGCTAAAATAATTTACCGTCGGAAACAGATACCGGTTATCATGAATATCTGTCTGCTAGACCAAATTAAGGGCCTCGTTAGGAGTTTGGAGGTGACGTTCCCCCTGAGCGTATTAAAATGTTCCCGCCGGGCTGACCTGTGGGAACACTGCAACAAGCTTTCCCGCTGGATTAGTGTTAGGATTTTGGCCTTGGCTCCCTTAAGGGAGCAGAGGCCAATATCCTAACACTTCAGCACCCTCAGGAATGCGCATTGTCTGTAAAGCAGACAGTGGGCACTCCGACTGTGCTGGGAACTGGCTTTCCACCAGCCTTTTCATGGCAGGGTCCCCGCCATGTAAAGGCTGACGGAAAGAGGAGTTGTAATCAGCGAGGCGGCACAGAGTTCAGCACCGCCGTGGCTGGTTACAAACCCGAACACTGTCACCCCATCGGGATCTGTGATCGTGGTGGGGACGGCGGTCTTTAGGCGGGTCCACCTGCCAATCTTGTAATGTGGCAGTTGGAACGCCACAGCCGCAGCGGTCCAACCGCCAGCCTCGTAATGAGGCCATTAGTCTGCAAAGATTTTCTCGGAGTTGGATTTACAGAAAGCAAATAATGTGGTCCGCATCAAAGAAGATGAGTGGAAGACAGCCTATAACTCTTAACATGACCACTTTGATAAAATTTTGGGAAACAACAGGCGTGTAATACAATGCAAACAGCATGACCAGGTACTCAAAGATGTATTTTGAGATATACTAGATCGTAATCAATCTGGATGATATCTTAGGTTTTTTAGACAATTTGTAATAACATCAAACTCATAAGAGGGAGTTTTTGCTACCCTTGTGGAAACATGGAGTACATGCCAAACTCTGTAAGTGTGTATTGAAAACCTGTCATCTTTCATTCTTTGTATTCATAAGAGCTAATGAAGGGTTACAGATGGATCTTCAAAAGACCAAAGCTGGATGTGAATAGCCACAACTGTCTTTTTTTAAAGAGATTTAAAAAATGTAGGTTTTGCTAACTTCTAAAGCCATTTAAAAAAAGATTTCCTAAAGATAGTTTCGCCTATAACTGCACTTGCTAAGAGGGTTCTTTTCAATAGGATCAAATAGCAGCAAACATTTGAAATCCTAACACAATACCAGCTTTTAGACACTTTGATGGTTATCGCCCTCTCATTGTGGAGACTGATGCCCTAGCGAGCATGGAAGAACTAAACTCTGTTGATTTCTTTTCGTGAGCTCCATCAACTAAATTAAATTAACTCTGCCATTTACGACTGAGAATTATTGACAATACAAAGTGCCATTTTCACCTTAAGGCCATAAAATCACTTGGGAGGCTTGGAACAACATGCCACTGTTTGGACTGATCATACAAACTTTCATTTTTCCAAAATCTAGGAAGTGTGACAACACCAGGCATGCCATTTCACAATTTTTCTATCAAATCACTAATAGAGCAGGCAACTGCAATGGACACAATGAGGCCTTATCCCACCTAGGGATGGGAAGCAGAGGTTGATCATGAATAACCTCCCATAAGAAAGTAAATGCAACAGAATCGATATAAGACGAACCTGATACAAGAAAAGAACATAATGGTCTTTTGTTTCATGTTAACAGATTCTCTATTCCCGACGATGTATTGCAAAATGAAATTGTCCAGTGGTGTCCTTTATGCCGTTCTACTGAAGAACATCCTGGAATAAGGAAGACACAGAAGTATTGGTCATAAACTTTGAAGAGTCTGTTTATATATAAATATATATACATATATATATTTAAATATTGGCCCTCATTACAACATTGGCGATATTGACGGCCTACTGCCACGGCGACAGCCGCCAATATACCACCACCATGGCTACCAGCCGGCAACGCGTATCATGACCGCCAGCGGCATTCCGCCAGAAATCAGGCGAAATACCGCCGCCGGTCATGGCGGCGGTAAGGCAGTTCTGCTGCCAACAGCACCACCACGCCAGCAAAACACCGCCGACTGTATCATGAGCAATGATACGGTCTGGCGGTGTTTTGCTGGCGGACGCTGCTGCTGACAGCAGCGCCACGGACTGTCTCCAGCAGGAGGACCCCCTGCAAGCAAGTAAGTTGGGTTCTCTGACAGGGGAGGGGTGGGGGGTGTTGTGTGTATGTGGGGGGGGGTATGTGTATGTTTTGGGATACATGCATACGGGTGTGAGTCGCGTTGGATGCATGCGTGAATGAGTGTTGTTGATGCATGTGTGTGACAAGGTATGTTGGTGTGTGTTGTGGTGCGTGGGTATGTATGTGTGCATGCGTGGGTGGAGGTGGTATGCGTGTGTGCATGTGTGTATATGGGTGCGCGTGTGGGTGTGTATATGTGCGGGGGCAGGAGCAGGAGGGGGAGGACTCTGGTGAGGGGGTGTGGGCGGGGGGGACCCCTATCATATAGTGCCTACCGCCATGGTTTGCGTGGCGGTACAGAAACCACGAAAACCATGGCGGTAGGCCAGGTCGTAATGCCGTGTGTGGGAATGTGACGGCCGCCGGGCTGGAGATCGAGTCTCCAGCCCAGCGGCTGTTACCACCCTGGCGGTCTGTGTGTTAAAGTGGCGGTGTTGGATGGCGGTAACGCCAGGGTCCAAATCCCTTTTTTTTTTTTACCGCCGGCCTGTTGGCAGTATTACCGCCGCTTTAACACCAACCGCCAGGGTTGTAACAAAGGCCATTGTGTCTTATGTGTAGACCAAGACTGATTAATGAAAATTCGTGGGACTGCTGCAACCTTTACCAAAACCAAAGTGACCACGGTCTCGAATATGTATGGTATTTGTGGAACAACTGCCTAAGATAGTATTACAGATGTTGAATGATTGCTTCTCCAAATTGTCTTGATATCTTATTATCTACATTGCATTTAGCATTTGAATTAGCAGATCACTTCCTAAAAGAAATAGTGCCATTGCATGGAAAGAAATGGTAACATTGCATGGATTTCCCAAAGTCATCATTTTTTATATGATCTCTCAGTTTATATAAACAGTTTGAAATTATTTTCCAAATAAGTTGGGTACCAACAATTTCAAATCATGACGTTCCAATCTACTATAGACGGACAGACTGAAAGATTGAACTAGACCACTGAACAATATCTCTGTTGCTTCAATAAGGAGCAGCAGAATTACTGTGTTTTCTTGGCCCCTTTGGCAGAGTTTGCATATAATAAATCATTACAAAATGTTCTAGGATTCTCAACTTGCTACTGCACAAACGGTTCTTATACTGTGATATGTCCCCCCTCTATTAAAGCAATGGATGTTCCATCTGTTCAGAGCCTACTCAGTTCATCGCCCAAGATCAAGCAGTTAGCTGTTCAAAATTGAAGAAAAAAGCAGTATGCTGACAGGCAGATTTCAAAGCATTGTTTACTAGTCAAGGTACTTGGTTTCTGTAGACCAGGCCTTGTTGCTAGAGCTGGGAATTTACAGCCCCTCATGGATTTGCTTGATACAAAGAAGTATTCTTGATAGTATTTAAAAATATTTATGTCTGGGGTAATTGATTCAAGGATTATGAACTCTAAGTGCACTTATTTTTATGAGTGGAACAAGCAGAATTCTCAACCTATGGAGACTTATTTATATTTTCTTTTTGGCTCACATACAGTATTAAGGTATTGACAGTGGACATAAGTAATTGTTCATGGTCAAGGAAAAAAGTACAACAATAAGGTGTATTTGTTATGTTGCAACTGATGAACCTGCTACATTAAGAACCATTCCGAACACAGACAACTTATGAATCACAGAAGGTAGTGATCAACATCAATGTAGAAATTATTGCTGTAAATCAGGTATTTTCTTGCATCTATTATGGAGGTTTCAATTGTGTATCAGTTCTAGGAAGTCCGAGAGTTTCAACCACCTAGAAAGAATCAGAAGTGTAGGGAAGATATATCAGATGTAATATTAAGAATGGTGACTTAGAGTTTTAACAATGAAATAATAAACAAAGTTATTCCTTCTTTTAAATATCAGGTATTCAGTGTTCCCATTTCACTCTGTTGCCCCATTTCACACGTCTCCTCTTAACCGTCATATTATCCTTTGAAGGGTTGTCAGTGGGCTTGGAAGGGAGGATATTAGCATCTCTCCTGGTAGATCTCAATTGCCAGGTCAGTGCAAATGTGACATCCCTGCTGTTTTTGGCCATTTATGTGACTGCCCTTAGCAAAATGAAAGATCTTGATTTAACCTTTTGTAATCTCCCTGGTGGTGTTCATTGGTTTATGTAAAATTAATTCAGTACGTGTCAAGACTGTGTAGTATGCCCATAATATGAAATATTTAGATTAGGGAATACTACATCAACGCAAGTAATATTTGAATGTGAAGAAAGATGATCAGTAGTATTCATTTTAATAATTATTACAGGAAGACCAGTAATGATTATTGAGACCATTAGTTGAAGTCTAGTTGCATCAATTCAGAACCCCAAATGAAGACTATTAGTTTCCATTGTGAAAATTACATGAAGATTATTAGCATTTATCATGTGCAGCAAATGAAGACTGAAGTCACTGAATTTGAGCACTAAAGGAACACTAGCAGTTCTGATTATGATCACTAATCGTCAGTTATAGAAAGGTATTTTGCAGTCACAAATCCTCTCATTCACACCACAATTCTGTCCAACTGCAAGATACCTTTGTGCAATGTACAAAAGGCAGTTTTACAGTTATAAGAGAGGCCATGAAAGAGATGTCCCCCCTTCTGCTTGTGAGTTGCAAAGGTACCTATAAATGCTTGGAGTCCCCAATTACGGTTGCAAATAACCGATCAGTTATATGCTCCTGAAGTCAGCCTAAATATATTTGCTTTGAATTACGTCTTACTCTTGATTTTTATTGAAAACCCCCAAACATATCTGCAAAAATAATGGAACAATGTTGGTTGATAGGGACAGCAGTCAATGAAACACCACACTACCTTACTTACTGTCACTACAGAACGTTTTCCAATTGAATGAAATACTATTCAAGTACAAAACTGTTCCAGTTGTAAATGCTTGTCACTGTTTGTTTTGACACCCCTAATCTTGAAAGAGAATGGATATACTGGTACAGCTGCAACCCTTGTGCTTTTCGTGTATTATAGGACTATCCAAGTCCACCTGACCTCCACAATACCTTTCCAGGAAATAGTTTTTGTCCCCTGGAGGAAGAAAACATCTTTAAAGATTGAGGCCATCCCACCACCAGGGAAGCTTTTGCTATTAGTCCTTTCAGCCAACTGATGGTAAAATTATGTGTGAGTGATGGAGGTAGGGAGAAGCACCAGTGAAACCAATGACATGTCATTATCCTGCCACCCTTGCAACTGTGTGGCTCTGGTGTTTTGGGGTATTCTCCAGTAGCTCCATGAAAATAAGAGGGCTGTAGGAGAACTATCAAGGTAGAGATAAGAGGCACATGACCATCATTTTAAAGGTGGTTCTCTTCCATGGGTCACAAACGTTCATGAAAGGTACTAGGAAGGTCGGTGGTGTGAAACATACTTGTAGTAGAAAAAATGTCCATAATACTTAGCCCTTTAGGGAAATTGGTCCTATAAAATATTACGATGTTTTCTAGATCAGCCCAGAGCAAGATTTGGTGAAAAATCACAAGGATAAGGACAACAGCGATCTTGAGAAGAACAAATCAACTCTCCTTTTCCAATTCTGAAATACAACATGATTTACAAACGTGCAACGAGGGTTGCAGCAGAGGTAAGATCTATGTGACAGTATCAATCCTTCACCAATTAGGCCTGTTTTAGGGTCTTTCTCAACTAAACGACAGTTACGCAATCTTTGTCAGATCAATTAGTACTGTTCCTGAAATTGTAGAACTAGACACTACCACAAGTTAACTGAAATTCCAAAGTCCTCTTTTTCAGGTGTTGCCTTTCAAGGTGCAGAGGTGCCGAATAGTTATAGCCTGCTCTTGATTGGTGAGCAGAGTAGAACGATTAGATCAGGATGCACTTGTAGCTCTCACACAAAACATACTATACAAGCATTATTAATCCTTTAGAAAAAGATATACATTTGATTTATGATTAAGCAAATATTCAAATATGTCTAGTAACTTTTCTAGCCTTTACATGCAAAAAAGGCTTTACCTATAGACTAATCCCCACACTTCAAAGAGGTGCAAGGAACTCAATTGGGACCACACACACACCCTCATGCCTGATAGCTATTTTGCATTTAAGACTGTAGGTGGTGACTGAGTGTGTCAGAAGGGGGAGATTGAGAGGGGGACAGGTGCATAAGCCCTCCTTGTAGCTGGCCATCTGTTGAAGAAGGAGAGAGTGTCAGCTGCAAAAAAGAGTTTGAGGCCCACAAGCTGCACATGCACCACGGTTGCTCGTAGAAAGGGATGAATTGCAAAAAGGATGTGCACATGGAACTCACTCAGTCTGACACAAGCTCATGTTCATCAGACACAGAAGCAGGTCACAGCGATGCAGGGGTCAGGTTGGGTGGCCTCGAAAAATCATCTGGTACTGAAGCAGACTGAGGCAATGCAGGGGTCTGGCAAAAAGAAGCAGGGTGAAACTCCTTATTTTGAAGATATACACCAGTGCACACTCTGATCAGATGAGCCGTGATTCACAGCTTGTTGCCTTAGCAGACCACAACTTTCGCAATCCTTTCAGTTGGTGCTTATGCTAAACTGGTTTTCTGGCTGGACAGGCAGGTTCTTTTGATGTTGGACAATCTATTTCCAGGTTCCTTCGGTGGCAGCATCAACAGAGTTTCTTCTCTGCCATAGGGTATGACCGTTAACCCTAAAAATAAGACAGAGATTCTGTCTCTGCTACTTACCTTCATCTACGGTGGCTTGCAGAACTGGGTTGAAAAGGTAAACATTGGGTACGTTGTAGGAACCAACCTATATACAATCCTGGGGAAGTTGGCTTTCTCAAATGTCCAATCAATTTCAAAGTTACACTGAACATTTAGCAGGAGAGAATCAGCCCATTTTCCTTTTGGTTAGTATTTACTCCATTGACTATTTGAAGGTTACACTGTTACCTACATATAAGGATTGCAGGTAGGTGAATAAAAGCACAGGCTAAGTGGGAGGAGCATGATGCAAGTCTTTATATGGGGTGCAAGTTCTAGCCAGGTTTCTAAGCCACACTTTTCGTGCAAGTATTGCTCTCTGGTCAGGTCACCCTTCAAAATTATAGAGCTGGTTCTGTTTCAGACACTTGCACCAAATCGTCCTTCCTCTAGAGCAGTGGTTCCCAACCTGTGGTTCGGGATCCCCTGGGGGTCCACAAAGCCTCCTCAGGGGGTCCGCGACTGCTTAGAAAATTAAATAATATTAACAGATTAGGTCCCCAGCTTTCAGTAATGACTCAGTGGGGAGTCCCCGGTTTTCAATAATGATTCAGTGGGGGCCCCTGCGTTCCAGTAATGATAAAGTGGGGGTCCACAGAAGGCAAAAGGTTAGGAACCACTGCTCTAGAGCACAGGTCTCCAATCTTTTCCGTAGTGAGATCCACTTCTACGCCAGAAAAATCCTCCTGAGCTACTAACAGATTTTCTAACAGTAAAATATGATCATGTGTGTTAACGTTACACTTTGACCACTGTAAGCAGAATTATGGGCAGCGACTGCACAAGCACTCCAAGCAAGTTTACCTGAAGAAATGCCAGGAAAAAGCTTATCAGTATTCATTGTCTCCACCTGATTGGTGAAGTAACATTCAAAACATTACATGCCATCTGGTACAATGACATAACCACAGCAAATCTCTAACTCCGCCTGAATTATCTTGCGACCTCTCACTTTTAAATGTTTTCAAATTGCAACCTTTTGTCTTCATCAGCACATCAAAAAGACAGATTCTGCTTCAAATGACCAGGTGTTTCAATCATAGCCCATGGATGCTCACCATTACGCTAAGGATGCCTTTATTATGCCAATAATGGCTGCCATTATCCTCGGGCCACCACTGTGCCAAGGTTGGACACCATAACGTCCAGGATGCACACCATATATCAGTCATGGCTATAATTAGGAGAGCAGCAGCCACCATCATTAAGATGAGATGTCATGAAGTAGGCCAGTCATTCGCCTAATATATCAGTGATGGCTGCCACTATCCACATCTAGAACAAGATTGCCCAAAATAGTCAAGGATTAATATTATTATACAATTGCCACCATTTTGCTGTGAACATAAACAATTGTGCCAGAGATGAAACCCGTTTTAGTAGAGGCTAGAATACACTTTTGACCATCACTGAACCAGGTATATAGTCCAGGGAGCTTTAATTTATTGGAGAGGGACACATTGTCACACGTAAATGAATGTAGATGAGGATCTTACTTTTCTCTGCTTTCTATCTATACCATGCTCTACTCAGCTTTCAGGCTGATCATGCACCCAACTAACAGGTTTTCACTCTGGCTCTTGCAGTCCCAGACTTCAGTGGGTGAGTATCGGTCATTGACAAGGCTACATGGCTAGTGTTCACACCCACATGTTGAGACTAATAGAGCATGGCCTATGACATGGCCATTATCTTTGTGGCTTACAGGCCTCGAAAAATCTACTGGACAACTTGCTATGGCGAGTCATTTTTTATCAGGTCGAGCTATTTTTAGGACCTACTCGCCCTTTCTGGCGAGTTAACACAGAACAGGTGTTCTGTTCAGTCAAAGTGAAAATGACGTCTTTAAATCTTGTTCTTGTTACATCTGCTCTGTGTTCAGAGATAGAGGTCAAAAGTTAGTTTGTCTTTTTTCATTCTGACTGCAGAGTTACAGGATTTTGTAAGGTGACCTGTTTGATCTGCTGTAAAAGGTGTGAAATGAAAGGCTGTGTGGGTTTTTCTAGCACACAACTAAAAATAACTAAGTCAGCAGTACAAACATTCCAAAATACGCCAGTAGCTGTGAAAAAACATTTTTTGTTCTTCAGTGTCATGAAAAGTTATTTAATAGGACGAAAACAAATAAGAACACTTTACTGGGTGATATGCAAATGATAAATATGTTTCCTGAAACCCATTTTTCACAGATTATTAATGCACTACATAGTTTTGTCAGTAAAGTTGCAAGGTACCGAGAATGTTTGTGGACATTTCTTAGAAATTTACTGTCTATAAATGACAGTGTGCTACCACATCATGCTTTAGTAATATATTTATTAAAAAGTGAGTGTTTAAACATAAACTGGGTAATACTTCTGCCCTGATGGCAATGCTATAAACTAAGACAAGTCACCGATCATGTGTACTTTATATGTGGGCTAGATTCTACATGTAGCAAATGTTAAGTTTATTTAATCAAACAAAAGAGGTTTTTTGTACAGCACAAATGCTGAACTCACATATTTGAAGTTGAGTTGCAGTCATATGTGAGAATGAAGGAAAAGGCGAATGAATTTTAAGGTGTAAAATCAAATATTTCCATAGTATCACACAATTTGAGACCCATTCACAGGTCAAGTACATTACAGTTAGGTTGAGTAGATTATTCAAGTTACTCAACCTGCAGGTCTAGTAACAATTTTATGATTTTTCGAGGCCTGGCTTAGTTAGATCAATAATGGATGGAAATGGTCATGTGGCATACCCAATAGGCGGACACAATGTGTGGTTGAGTGCTGTAATAAAGCCCTGCTACTGGGTTGGCTGTCTGTCACTCTAAGGGTTCTGAAATCCACAGTGCTGCCTTCATTAACAGCACAGATTCTCGGAAAGATACTGGGCTTGCCTTTGCCTCTGAGAGCTACTTTGAGGGTGCTGGCCAACTACCAGTATCTCCTGAGCTACTCGTTGGAGACCCCTGCTCTAGGGAATGATTTAAAGTTAGACACAGCATTCGACTTTGCTTTGATGTCCAATGAGTGGGAGGAATCAAAGGAGCAAACATTTCCAGAGTAGGAATGGGAACAGAGCAAAATATGAATTAATGGGATGAAGGTAAAGTGGTTTTGCCAGGGGGATATACATTTTCTGCTTGAGAGAAAGAGAAAATTGCACTCTCTTGCAACACTTGTATTTCATTTACACATGCAAAATTTTGTCATGCAAGGTAAAGTTATCACAACTGACTACTCAAGGAAAAGTGGAACTGATGTTGTCTTCTCAGAGCACTCCTTGGATTCCTTTTTGGACAAAAAAGTTAGAAATCAGCTCTAGACATAGAAGAGACCACATGGTAAAAGATTTTAAACTTTGAATAAATAGGCATGGCAAATCTGCCCCATTTAATCGTACAATCCAGTTCCTTGGAAAACAGAGGGAGGCTATAACCACTGCCAGCAGACAGATGAGCTTTACCTGGAGATACATAAAACACTTACAGTTTTTCATAGTTGGGGCTCACATGCCAAACATCTGATCACTTGTGAAGCTTCCAGTCCCTCAGACTATTTTCTGGACAGCCCCTGGCCTGATGACAACAAATAAATTAAGCACACATACTTTTCTTTCCCACAATCCCCAAAATGTTCTCTCAGTCACTTACTAGCAGTATCTAAATATTTTACTCATCTGTATTATGGCTTGATGAAGTCTGTTTATTCTGTGCTATAATATGAGAAGGTGGATTGGCATAACATGTTGTTATCATGGAATATGGTTTATTCAGGATAAAGGGGGTTATTACAACTTTGGAGGAGGTGTTAATCCGTCCCAAAAGTGACGGTAAAGTGATGGATATACCACTAGCCGTATTACGAGTCCATTATATCCTATGGAACTTGTAATACGGCTCGTGGTAAATCCGTCACATTTGGGACGGATTAACACCTCCTCCAAAGTTGTAATAACCCCCCATATGTGGTATGGCGTTATGTGAAGTGGTGTGTTATGTGTAGTGTGGCATGATAAGGCAAAGACTGATGTACAGCTGCCTAGAGTTCCCACCTCATGGACATGTGTGTCCTAGACTGGTACTGTCCTGATATGAGCCTACCCGAGTGGTCATTATCACCCGCTTATGCATCTTCACCATCGCAGACCTATTGTCCTAGCTGAGGTAATTCATATTTCAAGGCAGCATATGCAGGTGTGGAGCAAATGACTGTGTGGAAGAAGAGTTGGTCAGACTACACCCTTATTCCTCTAGGGCCACAATGGTGTAATGTGGATGCCTAGGTAAGGATATGCTGTGAAGAAAGCCTTTCAATGAAAATATCCATGACCTATTTGCTAGAGTTTCTACAGACTTTTGTGCTAATATGAAGTTCAGAAGTGATATTGTTTCCCGCTGCTACTTTGGCTTCCAGAAATGAAGGACCTGTCCCTTATCAGACACTAGAGGATTAAGCTCCTTATGTTTTCCCAATAGAAACCACTAATGTCTTAATCTCACAAATCAAAGAAAGTAGCCAAGCATCCTAGTAGCAATCTACAGGGATGTGGAATTCTATGTCAGGACCGGAGGCTTCAGATTATGCTATCTCTTTCTTTACTGTCAACACACAGCAGCCAATAAAAAACAGAACTACATTTCCCAATATCATTATAGCCTCATTACGACCCCCAATCAGGGCCCACCATCTAGTATATATATCTTCACTGCTATAGACCTTCCTCTTTCTTTGCTGCTTCACGCAGAGCTAAGTACTGTCACTTTTAAATCACATTTGCATGGTTTATTGTGTGTGTATTTCACTTGTGGCACTGCTTATTTGCCTTCAAGCGCCTTGTTTAATTTTTAGGACCGCTCGTAATAACGGCGATTTTGTTGGTATACTCTCTGCATAAATCTCTGCTGAGTTCTCTTGTGCCGGTGAGGAGTGCCAGGAACAGCAGCGCTGTGTAGAGCGCAGTCCTCTCTCTATTGCCGATTTCGCGCACGCGCACAAACCCATTTTTTCAAGTTTGGTGCGAGCGCGCTTCGATAGCAGAGAGACAGTTCTAGTGCTCGTGCAACCCCCTTTTCACGCCCGGAGGGGCTGAAATAAACGACAGAGGTCTGCTCTAGGGGATTCTGGTGCTGCCTCCTCCAACTTATTCTTGTTTTGACTAAAAATATCGGCAAGCAGAGTTAACTCCCCTTTTTTTTCCTTTTTGTAGCACCTGGGCGTTCCTCCTCCCACTTTAATTACAGTGCACTGCCTTGGGACCTCCAATATATATTAATACCCTATTTTGCACTGAAAAACAGCATGGCACAAAAATACCAAGATGATGACCAGTATGGAGCTTATGATGCTGGACAATATGATCAGCACATGGAAGAGCACCTGGTGGAGGCTCTTGACTTCCACGTGCAAGATTCAGTGAATAAGGCTTTAGCGAAAGCCTTGCGTCATTTTGTGCAACCTATCTTCAACTTTGGTATTAGGCACTTTGGCGCAGGCTCGGGGAACTTCACCCCTACAGAGGTAAATTTAAATGAGCCTGGCCAGTCATCATCGTATGACCCTTCAGAACAATCCATTAATGTGATTTTGAATGACCATGAGGACGAAGCTTTTAAGAGTCACAAAGCTACTCTGTCTTCACAGACTACCCTGATGACTCCAATTCTTTGGATTCAGACAATAAGTCGTCCCCAGACAAAATGCAAGACGCAACATGCTGAAGATCCCTTGAGCTTTCATCCTAGTAAGAATTTACTTTTTGACCCGGAGGCTCTAGTACATCTCAGATCTACAGAATGGACCCCTTGTCAGGAGGTGGCATTGTATGTCCAAGCTAGACTCAGAAAACGTTTTGAGAAGGACATTCGCAGCACATTGCGCTCAGAATGCCCTTGCCCTGCCCTACCCGGCAAGGTCACGGAGACTCCTGAACTGGATACTCATATGTTAACTTTTCTTAAGAAATACACTAAGGATCCGAAAAAAGGTATTGATAGAGCCTGGAGGGGATGCCAGGACAAGTTGTTGGACATATCTGGTCCCCTCACAAAGATCTTAGATTTGGCGGTTCAGGCTAAGGAAAGTCAAGAATCTATTGATCCCAACGTCCTGCTTGAATGGGCCTAAGGGCCATTTGTTTACTCTGCAAGGCTAATTGTTCTATTTCCACGGAGCGCAGGAAGTCTCTCCTACTGCTCATTGATCCCAAATTGGCAGAGTTAGCCCCTTCTGACGCAGGCCCTGTGTTTAATGGGCTCTTGTTTGGCAACAGATTTGTCAAAGACCTGGCCAAGTACTTGGCTACTTTCTCGGCTTTGGATAAAGCCCAAACCTCAATCAAGAAGGTCGTTATGGCCTTTTTCCCAAGGCCGAACGCTTTGGCGGTCGAGCACCAGGCCGCTTCAAATCCCAGACCTCCAGTCCATATTATAGAGACAGAAGTAACTCCAACTATCAATCCAACTCCAACTTTTATCCCTCAAGAGGCAGAGGTTACGGACCAATCCCAGGGGACCTCACAGAGGAGTACAATACAACCAAGTTCCCCCTCAATCAGGTAACAATTCTTTCTCCCAAGGAGATTTTGTTGGGGGGCAGAGTGAGTTTATTTGTGCACAACTGGGCATTGATCACACGTGATGCATGGGTGCTAGAGATGGTTGCAGGTTACCATCAGGAGTTTTACTCAACTCCCGAACAAATCTTTATTCCGGCCCTCTCAGTTTTTCCCAACTAGAGAGGAATTTCATATAAAAAGAAGTAGAAGCTCTTCTCCAGAAAGTGGCATTGTTCTTTCTCACCCTCATCCCAGAGGGTTTATCAGTACTATATTTCTGGTCCAAAAGAAAGGAGGGGGTTTTCGCCTGGTGCTCAATCTGCAGCAATTCAACGCATGGATTGTGTATCGCCATTTCAAAACGGGGGGCATTCATCTGCTCCGAGATCTGTTACTGGAGGGCGACTGGATGGTCCGTTTAGATCTCAAAGATGCTTATCTGACCATTCCTATTTTCGCGCCTTGTCGTCGTTTCCTACAGTTCTTTTGGCAAAACAGGTGTTATAAATTTGCATCTCTTCCTTTCGGTCTGTCTTCAGCCCCCTGGTGTTTTACCAAACTCACTCGTCCAGTCATGCAGTGGCTCAGAGAGAAGGAAGTGCGTCTCACAGTGTATCTCGATGACATTCTTATCTTGGCGCAGGGGAAACGTCTGGTTCTTCTCCACCTTTCCTAGACTATTCAATTGCTTCAGGATTTGGGTTTCATTATAAACGCAGAGAAATCCCAGTAAGAACCCTCCCAAAAGATAGATTTTCTGGGATTAAGAATAGATTCCCTCTCAACCCAATTGAAACTCCCTTTGACCAAGAGACTTCAAACAAGAAGGAGTTGAAGAGAGCATTGTCTGTTCCTTCTATTTCCTCGAGGGTTCTTGCCCGATTGGTAGGCCTCCTAGCGTCGTCTATTCAAGCCATATATCTGGGCCCTCTACATTATCGAGCCCTCCAGAGATTGAAGATTATGCATCTTCGAAAGGGTCTTTCATATTCGGAACTGATTGTTTTATCTAAGGAAGCACGAACGGAGCTTAAATGGTAGTTGGCTCACATGGATGCCTGGAACGGCAGGGCAATATTTGCCTATGTGCCAGAGGTGGTCATAGAATCGCATACCAGCAGATGGAGCTGGGGAGCCAGATGTGGACAGATAGAGACAGGGGGTCGGTGGTCCCCAGTGGAACTACAGTTGCCTATCAACTGCCTAGAACTTCTAGCAGGTTCTTTTGCAGTGAAGACCCTGTCAAGTCGAAATGTTGTATCCTGCTGAAAATGGACAACATATCAGCAGTGAGGGATATCAACAAACTTGGAGGGACGCGATCCAGGATGTTAGCGGAGATTGCGATGGACTTTTGGCATTTTTGCCTAGCTCACCAGATTTCGATCACAGCGGAATACATCCCGGGCAAGGTGAATGTAGTAGCAGATTGGAATTCTCAATATCTCCGAGATGTCAGCAATTGGAGATTACATCCCAGAGTGTTTCAGTACCTGAATCATCTTTGGGGTCCTTGCTCTGTGGATCTGTTTGCATCCCGCCTGAATTCTCATTTTCCCTGCTTTTACAGTTGGAGGCAGATCCGATGGCTCTTGGGTCGGACACCTTCCTTCAGTCCTGGACGGGGGAAACTGAGCTATGCGTTTCCCCCTTTTCCATGATTCACTGAGTTCTCTCCCTGGTCCTTCGTCAAAAAGTAGAGATGATCTTGTAACTCCATGCTGGAAGGCCCAGCCATTGTTTCCAGTAGCATTGTCCCTGTGTTGTGCTGCCCTGGTGCAAATTCTGAGATTGGTGGATATTTTATTGTATCCAATGAGACAACCTCATCCTCTCATTCTGGAGGACAATTTGTCGCTCATGGCCTGGAGAATTTCGGGTTGTCAGAACAGGTTTCTGAGCTTTCGGAAGACACTAGATTCTGCCTCTCTCAATCCCTGGCACCTAGTACACATAAAAGATATGCCTCCGCCTGGAAGCAATGGCTGGATTGGTGCAGTCAGGAGTGTGGTTCCCTTGGGGACGTCAGTGCAGATGATTGCTAATTTTTTGTCTCATCTAGCAGCACAAGGGTTAGCCTATAAAACGATTAATAATTTTTGGTCGGCCATTTCAGCCAAACATCCTCGAGTAGATGGTAAGTCTATTGGAGAACATTCTTTAATATGCAAACTTTTACGTGGTATACGTTTAGTACGACCTCCTCAACCTAATCATTCCTCTTTATGGGATGTAAATATAATTTTGAAATTCCTGGTCGCATGGCCAGCTAATGAGGGTTTACCAAGAAAGCAATTATCAGCAAAATTGACTATGTTGCTTTGTCTGCTTTCATGTCGGAGAGTTTCGGATGTTAAAGCCCTGGATATTGCAGGTAGGGTGTTTACTCCTACGGGAGTTTCTTTACGGATTTCTAAGCGAACAAAGACGCATTCTACATGCATTTCTTATCCAAGTTTTAGAGACAGTTCGAAGTTATGTGTGGTGAATTGGTTAAAAGTCTATGAAGATGTTACTCGTGAACTTCAAAGGGATCATTCTGGTCAGTTATTAATTTTGTTGCAGAAACCATTTGGACCGGTGTCTTCAGCGACTTTAGCTAGATGGGTCAGATGGTTGTTGCAGGAAGCAGGAATTGATGTTTCTGTTTTCGGAGCTCATTCTGTTAGCTATGGCTCCTAAAAGCTTTTAATTCAGGATCTAGGTTGGAGCATATTATGACAGCAGCTGACTGGTCCTCGGATTCTACCTTTAAGCTGTTTTTTCATAAACCTATTGTAGATGTAGCTTCTGGGGTTATAGCTCAGCTTTAAACTAGCATAATCCAAAGCCCCTGGTCCGGACATAGAATCAAAAAATGTCTAGCTTACGGGACAAGAATTTTCAATTCTATTAAGGACACGGCGGTGAGGATTATCCCACCTGTGATATGGGTAACAAATTAACAAAGTTTTATATTTAATGTTTATGGCATATTGTATTATGATATAATTTGTCCCACCCTAAGTAATATGTTTTATTTTACCAGTGTTGGGGTCTTATGTCAGTTTTTTCTTTTTCAGATGAGAAAGCCACTTGAAGGAGTTCCACTGAGATCTTTCTGAGTTCCATCATGGAGAACGGTTCGGCTTTGAGTTGCACCATTGTGCTGTTTCAACTCCCTCGTTGGGAAGGTTCCGTGGGTTGGCGTCACGGCTTAGCTGATTGGTGTTGGTTCGTGTTTGCTTCTGGATATTCGTGAGCAAAGAAAGAGGAAGGACTATAGCAGTTAAGATATATATACTAATTGGTGGGCCCTGATTGGGGGTCATAACGAGGCTTTAACGATACTGGGAAATGTAGTTCTGTTTTTTATTGGGTGCTCTGTGTTGACTGCAAAGAAAGAGGTAGCATAATCCGAAGCCTCTGTGTCCTTAATAGAATTGAAAATTCTTGTTCCGTAAGCTAGAAAAGTTTTGATTCTTGTCGCCCAACGCACGGGACATATTGTTTGGGGTCAGAAGAAACAAGTTTATAAGTTTAATATGTCCTTGGAACAAGTAGGCCCAACCCCCTGCAGCACAAACCATTTGGCTGCCAGTTTACAGAGAAGGGAACTGTCTGCAGTTGAGGTAATATGAATCTCCATATATTAATGCTGTACAAACTTGTATTTATGGTTCATTATTGAAAAGCCTTCATTATTAGAGTGAGCGCTGTAAATACATATTTTAAGGTCACACTGCACTATGGACAGTGGTTCCAGTAAAAAAAAGTGTACACACATGTTGAAAAGTTTAACAATATGAGGCTAAGTATAATGCTTCCCAGAATGCTCTCTGATTAGATGCAAATGTTTGCAGAAGCATGTAAGCAAAAGTGATGATTATTTGCTTTCAAAACAAAATGTTCTGAAAAAACATGCAAGTAGAAAAACAAACATTTTGCTACTATAACATTTTAGGTGCTATTTCTTTGAAGCCTCATTTAGTAAAATGTGTTGATGCATGCTAGTATTTCCAAGAAATATTCCTAATGAAAAATTTGTGTAGCCATTCTCAACAGGATCATGGGAAGCATGAAAATAAACAAGCTCTGGCAAAGCCAACAGATCCAACATTTTTTTTAGTCTTTTGGTTTCATAAATGTGTGCCTTGTTTTGACATGGCTTTTGCAACACTTTATTGTTGTGGGAGCTGCCAGGCCCTCGCCATTGTAACAAGCACTGCCAAAAAGAAAAAAAAACATTTTTGGTCTCAAAAAGCACACATTGCCACAAGTGGCGTAACAAAGGCCCCGCAGCCCCTCTCCAGGGAACCCCCTCAGAACACCACCTGTCCTGAGTGAGTCTGGAGGGGGGCCTCCATGTTCTTTGCGGGGGGGGGGGGTCTCCAGTTTTGTTACGCCACTGATTGCCACAGTAGTTCCTGGCACTGAACAAAACTATTTTGTGTGCTAATATACTCCTTGTAGAAGAGCAGAATGCGTTCACTCACAGTAAAGCCATCCGATAGAGAAACAGAAGTTTAATAAAAACAAAATATCTTTGTTAACACCAGACCTAATTTGGGACCCAATTCTTAAAGAAAGTCAAGAACATGCACCCATGGTATATGGCTTTGAATTAGTGACTTTCATGAATTCACAAGAACTTTCAGAAGTGGACCAGGAAATCCTTCTCCTAGAAAATATTTGTGAACTGTATTTTTGCACGAGCAAATATGCATGTGTAGATTTGCTCACATGAAAATCTATTGAGCATTTACAAGTTCACATTCCCTCCACCCCCTTTTTTCCCAACCCTGGAAGAACTTCTACTTCTGCCATTCTCAGGAATAATTTCCAACCTTTCTCAGTAGAGGAAAATATTAGAGAAGAGCTGGTAAAAATCCTTAAAACATGCAAGCTAGGTTTGTAGACTCATAGGCATTCCAGCACTGGAACTATTGCTATATTAGGGATTGAAATTGCAAGTTTTCAAGCACTACCATAGCAGTAGCTGTAGCATAATCAAAGAGGCTACTATCAGAGCTCTTACATAATGAGATTGCTGCCATAATTTGAGATTGTTGCCATAATTTGTTACCGCACTACATAGCACCAAAGGGATAAGCAGCACTGCCCTCCGGATTATGACCCGCGTTTCTGCCAGCCTTTCCATGGCGGGCCCACCGCACTTTGCATGGGCAGTGCAGGGGTCTCCATGGACAGCCCCATTGTGCTTTTCACTACACAAATTACGGGAAGTGAAAAGCGCAATGGGTGCTGTTGCACTTGATGCACCGCAATATTGCCACCGGCTCTATTATGAGCTGGCGTCAATGTTGTAGTGTGTTTCCTGCTGGGATCCCGCCAGCCCAGCAGGAAACTCATAGTGGGTAACGCAGAGGGACAGCCGCATATGCGGTCATCCTGATGAGTGACTTTGACCGCAACATTGCCGCTGTCTCTATTATGAGCTGGTGTCAATGTAGTGGTGTGTTTCCCGCTGTCCCGGCGGGTGGAAACTCATTTCCGCCCGCCGGCCCAGCAGGAAACGTGTAGTAGGTACCGTGGAGGGATGGCCGCATATGCGGTCATCCCGACACTGGACTATGGCAGGCAGCCATTGCCGCCCACCAAAGTCATAAGGAGGGCCTAAGTGCTATAAGAGTAGGCCCTGGGTTCACTACTCAATTTAAGGACTGGGATGACGAATATGGCATCAGTAGTGGGATTACTAGTAACTTTTCAAAGCTTTATCTCATAATTAAGACCCTCACCACAGTCCTTACTAACATGAAGCTATACACAAGACGACCTACATGCTATCCGAAAACAATGACACTACAAATGGGGGTAGCATTGGGGTCAAATGAAACAGTCTGTTAGACCTGGTATTCATGGTGTGCTTCCCAGGTTGTTGCTCTGTGCTGTACTCTGTTTGTGCTGTTTTTGGTACTCTCTTCACTTTACCACTGCTGACCAGTGCTAAAGTGCAAGTGCTCCCTATGTGAAATTGTATGTGTAATTGGCTTTTCATGATTAGCATTTTTGAATTACTAGTAAGTCCCTAGTTAAGTGCACTAGAGGAGCCTAGGGCCTGTAACTCAAATGCTACTAGTGGGCCTGCAGCACTGAATGTGCCACCCACATAATTAGCTCTGTAAACATGGCTGAGACCTGCCACAGCAGTGTGTGTGTGCAGTTTTAAACTGTCAATTCGACTTGGCAAGTGTACCCACTTGCCAGGCCCAAACCTTTCTTTTTTATACATGTAAGGCACCCTTAGGTTAGGCCCTAGGTAGCCCAGTGGGTAAGGCGCAGTGCATGTTAAAGGTGTGACATGTACTGATGTGTTTTACATGTCCTAACAGTGAAATACCGCCAAATTTGGTTTTCACTGTTGCAAGGCCTATCTCTCTCACAGGTTAACATTGGGGCTGCCTTTAATTATTCTTAAAGTGAAGTTTGAGAGCCAATAGAAATATAGAGTTTGGGGTCTCTGAACTCACAATTTAGTAATACATCTTTTAGTGAAGTTGTTTTTTAGATTGATAGTTTGAAAATGCCACTTTTAGAAAGGAGGCATTTTCTTGCTTAAACCATTCTGTGTCTATGCCTTTATGTGGATTCCCTGTCTGGGTCAGACTGACAGCTGGGCTGTTTGTGAATCTCCTCTAGACACTGACACAAAGGGATCTCGGTGTAGCCTGCATATCCGGATGAGCCATCTGGACTAGAGTGGAGGGAGAGTTGTCACTTACACCTGAATGGGCTGTACCTGCCCTCACACAATGCAGTCTCCAACCCCCTGGTGTGTGTCTGGGGCCTAGCCTGGGCTAGACAGGATCCTGTAAACAACAGACACTTTTCTTTGAAGTTGGGCAACTTCAAAGGTAGAAATAGGTATAAGTAGTGGACCCAAAACCCCAAACTAGATTTCTTCAAGATTTGCTTCTGGAACCAAGAGGAACCGCTGCCAAGGAGATGAGCTGAAGAGCTGAGGAGAAGTGCTGCCCCTGCCTGTGACTGTGATAGTTGGGCTATCCTGCAGTTGCGGCTTCTGCAAGGGGAAAGGGGACAAAGACTGGAGTTTGGGGTATATTCCTGCTTGGTAAGAATCTCCAAGGGCTTGGACTGAACTTGCCTCCTGTTTTTGAAACATCAGGGACAGCAAAGGCTTCACTAACCAGTCTCTGAGTCTGCATGCTGTGGACTCTAGCTTGTCAGAGGGTGCCATTTCTGTTCCTGGGCCCATGAAAGTGAATTGCTGGTAAAATCCTGTGAAACAATGCTATAAGACGGTGTACGACTTCGAAAAGGACGCTGCTGCACAGAACCTATGACAACGCCTGCACCTGAAGCCATGGACCTCGCAGAAGCACGACGACCCCACCGACATCGCAGGCCCCATGTCGCCGACGTCCCAAGAACATGCAGGATCGGTGTCGTAGCACCGACGCTTGTGACACCCGACTCCGTCGCAGCGCCTGTGACATGACTGTGACCCCGTGAGGTCGCCCCGCAGCATCGTGACTGACTTCCCAGAGATGCCAGGGAGCAACTCCTCGCAACTGACGCTGCCTTACCTCCACCGCTCCGCAGCAAGGACCCAAGCCTTTTCGTGACTCCTCAGCTCCTTCACCTCACTGCACCAGAACTGACACCGCCTTGGATCCAGCGACGCCCCGCTGCCAGACTCCTTGCACCGGCCTGTTATCCACACTTTTGCTAAGGTACTGTACCTGGGGATCCGTGTGACTACGTAAATGGCCCAGAGGCATCACATTATGGGAAACAACTCTGTCACAACGCCGCTTAACATCAAATTGCAGCATTGGTGCTTCTAGGCACTATTTTTGTGTTTTTAATTGTTAAAATCACATGTTTAATTGTGTATTGTGGATTTTTATCGTATGTGGTCTTGTTCTACTTAGATAAATATTTACTAGTTTTCTAAACTAGTGTGGTGTCCATATTTAGTGTTTCACTGTATTATTGTGTGTGTTGGTACAAATACTTTACACATTGCTTCTGGGATAAGCCTTTCTGCTAGTGCCAAGCTACCAAGGTGGTGAGCAGGGGTTAACCTGGTGTGTTTCTCCTTTGCCCTGACTAGAGGGAGGGTCCTTGCTTGGACAGGGGGCAACCTGACTGCCAACCAAAGACCCCATTTCTAACACAGTCCAATACAAATATTACTCCAGAAACTCGTTATACAGACAACAACAAACAACAGCCAAAGTGCCCACTTCTACCCCCAACAACCTGTAGCTGCTACTGGGTCAAAAGGGTTGAGGCAGAGGCTCAAGTTGCAGCAGCACATATGTCCTGCAAGATGGCCTTTACATTCCTCCATCTAGTATGTAGCTATGTCTCCAATGGAACATCCTAGGACACCTTTGGAAGGGACACCTAAAAGACATTACAGACTACCGAGATAAAAGAATTCAGCCAATGCCTTAGCATGGAAACTAAATGCTTGAGAGCGTACTGAGTAGAGCCAAAATGAACAGATTAATTAGGTATAATGTTAGCATAATGTTAGCCTCCGGTCTTGTAATAAATCCTGTAGTACAAAATGCATAGTTGTGAGCAGCCCAATGAACATCCAGCGTTTAGAGATAGGCTTCCTCCAGAGAAGAGGGTTTAGGAAAAAAAGAACAATAATCATCTCCTTTGGATTTACCTTCAGCTCAAAACGTGGATTTTGGTAGAGTATCAGCAGATCAATGCTGACAGATGGATCCAACACAAAGGTCTGATGGAGCCATAACCAAAAAGTACAAAGATCTTAGAGTCTGCAAGAGAGGAACACTTTATGTAGCAGGTTCACAGAAAGACTTGAAGCCGATCAGAGTCAGGTCCAGAGAAGAAACCAAGCTTGCATTGGACCTCCATCGAGAACGGAGCAGGAGCACCACTAAATCAAGAGGATCAAAGGTGAAGTTGAAATCCATATTTACAATCAAAAGCAACTTCGGTAGACTGATGAACAAACCATGGAGTTTTGAAATGTATACCAAGCACATGGCAGCCAGAGTTACAGATCCCACAGTCTTCCAGATAGTAACAGATAAATATCTCTTTGCTGTGGGTAGTGCTAGAAGAAGGAATCAGAGAGCCGATACCTATCCTGCCTTAAACAGGACAGGAGCAGACTACTCTCTCTTGCCCAGGCAGGGCCTGAGCAGCTGAAATCTATAGGTCCGTTCCCAACACAAGAGCAAATAAGAAAAACATTGGAATTACAAGATCTAGGAGTGTACCTCAGACTGTGTTTTTCTCCAAAAGATTTATCAGCTCCAAACAAGAAAACTCTCTGGGAGAAAAATAGGGAAAATAAAGAATTTCTGGAGGAAATTGTATGCAGAACTATCGATTTCCCCAGTAATTCCATAATTTTAAGGTTAACATAAGGGTCCTACTTGTGATTCCCCGGTAATTGGAGAAGTGTGGCTCAATGGTTAGAGCGGCAGACCCTGAAGCAGAGATCTGGCTCAAGACCAGGGTTCAAGTCCCGCTTCGGCAGGTCTTGGGCTCCATTCCCCTTGACCAGATAATTCTCGCCTCGGTGCCTAATCTAATTCATGGGTCCCACTCTGCAACTCTGGGCAATAGCTTGCTTAATCTCCACAACAGCCCCAACAGCGCTTGGATGCCTGGCTTCACCCTGGGGGTGCTCAGGAGTGGGCGCCTCACAGGGAAAAGCCAGGAGGGGTTCCACAGCGGTATGAGTACAGCGCCTTGAGACCCTAACGGGTGAGTAGTGCGCTATACAAGTGCTAATTTACATTTACAAATCTGCACCCTGGAGATACCAGTACCTGCGGCTTCTTGTCACTCTGGGGGTGCTGAACTACCAGGGGAGATAACACTCGTATTGAGGCCCTTGGAGGCTCTAATGAAAACGTCTGAAGAAAAAAAGGAAATGCAGACTTGCATCAAAATGGTGATGATTTTGAGTTAAAACCTTTACTCCCTCATTGTGAGTGGTCTTGTAAATGGGCCAAATGTCCCCACCCTTGAAGTTACTGATACTGGTAACTCCCTGGTTGGGGAAAACTTCTAGCGAACTTCTTTTTCCTTTTGTGTTTCTTCTTCGCGCTCATGGAGCCATGGCGCTTTGAATCGGGTCACTTATTTCAACAAATGTTTAATTTTCATTTTCAATTTATGTGGCAAGAAAAGTCCAGTTTGGATTTTACAACGCCAATAGCTCTAACTAGAGCAAATGCGGGACCGATTGCACTGAAAATATGTTTTTTGTGGCAAAATGGTGGGGCACTTCATTCGCTCCACCACTTCCAATGGGCCGGTAAGCTCAAGTGTGTTTTTTTTTTAAAAGAGATATATGCAGACAAAGGTACTTTGAAATAAACAGATCCAGCAAAGACATGCATTTAATGATCAAGAAATGCTGTACGAATCTGCAAGTGAAATATTAATCCAACTCAAATCAGCATACCTTAAAAATGTTAATCACTGTAGCCCTTTTCTGTTTTTTACACACAACGGTGTCCAGGCCATTTCCTCAGAAACTGCAACATTTCCGATATATTCAACCAAAACATGACACTTCTGTGCAGCTTAAAACACAACTGCCAACATTCCAGAACAAGAAAGTGGGAGATTTTAAAAAACAATCGTGGGACTGGATTTCCCCTATTGATTTCTATTAAAGCAGATGCAATGTCAGGCGACTGCTAAAATAAAACCTTTTCTACTTCAAAAAATGGGAAGCCTCCACTCTGAACTGGGCCTAGTGAAGTATGTTTAAAAATTCTTGAGTTACTGGCATGGTAATATGATACTGATTTTCTCGTGATTTTCCCTAAATGTACCGTTCATTTGTTGCCAGCACCGCACAAGGAATACAAAAAGGCATTTCTTGTCATCTAGAGTTGACGAAAATACACACTGCGGTAATTCCCACTCGCCTTCAGCGTGCGAAGTCCCAACGGTTTATCCTCGCGGGCAGCCAGGCGCAAGCGCGGCTCCGAAATCATGAAGAGACGGGCGCGGCCGGAAGAAACCTGGAGCGCCTTGTGAGAGGTCACGCTTGTGAGTGACGTCCACCCGAACCAATCCGACTTCCAGTTGGGTGGACTCTAGGCGAAGCATCTCAAGCAAATCTTCAATCCTGGTCCAGCCCTTAAACATCGCACATTGTAACCTTACGCGCAATTGGCTGATAAGTCCCGCCTCCTGGGGCGTCACTCGTGGCCTCAGCTTTTAGCTTGTCTCAGATATAGGCTCGAGTTGTAGCAGTTCTTTTATTGTTGCTGCCTTTCCTTCTCTACGTTTCTTCTTTCTGTTTCTTTCTCCTGTTGCTACTTTCGTGATCTCTCTTCTTCTCTTGATCTCCTTTGTCCTCTGTTTTTCTTTCTTCCTTTCTTATTTTCTCGTTTTACCTTTATTCTTCCGTCCTACTTTCTACTATCCTTTCGCATTTTCTTTTATTCTTTTTCTTTTCTTCCTTTCCCTCTTGCATTCTTTCCTTTCGTTTTATTCCCTGCTCCGTTGTTTCTTTCGCTCTCTGTGATTCTTTCTCGTTTGTGCTGTTTTGTTTCCCTTCTTGCTCTCTTTTGTTCTCTCATTTCCTTCTCTCTCCTTGTCTTTTTCTTTCTTTCCTTTCTGTTTTATTCTCTTATACCAAAGTCTCTTTCCCTATCTCCTCTCCATCTTTTTCTTCTTTATTCATTATTCTGTTCTTTTTACTTTTCTTCATTCCTGTCTTTTCCTTTTTCCTTCCATTCTGTCTCTTTCTTTTTTTAGGTCGACCACGCAAGCGCTTTGACCAGCTGTAAGAATTGTGGGCTTTTAGCCACACCCACCGCACGCCCATCACTATCACTCGTTCATGGGCATGCCTTTGAAAAATTCATTGTTTTCATTTGTAAATGCTTTGCGTTTGTCCCTCCTTGGGCAGTTTTGTTACCGCCTTGGACTCCGACCCTTTTTCATGGATAAGTTACACTTCGAGCAGACTTCTTTTTCCTTTTGTGTCTCTCCTTCACACTCATGCTCATGGTGGCTATGGCACTTTGAATCAGTTCGCTTATGTCAACTGTATTACATTTCATTTTCAATTTATGTGGCAAAAAAGTCCAGTTAGGAATTTACAACACTAATAGCTTTAACTCGAGCAAACGCGAGACCCATTTCATTGCAAATGCTTGTTTCTCCTTTCTACCACCTTGTTGTTTTAGGAATGCTTAGCATCTAAAAAACAATCTCTTCATTTACACGTGTCTCACCATTGTCTGAGATGCACCCATGGATATTTAGGCACAAAGCTTTGATATTTTTTTATGCCATTGAATGCTTTAAGGCATGTTAATGGGGAAATAATGTCTTAGAGCTATCAAGTCTGCACATACCTTGCAACATGTAATACACGGATGAGGAAGTCCTACAGCCTGATGCTCTGGACATATTGTTTGGGGTCAAAGGCAACACGTTTTCATGTTTATTCTGTCCTTGGGACAAGTAGGTCCAACCCCTTGCAGCACAAAGTCTTTGGTTGCCAGTTTATGTTGAAGGGAACTGTCTGCAGTTGAGGTAATAGTGTCCAAATGATAATGCAGTTCGAACTTGCATTGATGGTTCATTAATGAAAAGCTTTCATTATTAGGGTGAGCGCTGTACATAAACGTTTTAAGGTCACACTGCACTACTGACAGTTATTCTAGTAAAAAAAAAAGTGTACGCACGTTTGAAAAGTTTAACAATATGAGGCTCAATATTATGTTCCCAGAATGCCTTCCTATTAGATGCAGAAGCTTGTAAGCAAGAGTGGTTATTCTTTGCTTTCAAAATAAAATGTTCAGAAAAAAAATGTTTCGCTACTATGAACTTTTATGTGCTATTTTTTTAAAGCGTCATTTAGTAAGCTGTTTTGATGCATGCTAGCTTTTCCAAAAAATATTCCAAATGGAAAATCAGTATAACCATTTTCAACAAAATAATGGGAAGCATGAAAATAAACAAGCACTGGCAAAGCCAACCGACCTGACATTTTTTGTGAGTCTTTTGGTTTTGTCAATGCGTATCTTGTTTTGACATGGCTTTTGAAACACTTCCTTGTTGTTGGAGCTGCCAGGCCCTCACCATTGTAACAAACACTGGCAAAAAGAAAAAAAAAGGTTTTGGTCTCGAAAAGCACACATTGCCACCAGTGGCATAACAAAGGCCCTGTAGCTCCCCTCCAGGGGGCCCCCTCACCACAGCACCTGTCCTGAGTGGGTCTGGAGGGGGTGGGGGTGTTCCATGATCTTTGCAGGGGGGAATCCTCCAGTTTCATTATGTCACTGATTGCCACTGTACTTCCTGGCACTGAACAAAACTACTTTGTGTGCCAATATGACCCTTGTGAAAATGCAGTCACTCACAATAAAGCCAGACGATATATAGAGAGAGAAATAGAAGTTTAATAGAAGCAAAATGTCTTTGGTAATACCAGACCTAATTAGGGACCCAATTCTTGAAGAAAGTCACAAAAGTGCACCGATGGCACATGTCTTTGAATTAGTGGCTTTTATGAATTCACAAGAAGTATACCAGGAAATCGTACCCCTATAAAGTATTTGTGAACTGTATTTTAGCATGGGCAAAAATGCATGTGTAGATTTGCTCATATGAAAATCTATTGAGCGTTTCTAAGTTCACTTGCCCACCAACCACTTTTTTCCCCAACCCTGGAAGAAGTTCTACTTCTGCCATTGTCAGGGGTAAATTTCCAACCTTTCTTATTATGGGAAAAGATTAGTGAAAAGCTGGTGAAAATCCTTAAAACATGCAAGCTGGTAGGTTTGCAGACTCAAATGCATTACAGCCCTGGAACTATTGCTTACTGCTTCCTCCAGCCCCAGTATGTAGATCTGCAGAAAGGTGGCAAAAAAGGAAATTACTACAGTGGGGATTGAATTGCAAGTATTCAAGCCCCACTATGGTAGTAGCCCTGGCATAATCAGAGGGGCTATTATCAGAGCACCTACATAACGAGATTGCTGCCATAAGTTGTCGCTGCACTACAATGCAGCAAATGGACAAGTATATATTTTAATAAATTCCACACCCCTGCATGCCTACATCAACTTACCCCAGTTGGTGGGTGTTACTTACTTTTCAGTTTTGTTCACCCTACTTAAAAACAAAACTCCCTGGAATTCAACTCCAGGTCACCCTTTTATCCTTTATCACTCTCCAAAAAACTGTTCCTTATCTGTTTGACCTTAAATACTCTTAAATACCTGACTTCTCCTGAATTTTTGAGTCAAGAGATGAATAGGTAGGCATAAGAGGAAAAGTAGTATTAAAGAAAGGTGTATGTCATAACACTGAGCAGGAATATGTCACGCTACAAAAAATCTCAGAAAGAATATAGGTTATCAAAATATTGTGACGGAAACTTCAACTAGGTAAGTATTCTACATACCTTGAAGATATATTTATCATTGGGATGCATATATGTTGATAAATGCGCAGTACTGTAGCAAACTTGTATAGGTTTAGCAAAGGATTTACCAGTCCTATGGTATAGCATAGGATTCTCAAAAGCCCATCTTTTTCTGTTATTTAAATTTGACATAACATTAAGAATATCAGCAGATAAGTACTCTAGCACTTTATTAGAATACTTACTAATACAGTGATAGCTCATGATGCGGAACTCTTCTTAGAATGTAGCCATCAGTCATTAGAAGTTTGCAAATGTGCAACCTCATGCAACTCCCAACATCATATTTTTAATTTAACGTGCATGTAAAACAAAAATGAGGCTATTCAGCTAGCTTTTTGAAGCATGGGGATTCCAATTCAGCAAGGAGTGGTTGGGGGGCTAGTGCAACTTGGCAGTCATGCTCATCGGAGTCCCCATGCTGGGCTGTTCACTGCCTCATTAATCTAATGTTTAACTATACTCAGCAGAATGAGGCCTATTCTGCTTCTTTCAAGGTTTCTAGAGCAAAGCCGCCCCCAAAAGGTACGGTTCGCAGAGCTTTAGTAAATGCTCTAGCACCATGCCCTATGTGCCATTCTGAATGTGAGCCAGTTCGTATGGAACAATCTCTACGGCTCCAGAGTAGTACCTGAGGCCCTCATTACAACCTTGGCAGGCGGCGGAGGCCGCCCGCCAAGGTTTTACCGCTGAGCGGCCGCCAGTGTGGCCTCAATCCCGCCTGGCGCATTATGAGATCCCCGCTGGGCCGTAACATGAGAGCCGGCTCCTAATGGAGCCGGCGGTGTTGCGGCCGTGTGACGGGTGCAGCTACACCCATCACGCTTTTTTATGTCTGCTGTGCAGACAGTGAAAAGCAGGGTGGGGCTGTGTATGGGGGCCCCTGCACTGCCCATGCCAACTGCATGGGCAGTGCAGGGGGCCGCGACACCCCTTCCCTTCAGCCTTTCCATGGCAGTCTCTACTGCCATGGACAGGCTGGCAGGAAGGGGACTCATAATCCCCTGGGCAGCCCTGCAAGCAGCACTGCCCTGGCGGATTAAAACTGCCGGGACAACCATAGCGGGAAACCGCCGGTCCCGGCGGTGCGACCACGGCACTACCGCCACGGTCGTAATTCGCCAGATTGTACCGTCAGCCTGTTGGCAGTACAATCGGTCTTTGACCGCCAGGGTTGTAATGAGACCCTGAATCCACTGAGTAGTTTACCTTGATACATTCTGTATCATCATGCTGGCCCATACCAATTATCCTCTAAAGCTTTCGGGCAAATGGGCTGCAGCACCAACACCTGAACCTCTGGGTAACCAGTCTACAGTGTCTTCTGGTCATACCACTCCTCCATCAGCTCTTGACTTGCCGGAATGATTTTCTTCATCGGAGTAATACTCTGTGCCTGAAACCTCCTGCGGCCAATCACGTAGCCCACCACATCCTTCTGAGGTGACTTAGGTTCCTTCCTACTCTTTCCTGACTAAGGTCAGTGAGCCACAAATGCAATGCCTAATCAAAAGCTCAAAGGGGCTGAATCCAACTTCTTTCTGTGAAATCTCTCTAGGTGAACAAGGAATATAGGAGGAGAAGAGCCCACATTTTAGTGAAGTTCTCGGGCAGAGTTCCCATCATGCTTTTAAGGGTTTTGTTAAACCTCCCCACCAACCCGCTGCTTTGAGGTTGTTATGTTGTGACAAAGTGGTAGGTCACACCAGCTTGCGTCCACATCTCTCCCATGGAGAGGGGAGATAATGTTTTTTCCCCGATCCGAAATAACTTTCTTAGGAAACACAACCCTTGAATAGTCCTAGAAGTGACCTATTCTACCTTTGCAGTCATGTTCTTCAGAGGTACTGCCTCCTGTTATCCAGTGGCATAATCCACCACACCCCGGATGTGTGTGTTGCCTACATATTGGGAGGGGGGACAAATGGACCAACAATGTCAATACCCACCTGCTTGAACTGAACCGCTACTTCTCGCAGTGGCCCTAAGGATGCTGTGGTCTTACTTTCAGGCTTACCACTGAATTGGCAAGTAGCAGAGGTTCAAGAGAACCTCTCAGTGTCTCTGCATGTTCCTGGCCAGTACAACAAAAAGTTCAATCTTTTCTTGGTCTTTCTTATGCCTCAATGTCGTGCTTAGGCCACTCTGTCGACCAGTGACAATCAAAAATTCCTTTGTACTCCAGAACCCTCCATACTCTTGTGAGCTCCTCGTTCAGAATTCACTGGCTCACTATTAAGTTGTTTATTATCCAAGCAAACCTAATGCTTTCCAACTACTCCCCTTGTTGACAGGTTCCTGAGCTTCCTTCCAAAGTCCCACAAGCACAAGGCACTCAATTTGTGCCTAGAAGAATTCCTTCTGGCTACGTCACCCACCAGGTAATGACACTGAAGCTCTGGCAGTGGCCCATTCTCCAACACAGGATGCACTTTAGGTGCCTTATCCTCCTCTCTGTGGTGCATAGGGGATGGACTTCACTGCCTATTAAGCCCAACCCAACACCCAACTGCGGAGTCTCTGATTTGTAAAGTATAGGGAAAAGTAAATGTTTAGCTCGAAAATTAATTAGTAAATACTTTTATGGTAAATATTACTGTAAATTAGTTTTATGTATTTAAATCAGGACAATACCATTTAAGGCTTGGAGTGCTGCATAAGTGATGCAAAAAAGGAAACAGAGAACTCTGATTAGTTCCCAAGTTTTAGGTGGCCAGTAGCTCACATACCTGGAGCATTGCTCCCTGCCGTAAAAAATGGCAAAAGGCTTTGTCTCTTTCTAACTCAGTGTGGATGGCACTGTACTGATCCTATGCTTAATGTGCTAGAAAAACAGACATTTCAGTTGAGCAGGTTCAGGGCGTCAGTAGTGTTGTACTGTGCTACATATATATGAGCTACTCTCCACCTAAAATGTTGGAACTGCCCAGAGTTCTCCCGATTCCTTTACTGCACAATTTATGCAGCACTCTAAACCTGAAGGAGTATTGTTTTTACTTACAATGGGTGCTCTCTTGAGTCTGGACAAAGCTATATCTTTCTGAAGAGTTCTAATAAGATCAAAACAAATGTTACTATCCAGGTTTGCTTTAATGGTATTTTAGCAAACTACAGCTGTAATACTGTGCCTGCAGTGGTAAAAAGCTTTTGTCATTTTTCAGCTTGGGTCGATGGCACTGTGCTAATCGTATGCTTAAAACCTTTGCTGTAAAAATGGCAAAAGGCTTTGTCAGTTTCTATCTCGACATGGATGGCACTGTGCCAATCCTATGCTAGAAAAAACAGACATCGGAGGTGAGCTGATTCAGTGCTGATGGTGCTCCACATATAGGGGCTACTCTCCACCTAAAACTAGGGCACTACCCAGAATTCCCTGCTTCCTTGTTTGCATATTTATTTTAAATCTAGAAAAAAAGAAACAAAATGCTTCAGTACTATTTAAGTTAATTTTAAATTAAATCTTTAATTTAAATATATCCATTAACATTATATTTATTGCATTTAAATAAATAAAAGTACATAGCCACCTAACGTATAGTTACTACATTTAATTATTCTGCATTTATAAATAATTCATGATGTATCGAATTAAAGTAATTCAATTATATATTTTTTTTAAGTTACATGAATTCTTTATTTAAAAAAAATGTTACTGAAATATTTCATCTTTAAATAATATACATGTATTACTTTTTGCATAGTTTAACCTTATTTCCTATCAGGTTTATTTTCATGCACATGCCACCATTACTGCGATGGGAGGGTGCTGCAATACCAGTGATGCGCCATAAATAGTGCTGGACTGTTTTAGGTCCCTTGTTGGCTGTAGAAACTTTCGACATGTAGTGTGTCAGGGCTAGAAAAATCATAAAAATGTTTCTAGACCTGCAGGTCGAGTAACTTAAATAATCTACTCGACCTAACTGTAATGTACTTGAACCGTAAACGGGTCTCAAATTGTGGGATTCTAGGCAAATAGTTTACAGTGGCCTTTTTCTTAATTCTCACATATGATTGCACCTTCTAATATGTGAGCTCAGCATTTCTGCAGTACAAAAGGTGTATGTTATAACACTGAGCATGAATATGTCACGCTACAAAAAATCTCAGAAAGAATATAGGTTATCAAAATTTTGTGACGGAAACTTCAACTAGGTAAGTATTCTACATACCTTGAAGATATATTTATCATTGGGATGCATATATGTTGATAAATGCTCAGTACTGTAGCAAACTTGTATAGGTTTAGCAAAGGATTTACCAGTCCTATGGTATAGCATAGGATTCTCAAAAGCCCATCCTTTTCTGTTATTTAAATTTTACATAACATTAAGAATATCAGCAGATAAGTACTCTAGCACTTTATTAGAATACTTACTAATACAGTGATAGCTCATGATGCGGAACTCTTCTTAGAATGTAGCCATCAGTCATTAGAAGTTTGCAAATGTGCAACCTCATGCAACTCCCAACATCATGTTTTTAATTTAACGTACATGTAAAACAAAAAGGAGGCTATTCAGCTAGCTCTTTGAAGCATGGGGATTCCAATTCAGCAAGAAGTGGTTGGTGGGCTAGTGCAACTTGGCAGTCATGCTCATCGGAGTCCCCATGCTGGGCTGTTCACTGCCTCATTAATCTAATGTTTAACTATACTCAGCAGAATTAGGCCTATTCTGCTTCTTTCAAAGTTTCTAGAGCAAAGCCGCCCACAAAGGGTACGGTTCGCAGAGCTTTAGTAAATGCTCTAGCACCATGCCCTATGTGCCATTCTGAATGTGAGCCAGTTCGTATGAAACAATCTCTACGGCTCCAGAGTAGCACCTGAGGCCCTCATTACAACCTTGGCAGGTGGCGGAGGCCGCCCGCCAAGGATTTACTGCTGAGCGGCCGCCAGTGCGGCCTCAATCCCGCCCGGCGCATTATGAGATCCCTGCTGGGCCGTAACATGGGAGCCGGCTCCTAATGGAGCCGGCGGTGTTGCGGCCATGTGACGGGTGCAGCTACAGCCGTCACGCTTTTCAATGTCTGCTGTGCAGACAGTGAAAAGCAGGGTGGGGCTGTGTATGGGGGCCCCTGCACTGCCCATGCTAAGTGCATGGGCAGTGCAGGGGGCCGCGACACCCCTTCCCTTTCGCCTTTCCATGGCAGTCTCTACCGCCATGGACAGGCTGGCAGGAAGGGGACTCGTAATCCCCTGGGCAGCCCTGCAAGCAGCACTGCCCTGGCAGATTAAAACTGCCGGGACAACCATAGCGGGAAACCGCCGGTCCCGGCGGTGCGACCACCGCACTACCGCCGCGGTCGTAATTCGCCAGATTGTACCGTCAGCCTGTTGGCGGTACAATCGCTGAAACAGCCCTGGCGGTCTTTGACCGCCAGGGTTGTAATGAGGCCCTGAATCCACTGAGTAGTTTACCTTGAAAACATTCTGTATCATCATGCTGGCCCATACCAATTATCCTCTAAAGCTTTCGGACAAATGGGCTGCAGCACCAACACCTGAACCTCTGGGTATCCAGTCTGCAGTGTCTTCTGGTCATACCACTCCTCCATCAGCTCTTGACTTGCCGGAATGATTTTCTTCATCGGAGTAATACTCTGTGCCTGAAACCTCCTGCGGCCAATCACGTAGCCCACCACATCCTTCTGAGGTGACTCAGGTTCCTTCCTACTCTTTCCTGACTAAGGTCAGTGAGCCACAAATGCAATGCCTAATCAAAAGCTCAAAGGGGCTGAATCCAACTTCTTTCTGTGAAATCTCTCTAGGTGAACAAGGAATATAGGAGGAGAAGAGCCCACATTTTAGTGAAGTTCTCGGGCAGAGTTCCCATCATGCTTTTAAGGGTTTTGTTAAACCTCTCCACCAACCTGCTGCTTTGAGGGTGTTATGTTGTGACAAAGTGGTAGGTCACACCAGCTTGCGTCCACATCTCTCCCATGGAGAGGAGATACATTTTTTTCCCCGATCCGAAATAAGTTTCTTAGGAAACACAACCCTTGAAGAGTCCTAGAAGTGACCTAAATAATATACATTTATTACTTTTTGCATAGTTTAACCTTATTTCCTTTCAGGTTTATTTTCATGCACATGCCGCCATTACTGCGATGGGAGGGTGCTGCAATACCAGTGATACGCCATAAATAGTGCTGGACTGTGTTAGGTCCCTTGTTGGCTGTAGAAACTTTCGACATGTAGTGTGTCAGGGCTAGAACAATCATAAAAAATGTTCTAGACCTGCAGGTCGCGTAACTTAAATAATCAAATTGTGGGATCCTAGGCAAATAGTTTACAGTGACCTTTTTCTTAATTCTCACATATGATTGCACCTTCTAATATGCGAGCTCAGCATTTCTGCAGTACAAAAAAAACTCTTTTGTTTCATTAAGTAGACTAGAATTTGCTGCATGCATCACAAGAATCTAGCCCACATACCCATGAGGTTTAGCCCACGTAACCTAGGACTTCTTTTAGTTTACTGATAACATTGCCATCAAGGCAAGGAGTGTTTCTCAGTTTGTTTAAACACTCAATTTTAATAAATATATTTCTAACATTGTTGTGGTAACATATTGCCATCTACATACAGTAACTTTCCAAGAAATGTGCAAAAACATCTCCACTAACTCGCAGCTTTATTGTTAAAACTATATAGTGTATTAATAATCTGTGAAAATTGGGTTTCAGAAAACATATCCTTTGCACAGCAACACGTAAAGTATTCTTATTTGTTTTCATCTAATTAAAATATTTTTTCATCACACAGAAATATAAAAAAGGGTTTCACAACTACTGAAATATATTTTTAAATGTTTGCGGAGTTGACTTGGTCATTTAAATGTTGTGTGTTAGGAAAAACCTGACACCCTATATCCTTTTATTTTACATTCTAAGCAGCAGGTCACACAGTTTACCTTACAAAATCCTGGAACTCTGCAGTCAGGAGGAAAATTAATTGTAAGAAAAACTGACTTTTGACCGCAGAGCAAAAGTGACATAAGAACAAGATTTAAAGGCATCTTTTATTGCCCCTCTACTTTTCACCTGAACAGAACACCTGTTCAGTGTTAACTCGCCAGAAGGGCCTTGTAAGTATAAAAAATAGCTCGACCTGATCAAATAACACTCGCCAATGCAAATGGTCGAGTGGATTTTTTGAGCCCGGTGTGTGTTATAGAAATGGGCTTACTTTATTTTCGGTGGGTGCACGTTGGTTTCTGGATAAACCGCAGACTAACCCCCCCTAAATCCTTCCTTATTCCTCCCTCAACACTTCCCATTTAGTCGTATTTCCCATTTTCCAGCCACTCCCTTCACTCTCTCTCACATTTTCTACTAAAACATATACTTATGTGTGCCCAGGCCGACAGAGATCAAGATAGGAGAGACAGAACTTTAGCACATATGTATGTGAATAGCATTTTGTAGTAATAAAAAATGTGAATAAGCCCCGTCATGTGCGTAACGGCTCACTGTTGCAGGAAAACTAGGAAGCTCACCTACAACTCACAGGCCTATGTTGAGCATATCAACAGTATTCAATTTTGCATCTAAATACACACATTTTAATTTGAGAGTACAAATTACCACAGGGTCTAAAAATCATATAGCTTTGATTGGTAGCAGTGCTTCTGGCTGTTTTATTGATCAAACATTTTGTTATGACCACTAAATCAGTTACAAGCCAAGGCAGTAGCAGAGGATATACAAGGCATTGATGGAGACCTTTGGCACCAGGTGATGTGTGTTTGGTAAAGAAGACCCTTGTAATGGTGTCAGAAAATGGACACTTGGAATCCTTAACGTTGGATGTCTGGCACTGCCTTGTTACTATTTTTGCACTTGTTACTTGAATATCAAATGAAAACAAGAAAGAATGCTGTTCTTGCCGACTATTATCTACAAGGTTGTTTGCCTCGAACTAGATTACAAAATACTCAATCTCCTACCTGTTCTGCATTCATTTAGCTTCAATAGTGGGTACAATGCCTGGAATTTGTATTAGAAATTTCAGGACATGCTTGTCAGAAATTTATTAAAATAATTGCCTCCTCATATGATACATGATTATGTCATGCATCTATAAAAAATGTAGCCATTCTGTGTCACCAACAGGAGCTCCCATATTCTTCATCCTTAGGCCAGGTGGCGATTAATAATCTTGTATAGACTAGTGGTTCCCAAACGTTTGACTTCTGAGGACCCCCGCTTTATCATTACTGGAACCCTCGGACTCCCACTGAATTCTTATTGGAACCCAAGGACCCCCCCCATGAGTCATTATTGAAAGCTAGGTACCTAATCTGTTAATATTATATAATTTTCTAAGCAGTCGTGGACCCCCTGAGGAGGCTTTGCAGACCCCCGGGGTCCCTGGCCCACAGGTCGGGAACCATTGGTATAGACTTTAGAAAGCTAGAATAATTTACCATCAGAAAGAGATACCGGCTAGAGGGGGTGAGGGTGCTCCATGATCTTTGCAGGGGGGACCCTCCAGTTTAATTATGCCACTGATTGCTGCTGTACTTCCTGGCACTGAACAAAACTACTTTGTGTGCCAATATGACCCTTGTGGAAATGCAATCACTCACAATAAAGCCAGCCGATTGACAAAAAGAGAAATAGAAGTTTAATAGAAGCAAAATGTCCTTGTTAATACCAGACCTATTTAGGGACCCAATTCCTGAAGAAAGTCACAAAAGTGCACCAATAGCACATGTCTTTAAATTAGTGGCTTTCATGAATTCACAAGAACTTACAGAAGTAGACCAAGAAATTGTACTCCTGGAAAATATTTGTGAATTGTATTTTAGCGCGAGCAAATATGCATGTGTAGATTTGCTCATGTGAAAATCTCTTTATAGTTTACAAGAGAGTTCACTTTCTCTCCACCCACTTTGTTCCCAACCCTGGAAGAACTTTTTCTACTTCTGCCATTGTCCGGAGTAAATTTCCATCTTTTCTCATTCTGGGAAAAGATTAGAGAAGACTTTAAGAAAATCCTTAAAACATGCAAGTTAATAGGTTTGCAGACCCAAAAGCATTCCAGCTCTGGAACTATTGCTTACTGCTTCCTCCAGCCCCAGTATGTAGATCTGACGAAAAGTGGCAAAATAAGGAAATTGCTATAGTAGGGATTGAAATTGCACGTATTCAATCCCTACTATAGTAGTAGCCCTGGCATAATCCTAGAGGCTATTATCAGAGCTCTTACATAATGTGATAGCTGCCATAATTTGTTGCGCACTATATGGCACCAAAGGGATAAGTAGACTTTTTTTTACAGGACAAGTAGATTTAAGAAGCAACCTGTCCTATGGACAAGTAGATATTTAGTTAAATTCCACACCCCTGGTAATAGTGGTAATGGTCCTAGTGAAAGGTGCAGTGTATATGTAGGACATTATAACTAACAGAGGTCTCAGATGGACAACTCAGTATGGAGCTACAGGTCCACTTCATTTCTGGATCTAGTAACAGCTGCCAGGAGGCTGATTTGGACCTGAGGATCGTGCAACAGTTGTGGAGAGAGGAGATACAGAGGGACTGGCCATCCTTGGTGTGGGCCCAAAAGTGGGGGGCTTCTTCTTGGAGCATATTGCATCCCTATTCTTGTGCCATGTGCTTCTTCCCACTAAAGCCTCCCCTTCTGTGCTATGAGAGGAATGGGGCTCCATTCCCTAGGGCCTTGAGAGAACTCCCTTGTGCTACATTTGCCTCTATCTTCCTTCTGTGGAGGGGGATATAAACCACCCTTCTTGTGGGCTCCTCAGTTATCTTCTTGGATACTCTGGTGCTGACCAGAGGTCTGCTTCCTTCCCAAATTCCCTGAGCATAGTCAGCTTGGAATCTATTAGATGCTGGTGTAATTCTGTAAAGCATTTTTCTCAAAACGTGCTCCCTCACAAAGAAATTGTACAAATCATCATAATACTTTACCGTGCTTCACCTAACTTTCTCTTGCCTTGCTAGAGGCATCTACAAAGTCCACACAAGACTAGTGTGCCTACTTCTGGCTATCCCTGAACTTCAGGAAATATTTCTCTGGGGTTAGAGCAAATTTGGTTATAAGGACGTCTTTCTTGGGGCAATCGGTGACCCTGTCCGCTGTATCTAGGGCAAATAGTGTATCCCTGACGGCAATGGCTATGTTTTTCCTCAGGCTGTCCTCCCAGTACTCCTCTGGGACTCTATGCATTTATAAGATCATCTCATAAGCTGCAAACCACTTATCAATATCATTCTTCATCACCTAACTAAGTTCTGGGTCTTTTGGGATGTGGACTCTGAATTTACCTCACCTAGGCACTTCAGTATCACTGCACCATCATCACTGGACTCTGGGATCTTAAGTCCATCTTGCACTGGCTCCTCTCATGGGCCAGCAGGACGGTCTTTTCTTTTAAGGCCCAGGTCATGTTTTTCTCCTCAGCAGTCAATGCTACCTTTTTCTTTTCCAAGTCTAGTGTAGCCATCTTCATTTTCAAAACCCTCTCTCCATACCTGTCCTTCAGCTCTGAGGGGACAAACTGTGGGCTGATACACAGCTTCGTGCCCTGGACAATGCAAGTGAGGCTGCTCCATGGATTACACACTCCTCTGATACCGGGTCTTCCTCAGTGTGACCCTCATCTCCAGCTTATGCCTCATTCTCATGCTCCTCTAGGGTGGATTGTTCATGCTTCTCTAGGGTGGATTGTAGCAGCTAGATTTCATCCTAAACCCTAAGGGTAATCGTGTAGTCCCTCACTGCTAAGCTTTAGCCTCCTTTCCTTGCACGTTTTCTCCAGCTCTGCCATGCTGAGCGTCTCCAGGATCTTGAAACCCACCTCCATGTTTAAAAAATGTAAAGTGCAAAAACTCAGGGGTGAATGAATACAGGAAAATTCAAAAAGACATAATAAAATTCCAAGACCAACTAAACATCCAAAAACTCGATTTCTGCTGTTAATTTAAAAAAAAAAGTGTTTTTTCAATTTAAATTTAAATTTCCATGTGGCACTAAAAACACAAGTCCTCACTCTCACTGCTGAACACCAATGTAAGAAATTGGTATGTTAGTCAAAGGGGGTGGTTACCCATGTGAGTAATAATCAAAATACTTATCAGGGTGAACACTCAAAGTCACTAAATTAAACGAAGCTCAAACTCCTAGTAGCGATGACACAGAGCAGACAGAATTAACTTAGGGCAATGAGTAAAGTATTTATGCAGTACCACAACAAACAGTCCTTCTCCTTCTCTGCTGAATTGGATTTGCTGCTGTGGAGATGGCCTGAAAGCACCTTGGGCAGATTGGCTAGGCAGGTTCATCCCTGTTCTCCAGAGGTCTTGAAGTTAAAACCTGGTTTTCATCGGTGGTAGGAGAAGTCCAGACAGACCCAGTCAAGGGTTGCAGGCCCTCATAAACAACACTTGAGGGTCAGGACTCAATCCAGAAGAGGAGGCAGCTGGGTCCAGGGCAGGTCCAGTTGGAACTGGGCAGTTAGGGAGGTCAGCCTAATGACCCTTGGAGTTTACTTCTTTGTCTTGTGTACAAGAAGTCCTTCAGTGCTCCTCTCAGGTCACAGACAATAGGGTTAGTTCTCTTCTTTTCTCCCTTAGGTCAAGAAAGTGCTCAGTAGATGCCACATTTATTCCTGACTTTAGCTTGTGGGTGGGGGTAACTTCTGGATCCTCGCTAACCAATGGGGTAAAAGTTCCCAGGACAACCACTTTTGCAGTAGTTCCGGTCTGCCTTACTGCAAACAATCCCAGAATGCTATTCTCTTCTAAAATCCTAAATGGTTAATCCCTTCTTCCCTTGTGCAGAGCCATTGTATTTACCCAGAGGTGTGGCTAGGTTCAAGAGCAGCCCCTCCTCTGTGGTCACACCAGTTCTGGGGGCAGACCCCCACCCATGAGGTTGGTGCCTGCCTGACTGGACAACAAAAGAACAAGGGCCTGCCCAGTTGTCATCTGACATACGCTTGTGATGGGGATACCCCTTTGAAGTTAATTAAATTCCTAGGCACAGCTTGTTCATCCTACCAGAGAAACAAAAACACCGCCCCACACTCAGGCCTTTGTTTCTGCTCTGTGAGCAGTTTAAGCACCTCCACCAGAGCCATTCAAAAGCAGGGTGACAATTGGAACGCTCATGTAAGTCAACCTCCAGAAATGTCAGGTAGGGAAAAGATAACTATCTAAAAGTTACATTTCCCTGATATTTATTAACAATACAATTGGAAGACTGAGCCAGGCTTTTAATAAATATGAAAAGATTTGTTGAATCAGAATTTTTAGCTGTCCCTTAAATGGAGATAGCAAAATCAATTTTTAACTGTGCTTCTTAGTATTTGTGGACCAGCCAGCCTTCCTACAGAGAAAACAGCATTTGGGTGTTAGCTACCATAAGGACACATTAACATTAGCATGCAGATTTATAAAGAGGTCAAAGAATCTAAAGCAGCTGTTAGACCTGGCAGCCTTAGGGTGGTCATGCCCCAACGTTTTGCCTGCCTTCCTGCATTTTTCTGACCCTATTTTGCTGGTTTTAGGTCTCTGCACACCTTACCACTGCTGACCAGTACCACTCCCACCCAATCGGCATATTGAATTTACTTGTAAGTCCCTAGTAAAGTGCACTAGAGGTGCCCAGGGCCTGTAAATTAAACACTACCAGTGGGCCTGCATCATTGATTCTGTCACCCACATATGCAGCCTCTTAACCATGTCCCCGGCCAGCCATTGCAAGGCCTGTGTGTGCAGTTTCACTGACACTTCGACTTGGCATTTAAAACTACTTGCCAAACCTTAAACTCCCCTTTTTCTTCCTATAAGTCCCCCCTAAGGGAGGCACTAGGTAACCCATAGGGCAGGGTGCTATGTAAGAAAAAGGCAGGACATGTACTTATGTGTTTTACATGTCCTGATAGGGGAAAGCTCACAAATTAGTTTTCTACTACTGTGAGTTCTGCTTCTCTTATAGGCCAGAATTGGAACTGCCCTTCTATACTTTTAAGTGGTAGATTCTGATCTGAAAGGATTAGCCCTGTCATGTTTGGTATGGTCAGAATGGTACTAGAAAATTCTGCTTACTGGTGAAGTTGGATTTAATATTACTATTTTAGAAATGCGGCTTTTAGAAAGTGGACATTTCTCTGCACGTACTGCCATCTGTGTCCAATCCACATTTGGTCTTTGCTAGGTGACAGCTCCCCTTGTGCATTCCACCCAGACAGTCATAGACACAGGACAATCTGTCACATCTGCATTCATCTGCATACTGAATGGGTCTCCCTGGGTAGGAAGGGTGGAGGGGCTCTCTCTCGCACTTCAAAGGCCAGTGGCCTGCCCTCACACAAAGGACTGATAACCCACTAAAGGGATCCTGGCAGACAGGATCTTTTGAAGTCTCCTCCACCTCAAAGGCACTTTTGGGTATATATACTGGGTCTCTGACCACACCACATCAGACACTACTGGACGTACACCTGGACTCTGTCAGAGGGATTGCTTGTATTGTGTTGTGGCTTACCCTAACTAGGATTGTGGTCCCTACTTGGACAAGGGTGTATACCTCTGCCAACCAGAGACCCAACAACAGCAAGTAAAGTTGCTGCTCTGTGTTGCCTGAAAGAGAGAGAGAGCAGGACAGATCCATCTCTACTAAGATATGGTGCTGTGCTGAACTCTTCCTGTGTTTATGCACTTTAGGCAGCCATGTTCCAATGCAGACATTCTTGCGTTGTAGTACTAATGTGTCTGTGTTGTCTGTAGCATAGGTTTTGTACTAGAAGGGGTGTCTTCCTATGCTTTTAGGCTTTTCCCACTTTGTATTTGTGCTGTACAATGCAGTACCAATGCAAGTGGGAAACACTAAGAGAAAAATAAAGCATTTCTCCTTGTTGCACCTGCCTCAAGGAAGTATAACATTTTTTCACAAATCCCTGTCTACAATTGTTCATAAATAGGGATTTGCATCAAAACCCATCATCGGTTGTATGTGAAGGCCAATGTACCACCTATGGAACTCGCCTTTTACACAAAGTAATTGAAGTCAGCGTATTGCATTACTTTGAGTTACTATCCAATACAAATCACACTTTGCTATCGATAATAAATCCCACCTGAGCACTTTCCATTGGGTTTGTGTTAGAACAGTGGTTCCCAACCTTTTGCTTTCTGTGGACCCCCACTTTAACATTAATGGAACCCAGGGACCCCCACTGAATCATCATGGGAATCCGGGGACCCCCACCTGAGTCATTACTGGAAGCTGGGGACCTAATTTGTCAATATTTGTTAATATTTTTTGATTTTCTAGGCTCTCAGGGACCCCCTGAGGAGGCTTCGCGGACCCGGAGGGGTCCCCGGACCACAGGTTGGGAACCACTGTGTTAGAAGATTAACACAAACCTGATGCAAAAAGTTTGTAAATCTGGGCCTTAAATTCTACTTGTCGTACTTTTTAATACCATGCAGGCTGCTTAATGGTCTACAAGGCCCACTTAGGAGTGACATTAGTTAAAGGATGGTTTTGACTTGTCAAAAAGGTTTATTTTGATAAGTTGAATTGCAGTTATATACTGCTACAGTGAGGCTACAAAGGTAGGCCTGAAACCATGTTTGATCTGTTCAGTAATGGCATTACCAGACCCTGGGTACACTTCGTACTATTTTCTTAGTACTTATAGATAACTTAAATATGCCAGTTAGGAATATTCCTATTTACTCATGTTGAAAGTGGGAGCACAGGCACTTTTCTACTGTTTAGCAGGTACAAAGTACACCGAGTTGTAAAGCCAGCAAAACAGGACACAAACTGTATAGACATCATACAAAAGATGGTAATTTGCTACACCAATAAGTTATATGGAAGCCTGGGTGCAGGCAGGATTCCTTGGAGGTGACTTTTCTGGGTAAACTATTGGCTAGAGCTATGTAGTTGACCTTGAGTCATGCACAATGTTTTTATGTTTGTTTCTTTTTCTGTCTCATGCAGGCTATTTTTAATTTAAAATCTATTAGATGGCCATTGTTCCTGCAGATCCTGTCTGAGGTAATGACAGCTTTAGTGCCAGAAATGTGGTCAATATTACTTCAGGAGGCCAAAGGTTCGCTCTATAATTCTTCTTGTTAGTCAATAGCCCTAACATTGTTGGGGATATGTTCCATAGCATAGAAGTCAGCTTTCACTGTGGCCAAATCCTCCACCTGGGGGAATACAATGTAGCTGCGCATGTGTTTCATCAGGGCAGACAACACTCTGGTCAGCACGTTTGAGAACATTGGCTGTGACATTCCTGATGCCAAGGCCGCTGTCACTTGGAAGGAGCCAGTGGCCAAGAAATGGATCTGAGATCAGGTCTGTCTCCAATTGGGCTCACAGCTCTTGGATTGTGGCCCTACCAAGTCTGTAGATGAGGATAATGTGCCTGTCCTCCATTGTTGCCAAGTCCACCAGGGGCCTGTGCACGGGGGGATGTCTCCATCTCCTATTCATCCTCAGCGGTTGTAATCTAGGGGGCAAAACGATGAGCAACTGGTCAGTTTCTGACATTTTGTTAATGTACAATGCATTGCATGTTGTGACAGAAACAGTGTGTTGATGTTTAGTCCCAAAATGTGCTTATGTCTGCTGTGACACAGTTAGGTGCCATGGCCTGCCCCCGTGAAATGGCAGCCACCTGTCCTGTGTGGATGGACAGGTGGAAATTAGGTAATGCCGCTGACGTTGTGCGCCGTTGCGGGAGGCGGTCGAGTACCGCCGTGCAACTCCTCATTGGTTATCATTGGGCACTGTGGGTTACAGTAGCCAATGGTGATGTACGCTGATGGTACGCACCGCTGTGGACGTGACCGCCATTTTCTATCTGTTCACTCACTTGCTACCTGACCTTTAACAGGAGAGGACCTACACTGCAAGTGCTGCTGTAACCTGGGTCTGGAACCGACCATGGCTCGTGTTACTGTGGAAAGGGCCCCTGCCTTCACCACTGTGGAGTTGGAGAGACTGGTGGATGGGGTCCTACCCCAGTACCGAATGCTGTATGGGACTCCAGACCAACAGGTGAGTACACTGTGGGCACGATGCATGGGGCATGAATGCATGGAGTGCTGTGTGTGAAGGCCTTGTGTAAGGGGAGGTGGTTGAGGGGTCCTGGGCAGCGTGCTGCATGTATCATGGGCAATGTATGTGCGTAAGGGGATGAGAGGGATATGGTGGGCCATGACTGTAACAGGCCAGATGGTATGACTGATACCATTTTCTATTTTTATTTTTCTGCAGGTCAGCGCCCATCAGAAAAAGGGTATATGGCATGCTGTCACCAAGGACGAGCGGACCCTGGGGGTCTACGCCAGGTGGAGCACCCACTGTCACAAACGGTGGGAGGACCTGAGACGCTGGGCAAGGAAGACTGCAGCAGCCCAGCTGGGGATGGCCTCCCAACGAGGAAGGGGTGCCCTTCAAACCCTGACCCCCCCTGATGTTCCGCATACTGGTGGTGGCCTATCCAGAGCTGGATGGGTGCTTGAGGGCATCACAGCAGCCACAAGGGGGTGAGTACAGTTCCCAATATATTACTAGCGCGTGGAGGGGTGGTCTCTGGGTGGGGGATATGCGCCTGTTGGTGCCCCTAGGCCAGGCCCGAAATTGCAGGGTAGGTTCCATGTTGGGCAGGGGCTGATGCACTCCACCCCCAAACAAGCTAGTGGGAATCCACTACTGGGCAGGGCTCTGTGGGACTCAGGTATGCTGCAACTGGCGGTAGGTATTACTGTCTATGGCCTGGTGACTAGCATTGTGACTGGTAGTGTATCGCCTAGTGCGTAGGGCTGTCCCCTGTGTGTTGTGTACGCCAATGGTGGTGTTGTTGCTGGCATTGACCAAGTGTATCCTCTGTCTCTTCCCCCCCTCTTTTTGTTTTGTCACCCTGTCCTTCTGTGCATTAGCATCATCTGGCGGAGGAGCAGAGGCACCGGCGACGGAGGGAACTGCATCCCACAGGGCCCAGGTGGCCGAATCCACCGACAGTGTGGGCACCAGTGGGACGGAGGACGAGAGGAGCACCACAGCGGAGACTGGAGGGGACAGTTCTGAAAGTGATACATCCTCCGATGGAAGCTCCCTGGTGGTGGTGGACACCTCTGTGGCCACCCCAACTACAGGCACAGCCGCCACCCCCGTACAAGCACCGTCCTCCCAGCAGCCCCTCAGCAAGTTTCTGATGCCCACTCACCCAGGAGGGTGGGTTTCTCCTTCGCCCCAGGCACCTCAGGCCCTGCCCCAGTTAGCCCTGCTGCCCTGAGTGAGGAGGCTATTGACCTCCTGCGATCCATCTCTGTTGGGCAGTCAACCATAGTGAATGCCATCCAGGACCTGGCAGGGCACTTGCAACATACAAATGCATTCCTGGAGGGCATTCACTCTGGTGTGGCAGCCCAACATAGATCATTCCAGGCTCTGGTCTCCTCCCTGATGGCAGCCATTGTTCCTGTCTCTAGCCTCCCCCCTCCAACTTCCTCTACCCAGTCCCATTCCCCTGAACCCCAACCTATCCCAAACACACATTCAGATCAGCCTGCACCCAAGACAACACACAGAAGTGGCTCAGGCAAACACAAGCACCACACATCATCCCACGGGCACTCACACAAACACCATCCAGAATCAGACACACCAACATCCCTCCCAGTAGCGTCTACACTCACACCTGCATGCACCACATCCTCATCTACTACCCCCATCACCATCACGCCTATCACTACACGCCCCTGTCTGGCAGTCACCATCCCCACATCCATGCACACATCCCCTGTGTCCTCTCCCACTGTGTCTGTGCACCCTCCTCCCAAATTACCCAAACGCAAGCACTCAGACACCCAACAGCCATCCACCTCAAAACAGCATCCAGCCAATGCGCCTGCACCCAAACACAGCAGACAGACACCTCCTACAACCACTCCCTCTTTCTCCACTCCCAAACCTTCACCCTCTTCCTGCCCCAGTGTCCCTAAGAAGCTTTTCCTCTCCACCCTTGACCTCTTCCCTACCCCTCCTCCCCCCTATCCTTCACTTCGGGCCAGGGTGGGCAGAACCCAGGCCAGCACCTCAGCCACCCAGTCCACGGCCACTGTAGTTTCAGCAGCTACTGGAAGTGTGAGAGGCTCCAATGAGACACCCATCAGCACTGGCAGTGTGCCTGCACCAGCTGCCAAGGGGAAGGGCAAGAAGGCACCACCAGCTGCCAAGGGCAAGAAGGCACCATCACACAGCAAGGAGGCACCACCACATGGCAAGGGCAAGGAGACACCACCAGCTGCCAAGGGCCAGGGCAAGGAGACACCACCAGCTGCCAAGGGCAAGGGCAAAGGGCCTGCCCCTGCATGCAGGAGGGACAGGAGGCCGGGTGCTATGACAGGATCTGAACCCCACCACCAACCATGGCGCTTCAGACGTCCGAGGCTGCAGGGGAAGGGCTGGAGCCTCCCCCCCACCACTGGCAGCACCGCCACCTGCACCACCATCAGCACCACCACCTGCACCACCACCAGCACCACTGGCAGCAGCAGTAGCCCCAGTGGGCAGCCATGCGAGGCTGCAAGGGAAGGGCTGGAGCCTCCTCCCACCACTGGCAGCACCCCCACCTGCACCGCCATCAGCACCGCCACCTTCACTGCCACCAGCACCACTGGCAGCAGCAGCAGCCCCAGTGGGCAGCCGTCCGAGGCTGCAGGGGAAGGACTGGAGCCTCCCCCACCACTGGCAGCATCGACACCAGCACCGGCACTGTGCATCTGTCGCCGCCGGTGGATGGACTGTAGTCCTGCCTCCATGGAGTGTTATGCATCCTGCCCACTGCAAATCTTGTGGGTATGACACACAGGGGAGAGACTGTGACCTTGCACTCCCCAAGTGCTGCATCACAGGGCGCACTGCCCCCTCCAGAACCGGTGGAAGAAGGCATCCAGTCAACCACTTCTTGCCAGGATGAAGCACAGAGGGCACAAGGCCCCCTCCAGAACCAGTGGAAGAAGGCATCCACTCACCCCCTTCTTGCCAGGGTGAAGCACACTGGGCACAAGGCCCCCTCCAGAACCAGTGGAAAAAGGCATCCACTCACCCCCTCCTTGCCAGGATGAAGCACACTGGGCACACGGCCCCCTCCAGAACCAGTGGAAAAAGCCATCCACTCACCCCCTCCTTGCCAGGATGAAGCACACTGGGCACAGGGCCCCCTCCAGAACCAGTGGAAGAAGGCATCTACTTGGGAGACTGTGGCTTTGCACTCCCTAGGACCAAGCAGTGGGCAAACCACCCACTAGAGACACTGTGGCCTTGCACTCCCCAGGACATCGCACAGGGCATGTAGCCCCCTCCAGGATCAGTGGTGTTGTACCATCTTCTGTCTGAGGTGCCCCCCCATTCCCCTTCCCCCTGAGGTGCCTGTGTATTTTCGAACTGATGCCCCAGTAGTGTTCTCTCCGTGTTGATGCAGGATTCAAGTGGGGCCTTGGCCTATGTGATATGGCCCTGTGGCCCACGGACATTATGGACTGGGCACTGTCCCTCCATTTGTATATGTGTAAATACTGTTTTTAATTTTGAGGACGTATTTCTAGTTTTTACACTAACTTCAATCACTTCCTTTTGTCCTTGCATTATTCCTGATGGGTACGGGGTGGATGTGTATTGTTGTTGCATCTGTTTGTGTGTATGGTGTTGGGGGTGGGGGTATGTGTGTTGCATGTGTGTGTCACTCTCTTTTTCCTCCCCCCTCCCCGGTGTGCTAGGTGGCAATGCTCACCGTGGTCGTCATCGCCGGCATTGGTATTCCTGGTGTAGGAGGAGGTAGACCAGAATGGGGAAGATCTGGAGTTCGGGCTCCATGGCGTTGTGGTTCTTCCTCGAGTCTCCAGAGGTGAGCCCTTTGCCTTCTGTGTACTGTTTCTGCTGTGCTTTTGATGTCATTGGTACCGCCCTGGAAAAGGTGGCAGATAGGCCAGTTGTAATAGTGTGGGTGTTACATTGTCTTCCCTCTGGCTGTTGGCGGTTACTGCTGTGGTGGTTGTTGCTACCACCGTGGTGGTCGGTGTGTTAAAGGGGCTGTTTGTGTTGGCGGTTTGCATCGTGGTCATGGTTTTTACCACCGGCTTGTTGGCGGTATTACCGCCTCTTTATCTCCGACCGCCAGGGTTGTAATGAGGGCCTTTATCTTTATTAGGCTTTTGTTATTCATCATATTCTAGTAGTATTCAAATGATAAATGTAAAGTTTGTATTCAATTATTTTTGTGCATAGCAAACGAAGACTACAAGATTAGACCACCAGTATTTTCTTAGAATTATTTTAGTGTTCAAGGAGTAGCCATCACATTTCCATAGTCTTCATACACTAGTGTTCACAAAAAGAAAACTACTGAATACTAAACCTGTCAAAATGTAGTCTTCGAATACAATAAAAAGACAACAATAAATATAAAATGAAGTAAACACGTTTGGTAAGAGTGGCGTTCTTTGAGTGACTCGGGGAAAACTGGTCTTACTAGGGCTGAGCACCTTGCATTGGGAGTTTGTGGGAATGATTCACGCCTTGGAAAGACTCTCCTTCTTGCTTTGTGGAACAAGTGCTTATTTTGCCTTCTTACCTGATGTTCTTTTGGTCTTCAGATTAGACATTCCTGTTCTTCAGATTACTGTGAGCTTTTTTCTTGTGGTGAGTCTTTCTCACAACCCCTGCGGTAGCCCTGGTTTGGCTAGACCCAAACTTGGCTTTTGACTGAAAGTTGCTCCCCTAAGAAGTCAGGTGATTAGTGTCCTTCCTGAGACTGTGAATATGTTCGATCAGGCTGGAGCTTTCAGGCTGCCTGTGTGCATGACTGAAGTTTAGTTTTTGGCTGACTTGCGTTAAGTTGCGTTAAGTGAATCTCGCTGCCTTGGTGTGTGGGAACCCGTTGATGATGTTTTCCAAAGGTTGTGTGTGATACAATGGGGAGGCAATTTGGACCGTTCAACTATGGGGTGGCTTCTCTGTGATCTTGTGGGGTAGGGTGCCCCATACTACTTCACTGGGGAGTGAAAATTTCAGAATCAGAATTTGCTTATTGAATAAATATTAAAGCTCGTCTCAGTACAAATTGATGAAATAGATAAAACAAAGTGAATAAATTCCCAGAATCCATACAAGCCAAAAACAGCTTTGGAGACACACAAACAGCAATGACTCAATCTTTCAGCTGGACAGTTCCAGCCTGATACAGAATTTAGCACACATTTGCAATGCAACAGTCTTGTATTTGTTAGAGTTAGAGCTATGGTGTTGTACATGATAATGTTTTTTAGTCATGTATTTTGTTTTGTAGTGTTGTATATGTATGTGGTGTGTAATGTATTTATGTGTGTAGCTTTGAAATTATTAGTTGTTTATTTGTATTTTGTGGAATTGTGTGTTGTTTAGTGTAAATGTGTAGTAGAATTATGTGTTTTGGTGAATAGATTGTGGTGATAGTTGTGGAGAATAGATAGGAAGGAAGTATAAAAGTGATAGTACGGTACAGACCCTGCTGTATAGTATGTAAGTGAGTGAGTGAGGGGGGTGAAATAGAGACCGCAGGTCACAGTTAAATTAATGTGTGTTAGTACATGGTTTAAATATTTATTTTATGTCTGCTACAATGTATCAGCGCTTTCGTTTCAGGTTGCCTTTACTACTAAAATAGCTATATTAGGCTGCCAAGTGTTTTATTGTTGGTATTAAATAAAGGCAATAACACAATAAAGCACTGTTACTTTGTCGCGCACGGACAATAATTAATAAAAGTATTTGTTCTTATGCTCTGTTTCCAATCGAAATTAAACCTTCAGACCCAAAAGCATACCTTAAATAAAGAACACACCGTCTTCTCAATGGCAGTAAAGCATTAAACCTTTAGACCAACATAAAATATGGAAACGAAAGCCACACAGCTTTGTATGTAGCAGGAAATAGTTTTTCAATGTAAAAACATATGATTTTAATTTCCACAAAAGTAATTTTTGCACATGATTGAGAAAGAAATAAGTAAATTAATTGTATGCACGAATGTGAGCCCCCCCCCCAAAAAAGCAATACTAGTTTGTTGAAAGAAGATTTTAGTTATTAAAAAAATGTTGGCTTAAGGCTGCTTTACACTGTAAGCTAATTGTAAAGTATTCACACATTTGAAAAAGAGGGAAGAGGGCACCTAAAAGTCTGGAGTAGTGTTTTCTTGATGTGATGTGAAAGGAAGCAGGAACGGGATAATCACACACAAATGAGTCTTACAGTTACAGGCAAAAAAAAAAACGCTCTGGAAGACTGAATTTGAATCCAAATCAGTGCATAGTAGCTATTTGTTTAACTAATTATTGTACATATGATACAATATCATAGCACTTTCTTTTCAGGTTGCCTTCGAAAATGTAATCAATATATAAATAAAGCACTGCTATGTAGCAACACACTTAAATAACAAAAAATAAGTGCACACACGGTCTGTTCCAATAATAAATAAACCCTTTCACACCTAAAAAATATGCCAAAGAGTGTAAACTACATGTTCCTTCCATCGAAAAAATATCGGCAACGCACAAACAAATGTTCAATTACAAACCCAAGCCAAAATAAACTGCATGCACATTTAAAAAAAATATTGTAAATACGATACAATATAAGAGTGCTTTCTTGTAAAGTTACCTTTAAAGTATCTACTTATCCATTTTCTCCACTTTTCAAAAGCAATTACCATTCCGAGGTCTCTTACAATTTCCACATTACAGTAAATGTAAGAAAGAAAGCTACAAATGAAATAAGCAAAAATAAGCTGCATGCACGTTAAAAAATTATTGTAAATACGCTACAATATAAAAGTGCTTTCTTTTAAAGTTCCCTTTAATGTATCTACTTCTCCATCACACTCCGTAATATTTGCAAAAAAAGTGGCATTTTGTTATGCACTAGTTCATCAAAATACAGAGACATTACTTCTACCAAAAACATAACAGGAATGTACAAACACGTGTGCAATTACAGACCCCACAAAAAAAGCTGCATGCACGTTCAACATAAACAAACAAGAAGAAAAAAATAGTTCTGAACCAAATACTTCAACCCATGGTGGAAGGTTTACAGTAGTTAGGTGTTGGTGTGTAGGAATTACCAGACAACTAAAAGGAGGAACTAAAACACATATCAACCACTACCAAAGAAGAATGTTTACAAGACAATTGAACAAACCAATAAAAAGCCAATGGGCGGACTGTCAACCCACATACTGATTACTGCATGTCTCAGAGAGACAGTGCATGCGCTGCCTAGACCCGACCTCAAAACAGGTTTAGTCAAATGAAGGCTGACAGACACAGATTCATAATTTCAGTTAATAAAATTCATTAATATTTTATTAACTTCTGCAACAAATAAAACATATACATTTAGCAAGAGGAAAGTTTGTATTCTCAGCCTGACATAATTTATATACCTCTGTAGTGTGGTTAGTTTTACGTATCCTTTGCGCATTAGCTTCAGGCTTTAGGCCTTTGTGCACTTTGCCCTGGATGTATTATATTCATTTGCTTGCAGCTTAGAGCCTCTGTGCACTTTGCTCTAAATGCTTTTTATTAGGCTTCGTACTGTTATTTTTCAAATAGCCAGTTCTACGGTCTTGTTTTTTATTCATATCACACTGTTTAGCCTACTTCAGCACTGGAGTTCTCCATAACACATTCACTCTGTGCTTCAGACAAGGATACAGTCTGGTACATTGCCGATAGACGTGGTAGGAGTTTAGTCTTTGGCATTCCTGCATAGGGACATTTTGTGATCACGCTGACATGTTAGTTATAAAAACACTTCCTTGTCCCAATACACGGAAGAGGGAGATTCCAACCAGGGAACCACAACTAGACGCTGACTGCCTCGTTGCAGATGCTGAACCAGATCACAGGCCTTTGCTCAGGTATGAGGGCTGATGTCTCCCCAGTAATTCGGAAAGGCAAGCTAGAAGCTTAACATGCTGTGCTCTAAATAGAACAAGCAGAGGGAGAGTAGAAACTGTTAGGCACTATGATAGCTTTGTTCTTATGTATTACTCTCCTGGTGACTATTTCAATTCTTCTGTGTTGTATTGTTCTGGTTATTGCGGCTCACGCCTTATTATCTAAAATACAGTTGTTTTATTAAAACATTATATAAAACTTATACTGTCTTTGTCATTTGTATATGAGATCATATTGTAAATGAGAGAGTTGGTTTGGATCTGAGTGACCACGACTTCCCTGAGAAGTTCCAAAGATGTCATGCGCTCGGCTGCCCAATCATCTCTTCCCCGTGGGAGAAATGAGGCACTGCTAGTTAGCCGGAGCAAAGACCGGATTTAGGGTGACAGAGTTCCTTACACGTGAGTCAGACTCAGTCCCCCACACCGTTATCGATCCTGCTGCCTAGAAATCCAGTAGTCTCATTTAGGATATTGAGAGCCCACGCGACATGGCGCCGCCAACGATTATTCTGGCTCTGATTTTCGGGTCCGGCTGACTCTCTCGGTCTCATATATATATTGACTCCTTGGTTCCGTATACAGAGACGTCCGTGGCACTGAGGGCTTCCGCCACCGCAATATAGGTAGATCCTATTAATTGCGGTTGGTTGTTCAAGCTTGAACTTTAAAAGGAAAACCCCGATATTGGTGTGCCTTCTCTGACGTAGTGCTATTTTTTACAAATGGCGAATCCTAATGTAGTGAATATAGCAATCAATATGCGTCACCCGCTCACAGGACATCTGATAGCACATGGACTGACGGTCCAGGGGGGTCCGGTCACTTTTGTGGTGGACGCCCATGCAGCCTATAGAACAGAACTTTTTTATTCTTGGGTCTTATTTCCGGCAGTTGATGGGGGTACAAATACTTTTCACGAATACACTGTTGCGAATGTCCCTAGACAATACAGGGCTTACGCATACTTAGAGATACCTTTATCTTATCAAGAACACCATCATTGGCTTGATGGCGCCCTCCCACACACAGTAGCACAAGTAAGGTTAGGTCCACTGAGTAATGATGGTCCGACCTGGCCTTTATTGGCTACTTACACACCATATCCTGCGGTTGCTAACTTGGCGTTGGCTGACGTGCGTCGTTTATATATAGACTTAGCAACTACATACAGAAGACTGGTTCAGTTTGTAATGCAGGCATTAAATACTAATGCAGCGCATGCTGCTCCTGCTCACCCACAAGCAGTGGTTCCGGCTATCAATCCGGCCACTGTACACTCAGTTATGGGTAAGGTACCGGCTAAACGTGAGGAGACTCCATTTTGGCTGGCGCAGAAAATGAATACGCTGGAAGCAGTATTTCCCCATACGGGACCTCAGGATAAACATAGAATATTGACGATGTGTTTGCCGTATGGGATGGTTCCTCCGGTGGACCTTTGTAATACCTGGGGCACGGTGTTTGCCGCGCTCTACACTACAGCACACGGTACACCAACATGAGCTAATTTACCGGAAGTGCTTAAACAAATTTAAGATGAATATGGGGCTGCCCCTGCCTTAGATTTGGGCATGCAGTTAATGGGCAATTGTGCCGCAGTTTCTTCTATTATTTTGAGTAATCTCAAGGGAGAGGCAGTAGCACTAGCAGTGCGAATGCGTCTTCGGGACGTTCCACAGATTAATCAGGAGCGGGAACTTCCGAGAATAATAGCAGAAACATATTCCAGTATTGGTCGCAATAGCCTAGGGGCTAGACCACAAAAACCCCAATTACAGGGTAAAAATAATAAAGATAATGCTAAACAGCAGCAACCTGAGGGTACTAAAAAGCGCTGGGACAAGAAACAGCAAACACCTAAGAAAGATGGGGGACAGTCTCTGCAATCAGAGACCCCACAGAATAGGTATAATCTCAGGAATAGGGATAATTTGAAGACGCCTGATAGATATCAATATACTGATACACGCCAATCTCGTTCCTTTCAGGACTCCTCAGAGAAGAGAAGTGAGAGAGGTGGGCGGTCAGAGCGGAGGATGGAGTACGTGAAACCGAGACAGGATTCACAACGCTCAACGGAGGTTTCTATTAAACAAGAAGAGAAACCGCTGCAACAAAAACAGCAATTTAAAAAGAAGAAAGTGGCAGCAGTCTCAGTTAGACATGCCGCTCAAGAAGAGAGTTCTCTTGACGAACAAGACATGGGCGTTAGCACTGTTAGACAGCGCGGCAGAGGTCACAATAGTTCGCCGGAGTCTTCTAGAGCATCTGGAGGTGAAAGCAACTGATGACTTCATACAAGTCGAAACGGCGGATATGCGAGTCTCTGATCCTGATAGAGTATATCAAGTGACTCTGCGATTAGAAGGGGACATTGACCGCATTGTACACGCCATCTTTTGGGACCATGTGGTAAAATCATATGATGTTCTGCTGGCCGAACAGGATTGGCCACCTGACTTTGTTCGCGACTGTCCGGTTGGGGAGGAGGTTATTACACCTTCTTTCTCACCACTTGTTCCGAGAGAACTAGCGGAGTCCTATAGTAAAACATGGGCTCTAGCACAGGCTCCCGCCCTATATAGAAATAACGTGGGGTGGGATAGAGCAATCACCTTATCATGTAATTCCAATAAAGGGCGAACCTCAGCCACAGCTGCAGTATCCTATCAAATTTGAGGCTAGGGCATCGGTTAGGAAAATTCTTACACAATTGGAGTACCAGGGTGTAATTGAGCCCTGTGTCTCGCCGATGAATAATCCCTTATTTCCGGTTGTTAAACCGGACCATTCATATAGGATAGTGGTGGATTACAGACATTTGAATAGTCATACACGCACATATGCAATACAGAATTCACATAGCTCAGCGCTTATGAATAATATAGTACGTAAGAAATACAAAACAACGTTAGATATCTCGAATGGATTTTTCTGCCAAAATATAGTGCCCGAAAGTCGGGACTATACCAGTTTCAGTGCGTTTGGCTCTCAGAAAAAGTTTTGTCGTTTGCCTCAGGGGTATAAGAATAGCCCAGGACTGTTTTCGGCTCGTGTGACTGAAATGCTGCACGAGTTGGACCCTGAAGCGTTATCATATGTTGATGACATATATCTGACAGACAATGAGATTCTGCAACATCTAAGGCGTGTATCGCGCATTGTTGTGGGGTTTGCTGATATTGGCCTTAAGTTTAATTTTAGGAAATCAAAGATTGCCTTCCTCAGCGTCATTTTCCTGGGATATGAGTTGTCGAGTGAGGGCAAGAGCTTGGCGCCACATTTTTGGGAGAAATGTGCTTTATTGCAGCCTCCTAATACGGTTCGGAAGCTCCAGTCATTGTTGGGGTTTCTGAATTTTGGCAGAACTTACATTCCTGATTATGCTACGCGTATAAAACCCTTATACGAATTGATTCGCCCGAATTTTTCGAGTAGATTTTGGACGATTGAGCATACACACATACTACGAGAGTTACAGACTGATCTCTTAGCAGTTAAACACTTACACACACGGGACAATAAGACACATTTAGTCATCAGGGTGATACCTGGGGCTGTTGGGTTTACGTATGTCACCTTTAATGAGGGTGAGACAGTCCCGATTGCATACAAGTCCCACTTGTATTCTGCTGCAGAACAACGATTTGCACAGACTGAGAAAATACTCACTGCAGTACAGATGGCTGTGATTAAAGAAAGACCGCTTGCCCAGGGCCAACGCATCATTGTCGTTTCCCCGATTCCGGCCTTAGAGGCTGTTACAAAAGCGAGAGTTCCTAATTCGAAAGCTTTACACCCGCGATGGATTCAATGGGCTACGTCTTTGACAGCCACTGATGTAGATTACATATTTGACCCTAAACTGCAGACTCAAGAATTTCTTCAATATGAAATGGAGTACCCAGTTCCTGCTGGTACGTTGCCTATTGACCAATATCAGGTGGTCATGTATACCGATGGCTCTGCGCAACCAGTGGTTGGGACTAAAAAACAGTATTCTGCTGCATGTGCGGTGGTGAGCTGCACTATGGAGGGGGAAGTGTTCTGCCCCCGACATACTTATATTAAAACCTTGGGAGATTGCACGGCACGGCTGGCTGAGCTCAAAGCTCTATTGTTAGCGTTGGAGCTCGCGGATCCGGCGATTTTGACCTTGCTGGTCTGTGACTCCTACTACTGTGTTCAGTCTTTCAATGAATATCTGCACTATTGGAAGTTGAATGGGTTCAGAGATTCTAAAGGCAACACCATTAAACATAAATTGTTGTGGGGTAAGGTTGCGGATCTGAAAGAAACGCTTCCTAAGGTCCATGTTGTGCATAAACTTGGACACCAGCGCGTTGGAATACATGTTGCTGGGAATACTTTGGCTGATGAAGCCGCAAAGTCGGCAGTGGCTATCGCCACTGTGGCTGCAGTGACTCGTTCGAGTTCCAAACCAGACACAGAGATTTCGGCTGCCATAAAAGCTACGGCTGATGGCACGCCATTTCCTAAAGGATTTCCTTCTAAATATAGTTACTGCTTGAGTAGTGCGCTGAATGCTGTTGTTAATATTCCAGGCATTGGTGTACGTGAACTACCCAATAGAATTGAGAGACCTCGATTAATTTCTGCAGCACATGAGGGGGTGGCGTCTGCACATGCTGGTGTGGCTGCCACGATTTCACTTTTACAGGCTCGTTACTGGTGGCCCGGTCTCTATAAAGAGACAAAGCAATATGTCCTTTGTTGTGACGTTTGTCAACAAATTAAAGCTTCGTCGGCTAGACTCCCGCAGCAGACGCCCCTTCTGATTTCAAATAAACCTTTACAGTGTGTGTACTTGGATCATTGTGGTCCGCTGACACCAGATAGTGAATACAAATATATATTGGTTGCTGTAGATTCGTGCTCCAGATTTGTGTGGGTCTGGCCACAACGCTCGGCTGACGCTCGAACTGTTATTAAAGATTTGCGCATCTTTGTCGATACATTTGCAGTTGCGGCTTTTCATTCGGACCAGGGCCCTGCTTTTGCCTCTAAGGCATTCAGGGACACCATGGCTTAGTTGGGGGTCCAACTCCAATTCTCGTCTCCATTTCATCCCGAGGGAAATTCTGTCGTGGAGCGTTTAAATCGTGATTTAAAGCAATCCTTAACGGCCAGAGTTATAGGTACGGGTCGTGGTTGGCTAGCCCACCTGTATTGAGTACAGAGAGCACTTAATAACTTGCCTAGAAGGTCACTGGGGGGTCGTACTTCATATGAGTGCCTGTTTGGAACACGAATGTATGTTCCTGATCTAGATGGTCCTGGTGTGGAGGCGGCGGATACGCCCTTTGACATAAATGATCGTGTCACTGTTTTACAGGATTTACAACAATTCCGTGAAGATAACTCTTCTGCAAGTGCTGCCTCCTCAGGAATTAAGGACGGACCAGTAACTCCTACTGGTTGGATACCCAGGATTGGGGATCTAGTGCATGAAAAGGTCGCAGTAAAGAAAGAATTTGGCCCTTCTTATCGAGCACCTGTCCCTGTGTTAGGGGTAAGCGGCACGAGAACTGTGATTTTACCGCCGCTGCAAGGGGCCAAAGGAAATCGCTTTGTTTCCATTGATAATGTCAAGTTACAACATGTGGCCGATTCTGCACAGCAGACCAAGAGGGACACCCAGTAGTTCCGGAATCCCTCTCACTACTGGGGAAGAAGTCCCGCTGCAGGTGATTTACACTGACGCTGTTTCCTCTCCGAGCTTGGGGAGGGTGGAAGATGATGTTGCGATTGTTCCACAAACATCAATTAATTTGGAATCTTTTGATCAAGTTGCTGTACGTTCTACTGATGTTTCTGAACATGTGGTTTATAGTGTGCCAAGGTGAGAGCCTCCATCTGCTTCTTTGTTCACGGTTGCACCTTTTGCAAGAACTGCCTCTGGCTGCTTCAACGACATTAATGATGCAGTGTCCAGCTCCTCGTCCTCGATGTCTTCAATCCAAGGTCCACGTAAGCTGCTGGGATGGCTTACACGCACATATTTTGTTTTTCCTTGGAACTATTTGTGGCTTTTTATGGCTGTAATGACTCTTTTTTTGTGGTTGGGATTTGTGGTTACTTTTTTTCTGGTAATACATGGTCATTTTCTTCCTGATCGATCTGACATTGAGCACGTGGAGACTGTGTTGAAACCACATTTTTCGTCTCACATGGTTCGAAGAGACTTGTCCAATGTAAACATTTCTGCAATACCGATTCCGGATGGGATTGTGTGGGATAAAGTAATGTTTGATATATATGGTCCCACTGAATTGATTCAAATACCGTATGTCCTCAAGTTATCAATGAATGATATTGTTATACCAGGCATTGTTTCTGATGATTGGGATGTGAAGACAGTAGATTCTATGCTAACAGATTTGCAATATTATACTGTCTATGACGATGAAGATGCTTACCGATTTAGCGATAATCATGGTGACATGTTTTGCTACAACTATTATGGACACCACTTTATTCATAAAGCTAGTAGCCCTAAGTCCATATTTAATTATGTGCAATGGGAACATTGCTCGACTCCTCCACAAGGGAGTTCGAAAACGTATTATGATAAATTTGCATATTTTTCTGGGCATGATCAACGAAATGCTAAGTCTTACTATTTTAAAGTTGCACCGTATTCTAATAAGCAAATGTTATTGACCGATACTAAAATACTGTATTCAAATTTGTTTGTATCTAAACTTTCGGTCGAGGGGTATGAATACTGGTTTAAGACTGTTGACTTGAAAAGTGTTTGGGGTTCGAAAAATTGGCAGATGCGAGGCAGGGACACATTATTTCGAGTGTGTATTATCCCTGTGCAGATGATTTTCCTCAATGACACAGTACAACAGACTAGCTGTTTGGGCTTGGCAACAATTAGAGAGTTAACTTTGCCTAGTATACCTGTCCCTTCCAAATTAAACAACTGGCAGCACTATGTGAATGCTACTTTTAGTGAATTTGCACATTGGGTCCAGAATGGTACGCTTAACACTTCATTGATACATCCGGGCGGGTGGTTATTATGGCCTGTAGACACTAATAAGTGTCATCAACGTTTTGTCACCTCTTCAGGGGGGTTCAGGACTAATAGGGCAGACCCTCGTTACATTTCACCAGAACATGCTGATGTTATAACTAAATACAGCGTGGGGAAGCTTTGTCAGCAATGGTTGAAATCATCCACGCTGGATGCAGTTAAGTCACATCTCACGTTACTGTCTAATGATACTGATTTACAAGATTTTTTGTCAGGTCCCAAGGTACCACGGAAGAAAAGATTTTTATACGAAGTTTATAATGAGATTTGGAAGCTTTCACAACAGGAGGCTGCAGCCCGGTTGAGGCAGATTGATCAGAAAAAAACGGCTGCAGACTTTGGGGGTTATTACAACTTTGGAGGAGGTGTTAATCCGTCCCAAAAGTGACGGTAAAGTGACAGATATACCACCAGCCGTATTACGAGTTCCATAGGATACAATGGACTCGTAATACGGCTGATGGTATATCCGTCACTTTACCGTCACTTTTGGGACGGATTAACACCTCCTCCAAAGTTGTAATAACCCCCTTTGTCTGTTGTTGATAATGGCATGCATACCCTTTCTGACCGTGTTTACACGATTGACAGCATTGTTTCCTCTGCTATTGACATTATTAAATCGGACATGTCTTCTTTATATCATGGGCAGAGTCAGACGCGGTCCATCATGCAGCTGGGTTGGACTCTTCAGACCTTGAAGGCAGGTCGCGTTCCATGGCAGCACATTCGTGCCAGAGAGATCTTTGTCTCCATTAATTTGACTCGTCAACAACAGCTGATGGCTAAAAAGGAAGCGACGTATGTCATGTTGAATATTGAGAAATTAGAGAAACTGCCTTTCACGGTTGCTGAGATTCCGTCAGCTGAGTGGTTGATTCATGGGGTTATTAATCTGCCTATCTCCACTCTGCAATTTACTTCTTGTTTGAAGCACATTCCGGTGGGTAGATATGAACTATTGGGAGACAGTTACATACACGAGGTGTGGGAGCTTCCCTTTCAATACAGATGTATTAATGGTTTGAGGGAGGTTTTTCTTAGCGGTAGTGAATGCGAAACTTCTGTCAGCCATTCTATGGTTTGTAAACAGCTGTCCTTGCACGGAGCGTGTAACGCTTCGATTGCTAACTTAGCTTGTTATCTGAAGGGAGTTCCAGTCCCGGTTATTAAAAACACTTTCCAGGTGCTTTCTAACGGCAGTTACATTGTTCTTAACAGCGAACGCTGCTGTGGCATGCGTGCCGGAATAGTTCACGTTGTTGTTGTCAACAAGGCCGTTACGTGCTGCAGGAATGTGTTGTTTCCACCCACTCAAATTAGGGAGGTGGCGGACATCTGGCCTCATATTGCTACTTCCAAGGTTAATTTCGACAAGTTGAGTCTACTAAAGGCTTTATTGTTTCAAAAGCATGTGGCCCTTACATCTGCGAGCGAGACCTACGCACTTTAGGTGGCAAGGTCATCGGCGGAAATACAGTCCCTTTTGAATACTAACTTTCCAAGTCACTTCGGTGAACTTGTGGGACGTATATTTAATGCATCCAGCACTGCTGGTCTTGCACATTTTTTCAAAGCCGTTGGTGTTGGTTTTGCTCACACCTTCTCTTCCATATTCGGTTTGATACCTTCGGCTATACACTCTATTTTCTGAAGCATTTTTGGGGGTTTCCCGATTACTTTGGCTTTATTGGCTGGTGTCTTGCTATTGTTGCTATTTTTTCGCAATAGCTGTCCCGCCACGACAAGATCCTATATTGCTGCTCCCGTCAGCGCAGCTGTGTCGTGAACGCATGATGCAGCATTTTGGAGCAACACTCCTGGCCCATTTGGAGTGTGACTGGTCTCTGTCATTCCGACCGGTTTTGGATTGTGTGCAACCCGTGTTTAGGTGCCTTTGGTGCTCGTTTGAACATGCACTGGCTCTCTGTCTCTCGCTGCAGCGCCCTCCGGTGGTCAATCCTGATCTGTTGATGTTCCCGATTAGGGCTCATTCCCAGACTTGTGCACTATGGTTGCGTTTGCTTCGTGAGGCAGTTTATGAGATTCCCTTCCTGGAGGAAGATGGTTTTGTCTCATTCATAGGCCCTGCACGGGGTGCCGCCCTGAATGGTTTTGGGGCTTTGGAACACACCTGCTCCATGGTACTTTGTGGCGTGGATCTTCCGATATTGACATATATCGAAGTGGAGGAGCTCCTACTTTCTATTGCTTCTGTTTAACAATTGGATTTTTTTTTTTCCCTCTCCTGCAAAATTGACTTTATATGGAATTTGGCTTTATCGTCACATGTTTCCTAAATTTATGACTTTGTTGTCTTCTGACCTTGTCGAAATATGTATATAATTTTAGGTGTTGTTTATCTTTGGGGCATATTTTTATGTTATTGGAACCACTTGCTACCGACAAGGGGAGGGTGTAGTGTGGTTAGTTTTACGTATCCTTTGCACATTAGCTTCAGGCTTTAGGCCTTTGTGCACTTTGCCCTGGATGTATTTTATTCATTTGCTTGCAGCTTAGAGCCTCTGTGTACTTTGCTCTAAATGCTTTTTATTAGGCTTCGTACTGTTATTTTTCAAATAGCCAGTTCTACGGTCTTGTTTTTTATTCATATCACACTGGTTAGCCTACTTCAGCACTGGAGTTCTCCATAACACATTCACTCTGTGCTTCAGTCAAGGATACAGTCTGGTACATTGCCAATAGACGTGGTAGGAGTTTAGTCTTTGGCATTCCTGCGTAGGGACATTTTGTGATCACGCTGACATGTTAGTTATAAAAACACTTCCTTGTCCCAATACACGGAAGAGGGAGATTCCAACCAGGGAACCACAACTAGACGCTGACTGCCTCGTTGCAGATGCTGAACCAGATCACAGGCCTTTGCTCAGGTATGAGGGCTGATGTCTCCCCAGTGATTCGGAAAGGCAAGCTAGAAGCTTAACATGCTGTGCTCTAAATAGAACAAGCAGAGGGAGAGTAGAAACTGTTAGGCACTATGATAGCTTTGTTCTTATGTTTTACTCTCCTGGTGACTATTTCAATCCTACTGTGTTGTATTGTTATGGTTATTGCGGCTCACGCCTTATTATCTAAAATACAGTCGTTTTATTAAAACATTATATAAAACTTATACTGTCTTTGTCATTTGTATATGAGATCATATAGTAAATGAGAGAGTTGGTTTGGATCTGAGTGACCACGACTTCCCTGAGAAGTTCCAAAGATGTCATGCGCTCGGCTGCCCAATCATCTCTTCCCCGTGGGAGAAATGAGGCACTGCTAGTTAGCCGGAGCAACAACTGGATTTAGGGTGACAGAGTTCCTTACACGTGGGTCAGACTCAGTCCCCCACACCGTTATCGATCCTGCTGCCTAGAAATCCAGTAGTCTCATTTAGGATAATGAGAGCCCACGCGACACCTCAAGCTCTGTGTTAGAAAGTCGGAGCAGTAGCAGAGGTCATCTGCAATGGTCAACCACTTGTAACTGCAGAACCTTGAGCCATATTCAGAGGTAAATATCTATTGACTAATGAATTCCCTTTCGAGGGCAGCCCAAACTTTAATTTCATCTAATTTAGTCTGCAGGACAAGATATTGTTGAAACCTATGCTCCACATAACTGTTTAAGAGTATTCCTTGGTTTTTCGTACGTGATACCCGTTTAAATCAGATTTGCTGGATAATAGTACTATCAGACCCTGTTCTGGGGCCACGAGGCAAGCAGGGCTAATGGACCTCAACCCTGGGAGTTGAAGTAATTCGTCTTGGATGTCCTGGGGCTCTGCCAACACTACTATGGCTCTGCAAACTAAACCAAGTAAAACCACTTCAGCTCATCACTCACTTATTTGTTTCCAGGAGCCATGGTTAGCTGGTGAAATCGTGAATCAAAGTGCTTTCCTGCAATTCTCAAAAGATGCAATCAAATTGGGATTTAAATTTTATTTCTATGACATGTATGAGAAATGCCAGGCAAATTAAAGCCAGTTGTGATTGGGTGCTGGCTTGTTCTTTAAATCTGAATAATGGGTTCTTGCCACTTTAATTGTGTTGAATGTGTATGCAAACCTGGGGTTGGCTGCGAAAAGCTATAAGCAATGGTAGCTGCTCTGCAGTGATTTGGTTTAAATAGGGACAGGGCCGGACTGGCTGTAGCAGGCATTGGGTGTTTTTCCAGTGGGCTACAAGGGTGGGGGCTGGTTTTAAAGCAGTGGGGGATGGTTTTGCAGCAGTGCTGTGAACTCGGCCCCCAGTTACAGAAACAGCAGTGCTTCGTACTCTTCCCCCCACACCGCCCCTGCCCCCCGCCCAGAGTCTAGGATGACAGCATTGCAAGGACTGCTTTGGGTTTCCACTCCTACTCTGAATTGAGGTCTGTCCCAATCTTCCCCCATATTAAGTGTTGGTGAATTCAATCAACGTCCTTCCCCTGTATTGGTGGATTATATACATTGTGAAATGCTAAAACCATACAATATACCTAAGGCAATATTTCCACCTTATACCGATTCGGGGAGGGCTCACTTGTTGACCACACTTTTAGCTAAGTTAGGTTTATTTGATTAAAATGGGCGCTTTAGAAATTACATAGCTGCTGCACAAACCATTGTGCATGGTAGCCAGAAGTGCCTACCAGATTTTATATTTGTACAACCATGGCTTTTGGAGCAGTGCAACCATTTTAGAGTATGATAAATTATGGGAAGTAATCATTGGGGTCTAAGATTTGTATTCCATCCGGTGGCTTTACATAGGCAAACTGTGATCCCTTTAGAAACCACTTTCCCAAAATGTATAACAACATGGATAGATGAAAAGTATATGGTACTTCTAGCTACTTATCAATTATCCAAGATTCCCTCTTGGGATGGTACTGCTGTGCTATTGTGGTACAATCAATTCATCATGGAGGTGGAGGTAGTGGTTTGACTGACTCCAGTAATTCTAAAGTGTGATGCCGCTTCTATAAGAAGAGTACCTTCTTTTGTGAATAAACAAACCTTTTTCAACTGTCAGTACTAAGTTTTGTAACAAAGGTTACAGAAATTGACTTACAAAAATGGGAACCCAATTGCTCCTGAGGAAAGGAACATTTTCCATAAGGCTTAGTCAGAGTATGTAGCCTTGGTCAAGGCAAAGAAACTTGGATACTATGAAACAAATTGGGAGGATATGATAAGTGTTTTAATTGCAAAAGATCTGAATAAATTCTGGAAGTTAGTTCAGTTGGGCTTTAAGAAGGAAAGGAGCCACCCAGGTGGACGGCCCCTGAGGAAGTGTGGGGTACTTATATAAGTGATATTTATAAGGCATCCAAGCCATAGGTAGAAGAGCTTGGGTATACCCAGAGGAGAGCCTGTTAAGTTATTTGAGTGAACACTCATTGAAAACAAATATTTGATCCCTTAATTTGAGGAGGGTGGCAGGCCCCGATAACCTATCAACAGTAATTTTTAAATCAAATGCTGACTGGTAGGCTAGCTTCTTTTTAAAGGTTTTATTTCTGTAACTCAATCTGAAATTCTACTGGGAAGTTACAAATGCGTGGTAATTAGACCAACCCTTAAGGCAAATTACCCACCTGCACAAAGTAACTTCTGATAAGCCTAATAGATGTTGGGGCCAAACTCTACTCCAAAGCAATCTCTTTGTTAATGAACGAGTTGATAGAGTGTAGTAGTTTGGTCCCCATTGAACAAGGGGGATTTAAACAGGGGCATTCTGTGGTAGATCACTATTTTAGTTTGTGGGCTAAGGGCCAAAAGGTGATTGAATCTAAATTTATTTTGCTGCTTTGTAGATTTTTGCACAGCATTTGATAGCAAGATTCTGTGGTCTAAGTTGCAGGGTATGGATGTGCCAAATGTGTTACGACTCTGTCGTCCCATTTCTAGGGGGCGCTGTAAGGGGGCTGTCGGTAGCCTGGGAATCACCATGAACACTTATCTGGAGTCCCTTGCTGACTCCCATTTGTTTCTCTTTTCGCTATGGTATACTTTTGTAGTATTATATTTGCTTCCTGGGACTGCAAATCCCATAATGCACAGCCTGGTAGTCAGGAAAGCCTGGATTCTGTTTCCCATTGTCTTCTATGGGAGAAGTCCAGTTACTCCTTTTCACCGGATGCTCTCCTCCAGGACTTACGTGTGTCTGAAACTACACACACCCGAGACCTCTCCTGTGCAGCCCAGTCATGTGATTCCAGCTGGGGTGTTCTACAGCTTGGAACTGCTTATAAGCAACCATTTCCTCAAGATCCCTGTTGTGCATTGGAGTTTGATTCCTTTGTGTTACAAAGCCCTTATTGGATGGTGTTCCAGTCTTGTTCCTGTTTTGTTCCAGCTTGAACCTGTTTCCTGTTTCTCTGCCCTGCTCCTGATTGTTCCAGCCAGAGTCTGCTCCCTATCTCTTAGCCTTGTACCTGTTTGTTTCTTCCAGAGCCTGCTCCCTGTTTCTCTGTCCTGTTCCTGCCTTGTTTCAGCCTGAACCTGCTGTCCATTTCCCAGTTCTGTATACTGCTTATTTCCTTCTCCCTGTGTTCCAGCCCTGTCCTTGCTTGTTCCAGCTAGAGCCTGCTCTCTGTTTCCCATTCCTGTCTGTTTGTTCCAGCCAGAAGTTTGCACCCTGTTTTCCAGTCCTAGCCCTGCCTTTGCTTCAGCTTGAGCCTGTTCCCAGTTCCTTCCTCTGCCTCTTAGCTTGTTCCTTATGGTTCTGTTTCCTCTCGGTATTTGTGTCTGGTAAGTGTTCTATCAGTCTTCACCAGAGTATAAGTGTCCTCCTTTATACTGGGGGTTGGCTCCTGGTTTCCAGGAGGCAATTCCAGCCCCCATCCTTGTCTAGTGTTATACGTTGTCTATCGTGTCTAACAGTGACAGTGTGCTATTGCTGTTTTTCCAGGAATTGCCACTGTGTTTCCATCTGGACCCACAGGAGCTTGTCTTGTGTATGTAAGTACTATCCTTGTTTGTGCTCTAGGGTCCAGAGACAGAATCACTTCTACTGCCTCCTTTCTACGGGGCTGGCAGGGTGACTATCTGTAAGAGAAAACTGCACAGAGGCATTGACATTTCTTGTCACTGTGGGAGGTTCTGCGCCTTACTCTGTGTACAACCCCAGCGTGATTGTCCATTAGTAATCCGTTTCCTGTTTGTTCACACAAGGGTTGCTCTGCTTTTACCTTCCTGTTTCCTGTGCCTGTCCATAGCTGTCCTTTCTGTGAATGCCTTTAGCAGCTCTTCTGCCCCAGTACACTACCTCTTTGGGATATTCTGTGACCTCAAGGGGTGTCCCAACCAGAGTCCTGATCAGACCCATCCGAAACCATGACAAAATGAACTTTTGGTGATTTTGGAAGAACTGAATGGGAATAATTGGGCTGTGGTAAAACTTAATGTGAAGGGTTCTGTATCTAGGAGACTTGCTCTGGAGAATGACCTGAGAGGGTGTGTGTTGGCTCCTACACTGTTCTCCCTGCTCCTTTCTGATCTACCTAAGTCTTTGATGAGGGGGTAGACATTTATTGTGACTCCTATATGCTGATGATTTGGCAATTCTGGGTTTGACACTGGCGGGACTCCAAGGAAAACATAAGCCATTTAGTAAGTATTGTGTGGCAAATGATTTAACCATTAATATGAAAAAAACTAAAATTGTTAAATTCGGGTGGAAATCCAAACCTATCAAGTGGGTGCTGTGAGCCAATGTTGTGCAAGTGGCCTCCACATATAAATGTCTAGGTAAGGTATTTAATGGGAAGTTGAATTGATGCACCAGGAAACCATGGATGCCCTTTGTTAGACTTTTCATCCTTTGCGTGGTCACCCTTAACTTTTTGCCTCTGTTTCCCAGGTTGCTGATGTGTGCTGGACTCTGATTTTGCTGTTTTTGTTACTCTGGGCACTTTACCAGTGCTAACCAGTGCTAAAGTGCAAGTGCTCCTTTACAAAATGAATATGTAATTGGCTTATCCATGATTGGCATATTTGATGTATTAGTAAGTCCTTAGTAAAGTGCACTAGAGGTGCCAGGGCCTGTGAATCAAATGCTGCTAGTGGGCCTGCAGCACTGGTTGTGCCACCCACATAAGTAGCTCTGTAATCATGTCTCAGACCTGCCATTGCAGTGTCTGTGTGCGCAGTTTTAACTGTAAATTCGACTTGGCAAGTGCACCCACTTGCCAGGCCTAAACCTTCCCTTTTCTTACATATCAGACACCCCTAAGGTAGGCCCCAGGTAGCCCCAAGGGCAGGGTGCAGTGTATGGTTAAGATAAGACATATAGGGGTTCATTACAACCCTGGCGGACGGTGTTAAAGCTGCGGTAATACCGCAAACAGGTCGGCGGACAAAAAAAGGGAATTACGACCCTGGCGGAAACCGCCAACTAAGACAGCCACTTTAACACACCGCCCGCCACGGCGGTACAGACAAACAGCGCGGCGGTCACCGCCAACAGACAGGCGGAAGACAATGTACCGTGCACACTATCACAACACACCAATCTGCCACCTTTTCCGGGGCGGATTCACCGTGGATAAAAACACGGCGGAAACAGCTTTTGATATGGGAAAACGCTCACCTCAACACATCCCACGGGGAACGATGACACCATGGATCCGGAACTACAAATACTCCCTGCCCTGGCATTCCTGCTCATCCACGACCAACAGCGACGTAGGCGCAGAACATACCGGTGAGTACAGCACCTATGACACAGGGGAGGCAAAAGTTACGGGGACACCCACCAAACACCCCCTCCCTCGCATATTACAACATACACACCAATGCATTCACAAAAATCACAGTGACAACCCACAATCCCCCCGGAAGAATGCAAAGACAAAGCGAATAGCGGTCAAACTTTGTATTGTGCCAATATACTACTCATTAAAAAATATACGGATATATATATCAAGAAATCTGTCAAAAATAAATGTACAATACAAGAAGTAGTGCAGATATGTACACAACAATGTCCGTGCACCAACAGTCCAAAAATGCATGGGCGATGCCCACAATAGATACCTGACCAAAATCCGAGAGCACACTGCCGGGGCATCAGATAGAAACACTACAGGCACCTCAGGGGGAAGGGAAGGGGGGCATCTAAGCCAGATGAATGCGAAGCCAGATCCACGACGGGGCTCCATGCCCATTGATGTATCCTGGGGAGTGCAAAGCCACAGTCTTCCAAGTCACTTCAGTGGGTGGGTTGCCCACTGTGCCATCCTGGGGAGTGCAAAGCCACAGTCTCTCAAGTCCCTACAGTGGGTGGCTTGCCCACTGTTACATCCTGGGGAGTGCTAAGCCACAGTCTCTCAAGTCTAACATGTGGGTGGCTTGCCCACTGTTACATCCTGGGGATTGCAAAGCCACAGTCTCTCAAGTCTAACAAGTGGGTGGGTTGCCCACTGTTACATCCTGGGGAGTGCAAAGCCACAGTCTCTCAAGTCACTTCAGTGGGTGGGTTGCCCACTGTGCCATCCTGGGGAGTGCAAAGCCACAGTCTCTCAAGTCTAACAAGTGGGTGGGTTGCCCACTGTTACATCCTGGGGAGTGCAAAGCCACAGTCTCTCAAGTCACTTCAGTGGGTGGGTTGCCCACTGTGCCATCCTGGGGAGTGCAAAGACACATCTTCGCAAGTAGATGCAGTTCTCTACTGGTACTGGGTGGGACTGGTGCCCAGACTGGATGAGTCTCCCCGTGAAAGTACATGTCCTGTCACAGTCCCAGCTGCACATGGGAGAACGATGCCTGATGTGCCGGACTATTCATACCCACACGGTCTTTGCCCTGTTCAGCAGTGCTTTGCCATGGCAGTCTTTGCCCTGTTCAGCGCTCTTCACAATGGCAGTCTTGGCCTTGTTCAGCGGTGCTTTGCCATGGCGGTCTTTGCCCTGTTCAGCGGTCTTCACCATGGCAGTCTTGGCCTTGTTCAGCGGTGCTTTGCCATGGCGGTCTTTGCCCTGTTCAGCGGTCTTCACCATAGCGGTCTTGGCCTTGTTCAGCTTTGCTTTGCCATGGCTGGCTATGGACTGTTCAGCGGTGCTTTGCAATGGCAGTCTTTGCCCTGTTCAGCGGTCTTCACCATGGCGGTCTTGACCTTGTTCAGCGGTGCTTTGCCATGGCTGGCTATGGACTGTTCAGCGGTGCTTTGCCATGGCAGTCTTTGCCCTGTTCAGTGGTCTTGGCCTTGTTCAGCGGTGCTTTGCCATGGCGGTTCTGGTACGGATATTGGTGTGTGGCATGACGATCTCCACACTGGACATTGATGTGTGGCATGACGATCTCCACACTGGACATTGGTGTGTGGCATGACGATCTCCACAATGGACATTGGTGTGTGGCATGACGATCTCCACACTGGACATTGGTGTGTGGCATGACGAACTCCACACTGGACGTTGGTGTGTGGCATGACGAACTCCAAACTGGACGTTGGTGTGTGGCTTGACGTTCCATCATTGCCCAGCGGGGCTGTGGGATTCTGGACCCTCATGGGCTGTGACTCCGGCAGTGGCGGTGGTCTCCTGACCAGTAAAGATACTTGGGCCCTCCTGGGCTATGACTCTGGTGGTGGCGGTGGTCTCCTGACCAGTAACGATACTTGGGTCCTCCTGGGCTGTGACTCCGGCGGTGGCGGTGGTCTCCTGACCAGTTACGATACTTGAACCCTCCTGGGCTATGACTCTGGCGGTGGTCTCTGGACCAGTGACGACGGTGCTGGCGGTTGTGTCTGGACCGCCGGAAATGATGGCGCACTTCTCCGCCGTGACACTCACAACAGGTTGGGGAGACTTCCTCGGGACCTTCCCCACCTTCTTTTGAGTTACAGATGACTAACCAATCGCCTTGGATCCCCGCCAGGATCCGGAACATCAGGGGGGTCATGGTGCGACGGGCACCCCTCCCACGTTGGGAGGCCATCCCCAGCTGAGCCTCCGCCGTCTTCTTGCTGCAGCGGCGAATGTCCTCCCATCTCTTCCGGCAGTGGGTGCCCCGTCTCTGGTGGGCCTCCAGGGTCTGGACTTCCTTGGCGATGGCACGCCAAATGTCCCTCTTCTGGTGGGTGCTGAACTACATGACATGCACAAGGAAAGAGGAACAGTCATTACCTACAGCACCGTTGTTGTAATTGGCCCCCTCCCAACTCTATCCCTGTGGGCCATTCATCCCCATGCATGACTGTTCTATGTACTCTGCTCCCTTCCCTCATCCACCCAGCCCTGTCCACCCAGGCCTAGCCCATACAACGTGCTCCCTGTGTACTAACCTGTTGGTCTGGAGGACCGTAGAGTAGCGTATACTGGGGGAGGACCCCATCCACAAGTTTCTCCAACTCCTGTGCAGTGAAGGCAGGGGCCCTTTCCCCAGACGCAGCAGCCATCGTCGCTTCCAGACCGAGGTCACAGCAGCACTAGCACTGTATGTCCTCTCCTGTCGAAGGTCAGGTATCTAGTGATTGAAGAGATAGAAAATGGTGGTGACGTCCGCGGCGGTGATGTCCGCGGCGGTGCGCATCATCACCGCCAGCGCACCTGTTCATTGGCTCCTGGGACCCATAGGGTCCAATGCTAACCAATGCAGCATTGCGCCGCGCTCTACGACCGCCTACCACGACGGTGTCCAACGCCAGCGCAGTTACCCCACAATTCCATTGTCCCAGTTTAGAGGTCAGGCAGCTGCCATTTCAGGGGCCCACATGGCTTCAATTACTACTGCGTCACACATACCGAGGCCTACACTCAAAACCTTTCCTGGATGGGTTAAATGTCTGGTGTAGTCTTGTGTGTGACTGTGGGTACATACCTGGAGGAATGCTGACAGTTTTTTCGCTGTTGCCCTTCTTAGGCACCGTCAGTTGGGACATATTGGAAGATGGCGGAATCCGCTGGTGTACTGACCGTTGGTGGACCTGTTGACAATGGCGTACTCGCCTTTCCGTTTTGCACGTAGCAGCTTTTGGAGCTTATTCCTGCTCATATTGTTAATACGGTGAGTTTTGGGTGGATTCTTGAGCGAGATTATGTTTTTGTTGTTTGTTAAAAGACCCTGATGTGGGGGTGTTTGTCGGCACTTGAATAGTGTCCACGTGTGTTCAATGTTGACTGATTTTTGATGGTTGAGGGTGCCCCTAGTTAATCGTAATGGTATGAGTAAATTGCTTTTGGGACTTCCTGAGATCGCACTAGATTGAACAATTGAAGTACGTTCCCCTGTTAACATGGTATACAGACTATTTTCATGAAATCGTTATTCACTTGCTATGGATTTTGTTTATCTGTTTGCTAGATCTGGAGGCGCAATAAAGGTTATTGTATTGGATATTCATTGATTCTTGGACTAATGATCAACATAGATGGTTCATAATCGTACATTGGACTTTAGAAATCCTGTGATGAGAGGTAACTGTATTGCGAACCTTGTTGACTTAATTTTATTTGAGCATTTCCGATTTAGGAAATATAATAGGCATTAATATTCTTGTTTCAGATAATCATCACTTACTTTTTGTGTGATTTTTCGTGGATGGTGCGTGATGATGGTTGAAGTTGGGTCAACCTTTTGAAAAATTAAGAGGTATGATTTTTTGTAGGCTACTGTACGATAATTGACACAGGGGTGTTTTTTCATCATGGATTGTTGGAATTTGGGTCTAATACAGGTTAGATGTTGTTTTGTAGATTATTTATAATCACCTCTCGAACTTCTTACACATTGATAATCCATTGGGGATTATCTGGGCACTAATTTCACATCGTTTTTCTTTTTCTTTTCTTTTCTTTTCTCTTTTTCCTTTTTCCTTTTGATTAAGGGACACTATTAGAGATAATGATACTATACGGTTTAATACTTCGGCCAATTTGTTTGGGACTTAAGTTAGAATGTCCACTAACACTTTCTTTGTTAACTCTGAGGACTAGGTTGTAGGATTTTGATTTTTAACTTAATCAACTTCATTTACAATTTTAGCCCTGAAGAAGTCGTTTGGGATCGATTTGAAGTGTTCCCAAGACGAAACACGTGTTGGCTTGAATTGTACCGGCTGGCTTGAATTGTACCGGCTTGAATTGTACCATTTTGGAGATATGTTTATACCTATGAGGAGCGAATATGTAAAGCATTAAATGGACTTTTTGAATTTGTATTAAAAGTTGATACTCGAAATTGCAGAATTTTCTACAGACTAAATATCTTTTCTAGGTGTGCCACACCATGTAATCCTTTTTGTTGGGTTGTTTCTAACCTATAAGGGGGAAGGGGGTGTTCCCTTGTGTAGGCACCCAGGTTTTTCTTTGTTTTCATGTCTACTTGATTTATAATTGATGCTATTTGTTGATCCTGAGCGCCTATTTAACCCCATTTTTCACCCCACTAGCAATTTTGTATTCGACCTGTTGACAATGGAAGAGCGACATGTCATCGTGACCTACCGGTTTGACCGTGCCACAATCCGGGAACTATGTACCCAGTTGGAGCCAGACCTGATGTCACCAATCCGCCATCCGACTGGAATCCCCCCTGATGTGCAGGTGCTGTCAGTGCTCCATTTCTTTGCAAGTGGGTCTTTTCAGACAACAGCGGCCATGGCATCAGGGATGTCCCAGCCTATGTTTTCCAACGTGTTGTCCAGAGTGTTGTCTGCCCTGCTGAAACACGTAAGGAGATACATCATTTTCCCTGAGTTGGCGGATTTGCCTACAGTGAAAGGTGACTTCTATGCCCTTGGACATATCCCCAACGTCATAGGTGCCATTGATGGGACCCATGTAGCTCTGGTCCCCCCCGCAAAAATGAACAGGTGTACAGGAACAGGAAGAGTTATCATTCGATGAATGTCCAGATGGTCTGTTTGGCAGACCAGTACATCTCGCAGGTAAATGCAATGTTCCCTGGCTCAGTGCATGACGCCTACATCCTGCGGAATAGCAGCATCCCTGATATGATGGGTGAACTCTAGAGGCACCATGTATGGCTATTGGGGGACTCTGGTTACCCCAACCTGTCCTGGCTACTGACCCCAGTGAGGAATCCCAGGACCAGGGCAGAGGAACGGTACAATGAGGCCCATGGGCGGACTAGGAGGGTGATCGAGCGGACCTTCGGCCTCCTGAAGGCCAGGTTCAGGTGCCTCCATATGACAGGTGGGTCCCTATTCTACTCACCGAAGAAGGTGTGCGACATCATCATCGCCTGCTCCATGCTCCATAACTTGGCATTGCGACGCCAGGTGCCTTTTCTGCAGGAGGATGATCCAGATGACGGTGTTGTTGCAGCGGGTGAGCCTGTGGAGCCTGTGGAGCCTGTGGACAGTGATGAGGAGGAAGCTGATGAAGATGAAAACGACAACAGGGAGTCAGTTATACAGCAATATTTTCAATGAGACACAGGTGAGTACAATTTCATGTTTCATATTATATTACATTTCACACGTCTACCTCTATCCTCTACCTACATTTCACTCCCTATTTGTTAACTGAGTTGTCCCCTTCCATTTCAGTTTCAGTAATGTGGTAACCTACGTGTCAACAGCTTGCACCCTTGAAAGGCTTGTGATGTGTGACATTGGTATGTTGACCTTCCAATGGGTAACCTTTTTTAACACTGTAATTGACAATACAAAGTTCACAATCATTGACTGACTCCAATATTATTGAGGTTTCAAGGGTGTTTATTGAAGTGCATAAAAATATAGGGGGGTTGTGAAATGGGGAGAGGTCATGGCGGAAGAATGTCCATGGCAGAGTCCTGTCTATTAGTCTCACAGGTACATTCCACATCTGGCCATTGGAAGTGGAGCTGGACAGGGTAACAAAGTGGGACAGTGGGAGGACAATCAGGGTGGTCTTATTTCCTGGCGGGGGTCTTGCCATCTTGCTCTGTCCTGTTCCTGGATCTCATGGCCCGCTTTTGTGGTGGTTGTCCGTCTGCAGGGGGTGGGGTGCTGGTGTGGTGGTCCTGTGGCGGGGTGTCCTGTCCACTAGCGCCGGCGGAGGTGGTGGGCTTTCATTGCCCTGGCTAGTGTCAGGGGCCCCTTGGAGTGCCACGGTGCCCCTCAAGGTCTTTTGAATGTCCATCAGCACCCCTCCGATGGTGCCCAGGGCGGAGGCGATGGTCCTGAGCTCCTCCCTGAACCCCAAATACTGCTCCTCCTGCAGACGCAGGGTCTCCTGCAACTTGTCCAGGACCGTTGCCATCGTCTCCTGGGAGTGGTGGTATGCTCCCATAATGGATGATAGGGCCTCGTGGAGAGTGGGTTCCCTTGGCCTGTCCTCCCTCTGTCGCACAGCAGCACTCCCAGTTCCCCGGTGTTCCTGTGCCTCCGTCCCCTGGACCGTGTGCCCGCTACCACTGCCCCCAGGTCCCTGTTGTTGTTGGGGTGGTGGGTTACCCTGGGTGCCCTGTAGTGGTGGACACACCGCTGATTGACCTGTCCTGGGTAGGGAGGTATGGGCCCGCTGGGTGGGTGCTGTGCTGGGGTTACCAGAGGGTGGAAGCTCGGTGTTGGGCTGTGGCTGGGCAAGGGGAACCGACTGTCCTAAGGCCCACGATGGTCCAGGCTGGTCATCAAGATCCAGTAGGGCAGAGCTGCTGTCGTCACTGTGGGCCTCTTCTGGGGGTGGAGTGGTGTTGTCTGGACCCTCTGGTGTGGTGACGTTCCTTCGGGTTCCTGCGGGGGTATAAGTACATGATTATTGCATGTGTGTGTTCCATGGTGTGCAATGGTTGGGTGTGCGTGAACCCCAGTGCAGGCATTCCTGTGTGGGGGCTTGTGTGGTGATGGTTGGGGGGTGTTGTGGGTCTGTGCAGTGGGCATGCTTTAGTGATGGGTGTCCATGCTTAGTTGTGACATGCAGGTCTTGGGGTTGGGATGGGTGGTTGGTGTTATGGGTAGATTAGTGAGGAGTTAGGGTGATAGGGGAGGGTGTGAGGGTGGGGGTGTGTGATAGCATGCAGGTAGGGTGGGGGATATGATAGTGAAGATTTGACTTACCAGTGTCCGTTCCTCCAACGACTCCTGCGAGGCCCTCAGGATGCAAGATGGACAAGACTTGCTCCTCCCATGTTGTTAGTTGTGGGGGAGGAGGTGGGGGTCCGCCGCCAGTCCGCTGTACCGCAATGTGGTGCCTGGATACTGTGGAACGCACCTTCCCCCGTAGGTCGTTCCACCTCTTCCTGATGTCCTCCCTATTTCTTGGGTGCTGTCCCACAGCGTTGACCCTGTCGACTATTCTTTGCCATATCTCCATCTTCCTGGCTACGGATGTGTACTGTACCTGTAAGCCAAATAGCTGTGGCTCTACCCTGATGATTTCCTCCACCATGACCCCGAGCTCCTCCTCGGAGAAGCGGGGGTGTCTTTGGCGTGACATGGGGTGGTGTGTGTGATATGTGGGGTAGTGTATGTGTTGATGAGTGTGGTGAGTGTAGTGGTATGTGGTGTTTTGTGCGTGGATGTTGTGTGGGTGATGGTGTAGTGTGCCTCTGTGTGATGGTGTTATCTATTCTGTGCTGTTCTCTCTGGCCTTCGTCTCTAATTTGTGGTCGTAGGGGTTTGTGGGTGATGTGGGTGTTTGTTTTATATTGTGTTGGGTGTGTGGGAGTGGTGTGTGTATGTGTATCAGGTGTGTGTATTTGGAATTGTCCAATGTGGCGGTGTTTTGGAGATGTGTGTGTATTTTGAGCGCGGCGGTGTGTACCGCCAATGGAATACCGCGGTTGAAAGACCACCACGTGGATTCGTGGGTCGTAATAGCATGGGCGTGTTTCTGTTGGCGTGGAGGTGGAGGATTTGTTTCCGCATATTTATCGCTGACCTTTGGTGTGGCGGACTTGTGTGGGTGTCTGAATTTTGGCGGATTCCGTGATGTGTGTCATAATAGCTCTGGCGGTCTCCCGCCGCCGCGGCGGTGTATTGGCGGTCTTCTGCACGGCAGTAAGCGGCTTTTACCGACAATGTAGTAATGACCCCCATAGTAATGTGTTTTATATGTCCTGACAGTGAACTATTGCTAAATTCGTTTTTCACTGTTGCAAGGCCTGTCCCACTCATAGGTTAACAAGGGGGCTACCTTTAAATCTGATTCAAGTGTAGATTCCCTTTGGGAGCGTATGGACATGTGGAGTTTGCGGTCTCTGAGATCACAATTTAAGAATACATCTTTTAGTAAAGTTGATTTTAAGATTGTGTGTTTGAAAATGCCACTTTTAGAAAGTGAGCATGTTCTTGCTTATACCATTTCTGTGACTCTGCCTGTCTGTGGATTCCCTGTCTGAGTCAGTTTGACAGTTGGGCTGGTTGCACCTCACACTAGACAGTGACACAAAGGGAGCTGGGGTGTCGCCTGCATATCCTGATGAGCCATCTGTGCTAGGAGGGAGGGGAGGAGTGGTCAGTCACACCTGAAAGGGCTGTGCCTGCCCTCACACAATCGAGTCTCCAACCCCCTGGTGAGTGTCTGGGGCCTGGCCTGGGCGAGGCAGGATTTCACATTCAAGAGAGACTTTGCTTTGAAGTAGGCCTACTTCAAAGGAGAAATTGGGCATAAGAAGGGCACCCAAAACCACAGACTTGAGAACACTTCTGGAAACCAAGAGGAACCTCTGCCTGGAGAAGAGCTGAAGCCTGCCTGTGCTTTGTGGAGCTATCCTGCAGTTGCTGCTCCTGCCAGAGTAAGAGGGCAAAGACTGGACTTTGTGTGCCTTCCATCAAATGAAGATCTCCGAGGGCTTGATTTAGAGCCTGCCTCCTGTTGTTTGAAGTCTCAGGGACAGCAAAGACTTCTCTCTGCCAGCACTTGGAGTCTTTAGAGAGACTCCTACTCTGCCCGGTGGTGCCCATCCAGTTTCTGGGACCCTGAAAGGAGAAACTGGCAGCCTAAGAGGAAGAAATCCACGCACAGAATGCCGTGCGGGGAAAAGATCGACGCGACTCTGATCTGCGGTGGGAGATTGATTCCCCCGCCGGCTTCGTGGCTGAAAATCGATGCTCATCTGTAACATGCCCGAAGAATTGACGCACGGAGCTGGAGAAACGATGCATAGCATCGCTGACGGAGGCTGATGAGATCGCAACCCGCGCTGCGTGATTTTCAGATCATCGTGTGGCTGGGTTTCCGACGCAATCACCGCTGGGTGTGTAAAACCAACACAAGGCCTGCCCGGACCCGAGAGTGCTAACCGGATCGACGTATCGCTCTCCTGCGGAGAGAAGAAATGATGCACACCGACCCGACCCGACTGAAGGAGAAATAACACAAGGTCTCGCTTGTGAGTGAAATCGACGCATCGCAAGCCTTTTTTGAAGCACACTTGCCCGTGCGGGGTTATTTTTGACGCACCCAAGGTACATTTTCACGCTAACAGTGTTAGTGTGTGTTTAAAATTACATGAAGACTCTTTTTGCATTTTTAGTGATAACGTGACTTGTGTATTGTGGATTTCTGTTGTTTTGGTCTTGTTTTGTTTAGATAAATATTTCCTATTTATTCCTGTGTTGTGTCATTTTGTAGTGATTTCATTAAGTTACTGTGTGTGTTGGTACAAATACTTTACACCTAGCACTCTGAAGTTAAGCCTACTGCTCGTGCCAAGCTACCTAGGGGGTAAGCAGGGGTTAGCTGAGGGTGACTCTCTTTTATCCTGACTAGAGTGAGGGTCCTTGCTTGGACAGTGGGTAACCTGACTGCCAACCAAAGACCCCATTTCTAGCATTGGTGATCAGCGGTTGGGATTTGAACTTGTATTTGTACTTGACATACAGTAATTAAGTGCACACTACTTTTTTGAGTTCAGACCACTACGTGACCACATACCACTTGTCTTGTGATTTTGCTTTTTCCTCTTCTGGACTGTTTTTTTGTTCTACTGCTATTTTTGCTGATCCCTTGATTGACTTTTCTTGAACTTCATTTGGGAACTTGTTTTCTGCCTTTGGCACGTTACACTTTTAACTCTTCATCATGTCTCAATCTGGAGATGCATCAGCTGGAGCTGCTTTTGATTTGGAAAAATTGGAGAGCTATACAGTAGCTCAGTTAAAGCAGTTTTGTAGAGATTTGGCTTGCCCATTAAGAGCTCTTCCAAGAAGGAGGAGCTGCAAAAGGTGCTGAGGGCCTGGGTGACAGCCAAAGAAGCTGAGGGCACACAGAGGAGGAGCAGGGTGAGGAGGAAGGGGTGCAAGTCATTCACAATGATGTAGTGGATGGACCTGTTATGCCTTGGGAGAGAGTAACCAGGGCAGGTAGCAGTGTGGAAGAAGAGTTACAGGACAGACAGGCAGAGAGGAAATACCAATTGGAGCTGAAAATGTTCAGTCTAAAGATGGAGATGGAAAGGGAGATGGAGCAGAGATTGTTGGCCATTGAGGAAAGGAAACTGCAGCTGGCTCATGAGCTTAGCTTGAAGGAGTTAGACCAGAGAAGCCAGTCTAGCAGAGATGGTGGCAGCAATCCCACAGTGCAGCCTGAAAGGAGGGTGCACATTCCTAAAGATCTTGTGAAGGATTATAAAAGGGAGGACTACATATTCTTGTGGTTTAAGGGGTATGAGTCTGCTCTCCATATGAATCTGGTCCCTGAAGCTCATTGGGGGGGCAGGTCTGTGGAAGCACTTTGAGGTAGTTGGGAGGGATACACTGACAGACCTAGGGGATGCTTAGAATCTCACCCACTCTAGCATGAAGGTCTCACCCCTGAACAGTACAAGGATAAGTTTAGGTCCTACAAGGAATCCCAAACATGGTTGGAATGTGTTGATTCTTATTGCAGGTCAGTGGATGGTTGGGTGAAGGGCAGTAAGGTAACTACGTATGAGGGGCTTTGCAATCTGATTGCTTGAGAGCACTTGTACAGTTAATGTTTTCCAGATCTGCACCAGCACCTGATTGACAGCAAGCTAACTGATCCCAGGAAGCTTGCTCAGGAAGAGGACTGCTGGGAGAGCACCAGGGTCCAGAAGAGGTATGGGGGAGACCACGGCAAGGGTGGGCAGGGTCTCTCTCAGAAGAAAGGGGGTGTAAGGGTATACAGGGGGAGTTCTCTAAAGGGCCCCAAACTGATTCCCAGGGGAAGGATTCCTAACCACCCAGTGAGAAGAAGCCATGGGCCTCCAAAGGGAAGCCAGTGGCAGGTGGTTCCCCACATAAGTGCTATGCATGTGACCAGGTGGGTCATGTGAGGGGTGATCCCAAATGTCCCAAAAGTACACCGGAACCCACAGGTGCGCCGTCCCAGGGTTTGGCCAGTGTAACGCTTGGGGAGGAGTTGATTTCAAGTGGGTGGGAACCAGCTGAGATGACCCTTGTCTCACTAGGGGACAGTGAGATGGTCCAGAGAACCCTCGTGCCTGAGAACACTAAGAAGTACAGGCAGTGGGTGACCATTAATGGACAGAGGGTGGAGGCTCTGAGAGACACAGGAGCCAGTGTGACTACAGTGAGGAGTCAGCTGGTGTCTGAAGAGCAGATAGATCCCGGGTACATCACGAAGTAGTTGCAGTGGACAACTCAGAGCGCCTGTGCAGAGTGGCGCAGGTTCCCTTTGAATGGGGGGCGGGGGGTCTCAGGTTCCTTGAAGGTAGCTGTGAGTCCAACCATGCCTGTTGATTGTTTGCTAGGCAATGACCTGGAGGAGTCCCCTAGGAAGTAGGTGGAACAGAGGTCTCACTTGGAGGTGTTGGGTCTGCCTGGGTGGGTATGCGTATCCACCCGGTCAATGGCAGCCCGTCAGGGTAGTGAAGAGCCCCTGGAGCCTGAAACAGTGGCCCAGGGGACCACCAAGAGGAGGAAGGATAAGGGGCGTGGGAAACCGGCCCCAGAAGTTCCCACAGTCCAGGAGGAGGCGGAGCCTGAGGGTGACGCCCCGGAGTCTACAGGGAAACAGGTGGCTGAACTGGGGGAGGTCCCTGAGCTGTTGCAGTGGCACCAGGAAGGGGGACCCACCAGGGAAGCATTCTGTGAAGCACAGAAGACTTGCCCTACTCTTGAGGGACTGCGGCAGCAGGCTGCAGCCCAGGCGGCTGGCGAGGAGCCCAGCACTCACCTGATCTATTGGGAGGATGGCCTCCTGTATAGTGAGCCTAAGGTTCCTGAGCCTGGGTCAGCTCGTATGCTGGTGGTACCCCAGTGCTTCAGGGCCTTCCTACTGGGGTTGGCTCATGATGTACTTTTGGCAGGACATCTGGAGCACGACAAGACCTATAACAGGCTTGTATCCCACTTTTATAGGCCCCAGATGAGCAAGCAATCTGCTGCACACTGTAGGACTTGCCCAACTTGCCCGTCAAGTGGCAAGAGTGGGGTGAAATGTAAGGCTCCCCTCCAAACTTCCACGGTGGTTAGTACTCTCTTTGAAAGGGTAGGTATTGATATTGTGGGGCCTCTGGATCCCAAGACAGCCATGGGCAACGGGTTCATCCTGGTCTTGGTGGACCATGCCACCCGGTACCCAGAAGCCACTCCTCTGAGGTCAGTCACTTCCCCTGTGGTGGGTCGTGCACTGATGTTTTTTTTTTTGCCGCATGGGGTTCCCCAAGGAAGTGGTGTCTGATAGGGGGACAAACTTCATATCCACGTAAATGAAGTCTCTGTGGAAAGTGTGTGGGGTGACCTACAAGTTCACCACACCTTACCACCACCAAAGTAATGGTCTGGTTGAGAAGTTCAACCGCACCTTAAAAGGCATGATCACGGGCCTGTCGGAGCCCTTGAGGCTGAAGTGGGGCGTCCTCTTGCCATACCTTCTGTTCGCCTACAGGGAGGTGCCTCAAAAGGGACTTGGGTTTAGTCCCTTTGAGCTGATTTATGGCCACACTGTGAGGGGACCTTTGAGTCTGGTGAAGGAGGCTTTGGAGAAAGCTCCTAGTAAACCCCCCCAGGATGTATTTAGCTACATGCTGGCTTTGAGAAACCAGACTGCCTGCTTCAGGAGTCTCGCCAAGGAGAACCTAGAAGCAAGCCAGGAGGACATAAAACGCTGGTATGACCAGAATGCCACTCTGGTCGAGTTTCATCCTGGACAAAAAGTGTGGGTGATGGCACCAGTGGAGCCTATGGCACTCCAGGATAAGTGGACTGGGCCATTTGAGGTGGTGGAGCGAAAGAGTGAAGTCACCTATCTGGTGGAATGCGGTTTCCAAGGAACCCTTTAAGGGTCCTGCATGTCAACCGCCTCAAACCTCACTTTGAGCAGACTGAACTATCCGTGCTCCTTGCGACATCTTTCCATTGCTAACCCTGCACATACATATCTGCCTATCACATCCTCCCCCTCTCCATGCGGAACATCAGTGGACAGGATCTCCAGATGCGGTCTTTTTGGAGAAGGAAGCCTTTCTCTCTCCTTCAATCTTACAGCCACTGTGTAGTGTTATGCCTCTCGGACAGCACAAACCTAGTGTCAGCTCGTGAGGAGTTTTGTGACGCAGCCTCGAGTGTTCTGCCAGCTGAGGCTGGCGACTGGAAGGCTGTCTGTGGGATGATGCGTTACATGAAATCTTACACTGAAGCATTTTACGAAGTACAGCGGCTCATGATTACCACATAATAATTATGGCGACGAGCTTGTATCTCACACAGGACCCACGCATGCAGCTTATATAAAAACCTTTGTGAGGTTGTAGCGGAGCAGACTGCAGACGGAGCAGGGGTCCACCATGGCCGCGGGTGTAGGAAGTCATCAAAGAAACAAACTGCAAAGGAGAAGTCAAAAGCTGATGAGCTTCTGTATCTGCGCAAAAGAAAAACAAAGGACTAGACCAGTGGTTCCCAACTTTTTGATTTCTGTGGACCCCCACTTTAACATTACTGGAACCCAGGGACCCCCACTGAATCATCATTGGAATCCAGGGACCCCCGCCTGAGTCATTACTGGAAGCTGGGGACCTAATTTGTCAATATTTGTTAATATTTTTAAATTTTCTAGGCTCTCGCGGACCCCCTGAGAAGGCTTTGCGGACTCGCAGGGGTCCCCGGACCGCGGGTTGGGAACCACTGGACTAGACCACATCTCCTACGCTGAACCTTGTGGGCGTCTGCATGCTACGGTTCAGTTTACGAGGCACAACATCAATATTTTAGGGGGAAAAAAACAAGCCGGACCTCGTACATGGTAAACCGCCCTGTGGCACTATAAGTATATTCTTTTATTTGTATTAAGACAGGCTTGCTTTCGCCAGCAAATCCTGTTGCCGTATATGGGCATCCTCCTGTGACTCTTCACAGCAGCACGACATATGATGGGCCGGTGCGGTCACGGGCACACCAGCTGGTTAGGCATCCATAGAGCAAACGCTAAATATATTCAGTTTAAGGCTATGTATGAAGGATGGTGCGGTGATGCGCACACCAACTAGTGACACAACCAAACCGCACGTGGTACAACCATTCATTTTCAGGCAGTGTATCAGTCATTGAAGGCCAGAGCGGAGTCAGGCACACCAAATAACAGGACACCCAGAAGTAAAGAAGTGAATGACAGTGCAAGAGACGCTGAGAGCACAAATGTCTGTGCAGTGATGTGCACACCACTTCATAATAAATAACAATAAAGAATAAAGAATCTTTCTCATCTTAGCGCAGTGATGCGCACACCTAATATGCACACTACTTGGAGAAAAACCTTAACTTTGTCCTTAGTACAGTGACTGATAGTCCTTAACAAAAGAAACATCCATTTTTCTCAACATACATTTCTGACAAAATATTACTCATTACAAGTGCTCGGTGATGCGCACACCACTTACGTTGTATCTAGTTAGCCATGTGTGTAACATGTTTTCCTGTTACAAGTGAAAGGAATTTGGGCCTTAGTTCTCTCGTTTCCATTATATTTCTATGATATCCTATGCTCAGGTGCATGAGTTAGGTAGAAACACTTATATCTCTGTTTTTTCACACTGCACACTACATTGTGGGTTCTTTTTATTATCTCCATTTCCTCTTGTTCATTATAATATTTTTTTCTTCCACATATAAATAATGTAACCAGTTAATCCACCACCACCACATTTTCTTAACACACCAGGAGATTCTCTCATTCCATGGCACCAGTGATTAGATGCCTTTGAAACCTATTTAGAGGCTATTGGTGCACATAGGTTCATGCAGGGAATGAAAAAAAATACTTTTACTTCACTCATTGGTATTTGAAGGCAGATCCACATTCAAATATCTTCCTGAAGTGATAATAGAGCAGATGGAGAGTTAGATAAATAAAAAAAATATATATTTTTTAAACTGGCACTAAGCTTAGTGGTGTTGCATCATAAGTTGTTTATGAGAATTCAAGGCGCTGGAGAAGATGAGGATACATACATTACTGAGTTGAGGAAACTGGTGGCTGAATGTGATTTTCAGAATTTCATTGACCAGTTAGTATGCAACCAATTTATCAGTCATTGTTCAGACAGGAGCATTCCTCAAAAAATGTTGTCTTTGGGAAGTCCTACATTAAAAGAAAGTATCAAGGTACCCAAAAGCATTGAAACGTCACAAAAATCTATTACAAAGTTGGATGACAAGGCTGTTGAGTCAGTTACTCCCATACGCTTGTCCTCTGAAATTAATAATAATAAGAAAATGTTCCGCAGATTATTTTTTTTTAAATGCACTGGCATATGTTTCAGGTGTGGGAATTCAAGTCATGTCAAAGGTGGAAGGTTGTGCCCAGCTAAAAACGTAGTATGTAGATCATGCAGAAAACGAGGCCATTTGTGTGCCCAGTAAAAACCATTGTATGCAGATCATGTGGAAAACTAGGCCATTTTGCTAAGGTCTGTCAGGGAGTCAGGAAAACGGACACCAAACTTGGGTGTGTTTCAGACAACAATAGTAGTGAAGCAGAAGACTTGCTGACTGACACGAAAGATATGGTGTTGGTGGTAAACGATGAAAACATAAGGACTTGTAACCCTTCCAATTGTGTGGACCCGCTTGTTAAAATATTAGTGGGAGACAAGAATCTGCTTCTTTTGGTTGATTGTGGAGCACCATGATTAAAGAAGAAGTATTCCCTACAAACTGGAAGAATAGGCAGTTGCTACCAGCAGATCGTGCACCAGTTTCTTATGAAGGACGCAAAATAAATTTAGTTGGGTATTTTGAGGATACATTGGAATTCAAAAGTAGACGTTTTCAAGGAAAAGTCCATGTTGCAGTAAAAAGATTAAATATTCTTGGTTGGTTCTATCAATGTTTGTTTGGCATGATACTCTGTCCAGGTGCAAAAGAACAGGTGTTAGATATAAGAGATTCCAGTTTTGTAGAAGAAATATTGAACAACTTTCCTAAGGTGTTTGCAGAAGAGTTGGGAAAGATAAAAGGCTTTAGACATAAAATCAAGATAAAAGGCTTTAGACATAAAATTAAGATTAAAGAGGGTGCTTTACCTGTTAAACACAAAATGAGGGAAATTCGTTTCAGCGTTAGAAAAGATTTGGGCAAAGAACTTACACGACTGTGTGAAAGTGGGATTATTGAACCTATGAAGTTCTCTATTTGGCTCTCTCCCTTGGTTGTAGCTAGAAAAAAGAATGGCGAGCTTAGAGTATGTATAGATCTTCTCATTCTCAATAGAGAGATTTGGATAGACTCTCATCCTCTCCCCAACATCACAGAAATGTTAGCTACAGTTGCAAGGGTACATTTTTTATCAAACTTGCCCTTGCTGCTGCTTACTATCAGATTGAACTGGATCCTGAATCCAGACATCTCACACATTTGTGACCCTAGCGGGGACTTTTCTATACTGTTGGATGCTGTTTGGCCTTGCCTCTGCAGCATCAGTATTTCAGCGTCTCATGGTAAATCTTTTCAAAGATGTGAAGAATGTTGCAATCTTCCAAGATGATGTTTTAATGTATGCTCATGGCAGACAGACCCATGACGACAATTCAAACAAAGTGTTGAACATAGTTTGAAATCAAGGCGTAGCGCTGAAATGTAAAAAATTTGAATTCTGCAAATAATCTGTAGAATATCTGGGACATACAATTTCCAGAACTCGTGTTCAACCTAGACCAGGATTGGTGAATGTTATCCTACAAGCACCCCCAACCAATGACAAAGCCGGTGTGAAATCTTTCCTCGGGTTGAGTGAATTTTATTCATGCTTCATTCCGGATCATGCATCAAGAATCAGACCTACAACTGATTTATTAAAGAAAAATGTAGAGTTTTTACCGTACGAATGCTGAAAATCTGCTTTTGAATGGATAAAGAAACAACTTGCTGAAGTTTTAAAATCTTATGATCCATCGTTAACATGTATTCTTATTGTTGATGCGAGTAACCATGGTCTAGAATGTTTTGTCATAAAGTGCAGTGGCACAGAGTGCAGTGCTGCAGAGTGGCGTAGAGTGCAGTTGTGTAGAGTAAATTGGTGTGGCCTAGGTTGAAGTGGTGTAGAGTGCAGTGGTGTAGAATAAAGTGGAAAAAAAGTGTATTGGTATAGAGTAGAGTGGCACAGGGTAAAGTAGCAAGGCATAGCATTAAGTTGCACAGAGTGCAGTTGCGTACAGTGGAGTGGTGCAGTATGCAGTGGCGTGGACTGGTGTAAAGTGACATGGTACAGGGTAGAGTGCAGGGGTGTGGAGTGGTACAGATTAGAGTGTAGTGGCATAGAGTGGAGTATTTATGGTGTGGTAGTACACTGTCATTACAGCAACACATTTTCAATTCAAATAATCATTACATGTGCACAGACATACAGTTATAGCAATAGAACTATTCATTGCACCAACGAAAATGTGTGGAAATTGCATCACCTAGTTTAAAGATTCGTTTTGATCATATTAAAGTATTTGTTTCTAACACACTTTAGAAATAATAAAAAGTGTGCTTCATTTGTGCATTGGTATTTCTGATATATTTTGAAATATTTACACATTTCTTTTAAACATTGTTGTGTGCTTCAAACAAAATCTTTCCTACTTCCAGGATCCAGCAAGAATGTTGCATAAATCCTCTCACTTTGAAGTCAGTGAAAAAAAAGTAAGCAAGCGCCCTTGGAAGACAGCGCCTGAAATTTGACCTTGGTCTTTGAATTCACAGCAAATGTGGCAAGATAAGCACAAGATTTAATGGCCTGTTAATAGAAAGCATGTTTGTGGAAGGATAGCGAAAACACAGTTTAGGCAATGGGAGGGGCAAACTGAACCTCAAGAGCCTAAAGCAAATAAAGCCAGCAAATGGAAAACCAAGAAGTGTGAGTTACAAGCCAATGGTAATAGACGAGCAGAATGCGTTCCTAGGTCAGCCTTCTGAAAGTCACCAAGATGTCTTTAGCAAACCAAACAGCTGTCTGGTAGGCTTCGACCTACAATCAGGATGTGCATGAGGGTCGACCTTTTTATGCCAATAAGAGGAAGTTGGTCATTTTAGTGGGATGAGAAACTGGTAGGTCAACTTTTGGTTTGGAGTTCTGTTCATGGAGGCTTACACTTGCGTATTGTGGAAGGGAAGACGGACATGGAGGTAATGACTGAGAAGGACTGGGTACGCCACAGGACTCTTTGGAGACTCCAAGTGCCACAAGAATTGCCTGCAGCGCAGGAGGGGTGGAGGAGGAGGTGGGCCCTCCTGTTTATCATGCTATGTAGCGCTGCTGCCTGCCCCACTGCATGGGACGCCACAGGACTCTTTGGGGACTCCAATTCCCACAAGCACTGTATGCATAGGAGGAGGTGGGCTGTCCTGTTCATCGCGCTATATAGTTCTGCTGACTGTCTGGCTGTGCGGGATGCCACAGGACTCTTTGGAGACTCAGGGCCTGATTCCAACCCGCCGCCCGCCAGGTGGGAACAGGCATTTGGCCGCCATGCGGCCAAAATACCGCTTCCCTCATTCCGACATTCCCGCTGGGCCGGCGGGCGCTAACCAAGTTAGCACCGGCCGGCCCAGCGGGAATGGGGGCCGCAACACAGGAGCCGGCTCCAAATGGAGCCGGCGGTGTTGCGGCGGTGCGACGGGTGCAGTTGCACCCGTTGCGCTTTTCACTGTCTGCTAGGCAGACAGTGAAAAGCTTCATGGAGCCCTGTTAGGGGGCCCCTGCACTGCCCATGCCAGTGGCATGTGCAGTGCAGGGGCCCCCAGGGGCCCCAGGACACCCCTTACCACCAGCCTCTTCCTGGCGGTGAAAACCGCCAGAAACAGGCTGGTGGTATGGGGGTCAGAATCCCCAGGGCAGCGCTGCTTGCAGCGCTGCCCTGGCGGATTCGCCCAGCCGGGGCAAAAACGGCAGGAAACTGCCGGCCCCGGTTTTCCGACCGCGGCTTTACCGCCGCGGTCAGAATGGGCTTGGAAGCACCGCCAGCCTGTTGGCCGTGCTTCCGTCATTCGTGGCCCTGGCGGTCTTGGACCGCCAGGGTCAGAATGACCCCCTCAGAGTCCCAGAAACACTGTCTGCAGAGGAAGAGGTGGGATCTTCGGTTCTTCACGCTATATAGTGTTGGCTTGTCTCCAAAGAACCATTGACGAAGTGGCAAAGCTCAAAAGGCATTCAAAACCCTATGAGTTTCAATTGCACACAAAAAATAACATATGTGGCTGTTGTTCTGTGTCACTGCCTTGAGCAGTATAGGTGGCTTTATCATTTTATTGAGGAGCTGCATCTGTCAAACCTAGGGCCATTATGCGGAAGAAAAAAATGGCCAAACGTCCCCTGGGAGCCTGTTGCACATGTGTATACCTGTAGGGTTTTTATAATGTTCACTTCTCTTGGTAAGTTAGGATGTTCACCATGTAATTAGAATGTACTTCTCATATTACAAGAGTGGCGCACTAGAATGTTGAGCGCAGAGAGACAGGAGGTTTTACTGCCGTGCATGTCGCTTTATTCCACCTGTCTGTGGGCATGTTATGAAAGAAATAACATTTGCGGATTTTGTAACAAACTGAAGTTTGTGAATCTTTTGCACACGACAGAGCCAGGAAGGAGCCTGGGGCAGCAAGGCACGCGGCAGAGAACTGCATCCCCCAAGATATAGATGAGCTGATTGAGGAGAATGAGGCTATCATCAATAAATATTGGAAACAGTGGACGGTTCAGGCCCCAAAAAACAAAATAACACAGTTCTATAAGGAAACATCCAAACCCAAATGCACTCCACCCAAAGCAAAGTCACACAACATCACAATCTATATTGTGGTCCTGTCCACACCTGGAAGTGAAGGCACAGGAACAATAAATGCGTCTAAAATGAAACCCTTACAGCTGATCACGTCGCCTAAAAACAATGTGTCTCCCCTTCGAAAACTCCACTTGTGTTCCCAGCGCGTCCTCAGATCAACACGGCCACCCTAGTTTGTACCAACCGATTTGCCCCACTGGGAAGTCCCCAAATTAAGGTCCAACTTACTGAGAAGTCTGAACTTTAAATCGCCGCTGGGGATAAGACTGATATTAAGGCCATCCTAGCCTCGTTAAAAAGTGGCTCAAGCAAAGTACAATCAGCAGTATTGCTGCTAAACACTAGGCTTACCGAACTTCTGGAGGTAAGCAGGATACTAGAAGAGCTCTTTCCAAGCCAAATGGGAGAAGGCCTTTGTGTAACCCACTTGCAACAGTTCCAAGAAACATATTGCCCTCAAATAACGCTTGCATGACTGCAAACTTAAGGCTCGCCCAAAGGGGTCTGACTGATCATCACAGTACTGTAGAAATTGGCACCACAGTAAGGAGAACCCACAGGACCAAGACATACCAAGAGGTATAGGTATTATATTTACTTTACCCCATACTAAATTATATACATCAAATTTACACGCCAGTAGAGGCGTGGGAAGGTAGAGTACCTCTCATTTGGGCCCAGGGGAGAATAGCAGACAAAACCACTCCGTGGCAGAAAATCTCTGCCATGCTTACACTGCCAGTACCCCTAAATTGGGCATTAACAGGGAGGATATAATCTATATCATCAATGTATGTTGAAGGTCGGGCGATGGGAAAATACATGTGCACCATTTAAACAAGGTAACTCACTGGATTTGATTCCATCACCATTGCTACTCACTTATAGACCATGATATGCTCCATGCAAAACCCCTGCCCCAATTTCTAGAGACCTGTGTTATTATCAACCTGGTTTAAAAAAGGCCCAGATCTTGTGGATGGATGATTGGCATTGGATGCCCGAACCATTCCAACACCAGGTTTGACTATACAGTTCAAATGTAGGCTAAGGCTGCCAGGAGATAAAGCTCTACCTGATGTGAATGCCCATCCAACTAGCCACAACCATCTAGGTGCATCTACAAAAGCTACAATTCGTCCCTATATTAATAGGCTGCAGAGGTTATTTATTCCAACAAGTCCTTACCCAACCCTAGTAGAGGTTGACCGACTACGTAATGCACAGCATAAGAGATGGAAACAGAGTATCTAGCACACAATTAATCTGTCCCCCCTTGAAGATAAAATTATTTCCCACAACTCAGTGTTAGCGTCTGCAATTCTGACCTTGTTAAAGGACTAGAAGATAGGAAGCTATTTTAGATTAGACTTTTTTCTTTTTTAAGGGCACATGAACAATGTATCTTAACTGGGATCCTAAAAGCAGTGGGGATCTTGCACCCTCACAGCTGTTGTCATGAAATTTGGCAGGCTTACGCGACAAAATCATTGATCCACTATGGGGCAATTTTATTGACCAATTTGACATAATATTGCCACAAGAAACTTGCTCTTTAGAATCAATTTTTAGGTCTGGCTACACAAGCCGCAGGATTGAATCAATCCTGTCCAAAGCTGGTTGTTCTTCTGGTGGCATTTTATTTTCGGTCAAAATCTCCCTAAACCTAGCCATCACAAATTGGTGATAGATAGCACTGACATTATTGGTTTGATTGTTCAGGGGCGCAATGGATAGGGGGTGAATTTGTATAGCATATACAACCGCCCTATGGGAAAAATAAAGAGTCCCCCAATGCTCTCTCTGCTTAAATACCATTCATCTAATGCAGGAGTCAAATCCCCTCTCTCATCATAGCAAGATATTTTTATGTAAATTATGAGTCACTAACCTGAATGGATATTATTACAGATCTTGAAGATGAGTTAAGAGGTATACTAAGTCCGGGAGCTGACCCAATTAAATCATGGTCAACAGCAGCTACCTACCTAGCGTCTATAACTATTTTGCATAGCATGCAACAGTCAAACTAAATCTGATGCCCTTACATCATATACCTCTTCCAGAGGGGCGGGTAACAGCAGAATAGATTATACATTTTAGAAGTAGATTTGTGGCCTATTATGGTAGATTTTGATGTAATACAAAGAATGGACAGCGATCACAATGCCCTAAGATTATCGCTGAGGGGTAATATGTTTTCTGATTTTACAGTTACTCCGAAGTCCACTGGGATATCTTTAACCCTTTCGAACAATAGACGATCTGCTAAATGGTTAAAATTGGCAACTGAAGCTGATTTAATAATTCAAAGGTACTGCCTATTTAATTCCCTCTTAGATCCCTTTGTTGACTCTCCCATTAGTGGGATTCCAATTAAAGACCTCCATTCTACTCTGTTTAAGGCTCTGAAATATCTGCGCACTAAGGTGGCCTCACCTTCTAAACCTTTGATAACCAAGAATACGCTGTAGATTTTTACAGATTGCCGTAAAGCAACATCTTTACTAATTACAGCTATTAAATTGCATGACCCAGAGGAGATTATAATGGCCAGAACTAGATAGAAGCAATCAGTGGCCACAACTAAGCAGAATTGTGTCGACACCAAACTGGTCCGAGTTCTTCAAGGCATCAAAAAGAAGAGAAAAATCTGATTTCTGACAAATTATAGTAGCCTTACGAATCATAAACCACTGGAGCATTTTATACAAGCACATCAATGGGTAAAATATTTGCTCACAATCTGGACAAGGGTGGAACACCAATAGTTGCAACATTGGAAGACATTCATTTTCGAATTGAATATTGGTCCCAAGACCCTAATATCCCTTTTTTCCCTTGGGCGATATGATCAGAGCTATATAACTTCCACAGCCGAGGGAAGCGCCTCAGCCTGAGGTCTCAGGAGATTTGACAGCCTGCAGACAGTGTTTTCTCTACACACATTAGACAAATTGCTGGACTGGATGGCCACACCTCAGCTATCCCCCCTGCAAGCTGGCTTCCATTCTAAATCCAGCATGATACATCAGGTATTTTGTTCCACCTTAATCATTCCAAAATATCTGAGGCTCACTAAGGACCATTTGTATGTGACATTTCTGGAAGTAAGGAAGGCTTTCAATCCCATTCCCAAACACCTTTGGTCCACTCTGCGGTCAATGGGCTTCAAGTCACTTTTGCTAAGAATACTTATAAAATTACAGGAAGGGAACTATGCACAAGTGCTGGGGAGACAAAGGAGAGCTTACGGACTGCATTATTTATGGTAAGAGAGGGGTATGACAGGTGTATTAGCCCTCACCCTGTTCTCCCTTTATGCAGATGATGTTATAAACTACCTAAGTAGGAGTACTCGTGATTTTTCTAAACTAAAAGGCATTCCAATGCCAGTTCTCCTATTGGCAGACAAAACCCTCGTGATATTACAAACCCCTATAGGATGGCAGAATCCGGTAAATAAATTTACTGATTTTTGCGACCTTCGGGGTCCGAAGGTAAATACGTCAAAAACCAAGTGCATGATCTTTTATCCCCACAAATCTTTAGAGATGGTTTCCTGGTGAAGGACACACTACTTGAAAGGTATGACTATCTTGGGATCAGGGTTGGCAATACACACACACTTGGAAATTCCACATACAAAAAAGTGGAGCTACACTACTACACCCAATTCTCAGCAGTTATTAAGAAATATAGGCCCTCATTCCGAGCCTGGCGGGCGGCGGAGGCCGCCCGCCAGGCTTCCCCCCTCCGAAATACCGCTCCGCGGTCGTAAGACCGCGGAGGGTATTCCGAGTTTTCCCCTGGGCTGGCGGGCGGTCTTCACAAGACCGCCCGCCAGCCCAGGGGAAAACTCCCTTCCCACGATGACGCCGGCTCGTAATAGAGCCGGCGGAGTGGGAAGGTGCGACGGGTGCAGTTGCACCCGTCGCGTATTTCAGTGTCTGCTTTGCAGACACTGAAATACTTTTAGGGGCCCTCTTACGGGGGCCCCTGCCGTGCCCATGCCATAGGCATGGGCACGGCAGGGGCCCCCAGGGGCCTCGCGACTCCCCCTCCCGCCATCCGGTTCCCGGCAGGAGAACCGCCAGGAACTGGATGGCGGGAGGGGGAGTCGGAATCCCCATGCCGGCGCAGCATGCTGCGCCGGCTTGGAGGATTCCTTTGGGGCAGCGGGAAACCGGCGGGAGACCGCCGGTTTCCCTTCTCTGACCGCGGCTGAGCCGCCGCGGTCAGAATGCCCCGCGGGGCACCGCCGGCCTGTCGGCGGTGCCACCGCGTCCCACGGCCCTGGCGGACTTGTTCCGCCAGGGTCGTAATGACCCCCATAGTCACAACACCTAGATCAGTCTTTACTTTGATTCTTGGCCCAATCAAAAGCTGTTCATTGAGCTCCCATTTTCCACCTTACAGGTCCACGTTTAATCTTTGCTGCTTTTCCTTGGATTCTGTATATATAACTTGGTTTTATACTTTTTAATTTGAATCAATATGATACTATGTAAGTTGTGTGTGTTTTATGTTTTTATATCCCTGAAATAAACTTATAATGATGATGACTGAGGAGTAAGAGGGTCGAACATTAGGTGAAGTAAACGGGGCATTACTTCCCATTAAAGATTCCTCAGTGTTTTTTTAGCTCGTGCCATGGCAGCTTTTGTCTTGTGAATAATAAACGAAGTTTATTTGAAAAGCGGTCGGTAACATGGTGTATTATTAAACGTGAGTATGCAAATAACAACAGTGAACCTGCAGGAAGTGATGTAAAATGATGGCGCCCCACCCCCCTCAGAATGTGACAAGGGGCCCCCGAGCCTCCCATAGCTCACACATATTTATTGACGCAGGAGCAGACTGGGGCTGCAGGGCCTTGTGTTACTCTCCTGCCTGCGGGGTCTGCCTTGCACGTTCCCAGTATTGTGTGAAATTGTCAGCAGTGCACGTTCTGTGCCTGCAATCCACGTGTCGGATGTCCTCGGAAATTAAGAAGCGTTTGCTTTTCATTCTCGGCTTGGCTTTGGTTTCAAGGATGCGAACTTGCTCAATGCCGCCTATCGAATAACAAGGAAACATAGGGCCATATTTATACTTTTTGACGCACAACTGCGCCGGTGCAGTTTTGCGTCAAAAATATTACCGCCGGCTAACGCCATTTTGGAGCGCCGTGTGGGCGTCAGATTTATACTTTGACACACGGCGGCGCAAACAACAGGTGGGAGTCATTATTTTTGACGCACACCGCGGCGTCAAGTCGTAAAGGAAAACGACGTTAACGCGGCGGAAATGACTGTGGGTCCATTTACGACACCGCAAACCGGATATGCGCCGTTTATTTTGACGCAATAGTGTCAAAAAACACAGCGAACACAGCCATTTCACCAGAGGAGAGCCAAAATGGATCCCAGATGCCACTACAGACCCCAGGAAGATGACAGCAGACCAGGAACCAGCCAGGAGGACCCACACAAGAACCAGGACACTTTTAAGAAGAAAAGAAAGTGTCGCTTCAGTGGAGAGGAGCAGGAAATCCTGGTTAAAGAGGTGACGGAACACCAGCACCAACTGATTGTCACATCAAAGTTGCCAATCAGTAGGAGAGAGGCTATATGGCAACAAATTGTCGACAAGATTAACAGTGTGGCAGAAGTACGCAGAACAGTCATCGAGTGCAAGAAACGCTGGCACGACTGCAAACGCAGGATCAAGGAAAAGATGGCCAGGAACAGGAAGGCAGCACTGCAGACTGGAGGGGGGAGTCAAGCACACCAGGAGGCCCTGGACCACATGGAGGAGATGGTCGCAGCTGTCATCCCTGAGGAGATCGTCACAGGGATTCAAGGACAGGACAGCGCAGACTACCAGGAGACAACGCACATGCAGGGTAAGTTGCATGGGGAATTATAATGCGATAATGTCAACTGTGAACATGGGGGGGGATACCGACCACTAAATGCATGGAAGTAATCTAATACCTGGAGTGGCATGGGTAAAGGGGCACGGCATGGGAGTATGGCCCGTTCTGAGAAGACCTGGGGCACACCATTACACAACACCAACAACAGTCCCATGGGGGCATGCTGTCATGCCAACGATGGAGCAAAGGGAAAGCCACGACAGGAGGGAAGGCCACTACGTCAAACTTACATCCTGGCACTCATCACCCAACATAATTCCTATATTAACTAGGGCCCTATTAGCAATCCTCTAGCCAAACCGACAACTGCAATGTAACTGCGACAACAGTTGCCACTACCACCTCTGATCTGTGTGCAGGTCAAGTAGCCAATAGCAGTAACCTCCCCATGGAACATACACACCTAAATTAGGGGGTGAGGATGACATCTGCAACAATCCCCTGAAACAAGACAAAGTCCCCAATACACTCAAATGTCAATGCCCATAGTTGTCACAAACATCAGCCAAAGTAAACAACAATAGGAGCGACACAGCACTAAGGACACACCCATGCCGCCTATCGAATAACAAGGAAACATAGGGCCATATTTATACTTTTTGACGCAAAACTGCGCTGGCACAGTTTTGCGTCAAAAATATTACCACCGGCTAACGCCATTTTGGTGCGCTGTGCGGGCGTCAGATTTATACTTTGACGCACGGCGGCGCAAACAACAGGTGGGAGTCATTATTTTTGACGCACACCGCGGCGTCAAGTCGTAAAGGAAAACTACGTTAACGTGGCGGAAATGAAGGGGGGTCGATTTACGACACCGCAAACCAGATATGCGCCGTTTTTTGTTACGCAATAGCGTAAAAAAACACAGCGAACACAGCCATTTCACCAGAGGAGAGCCAAAATGGATCCCAGATGCCACTACAGACCCCAGGAAGATGACAGCAGACCAGGAACCAGCCAGGAGGACCCACACAAGAACCAGGACACTTTTAAGAAGAAAAGAAAGTGTTGCTTCAGTGCAAAGGAGCAGGAAATCCTGGTTAAAGAGGTGACGGAACACCAGCACCAACTGTTTGTCACATCAAAGTTGCCAATCAGTAGGAGAGAGGTTATATGGCAACAAATTGTCGACAAGATTAACAGTGTGGTTGAAGTACGCAGAACAGTCATCGAGTGCAAGAAACGCTGGCATGACTGCAAACGCAGGACCAAGGAAAAGATGGCCAGGAACAGGAAGGCAGCACTGCAGACTGGAGGGGGGAGTCCAGCACACCAGGAGGCCCTGGACCACATGGAGGAGATGGTCGCAGCTGTCATCCCTGAGGAGATCGTCACAGGGATTCAAGGACAGGACAGCGCAGACTACCAGGAGACAACGCACATGCAGGGTAAGTCGCATGGGGAATTATAATGCAATAATGTCAACTGTGAGCATGGGGGGGGATACCGACCACTAAATGCATGGAAGTCATCTAATACATGGAGTGGCATGGGTAAAGGGGCACGGCATGGGAGTATGGCCCGTTCTGAGAAGACCTGGGGCACACCATTACACAACACCAACAACAGTCCCATGGGGGCATGCTGCCATGCCAACGATGGAGCAAAGGGAAAGCCACGACAGGAGGGAAGGCCACTACGTCAAACTTACATCCTGGCACTCATCACCCAACATAATTCCTATATTAACTAGGGCCCTATTAGCAATCCTCTAGCCAAACCGACAACTGCAATGTAACTGCGACAACTGTTGCCACTACCACCTCTGATCTGTGTGCAGCTCAAGTAGTCAATGGCAGTAACCTCCCCATGGAACATACACACCTAAATTAGGGGGTGAGGATGACATCTGCAACAATCCCCTGAAACAAGACAAAGGCCCCAGTACACTCAAATGTCAATGCCCATAGTTGTCACAAACATCAGCCAAAGTAAACAACAATAGGAGCGACACAGCACTAAGGACACACCCATGCTGCATATGTCAGGGTCCATCCTCTGCCTGGGTAACAAGGCAACATCCCAAATGTCTTACTGCTCAGACAACAGCATTGAGGAGGGGACACATGTAACTGGTCACTGAAATACACCTGCACAGTTAGAGGAGGAAATAGGACACTGATACGACTATCAGGGCAATCCAATGTAACACACATTACCCAACATCAGCAGGACACATTAACAATGTCAACATCCATATCAGATCATAACATTGCCATGCATAGGATATGCAACATGTCAATTACATTTACGTCGATGTGAACGATCAGGGATTGGGGCAGGTCCAGATTGTTGAGTGTGCTGCCAGGGCCATCAGAACACCCACAGCCAGTGAAAGGTCTCACCATGAGAATGGATATACACGGAGGGTCGAGTAGGACAAGAAGGTGGCAATTCTCTATTTGGCATAAACCAACACCTAGAGGCGATGAGGCTGACAAGTCTGATAACTCAATAACATACATGTGACACACAGGTGGGCCATAGGCCTGAAACAATGCCCATCTGAAGGACTGCACATATTAATACAAAACAAGATGACAAAGTGAATTCATCAAAAGGCAGGCACGTCACGTCAAAATTGTCACAACACAGACACACTAATTGTACCCTGTTTCATTGCAGAGGAAGATGGATCTCCTGCCGATATGCCTGTCCCAGATTTCCCTGATGACATGGATGACGAGCCGATAAACATTCCCCAGGAGACTATCCAAAAGGTCCTTGAAACCCTCCAGACCCCACCTTCAGTCACAAGGAGGAGCACAGAACAAGCAGCCATCGCAGAGGAACCACCCACCACCCCAATTGTAAGACCTGCCAGCTCCAATACAGCTGAGGACTCAGACGACACTGGCACCAGCTTTGAGAGAACTGTAGTTGGAGTACAGCGGGAGCTGGCCAAGGAGGTGCGGGTGGGGATGCAAAATATGGCAGCCAGCCTTGAGGGGGTGCGTTCGTGCATGATGTCATTTGCAGATCAGGCAGCAGCTATGCAAGCCCTAACATCTATCTTGCAGGAACTGCAGAAAACCCAGAAGGAAATCAGCACAGCTGTAATACAGTTGACCCAACACCTACAACAGCAATCCTGTCAACGCGTGCACAAATGCAACATTGAACCCCTCAGGGCCGACCTGGCTGCCTACCATCGTGATGTGGCTGCTATTCTCAAGAACCAGCAGATCCTCCTTGCTGCAGTACTGCCCTTAAGACCTTCACAGGGAGCAGCCACCGGGATGTCTGACTCCACGTCTTCTAACACTGAGGCGTATGTTGCCCCTTCACAACCAACAACAACAAGGACAAAGCAGGCAACACACACATCAGAAGAAGAAGACATGGAACAGATCACATTCACAAGGAAAATGACCCGGAAGCACTAGTCCCTGCCACATGGCCAACTATTACCAAAGTCCTGCATTTTGAAACATGACAGTCTTACAACAACTGTACTCAAGCACTGTTCTGCAAACCACTGTATATCTTGTCACCCAGCCCAGTGATTGTCTCTCTCCTACTCATTGGCTAAGTCTGTCCCTCTGCACTGTCTGAAACAGCAACCCCAGCATGACAAAAGCATTTTGGTAAACCCTTGTGTTGGATCACAATGGAAGATATCACTATAATGGACTCACAATCATGGACAATGTACATATAGCACTACAGCATTTTTCAATAAATAGCACTTACACCACAAATCTGTCTCTGGGTAATGTGACATATCAACTGCGCAGTAGATAATTGAAATGTCCCTACTGTCAAATAACGCAGCTTGTCAATACAACTGTCCAGATATTGTGTAGTTAGAGAAATCTGCACAGTGACCATGATTGCATCATACTCTGCCCATCCTGAGGGAATAATCTGATGAAGTGAGAAACCATACACCACCATGCTGTGTGGGACAGAAGAATGCTTCCTCAGGGGATAACTAAGTCATCAAATAGTGCCCGCTAAATGTTGTCAACATGCAGAAATAACACAATAAACATGCCACACTAATCTAAGTAAATACAAAAAGAAAACTGCACAAATGAAGGTGTCTGAGTTAATCCAAGATATCCGCACCCAGGATATAAGTCAGTATAATTTCAAAAGGGAGAAAGACAAAGAGAAACAGTACTTAACCCCCCACCCTAACCCCAACTAATCTTCTGTGCATGCAATTGCATGAAGTGTGTAATTATGTGGGAGGACCATAGAAGGGAGGTGGAGAGGGACCACAAGGGGTCCACATGGAGTCATATTCTCACCAATTGGACAGGTCAGCCCAGTTATGTGGTGTAAGTTCAGTGGCATGTTGGAGGGCAGGAACTGGGGGTGTTCAGGAAATGTGTTAGTGGATTCTGGACGATTTCAGGGGGATGTTCAAGTCTCGCCTACCTGGGACCGAAATGTCTTGAGAAGGGCATCCCATTCCATGGCTATAGGCTGTTTCCTGAGACACAACATTCCTCCCTAAGTGGGGCCTGCCCTTCAATTGTGCATCATTCTATAACTTCTTCCCGGCAACTAGTTACCAAGGGGGTTGGGGGTGATTTCCACTGCCTTGTAAATTGTCTTTTAGGTAGTAAAAGTACAAGATCCACAAAGCGGGACAAGGTCTTGGCGGTTTTAGGGCGCAGACACAATCCTAATAAGCATTGTTCCATTAAGATCCAATGTGGCTCAGATATGTCCACCAGAGCAGTGGGAATATCTGCCTAAAAGCTTGCAGAGAGGAACATGACCATAGCATATGTACTAGTTCTGCGGATTCGGCGTGGCACCTGGGGCGTCCAGAAGGCGATGCTGGGTAGATTTTATGTATCTTGAAAGGCGTGAAGTAGGATCTTTGTATCAATGTAAATTGGATCAATCTGAATCGGGAATTATGGGGAATTTTGGTGAAATACTCAAGGATAAAGTGGCACTCTGTAATTCGACGCACGGCCTAGGTCTTCTTCCCACTGAGCCCAGAAGAGAGCCAGGGATACGTAAAGCTGTGTGCAGAGGCCTCTATAAAGCCACTTCACTAAGTGGTGACCAGTACCTATCTTGTATACTGCATGCACAAAAGAATGCATCTCCGGTTCATCCCCCCAATGGTGCCCAGTGCTTACAAATAAGTCAAATAACATTAGCATGGGTGAGGAAGAGGGAATTTGCCAAGTTATGTGCGTGTATAAGTTCTTGGTGGATACCAAACTCCCCGTCAAGAAGATGTCCACCACCATTTGGATACCTACTGATTCCGATGGCCCCAGTCCGGCAGCTGTGAGTAAACCCATCAGCGTCTGCAGTCCACTTAGTGGTATGTTGGGTGCATACGGGGAGGGAGGTACGGTATACTTCAGGCAACATAATTAGACACAAGAGCAACCCTAATGTTCACGTGAGCATGGGGATATATATCCAAACATGAAACAAACATTCACATGAAACTCATTTGTTAAAAATATGCAATAGAGCAAAACATACTGCTGTTGAATTAATCATAGAGAATACATTTTCACATTAAGAGAGTTTGCAGTCTGTCAGGCACATGTCCATAATATATATTTTTTTAAACTACAACCAGTGCCAGGGCTTGTCACATAGATCCAAAAGTTATTTTATTATTTTGACCCAAACAAACATTGGTGACAAAACCAAAAATTGTGACATAGTGCACCCCAAGTGAAAGAAACACCAAGATCAGAGATTGAAATGTTCGCTAATTGTACAATGATTGGTGTATTGGTAACTGAAGAAAGACTGCCACAACTGATAATTGTGCAAACGTCAACACAGCACAATTCCCCTTGTGGGATAAGAGCTAGCAGGGTCTGTCTTTTTTAAAATGTCGGCGGCGTTTTGACCCTATCAAGGATGCAAGGGTCTCATTACGACACAGGATGGCCCGAGGAATGGTTGCTTGATTTTAAGACTGAATTTTGACTAAAGGGACAGCCACATTCAATTGGGATCAATTGTACCCAGTGGCGTAGCGTGGGTTGTCAGCACCCGGGGCAAGGCAAGTAATTTGCACCCCCTAACCCGTGGATTTTAGCACTCGCGAGTGCGAGCGCGCGCCCCCCCCCCCCCCCAGATGTTGCGCCCGGTGCGGCCGGCCCCCCATGCACCCCACAAGCACCAGTGAGACACACCAATGTGCGAAAGATGAGGCAGTACTCATCGGGCAGGCCTAAAAAATGGTCCGCGGCTCCGGGCTTGTCGATCCAAGAGATCCCACCTTCAGTGAGGTAGAACTAAGCATGCGCACAAATAAGCTTGCACTTTCGGTCAGTATACTTCTGGCAAGCTTCCACTATGTTAGTGCATTACTTAGGAGAAATGGCATTAAGGAGGGGCGTACTACCCCTGGCAGTAACAACATGTGTAGTGTTCCCATTCATAGTATATGTGGTCTAAAGTCGATCTCATTAAGATGGAGCCCTACAAGCCACTAAGATGGACAATGCACCAGGCCTGCATAACAATAAGCCCGGAAATCAGGGGCACTCATCCCTCCCTCTGTCGACAGCAGTTGTAATTTGGCCAGACTCACTCTGCACCTGCCTGATTCCCAGATTAGGTTTATTAGTAGAGAATTAAGCTGTTTGAAGCAAGACACCGGCACTAATACGGGCAAATTTGCAAAAAAGTTTAAGAGAGCGAGGCAGCATTACCATCTTGGAAAGCTCAAGCCGGCCGCCACTGAGAGGGGAGTGTGACCCAAAACCGTACCTGCGAGCGGATAGAGGTGATGGCTTTTGTAAGATTACCATCTACTAGATCTGTGGTGGTCCTGTAAGTCTGTATCCCAAGGTAGCAAAACGTGTGTGGGGCTATGGGTATTATTTGTGGGCCCAATGGTAGGCGTCCCCAAGGAGGCAGTCACAAAAGGCACAGGCATGGGATTTGGCATGATTCACACATAGGCCGGAGAGGTCTTCAAATATTTGGAGTAGGGTGGCTAGAGGTGTAAGGTCCCTAGTGAGGTCTCTTACATATATAATCATGTTGTCTGCATACAATGACATTGCATGTTGACCCCTCTATATTGATCCTTTGTGTGTAAGCATTATAATCTATGACTTTCAGGTGCTCCAGGAGTTGTGCATATTCCTGAGTTTGTCTGCACAAGACTCGTCATGTGCTTCCTTGCGTTCCAACACCCCCAGCCACGTTTCAACACATGTGATGTCATGCATTACGTTGTGACATGCCTCAGACATCACTGTGATGGACGCCCCCTATATTGTCACCTCAAATGCCTCCCACTCAACCAGGGGGGAAGAGGCAGTACCAGTGTTCTTAGAGAAATAATAGGTAATAGCAGTACCTAGCATATCTTTGAATACAACCCCAGGACAAGTTCATCACCAATAGATTGTTATCTGAGTTGGTTTTACCAAAATATGTGGCCTCAGTAATGCTTATTATCATAGCCATGGAGCAGAAAATCCTGTCTAGGCAGGGGTGCATTTTGTGAGGTGGCGAGTAAAAGGAATAATCCTGCAGCCCCACATTATGTTCCCTCCACGCGTCTCCAAAGGACCACCCTCTTGCCTAATCTCGTAGTACTCTGGCCTGTTTAGACAGATGACCATTTGGGAGAGGAGGGTGGGAGCAGTCCAAGTGTGTATCCATGACCGTGTTGAACTTTCCGTCTATTAACCAACGGGGGGGACCAATCTGCTAGTATAGTTAAGATACGGAAGAGAAAGGCATCTTGTTCCGAGTTTGGGGCGTAAACGCTACCAAACACCACTGGTTTACCATCTAAGTTCCCATGTATAAAGACATATTGGCCATTAACATCTGTTCTTGACGCCACTACTTCAAATAAAATGCCCACCATTACCCAGACTGCCTCCTACCGTGTGTGGGCCGAAAAAGTCATGGCAAATAGCTGCCCCCTCCATTTTGCACATAATTTTGCAGATTCAGTAGAGGAGAGGTGTATTTCCTATAAGGAGATGATATGGGCCTTGCTGCGGTCTAGGTGGGACCGAATACGGTGACGCTTATAGGATGAGCAAATACCCCTGACACTTCATGTGAGGAATTTAAAAGTGTTCAGGGTTGTGGACATTTATAACTTGAGTAAGCAACATTTGTATATATAGCCACCCACCCCCCCTCAAAATCATAAACGCAATGCACAACAGAACCTATACCCCAAACAAGTAAATCCCATTACTCTGTCCAGCGATGAACGACCATAAAAGAAAACATAACAATAATAGATAAACATTTAAATTGCTACGAGGGAAGACCAGTCCAGCCAGGGGCAGCGGACAGAGATTGTCCATCTTAGTGCCTGCTATTAGGTAGTTCTCGAAGGGGCGCCCTAGGAAAGAGAAGAGAGAAGTAGAAGAATGAAGACATTCATATAATAAAGGAAAATATATCAGCACACAATACAATACATGCATCCAGAGTAACAGGATGGTTTCCATTCACTGGTGGGGCTTCCAGTGGACAACAACTAGCTAGGCTGGGAAAACCATAGAATCAAGGTCAATTAACGATGTCAGATGTTTGTGGAGTCACAGAGGGAAAGAAGGCCACACTGGTGTCATAGTCTGATGCTGTACTGCCGTATGAGCTGGCCGAGGAGACACAAGATTGTTGTTGCTTAGTTGTGGTCACTGTCTCCAGGACAGTGCAGCACTCTTCTAGTATCTGCTGTGGTGAGGAGCCACTGTAGACGATGGGAGTCAATCGGGGGGTCCCATAGTGGTGACAATGAGGGGGCGCAGGGCAGAGGCTCCCGGCGGCTCGGAGGGCGGGGGCCACCTGACATTGGGGACATGAGGGTAATGAATCTCTAGGCAGTCCTAAACTGACTCTGGGGTGTCAAAAACATTGTGAGTTGTTCATGCACAACTCTCATATAGGCCCTCCACACAAAATTGTTCCCTGACTGCCATAAAGGAAGATCATTTGTGTTGAACAGCCAGCATATAGTCCGGTAAAAGGGCCACATTGGAGTTGTCCATGGCAATGGGGAATTCTCACGGGCCTTTTGCAACTATGGTGTCACGGTCCCTGTAGTTCAATATCCGGGCAATGATGGGTTGTGGTAGCACAGTAAATGTATCAGTCAGGCCCTGTGGGGCAACCCTAGTTTTCCACCATTCCTCGATAAAGAGTGTAGCATTAGGGCCTTCAGTCCCTTCGGGCATTCCAATAAGGCGTACATTATTCGGACATGCCCTGCCTTCAGCATCTTCAGCTCTTTTGTGTAGGAAGCGTACTTGAGAGCGTAGGTCTTCCATTTCCGCTGTGTGGGCCTTCTGCTGGGGGGCCAAGGTCGTAATATCAGCTTCTGCAGTCTTGACTCTCTGACAGCTTTCAGTGATTGTCGTGCAGTAGCCTAAGTCGGATGCTAGGGCCCCTCTGCGACTTTCAATAGCAGTACGTGAATCTTCTATTTATTGTTAGATTTAGTGTAGCTTAGCTGGGGTGACCCCTGGCATCGTGGGTGGGATACAGTCCGTGCCTGTGTGGGGTGGTGATCCATCACACCGCACACTCACAGGTTGCTAGCTATCACAGCTTGGAGCTTGAGTCATTCTGCCACCTTTAAGACAACCCATGATATTGTTTATATCTTGCAGTAATACTAATAGAGGAGCCCAGGAGGGACGTAGCACTCCAATCCACTGTGAGGTCCCCAGTGATGGTACAGGGCCTGTGCGGAGATCAAGTGCTTGCCGCAATCCCAACAATTCTCCCCTGCAGTTAATGTCCGCTAGAACACTGCACCTTTCAGTTCAGTCCATAACACTCATCCAAGAGGACAGGAGTTTGGGATGGGACAAAAGGAACCCCTTTACTGGTTTGTAGCATTCATAAGCAACAGGGGAGAACAGATCTGCAGGTGGGTCCACAGGGAAGTAGTCAGGAAGAATGGAGGGACGGGCCCTCAGGTTCAGTCAGTCTGTGTTGGGCCCTTAATCTGTTATCAATCAATATGAGGAAACCATGTTTGTCGGCAGTAACAGGATGTTGTAATGGCCAGTGGAGCCTCCCTCCAGCCCCTCGTTCTTGAATTCAGGCAGGTTGCACATTGGGGCCAGGGTTTCAATATGAACAGCCTCCACGCTTACCTGCAAGGATGCTTCGCCAGAAACACCGTTCTTCCCCGTATATCGCGATGCAATTTGGGAGAAAATCCTTTGTCTTGCTGGCTCAAAGGCCCAGTCGGATGTCCAAGTGTACCAAACCCCGCCGCGCAGGGCCAACTCACATCAGTCCCTGAATCCATTCGGCACGCAAATTTGCTCCGCTTCAAAATCTTATATGGACGCTGTCACTCACCCCAAGCCAGAACTTTGTACATCAAATTTAGGGTGGGTACATTGCTAGTTATCAAGTTTACCTACAATTTGAAGCACAGTATAGACGGCCAAGGCCTATGCTCTTTCTGCAAAGACACAATTAAGGACACAGACCACATACTATTCTTCTCTGTGTTGTATAAAAGGGCTTTGATTCTTATGTCTGAATTTGGGCATTAGGCACAATCGGACTGCTTCCAGTATACTTCAGACGGACACAAGCCCACTCAATACTTACACCATGAGTACATTTGGCATGCTGCTTGGTTTCGATGGTCGCGCTTGGGGCTTTCACTTTGATGCTTGGCCCAATCAAAATCTATTCATTGTACTCCCATTTACCACCTTACAGGTCCACGTTTAATCTTTGATGCTTGAATTCAGGCAGGGTGGATATTGGGGCCAGGGTTTCAATATGATCTGCCTCCACGCTTACCTCCAAGGATGCTTCTCCAGAAACACCATTTCTCCCCATATGTTGTGAGTTCTAAGGCTTGGCCGGTCCGTCTAGATGCAGAGGCTGGGCGGTGGGGGACATAACGGAACTTCAGGAATGTGGCTGGTGGCCTGATGTCATTGGGGAGAAAATCCTTTGTCTGCTGGCTCAACGCCCTGGTCGGATTTCCAGGTGTCCCGCGAGCCTGCTGTGCAGGGCCAACACACAACAGTCCCTGAATCCATTCAGCGTGCAGCTCCGTGTCTCTGGCACCTCCCGTTTGGTAATTGAAAGGCCTTACCTGGGCCTCCAGCCCAGCGCTTCTGCCTAAGTCTGTGGGGAAAAAATTAGGGCAAGTTTGTGCAGGCAGTCCAGGGATCGGTGTCTCCACTCTGGCATTAAAGTGGGACAGCAGCATTAATTGTCGAGTAGGCTGCACCCATCCTCACAGCGGCTGTGTGGGCCGAGCTCCATCACGGCTTGGCCATGCTTGTCGTAAGGCACCTGCAACAGGCAGCCAGGTTGAAAAAGTGACCCCACCACTGGATTAGGACGACTTCTGTACAGAATGACGCCGGGATCATGGAATTTCATGGGAGCGGCTTGGTAGCTTCAGAGGAATCCAGCAGCCATCTTATGTGGCTAGCCACCTCCCTACCCCCACAATGCTCATTTTATTAACATCCTTGTCAGTCAAATATCACCTGAAAGCAGCTAGAAGTCTCTGCAGTCTTTAAGTGGGCACTGCTCCCAGAGAGGGCTGCTAAAGTTGGTATTAGTCCAGAGAAGTTGGGATATAATGACCCTGATGAATATATAAACAACGAGGGTTACCCTGAACGACCATGGGGAGAACCTGGGCCAATGAAATATTTGTAGTAACACGGTGTGATGTAAAGCCAATAGGACCAGAATCCATTTTGAGAAGGCGAAGACTCAATTTTTCTCTCTGTTCATAAGCATGTCTACCTTTGATGTTGATGCTGTCTGTCCTTATCTTTATAAGAACCTGTAAATGGGTCCAGTTGTCCAGACAATCACATTGATAAGAACATCTAACGCGATATCAGTGCCTTATTATCTATATTTCAAGGTTAGATAATGACAACAACAAAAACAATGTAGCCTGAATTGACGTATTTTTACCACATTTGTTTATAATAATGTGTCCACAACAAGTATATTGACGCACACAAGCTAAGTCGGAAATTCCTCAAAAATTCCCCATTAAAGTTAGGATTGGTAATCAACAGTACAAAAGGCTCTTGAAGTGGCCATTGTGTTAGACAGGTGTTGCAATGAAAGGATCACTCTGTAAAATAAGATGAGGTTTATTCAGGAACCACCAACTGGAGCAGGCAGCTTGGTCCAAAGGCTCACATCAACTCCAGGAACTGCCAACTCCAGAATTCCCATCACATGCCAAAGGAACCATAGGGTTGACAAGGTTCCTCGTGACATACTAAGCATTCTGAGAGCCTAATACAATGTTAATGTATTACAAGGTAGAACATAACACAACCCCCTCCCTACAACAATACGCATTTAGAGAAATACATAAATTGTTAAAAGAAAACAATAATTATATTAAAATTACACAATTAAAATAAAACAAAATAGAATGAATTCAAGGTACATAGTCCTTCAGCCATTGTGGTTTAGATCGAACTCTAGACTCCCTACCCAACTCAGTAGGAACTCTGGAATCAACAGGATAATGCGAAGACCTGTTGGTTCCACCACGAGATGGATTCTTATCGCCATCAGGACCCCTCCACTTTGCGATATGGGACATGCTTCACACATCACCATTCTCTAACACAATAACATTTCTTCTCACTTCTTTGACACAAAATGGACCCAAAAATCCAGATCTTCCTTTCTTCCTAAATCCAGGATGTTTTACCAGTACCATCTCACCCACAGTCCATTTAACTCCAGTAGCCCCATGTTTAGAGTCATACCTAGATTTATACTTTTGCTGATACAACATTCTGCGTTTAATCACCACGTCAATCCTTTCACCACTCTGTTCTACCAAACTCAAAGTATTCTTCATCCATGTAGGATTCATTTTGGTACACCCAACTCTGCCTCTCAAAAACTCAAATGGGGAAATCGCAGTAATGGTATTGGGGGTATTACGATGGGCCCACCACATCTCTCTGAGAAGGTCAGAAAAAGGAGCTCTGGTCTCAACAGCCTCTTTCACCATCCTATTCATGCGTTCTGCAAGACCATTGGCTTGAGGTAAATACAAAGCTGTCCTCAAATGCACAATAGCCAGAGATTTCAAGAAATCTTGCATTTCCAGGGACGTCAATTGCACCCCAATATCTGTGACCAAGTGGCTAGGTACACCTTCACGAGAGAACCCCTCCTTGAGAAACTCAATCACAGTCCTTGTATTCAAGGTACTGACACATCTTGTCACAACCCACTTTGAAGCATAATCAACCAAAGGATGACATAGCGTTCATTAGCAGGTAAAAGCTGGAATGGACCCAGAAAGTCTAACCCTAGCTTCAACCATGGCTTATCAGGTACTTCTACAGGAGAAAGTGGGGCCTTAACGACAGTCTTGCTCTTGTCACTGCGTGGACATGAAACACAATCTTTCACCAATGCTTCCACTTCATGATCCAAACCTGGCCACCAGTAGACTTCTCTCAACCTAGATTTGGTTAGACTCCTGCCCATGTGGCCCTCATGAGCTAAATTGATTATTTTGTTTCTCACATCTAGGGGAGGAATAGTCTTAGTACCCCTGAATAACTCATTACCGTGAAAACAAAGTTCCTCCCTTACATTCCAAAACCCTTTCAAAGGATCTGGAACACAATTAAAGTCCGGCCAACCCCTCACAATAATTCTTCAAGCACTTTCCTGTACGTGTCTTGTTCCAATGCACTCTTCCATTCTTCTTCAGAAATGGCTGTTTCTTTCACCCAATTAATCACACAGCCAACCTCCACTTCATCCTCCCTATCGATCGAAGCTCATGACAAAAAATCACCCACAGTGTTCTTTGAACCCGGTATGTACTCCACTTGGAAATTAAACTCCAACAAACCCTCAACCCATCTTTTAATCCTAGGAGTTAATTCCTCACACTTCCTTGAGGAAAAGATCTGCACAAAAGGCCCATGATCTGTTCTCACAGAAAAGGGTAAACCCCATAAGTAAAACTTGAAATGCTCAATTCCCCATGAACATGCAAGAGCCTCTCTCTCAATGACAGAATAGTTCTGTTCTGCCCCCTTGAGAGACTGGGAAGCAAAAGCAATTACCCTCTCCTCGTTATCCACTCTCTGGGTCACACAGCCCCAAGCCATTAATGCTAGCATCAGTGTACAAGATGGTTTTTGCAAATACATTAAAATGCCCCAAGGTGGGCATCTTACCAATACTATTCTTAATAAAAGCAAAGGCAGATACACAATCCCTTGATCAGTTAAATTAATTTCCCTTCTTTGAAAGTGTTCTCAGGGGCTGAGTTATGCTTGAGAAGTTTGCAATAAACTTAGAGTAATACTCAGCTAAGCCTAGGAAGGACCTGACTCCATCCTTATCCTTATCCTTAGGTTCAGGAGCTTGGATAATTGAGTCAACCAACTGTAATTTATGTTTAATTCCTTCACCAGAGATAGTGTGACCCAAATAATCCACAGCTGTGACTCTGAACTTGCATTTTTCCTTCTTCACTGTTAATCCTGACAGAGCCAATTCATCCAACACTCCTCTCAGAATTCTGTCATGGTCACTCACGGTCTCACCATGAACCAAAATATCATTCTGGAAGAAAAAAATCACAGAAATATCTTCTAAAGCTTTCTTCATGATGCGCTGGAAGCAAGCAGCCGCCGAAGCTAGCCCGAACGGCATTCTTAGAAATTGGTAAACTCCCAGTGGTGTTACAAATGATTTTAAATGTCTAGACTCCGGATGCAAGATGATCTGGTGGTAAGCTGAGGACAGGTCTAAGACACCAATAAACTTCGAACTGCCCAACCCAGACAACTCTTCTGAGATGTTAGGCAAAGGTTGGCGGTCCACCCATATGTGTTTATTGAGATCTCTAAGGTCAACACACATGCGAATCTGTTTTCCGCCCTCCTTGGGTGTTAAGACAATTGGAGCCAACCATTCAGTAGATTCAATCTCCTCAATCACTCCTGCAGTCAGTAGCCTGTTCAATTCTTTTTTGAGCGGCTCAATCATCAATTTGGGAACCCTTCTCACCTTATGTACTGAAGGAATCACATTACCTTTAAGCACAATCTTATGCTCAAAACCTTCCAAACATCCCAAACCATCACTAAAAACTGTGGGAAATTCCTAAAAAATGCCCAGGTTTGTGTTTCCATCATTCACTACCATGACTTGACAATCTGAATTAGGGTCCAGCCTGATACCCATGTCTCGTTGATGGCGCCAACCTAAAAGATTATCTCCTCGTTTTGCAACATAGACCTTACAATGTAGTTTTGTTCTGAAATTGAATTTTCATGATCTTGTATCCTATTACATCAATCTTAGGGCCCCAATAACTCACATGATTGATATCAGGTCCGATTAAAGAATTATATCCTTCATCAAATATCGCCTGCCAATTTTTATCGCCCACCATGGTGTAAGGAGAACCCAAGTCTGCAAAAACCTTGACGATTCTGTTGTCCAACATAACAGAACATTCAGGCATAATGATTGGCCCCTCATCTATAGCCCCAATACCTCCCGTAACTTGGTTGACGTCAGATTTCACACAAAATATAATTTTGCCTAAAGTTTCTGTAACTGAATGTACATTCCATTGTTCGTCACCCTTACATACTCTTGCATAATGACCTTTCTTCCCAAACCTCCTACATACAGAATTCTTAGCAGAACAGTTTGAACTGTTCGCTGTATGCCCAGGATTGATACAACGATAACACCGTGCCCCAGTGTTATCCTTCCCTTTCTCCTTCGAAGAGACAGACATTTTATTGTCAGTGCTTATTTTTGGAACCTCATCCTGGACATGAGCTGTTTGCACCATCTCAGGATTAGAAGTACCACCTATATTATGGTCATTCATTTCCTTAATCCAGTTGTTGGTACTTTCCATCCCTTCAACTATGGCAATGGCTTCCCTCAAGTCAGGATTCTTAGTTAAGAGTTTCTGCTGCACTCGTCTGCTGTTGGTACAGGTTACCAGTTGGTCTCAGATGAGGGAATCAGTAATATCACCAAAATCACAAGTACGTGCCAGTGTGCGTAAGGAAGCAATGAAGTTCCCCACACTTTCTGTTTTACCTTCAGTCCTAGCAAAAAACGTATGTCTTTCTAGAACAACATTAAGCTTAGAATCAAAATGTTCTGCTAACATCCTTACAGACATTTCATACACATCCCTTGGATCCCTTTCAGCACCACTAAATTGGTAAAGATTCAAGACTGTCATGTATATTTCTGCCCTTCACCCCCAAATTATGTAGAAGAACACCTTGTTTCCTCGCTGGAGAAAACTTCTCTCCACCAATTGCTATCAGGTAGGAATCAAATACATTTTTCCAGCATTTCCATGGCAGACTAGGTTCACCTTTATCAGTCAGGAAGGCAGGTGGTTGAGACATTGCAGTTGTGGCCATTTCAAAAGAACGTGAAAAGTATACACAAAGGAAAAAAAAAAATACTTGTCCAAGATGGCTGTTTAGAAACAGGAAATATCCATGTGACCGATGACACAGTTCTGATGTGAAAACCTGCCATAGTAACATTAGGAGGAACAAGAAACGCACGTGTACACCGAGAAATTCACCCAAAATGGCGGCCAAAAGATGCAGACTAGTTGTTCCTAAACAGGAAGTGTGTGACTGATGACACGGTTCCGATGTTCCAAGAACTCCTTAAAAGTAAGAGATCCGCATCGCAAATCATGAACGGAGTTTACCCAAGATGGCAGAAATCAGGTACAGACTAGTATTCTTGAACCGAAAATGTGTATGCGACCGATGACACAGTTCCGATGTTCCGATGCGAGCGCTCCGCGCGAGGCAAGAATGACACGTGGATTCAAATCTGGAAGAATGCCACGCGCGTGCAAATTGCTCTGCTGGCAATAGGCAAAAAAAATGCAGAAAGGGCCCCCAAGGGATAAGTCAGTACCAAAGCCACAGCAGACCGAAAGGCTGCTTCCCAAAGCGAAATGAACGGTGCAGCCAAGCAGAAGGAAATCTCACCGTTGAGATCCAGGGGTGCTTTGGTAAGAAATCGGACTTGCTTGCTCCATATAACGTCAGAGGGCATCGGAGGCCAGCAGGTGCAGTAGAAAACAGCTTCGTGCTGCCAGTGCCATCAACAGTACCGCCTGGCCTTCAAAGCAAAGGTAAGTTCAAGTATCGTGGGTTCTAGGAGAGGTTGGTGGTGACGTCTGTCTACTGCCAGGCAACTTGTCGCCAGTGTTGCAATCAAAGGATCACTCTGTGATATAACATGAGGTTTATTCAGGAACTACTAACCGGAGCAGGCAGCTTGGTCCAAGGGCTCACATCAACTCCAGGAACTGCCAACTCCAGAATTCCCATCACATGCCAAAGGAACCATACGGTTGATAAGATTCCTCGTGACATACTAAACATTCTGAGATCCTAATACAATCTTAATGTATGACAAGGTAGAACATAACAACAGGCCCTTCACTCCAGATTATCACACAAGATACGGCCAGATCGCTGTACTGCTGCTGCATCCCATTTTTCGTCGAGATCTGATACAGTGCCAAGTCTGAGCAGAGAGGAGAGGAGCTGATCCCAGCTGATGTTTGTTTTCCCTTCTAGGGAGCAGTCTCTCCGGCTTCTATCCCTACAGCGTCTTGCTGTAAATAGGTTTGCCAAAGAAACTCTAGATGCAAGTTAAGCTACTCCATACTCTCATGGTATAGTGCACAGAAGTAGACTTTAGGGTGTCTGGTTCCCAGATGATTTTCCACTGTGGCAGAAATGTTCATATTATTTTCATTGTTAGCAACATGCATTAGTTGCCGTTTTAATAATATTCTGTATGGATATTTCACATGTACTGAGCAACAGGATGAGACTGTTGGAATTAAAACACTTTCAAATATAAAGGCCCTCATTACGAGTCTGGCGGTCCTAGGACTGCCAGACTCACAGTGGCAGTCGGACTGCCGCCAATGCGGCAGTCCCACAGCCACATTATGACCCTGGCGAAAGCGCCACAGTCTGACCACTGGCACTGCCACTTTTTCGACAGCCGGCGGCCTGGTGCTGCTGGCGGTCGTAATCACTCAGGGCAGCGCTGCAAGAGACAGGGGTGCTGGGGGTTCCTGAATTACAGGCAGTGAAAAGCGCGAAGGGTGCTGTTGTACCCGATGCACTGCAACATTGCTGCCGGCTCGATTACAAGCAGGGATCAATGTTGTGGGTATTTTCCCGCTGGCCCAGCGGGAAACTCATCATAGTGTCAGCGGGCGGAAGACCAAACTGGCGGTCTTCCGACCTAATGAGTTTGGCGGGCGGCCTCCGCTGCCCCCTAAACTTGTAATGAGACCCAAAGTGACTTTTATCTTAGTACAGTGGTTCCCAACCTGCGGTCCAGGGACCCCTGGGGTTCCAAGAAGCCTCCTCAGGGGGTAAGCGACTGCTTAGAAAATTAAATAATATTAACAGATTAGGTCCCCAGCTTTCAGTAATGACTCAGTAGGGGGTCCCCAGATTCCAATAATGATTCAGTGGGGTCCCTGAGTTCTAGTAATAATAAAGTGGGGGTCCACAGACGTCAAAAGGTTGGGAACCACTGTCTTAGTGCGTAACTTGTGTGTGATATTCTTAAAGACAAAATTGGGTTTGAATTACCACTGCATCCCTGACCCGTTTCCTAGGGACTGTTGGTACCCAGAAAACATGGATATCACATATATTGAGAGTGGCTGTGTAGGGTTACAATAACCTGTGTTTTCACAGTCAAGCACTGATGCACTGAACTAAGTTCAGGCGTCCATGGGTGTCAAGCAAACCTTGTTGAGCTAAGCCATAGTCTTAGTTTATACAACATGTGGTTCCCTTGGAGTAATTTATGAGAGGAAAGGTGTTACTGCTAATAGATAGCACCCACATAATTATTGACTCAATCAAAAAAGACATAATACGATGACATCTGGCCCATAATGTGAATGCTGAAGGTGGCACAGCAATAACTATAAATCATGACTTTGTGATGCATAGTGTTCTCAAACATGATATCATTTTAGATGGTATAAGTGTTATGAAAGCTATGATTTCATATACTTTATGTGATGTAATATGAAAGTGAAAATATGATAAGGGTGTAAGCAGTGCATCAGCAAGGTGTGAATTCTAGTTAATGTAGTGTGGCTAGCAAGTTGACAACACTGTTTTCAGAGGTGAGCGAGTTATAGTAATTGAATGATGCTGCATAAATTATCAATTTAAGGTATAATTATAACTTTAGAATTTCTAATGTTTGTTTAGTTTAAGTTTGTTTTGTATAGAAATAGTAAATAAACTATTTCTTAATAAAACTAAGTTTGAACTTTTGGTTTTTCTATTGAATTTCAGTGGGGCTTATTTTGAATAAAAAAGTGTTTCAAATCGTATAGTGTAGTGCAGTTAAGTAGAGTATTGATATGTGGAGTGTTATAGATTACAGTGGATGACAGTTTTGTACAGTGTAGTGTCGTAGAGTGTAGTGGTGTAGAGTGGAGTGGGGTAGAGTGGAATAGCCTAGATTAGAGCGGAGTGGCATAGAGTAGTGTGGTGTAGAGTGAAGTGTCATGGATTCACATTGTGAAGACTGGGTTGGCGTAGAGAGGAGTGGCGTAGAGTATAGTGGCGTACAGTGGAGTGCCATGTAGTGTAGTAGAGAGGGGTGGCGTAGAGTATAGTGGCATACAGTGGAGTGGCATATAGTGTAATAGAGTATAGTTTGAAGAGATGTGGCATGAAAGTGTCTCAACGGATGTAGATAAAAGTTGGCAAGATTATAAATTATGGGGTAGAAAGGGTAATGTTGGTATTAGCTACACACTGATTACTGTTCAAGTTATAAGTGACAAGGCAGTTCTATATTGTGCAGCAGCATAGTGTGGTAATTTTGCAGTATACCACGATACATGTCGATCACAAAGCAGTATATAATTGGCTAATTACTACCTTTAGAACAGTAAAAGGCAGCCATGCAGTTTTCACAACAATTTGGTTTTGTTGGGGCCCTACATATAGTTAAGAAGAAGGTTTTATTGGTGTTCACTACCTATTTTCACTTTATTAAAGGGATAATAGGTAAGGAATAGTACTTTCTAGGCACTACAGTGGTACTGTGTTTATGTTTTTTTTTTTTTTAAAGTAAATATGTACAAAATTGAGAACCTGCTGTATAACTATCTATTTGTAAAATATAATGTAGCACAATTTTCTTACAGTTTTATTTTTCTATATTTTTTAAGTAAATAGTTTTTTGTACTTATTACCACTTTTATCAATTGGTAATAGGTAGGGAAAAAATGTAAAACCTACTACCTAACTTTATCTAAGGCCCTAACCCAGAACACAGCCAAAAGTGTGGGAAAAGCAACACGGCTGCCTTTTAGCCATTACCCAGTCTTCTAATGCCTTGTCAGCAGCATGTACCGCAATACCTCTGTTTTGTTGTGGTATTTCACAAACATTTGTGTTATTTTGCGGCCTTAGCTATCACTAAATTTAAATTTCTTATAACTTTGAAAAATACCTACCCTACTTACCTGTACCACCAAAGTGGATAATCTGCACACCATAATCTATAATCCTGAAAATCTAATAAAAATCTGGCTAACCATTTGGCCTTTATGCCTGCGTACAAAGTGTATAGAAATGGCATTGGTGAAAAAGTGTGTTTTGGGACCCTCTTTTAACCCCCTTGGCCAATCACAGCAAAACATTGCAGCATCCTCCAATGTAGAAAAAGCAATAGCTCTGGAAAGTCTCATGGAGAGTCAGCAAAAAGGTGCATAGTTATTAACCGTGAAAAATCTGACTTATTTCTGTCTCTAGGAATCCTGCCTATAACTGTAATAATATATATATATATATATATATATATATATATATATATATATATATATATATATGTATAAATACATATATATATATATATAAATGTGTGTGTATGTGTGTGTGTGTATATTACAGAGTAGCCACTGTGTACTTATAGTTAGGATTTAGAGAGATAGTAATTCCTCAAGTTTTTGCTTGCTAATAACTTTGTCACCATTTGATGAATCTACAGGAAACTTTGTAGAACTATTATTTTTCCCTCATTATCTGATGATGTCAAGTTTCATTAGTTAGGGAAGTGCAAAGCAAAAAGGGGCATCTCAAAACTCGTTTTTCCCACCAGTGCATTTTCCATGAGCTTTTTAAATAGATTTAGCGACAAAATGGCTAAAAGGATTTATGTTAAATCTGGCAGAAATAAAGATTATGTGGAAAGGGTACCTTTTCTTTTTTGATCTGAATTAGTTCAGTTTTTTTTAATTAATAAAGGACAAAAACGTTATGATATGTTAGGCGGCGGTACCTTCGTAGCCTACCGCGGTAACATTTTATTTTGGAACCAATTTTATTACGTTTCGATACACGATAAATACATTGGTAGTGATACAATCATCGCATCAATGCACATATCAAAAGTAGTTCAAAGCACCTTGTACAGGTGTTCAGCGATGTAGCAGTCAGAAATTGTGGTTCTTCTTTAAGATGCCGGACTTAAACATCAACAGGACAAAGCAAAGGGAAAATACCAGGGCTTAGGAGGACAGCAGCTCGTGTTTGTCACAGGAATGAGCAACATGGAAACTACAATAAGGCAACACATCCATATAGAAGTACTAATGCTTACTACTCAGAATATTTGTGTTTGGTAAATTTGTGGAGTCTAGAGACACTTGGACTATTGAAGGTGGGTAACCGAGAAGTGCTTAGAGGTGGGGGTGGGGTGGCTGGTGGACACTTCGAGCTGCCACATTGAGGGCAATAATGTATGTGGGGAGAGTCAGGTGTTAAGTTCTGTGTCATAATCTTGCAGGCTATGTAGGAGAAGCTCCCAATCAGCTTCTATCAGCACCCTGCGCAGGCCTCAAGCTTCCTCGCATCTCAGAGCCGCAGCTTCTGCCATACCCCACTTAAAGGTCGCTGTGTGCCACTAGTGTACATCAGGTAAGGTTGGAGCCTTCCAGGACATGGTGAGAAGTCTCCTGACCATAAACAGTGCTAGGGTGTAAAGCATCATGAGTTTTAGATCGTCAGAAAAGTCCTAGCAGCGCACCCTCTACTGTGCTAACAGTCTTACTACCCACCACTAAAGTAGTTTCAACAGCTTCCCAAAGGGCACCTGCCACCTGACAACTCCAAAACATATGTAACGTATCTGCCCCCCTGTGGGGACAGCGGGGGCAGTCGGTCGATGACCCGAACATGCGGTGAAGTGTAGCCGGTGTGAGGTATGCCCACTGTAGAATGTTGTGCTGTATGTATTGGAACTTGACATTCTGTGACAGTTTTCTGGGTACAGCAATGCCCTTTCCCATACCTTTGTCATCAGTTCCCTAGTTATGTCGGCCTCCCAGCTCCTATGTGTGGCAGACAAAGGGTCCTGCCTTGTGGAAGCCAAAGCGTGCACGAACCACGTGATAAGTCACCCACCCTCATTGATCACATGAAGTGTGTGTATTAGTGGGTGTTGGTCCGGCTTCGTATCCGTGATGCCCCATAGCCTGGTCAGTTCAGCTGGTAAATGACCATAGGCCAGAAAATGTCCGGCTGGGACCCCTTTGTCCTGCAGCCGGTCGAATGGTATGTCCGCTTCATCTTGAAACAATGTGCCTAATGTATCCACACCTGCAGCCTCCCATGTTGCCATGCCTGCCCTTCCAATCATATCCATGAACGAGATGATGGATCTAACAGGTTTCACAGGTGAGTATTGTGGGATTTGTAGCAGACTCCTATGAAAACTTGCATGGGCCACCCCCTCCAAGTTATTTTCAGCTCCTGTGAGCTGGGTCCCAGGCAGAAATATCAGGCAGACCATTCCTAGGGCCTATTCAGGGCTGGTGCCCCTACCTCCTCAATGTGCCATCCTGCCATCCACCTCGCTGGCCACTGGAGCTGTGCCGCAAGTAATAGGGCTTGAACCTTGGGGATCCCAAGCCTTCTTTGTTCACAGGCAGCTGTAATTTACAGAGTGCCACTCTGTCCCTCCCATTGTTCTAGATGGAACGTCCTAGTGTAGAATGCAGCATGTGAGATGTGGATCGGTGGGCCTGTACTGGGAGATTATGAAAGTATTAAAGTAGACAGGGCAGCATCATCATTTTTGACAGTGAGACCCTGCCCCGTACTGTGAGATGCAAGGTACTCCAAAAAGCCAGTTGGGACCTTAACCATGTTATGGCCTTAACGAGGTTGTCATCTATTAGGTCCTGTGTGGTGTGGTGTGTATTTATGCCAAGATATTTAAATGTGTGCATCACGTAGCATCAGCTGACCCAGTAGATGTTGTGGGAGTCAGTGTGGGTGTAGAAGGTACAGACAGAACTTGGCCCAATTTACTCCCAGACCTGATGTAGCGTGGAAGACCTGAAGAATTCCCGGGTTGTCTGATAGCCCTTCCCTGATGTCTTTGACCTATATTAGCACATAATCTGCGTATAATGGTTTCCCCATGCAAAGGAATGCCCCACTCACCCCATCTGATGTAGCCGCTGCGCAAGCGGCTCTATTGCTAGGGCAAAGAGCAAGGGGGAGAGGGGGCAGCTTTGCTGCATCCACCTACTCACTGAGAAGGATGGTGAAATGCATTGACCTATTTTCACCCTGGCGGTAGACCCAGAGTACAGCAACTGGATCAATCTGTATAACCTACCTGAAATGCCAAACTTGTTGAGGACTAAGAATAGGTAGTCCCAGTCCACAGTATGGAATGCTTTCTCCAGGTCCACTACCACACATGTAGCGTAAGGCCACTGAATCGGAGCAGACTCCATAGCCTTGTTGAGCTGCCAGATGTTAAGAGAGGTTGATCTTCTGGGTACAAAGTTGGTTTGATCCAGGTGAATTAGTTTCAGTATGTGTTGTGCAGTCTGCCTGCGATTATTTTGCTCAGAATTTTATAATGTGATCCGAGCATTGACAACGGGTGGTAAGAGGACAGCTCTAATGGATCCCTCTCCTGCTTAGGGAGGGATATCAGTAAGGAAATCGGGGGGTGGCCTTCCATCAAGGAAGACTCGTAGAACTCTAGTAACTTGGGGGCTAGTAAATGTTCATAAGGCTTATAAAACTCTATGGGAAGTCCATCTAATTCTGGAGTTTTTTTGGTGGCGGCACCCCGTATTGCAGCCCTGATTTCCTGCAACAAGATGGGCACATTTAGTTCCCCTCTATCCAGAGGTGTAATGACAGGCACGGCAAGCGGGTTGAGAACGTGTTGTATGTGTGGCAAGCGATGTGTGCATGCAGGGTTGTACAGAGACTGATAATGAGTCGTAAATGCTTGATGGATCTCCGATTGGTTTGTGGCTACTCATGTGGATGTGGCATGTATCATGGTGATTGGTATGTGTGGTTGGGCGCTGCGCAGAAGCCATGCTAGCAATTGGCCAGATTTGTCACCCTCTGCGTGCATTCTCGCTTGAGGTGCACAAAAGTCTAAGAAGCGTAGCTGTTCGATGAAGCACGCATGTCGCTCAAACATCTCAGCATGTTTCCCCTGCTTGTGGCGCTTGCATCAGGCACAGTCTCTAGGTCTAGCAGCAACCCCTCATTTACAATCAGATCCTGCTGCAACTCCACCCAGACACCCACTACCATGCAAATACAGTGCCTTCAGATCACTGCCTTCAGTGCCTCCCAGTCCAAGAGTTTGGACGAGGTTGTGCCCCAATTCTCCTCAAAGTACTGTGTGATCACCTCACTGGTAGTCTCTCGAAAGACTTGGTCTTCCAACATGGGCGGCTGCAATCGCCAAGTGAGGACCAATGATCTAGGCGTACCCTATTAAGTGTAGGATTAGGGGGTTGTGGTCAGAAAAAGTCCTACCTAAATATTCGGCCCTCACCCCCAAGAGTCTTGTAGCTGGGTCGGAAACGATACGGTCTAGGCACACATGCTAGTCGTGGGGAGGCAAGTAGTAAAAATACTCCCTGGCATTAGGGTGTAATGAGCACCAATAGTCCAGCAGGGACCAGTGCCTGAGCCACTATGTTAAGTGAGCAGCAATCGCCACCATTAGAAAGGACAGCAAGGGAGGGTGCAAACAATCCAGACTGTTACAATCCCCCCCTGTAATCCACAGTATGTTCACCCATCCGGAAAGGAGGTCAGACAAACGGACAGGAAAGCCTGTTGTGATGTGTTAGGAGCATATATGCTTCCCAACAGTACGTGTCTACCATATCATTGGCCTTCAGCCAACAGCCGCACTCCTCTGGGTCTATTACGGTTGTTAGACATCGGAACAGGTCCTCTGGCTGGATGAAGACCAGCGCCACTCTGGCGAACCCCGAGTATGTTGTACAATAACATTGCCCCAGCCAGCGTTTCTGCAGTTGAGACTCTCCACCACCTGCAATATATATCTCTTGCAGTGGCGCGATTTGTGTACATTTTCGTCTGATGTACTGCTCAATTGTATTCCGCTTGTGCTACGTGCCCATACCACACACATTTCACGTCAGTACACAAATTCTCATTATGTCAGTGGTAATATAGCAGGTCTGGCAACGCACAAAGGCACAAGCTGCATACTTGTTCCCCTACAGTCCCATACAGCATACTTATGTTGCACATCAAAATCAGCACCATCCCTAACAGCCCTACAAACCGCAAACACAGAACCCACAACTTCCCTCCCAGGGTGCCCCAAACGGTGTGGAGACTACCCAAGCAACAAATATAAAATCCTATTTCGTGGATGGTCCTAATTGCAGGCCCATAGCCCTTGAATGTGTCCGGGAGTCGGGCGAGGGGGTGTCAGCCAGGTAATGACCACTGTCAGTATGAAACAGTACACTTGCATAGGCAGTGGCACATCCGGATAGGAGACTTATTGCTACACTAGTATCACTCGATCACAAATATTCACAGTCATTGTCAGTTCCTGCGTTTCAGCATTTCTTCTCCTCATTAACTCATGAACGCCCTTAAACTATAGCTGCACTGTCAGGAACCCTTCACAACCAGTCCTCCGCAGTCTGTGGCGTCACAGTGGGTAACACCATGGGTGATTTGCTATTGGCGGAGTGGGTGGATTCGTCCTCCGAAGGACCACCTCCCTGTGTCAGGGACTGTGGAGAGCATCGGTCTGCCCATAATGAAGTGGCGGCTGTCAGGACCTGCATCTGTTCTTTTTTCGCTTGTGCAGGTGTTGGGGTTCCAGGTAGGGGTGCATTCCCTAATTTGTGGGCTTCACGGTTCTCATGCCGGCAGTACTGTTACGGGGAGGCCGGCTTGATGGAGAAGTCGAGGTGAAGGAGTCATACCGGCATTGTTCCACCCAATCTCATGCATCAGCTGGTTCTGTGAAGAATTAAGACTGTGTGCCAAACACAATCTTGAGCTTAGCCGGGAAAAGTAGAGAATATCACAGTCCTGCCTGTCTCAGGCGATGTTTTGCTCCTAGGAAGCAGTCTCTGTGCCGCTGCACAGACAAGGTGTAGTCCAGGAAAATAAAAATGTGGGCATTTTCATAACAAAGAGGATCAGCAGTGCGTGGTGCCCGCAGCAAGGCCTCCATGTCCCTGTAGTTCATAATCTCTGCTACTGTGGGCCTGGGGGGAGGCCCCACCACAGATCTCTTTGCTGGGACACTCTGTGCCTGTTCCACCAGGATGTGTTGGGGCAGTCCATCTGGCGGTGCTATTTGTTTTAGCCAGGTCTCTAAAAAGTTCATGGGGTCAGTGCCCTCCACCCCTTCAGGGAAACCTACTATGTGCAGGTTATTATGGCGGGAGCAGTCATTTGAGTCTTCTGCTCTCGCTTCCAGTTCCCGCTCGTTAAAAGTGAGTGTGCGCACCTGACCCACCAGATCCGTAACCGAGGGGCGCCTCTCAGAAAAGTTGCTTTCGGCATGTGGACTGCGGTCAGCCAATTTACGCTGATCATCTCTGATTAGACCCATCTAAGTCCCCAAGGCATCCACTCGGCTTTTAAGTTTTGCCTAGTAACAGTGATGGCTTCCAATATCTGATCAAGTTTTGCTTTTGTGGGGCCAAGTTATGCGGTCCGAGCTCTTGGTCTGTGAGTCTTCGGGTATTAGCAGTTTGATTGCTTGGCAGCTGGGAGCCTGTCCCACTCTGCGCCCCATGTCAGCTCCACAAAGGACTGTCAAGTGGTGTGCACAATCTGAAGAGATTTTCCGGGTGGGACGAGGGGAACCAATTGGGACCCGCCTGACCCCCAGAACTAGTCCATCCAGGTGGACAAGCAGTCCTGGGGTCCCCTAGTGTCAGGGGCTCCAAACATATGTCCTGCAGGCAGTTACTCGGAAGGCCCCAGGAAGCAGTCACAACCCCACTGGCCAATGTACACGCAGTATACCAGCGGGGCCTGCCTCACCCAAAGACCCCACAGTGAGGGCCGCTCCTAAGAAGGGGGAGCATGAGCAGCCCAGCAGAAGTCCCAGTGGCTCCACACAATCCACCTAGAGTGTTCTGTGAGGTCCGTGGTCACTCCCCTTTCATAATCCTATTATAGGCCCAGTCCACAAATCATTGCCACTCTGGATAGACAAGCCCTCTCACCCGGACCCTGCTGCTCAGGCAGGCAGGGCTTGGCTCCCACAAAACTGGGGGGAAAGGAAGGGTGACCAAATAAGGTCGGGGGTCCCCCATGCTCCACTTTGGTCACCCAGCCTCACTCACTGCAACCTCAGGGCCCGGTCTGCGCTGCAGTATTAACAGTGGCGATCCCTCCAGAGCGGCTCGGAAGGCTGCAGGAACAGGAGGTATCAGCAGGCAGGTTGCTGCCATGGCCCCCATGGCTAAGCCAGTCCAGTCCAGTCCAGCTGCATCTGCTGATTCGTATGGGGTAAGCTCCTGTCTCAGAGCTTGCGCTGCCTCCCCACGTCAGCAGCAGGCGGATCAAGCCCAGGGAGCTGTCCACGGTGATGCCCGCTGTGCAAAGTCACTCTTGTCAAGTGTGACAAATCAAAAGGCACCCCTCCACCTCTTCGACCCAGTGCTGCTTGTTTCTGGACTGAGGGAGCGTAGATGGCAGCAGGTGTAGATGGCAGCAGGTGTAGACAGTCTTAAACTCCGTCCGCCATCTTGCAATGGCCCTACACGCCCCCTCAGCCTTCTGTGGTACATGGCGATGACAAAACACAATATTATTGGTTAATCAAAGCCCTAGCAAAATATCCAGGGAACCATGTAAATCACACTTTGCCTTTGTTATGTGTTTTAATGTCAAATATAAATTATTACTCTAATTGTAATGTATAGGAAGAAATGAGGCACTTTAGCAAAGTATATGGAGTTAGGGAAAGGTATTTTTATTGGTTCACGTATATTTAAAAAAGTTTACGATGTACTGCGGTACTTTCTCAAAAAGTATCTAAAATGTACCAATGTAGTTACTGAATCTAAAAAACCAATTCAACAAAAAAACAAAATGAGGTAAGAAGATAAACTAGTTTGCAGCAACGACGTTTATTTAACAAGTATGAGAAAGGCATTTGAAACACACATTTCTGGTCAAAGACCATGAAAACGAATAGAAAACTAGATAAGAAATAAAATTAAGAAGTAAAGCATTATGTGATTGGTTAATAACACAACTAGGGCTTTAAACATAGCCCAATACTGCTAAATACCACCAACCATCTGATTACTGTTAGAAAGAAATAGAGCTTTATTTCTTCTTCAAAAATATAACCGAAAAATTGATTATTATAAATCATCACCTCCATCTACATATTTCTAGTGTTAAAAACAGGCAAATTTCTCTACAGATCTTTTATGGCGGTTCTAGGAATTGGTACTTATGAGTTATAGGGCTAGATGTATCAAGAAGGCCTTTTGCGAGTCGGAAATAGCGATTTTTAAGAAATCGCTATTTCTGATTCGCAAAATGCAATGTATCACCTTTGCAATTCGGTAATATCGATTTCTTAAAAATCGCAAATGCTATTACCGAATCGCAAATTGCGATACCGGCCCCATTTTTGCATTTCCAAAATTGCGATTTCTTAACTAGAAATCGCAATTTTGGAAATGCAAAACCCCAGGGTGCTCGGGGCCTAAGGCCCCCTCTGCTGCACCCCAAAATAATTTTTTGCAACATGTAAGGTGCACACATGACAAAAGGGCATGTGTGCTTTACATGTAAATTTTAAAAATGCATTTTAAATGCATTTTTAAAATTTGCACATGGTTACCACCAAGTTCAGCTTGGTGGTAAATAGCGATTCCTAAATGCCCAAATCGCATTTAGGAATTGCTTCTTACATGTGCTTAGAAATCGCAAATAAGGAATCCTTATTTGCAATTTCTTATTTAGAGAGTCGCAATTTGCGACTCTCTAAACAGGGTCGCACTATTAAGGAATCGCTATATTAGCGATTACTTAAAATTGCATTCAGAATGTCTTTCATACATTGTGAAATGGCTTTTTGCATTCGCAAAAGGGCATTTGCACTGTTTGCGAATGCAAAAAGCTTTCATACATCTGGCCCAAAGTTAGATAATTAAGAAGATATGTCATTAAGTGGCCTGGCACGGATGATGGCATTTGTAAAAATCTGCTCTAAGCATTGTTGTCTTATCTGCTGTCATGTATATCAAATTACTTAGATATAGTACCAATTCAGCTCACACAATATTTATGAGTTTTTTCAGAATCCAATGGATTTGTTTTTCCTCAGTTTTTCATGATGACTACTACCATATGATTACCTCGAACTGTAAAGGGCATATTTATACTCTGTTTGCACCAAATTTGCATAATTTTTTTTTACGCAAATTCGGCGCAAACTTAACTCCATATTTATACTTTGGCACTAGACCCGTCTAGAGCCAAATTAATGGGGTGAGAGTTATTTTTTACCGTGGAAACCTACCTTGCATTAATGACATGCGAGGTAGCATTAATGACAAGCAAAAAGCATTTGCGCGTTATTTATACTCCCGTGCAAAAATGACGCCCGGGAGGGGGAGGGCCTTCAAAAATGACTCTAAACCGGTTTAGCACCATTTCTTAATGCCTGGGTCAGGGCGGGCGTTAAGGGACCTGTGGGCTCATTTCAATGGTCTCTGACCATGGAAGCAGCCCACAGGTGCCCTTCCATGCCCCCAAGGACACCCCCTGCCACCCTCTCCCACCCCTGGAGGACACCCATGGATGGGGGGACCCATCTTCGGTAAATAGAGGTAAGTATATTTTTTTTACGTAGAAGTGGCATAGAGGGCCTAACTTGGACCCCCTACATGGCACTGTGCCCAAGGGCCATGCCCAGGGGACAGAAGTTCCCTAGGCATGGCCATTGGGCAGGGGGGCATGACTCCTGTCTTTGCTAAGACAGGAGTTATTTCCATGGGGGTTGTGTGTCAAAAAATGACGCTAGTCAGGTTAGAGCCAATATTTTTTATTCTAACCTGACTTGCACCATTCTTTGGCGCACAACCCCCACTCTTCTCTTCGCCTCCGCTGCCCGGTTACAGTAATTTATGTTGACGCTAACCAGGTCGCAGCACCGGCTACCGTCATTCCCTAAATAAGGCGCCCGGCTCGCGCTTTGGAATGGCGGTAGCCCGCGTTAACCTTTTTGACGCAAATCTGCGCTAGCGCAGGTTTGTGCCAGAAAGTATAAATATGGGCCTAAATGTTCTAAATGGTGGCACATAAGTGTAACTGAAAAGCTAGTTTTGTATGAAAACACATAAAAAAGAAAACAATGATGGATTGACTTTGTGTTATGTTTATTAAATACAATTAGATATTCCTGAATTAAGCTATTATTAATTTACCGTCTACCATGAAGAAACCATAAAGTTGCCATAGATGCTTAACTTACCATACACTTACCGTACATCTCTATATTAAATACAATTGACTATTTCTGATACCTGAAGAAATATGGTTAATATTAGTAGAAGCTCTTCATCGTTCGAGACATTTTGGGGCACATTTACAACGTTTTTTGTGGTTGCATCGTTTGCAACCACAAAAAAACATTTTGGATTTATTAACGCTATTTTGCAATTCAGTAATCTATTACCGAATCGCAAAATAGGTTTGCAAGTCAGTATTAGGAAGGGGTGGGTCAAGGACATCCTTTCCTAATAGCGAGCCAAAGGGGGATGCATGAATGTTTTGCGACAGAAATGCAGTCGCAAAACATTCGCAGTTTACCTTCAAGTTGGTGGTAAGCCATTCGCAGATGGGAAGGGGTCCCCAAGGGATCCCTTGCCCTTCGCGAATGTGGGCGCAAACATTTTTCAAGCGCAGGTAGTGGGAAATGGCCTATACTATGCAGGCACAGCTACACGTACCGGAAGGCTGCAAGCTGAACAACGCTTGCCTGAACAACGCATATGTGTTAACTACACATTTGCATGGTTAAGGCAGGCTGCATATGTGTGATTAAGCAGCGGTCCAGCTGTGTGGATGAGCGGGCAAGCAGGAAAAAGCAGGAAGACGGATCAGTCAAGGTAAGTGGGTGTAGGAAGTTGGCTCTGTATGTACTATTTCAAAGTAAGAAATAGCATGCACAGAGTCCAAGGGTTCCCCTTAGAGGTAAGATAGTGGCAAAAAGAGATAATTCGAATGCTCTATTTTGTGGTAGTGTGGTCGAGCAGTAGGCTTATCAGAGGCTAGTGTTAAGCATTTGTTGTACATACACACAGGCAATAAATGAGGAACACACACTCAAAGACAATTCCAGGCCAATAGGTTTTTATATAGAAAAATATATTTTCTTAGTTTATTTTAAGAACCACAGGTTCAAGATTTACAAACAATACTATAAATGAAAGGTATTTCACTTAGGAACTTTAGGAACTTTGAATTAGCAAAATAGCATATACAGTTTTCACACAAATGGCAATAAGCTATTTTAAAACTAGACTGTGCAATTTTCAACAGTTCCTAGGGGAGGTAAGTGTTTGTTAGTTTTGCAGGTAAGTAAACCACCTACAGGGTTCAAAGTTGGGTCCAAGGTAGCCCACCGTTGGGGGTTCAGGGCAACCCCAAAGTTACCACACCAGCAGCTCTGGGCCGGTCAGGTGCAGAGGTCAAAGTGGTGCCCAAAACACATAGGCTTCAATGGAGAAGGGGGTTCCCCGGTTCCAGTCTGCCAGTAGGTAAGTACCCGCGTCTTTGGAGGGCAGACCAGGGGGGTTTTGTAGGGCACCGGGGGGGACACAAGTCAGCACAAAAAGTACACCCTCAGCGGCACGGGGCGGCCGGGTGCTGTGTGCAAACAGGCGTCGGGTTTGCAATGGAGTTCAATGGGAGACCTAGGGGTATCTTCAGCGATGCAGGCAGGCAAGGAGCGGGCTCCTCGGGGTAGCCCCCACCTGGGCAAGGGAGAGGACAACCTGGGGGTCGCTCCTGCACTGGAGGTCGGATCCTTCAGGTCCTGGGGGCTGCGGGAGCAGTGTCCTTACCAGGCGTCGGGTCTTTGAAGGAGGCAGTCGCAGTCAGGGGGAGCCTCTGGATTCCCTCTGCAGGCGTCGCTGGGGGGGCTCAGGGGGGTCAACTCTGGCTACTCACAGGGTCACAGTTGCCGGGGAGTCCTCCCTGTAGTGTTGTTTCTCCGCCGGTCGAGCCGGGGGCGACGGGTGCAGAGTGGAAAGTCTCACGCTTCCGGCGGGAAATGTGTTGTCTTTAAAAGTTGCTTCTTTGTTGCAAAGTTGCAGTCTTTGTGTAACAGGGCCGCTGTCCTCGGGAGTTCTTGGTCCTTTTAGATGCAGGGTAGTCCTCTGAGGCTTCAGAGGTCGCTGGACCCTGGGGGACGCTTCGCTGTTGCAGTTTTTCTTGAAGTGGGGAGACAGGCCGGTAGGGCTGGGGCCAAAGCAGTTGGTGTCTCCGTCTTCTCTGCAGGGCTTTCAGGTCAGCAGTCCTTCTTCGTCTTAGGTTGCAGGAATCTATCTTGCTGTGTTCTGGGAGCCCCTAAATACTCAATTTAGGGGTGTGTTTAGGTCTGGGGGGTTAATAGCCAATGGCTACTAGCCCTGAGGTTGGCTACACCCTCTTTGTGCCTTCTCCCTGAGGGGAGGGGGGCACATCCCTAATCCTATTGGGGGAATCCTCCATCTGCAAGATGGAGGATTTCTAAAAGTCAGAGTCACCTCAGCTCAGGACACCTTAGGGGCTGTCCTGACTGGCCAGTGACTCCTCCTTGTTTTTCTCATTATCTCCTCCGGCCTTGCCGCCAAAAGTGGGGCCGTGGCCGGAGGGGGCGGGCAACTCCACTAGCTGGAGTGCCCTTGGGAGCTGAAAAAAAGGGGGTGAGCCTTTGAGGCTCACCGCCAGGTGTTACAGTTCCTGCAGGGGGAGGTGAGAAGCACCTCCACCCAGTTGTCACTCTCCCCATGTGGCCAGCAACATGTCTGGTGTGTGGCAGGCTGCTAAAACTAGTCAGCCCACACTGGAAGTCGGTTAAGGTTTCAGGGGGCATCTCTAAGATGCCCTCTGGGACGTATGTTACAATAAAATGTACACTGGCATCAGTGTGCATTTATTGTGCTGAGAAGTTTGATACCAAACTTCACAGTTTTCAGTGTAGCCATTATGGTGCTGTGGAGTTCGTGCATGACAGACTCCCAGACCATATACTCTTATGGTTACCCTGCACTTACAATGTCTAAGGTTTTGCTTAGACACTGTAGGGGCATAGTGCTCATGCACTTATGCCCTCACCTATGGTATAGTGCACCCTGCCTTAGGGCTGTAAGGCCTGCTAGAAGGGTGACTTGTCTATACCTCTAGGCAGTGTGAGGTTGGCATGGCACCCTGAGGGGAGTGCCATGTCGACTTAGTCATTTTATCCCCACCAGCACACACAAGCTGGCAAGCAGTGTGTCTTTGCTGAGTGAGGGGTCCCCAGGGTGGCATAAGACATGCTGCAGCCCTTAGAGACCTTCCCTGGCATCAGGGCCCTTGGTACCAGAGGTACCAGTTACAAGGGACTTACCTGGATGCCAGGGTGTGCCAGTTGTGGAAACAAAAGTACAGGTTAGGGAAAGAACTCTGGTGCTGGGGCCTGGTTAGCAGCCCTCAGCACAATTTCAAATCATAACTTGGCATCAGCAAAGGCAAAAAGTCAGGGAGTAACCATGCCAAGGAGGCATTTCCTTACAGTGGGACTGTTTTTTTTTTAGGGGTGGGGGAGTTTTTTTATTTTAGGGGTGCGTTGGGGGGGTTTAGGGCTCAGGGAAGGGGGGGGTAGGGAGAGATAGATTAAAGGGTAGGGGGTCCAGGGAGGGTTGGGGTAGATTGGTGGATGTCAGGGCCGGGGGTGGTCGGGTAGAATAAAGGGTAGGAGGGCTGGGGGGAGGTTTTTAGAGGTGCATGAGGGGTTTTAGGGCTCAGGGCAGTGAAGGCTGGGAGGGCAAGCAAGAAGGAGCAGGAAGAAGGATCTGTAGAGGTAAGTGGGGCTGGGGTTGTTTTTAGGGGTGGAGGATTTTTTTTCATTTTAGGGGTGCATGGGTGAGGTTTAGGGCTCAGGGCCGGGGGTGATGGTCAGCGTAGATTTAAGGGTAGGCGGGCCGGGCGGGGGGGGCGGGATATTTTGGTGGATTTAGGCATCATGGCAGGGGAGGGGTGATGGGGTAGTTTGGTGCATGGGGGTTTTTAGGGCTCAGGGCTTGGGGGCAGGGTATGTTTTTGGAATTTAGCCCTCAGGGTGGGGTGGGGGTGGTTGGGGTAGTTTGGGGAGGTATTGAGGGGTGCACGGGGGGTCTAGGGCTCAGGGTGGGGGGTTGGGGTCGTTTTTGGAATTTAAGGCCTCAGGGTAGAGAGGACGGGGTAGTTTTATGGGCAGGGACGGGTAGATGGCTGGTGTGTTCTAGGGCGCAGAGGGGCGGGTTAGATTTAAGGGTAGGGGGACCAGGGGGTTGGGGTAGTTTTGTGGATCTTGGCCTTGGGGTAATTTCAAGAGCAGGGGAGGTCAGGGCGGTTGGGGTAGTTTCTTAGGTTTAGGGCTCTGGGTGGGGTAGTTGGTCAGTTTTAAGTACAGGGGCGTGTTAGGGTGCAGGGCAGGGTGGAATCTACCATACATATTACTTTACCACATATGCTTTTACAACACAATTTGTTGTACAGGCATTTGTGGTAAAGCCATGCATGTTAAAGACACGGTTGTGGTTCTGAACGCATTGTTCAGGCATGCGTTGTTTTTGCATGTGTGATTGTGTCATATAACCACAGGTAGTGGTCCCACGGACCACTGCCTACTCTTAAAAGAAAAGAAAGGAAAACGGACTGCATTACAAAAAAATGTTGCTTTCTTGAAAAAGCAATCAGAGGCATGGTGGTCTGCTGACCCGTGCAGGATACCATCCCTGTGATTGTAGCCATTCTCAATGGGTCGCAAATTGCGACCTGCCTCATCAACATTGATGAGGCAGGTCCATTTGCGACCCACTGAGAATCACTAAGGCCCTCATTACAACATTGGCGGGCGGTTGTAACCGCTGTGCGGCCACCAATACGGCCGCACTCCCGCCATGGCCATTACGACATCCCTGCTGGGCCGGCGGGCAGAAACCAGGTTTCCGCCCGCCGGTCCAGCGGGGATGTCGCCGCAACATGGGAGCCGGCTCCTAATGCTATGCAGACAGTGAAAAGCTCCATGGGGCTGTGCCAGGGGGCCCGCGACTCCCCTTTCTGCCAGCCTTTTCATGGTGGTTCCTACCGCCATGAAAAGGCTGGCTGGAGGTGGACTCGTAATCCCCTGGGCAGCGCTGCCCTGGAGGATTAAATCCACCGGGACCACTGTGGCAGAAAACCGCCGGTCCTGGCGGTGCGACCGCTGCGCTTCCACCGTGGTCGTAATACCCAAGATTGCACCTCCAGCCTGTTGGCGTTTCATTAGACAAAACAGCCCTAGCGGTCTTTGACCGCCAGGGTTGTAATGAGGCCCTAAATGTTTCTGAGACACTTTAGTACAATGCACACACTGCGATTTCCTAGTTGCAAATCTTAAAGACTCACAGTTGTGAAATAGCAATCTGGAATCTGTGTACATCTGGCCCTTGGTCCTGGAAATATATTTTTTCTTGTTTAATTTTTTTGTTTCTTTCTGGGAGTAATTTTTATAGGGTCAACACAACCAATCAAAACAATAGTCTCAAAAGGAAACAGGAGAATAAAAAGGCAAAACAACCTGTAGGGGAGGACATTGATGAGCCTTGACAAGCTCACGATGAATGGTAATATTTCTCAATCCCGCAACAATGACAGTATGACAGAGGAGACAGAATGTCTCTGTATTGCCATTTGCTCTATTATATTGCATCTCTGCCTGAAAAGATGTATTGGCCCCATGGTGCCAGGAGCAGGTACTGGTGGAGGCACTGATGCACTGGGTGTAGGAGGAGGTGATGATAGAGCAGAAGAATTAGAAAGTGCTACTGGAGGGACTGATGCAGTGGGTGGTGGAGGTGCTGATGAACCAGAAGAAGTCAAAGGTGTTGCATTAACTAAAGAAGTCGCTGCTGCCGATCTTCCTGCTTTGGCCTCTTCTATCTCTTTCTCACGCCTCCTTTCAACACACACTACCCAGGTGAAGTGAATTGCCTGCAGGTGTTTTCTCATTCCTTTGGACATGCACAGAGTTTGCAGGGTTTTTCACAATCTAATTGAGTTGTTTTTCTTTATTGTTTTATGATGACTACGCCCATATGATCATCATGAACTGTAAATGTTCTAAATGGTGGCATAGTACAATAACAGACATGTCTGAAAACACATAAAAAGGAAAACAATGATAGACTGATTTTCTGTTATGTTTATTAAATACAATCAGATAGCACTGTAGTAGTCTATTATTAACTTACCATCTACTATAAAGCCACCATACGGGACTGTGAAATAAATTGCCTGTAGGTCATTCCCATGGTACTGAGGGGGAGTATTGTTTAATGTTCCCAATGGAAATAACTTTGTTATATAGGTTGCATGTAACAAGTTTGGATTAAATTTTTTTCCTTCCAGGTGGCAAAACAAATGTCATAAAATGGAGTCCCTCAATTTCTTCCTCCTCGCGACCTCTTCTTAGAAACATATTTAAAACAAAAAAACATACAAATGCAATGAAAAACCAAAGATTTAAGATTAGTTATATTTAGGAAAGCCTATTTTATTATTTCTATACAAAACCAACTTAAAATACACAAACATTTGAAATTCAAAGGTTTTAGTTTTAGCTTTATAGTTATAACTCAAAGTTGTAATTTACACCCTGCCCAGCATGTACTATACCTTGCACACCTCCATATAGAGTGTTGTCAACTCACTAGCCAGACTAAATTATCTATAACTTGTTTTCCCCATGTACTGTTTACACCCCAACATACTACATAACTTTTAGCATTCAAGGCGCGATTTTGGTCAGGAGATCGCTCCCCCACGACCGCAGCACCACCAAGCTGTTCCCCTGTCCTTGACCCCGCACGCACTGCCAATCGCGTGTTCGAGCCCCTCCTCCACCCGCAGGCATCCGCCTGTGCCTCATCCCTGGTGTCTAGTGGGCTCTGGTAAGCTTCACTAGACTTGTGCTTTGTGCCGTTTTAAGTTTTTGTGACTCGTGTTCTGTGCCTTGAATTATTGTGCCGTTCGTTTAACTGTGACTCGTGTTCTGTGCCTTGAATTATTGTGCCGTTCGTTTAACTGCGACTCGTTTTCTGTGCCTTTAATTTACTGTGCCGTTCATTCCTCAGTTTCCTTCTGTACCTTTTTTCCGGTTATTACTGCCACGTTTTGCCCCTTGTGCGCTCCCCTTGTCGGCTCTCTCTCAGCCGCTTTCCCCGCCGCTGCCTCCTTGCGGCCCCGCCCCCCTCGTGCCCCCATTCGCCGCACCCTTCCACCTCCCAGGTCCTCCTCCCTCCCCTCTCCCTTCTTAATGCGGTCGCTGCACGTCTGCGCAGCGGGCGCGCCAGAGGCAAGCCTGTCTGCGCCTGTCTGCGCCCGTCCACGCCTGGACCGCGCCCAGTGCCACACATCCTGGTCTGCGAGATCCCTGCACCTCCAGACACCGCTAAATCCCTGACCAACTCAACGCCCTCAATCCTGGCCGCATCACAGCATGCTTCCAGTCCTCTCCTAGGAACACCAAAGGATTCTTCTCATGCCGCACCTGCAGATTCACCTGCGACAGAACAACGAGACCAACAAAGACCGGAACAAACCACCTCCAATGCATACTCCTCAACACCCGCTTCACACGCAAGCACGCCATCGAGCTCTGGGACCTGCTCGACTCCACCGCCCCAGACGTAGCTTTCGTGACCGAAATCTGGTAGAACGACTCCTCGGCGCCCGACATCGCAATAGCCATCCTGGATGGCTACAAGATCATCCGTAGGGACAGCACCAATGGAATCGGAGGAGGAATAGCCATCGCCCACAAATCCACCCTCAAGGTCGACACCCACACTGACGACTCCCTCAAGACCGCCGAACACCTACATTTCCGCATCCACACCGACCCTAACACCACTCTCAGAGGAACGCTCATCTACAGACCCCCCGGACCACGAGCACCTTTCAGCGAAACCCTCGCCGACCTCACCCACGCACTCACCTCAACAGATTACATCCTCCTCGGGGACCTAAATTTCCACCTGGAGAACAACAATGACACCAACTCCACCACTCTGATCGCCAACCTCACCAACCACGGCCTCAGACAACTCGTCGACACACCAACCCACATCGCTGGCCACACGCTTGACCCCATCTTCTCCTCAAGCGCCCACGTCAGCTTCAACCATACCACCGTACTCCACTGGATCGACCACCACTGCATCCATTTTACTTACAAGAAACATACCGAGCACCATCGCACCCAACAACCACCCTGCCGATGCTGGAGCAAAGTTACAGAAGACCAGCTTACCAACACCCTCGCCCAGAACCCACCCCCGACCCCACCGACCCAGACACCGCCGCCCACAACCTCACTCTGTGGATCAATGATTGCGCCAACACCCTTGCGCCACTCAAGAAACCCATCGACAACCAAACCAGAAAAAAAGCCACCTGGTTCACCGACGAGCTCCTTAACTCCAAATGCAACTGCCGGAAGCTAAAAAAGGAATGTCTCCTCAAATGCACACCCGACAGCCTCACAGCCCACAAGGACGCCACCCGCAATCACCACCAACTCATCAGACAAGCCAAACGATCCCATTTCAAAGACTGCCTGGACAACAACGTACACAATAGCAAAGAGCTCTTCAGCATCGTGAAAAAACTTTCCAACCCCAGCGCCAACGTCAATGACATCCCTCCATCCCAAGAACTCTGCAACGCACTGTCCACCTTTTTCCACCGGAATATCACCGACATCCGCGAAAGCTTCAATGCCACTCCCACGCCAGACCCCACAGCCGAACACCCCACCTGCACAAACCACCTGACTTCCTGGACCAACGTCAACGACACAGAGACACGCAAGATCATGAACTCCATCCACTCAGGATCTCTGTCAGACCCCTGCTCACACCACATATACAACAAAGCCGGCTCCACCATCGCCCCCCAACTACAGAAGGTCATCAACATCTCCTTCGAAACAGCAACATTCCCGGAGAGATGGAAACACGCCGAAATCCGCGCCCTTCTCAAGAAGCCCAAAGCAGACCCCAACGACCTCAAGAACTTCCGACCCATCTCCCTACTCCCCTTCCCAGCGAAGGTGATTGAAAAAATCATCAACACACAACTAACCAGCCACCTCGAAGACAACTACATACTGGACCCCTCCCAGTCCGGCTTCAGACGAAACCACAGCACTGAGACCGCCCTTCTCGCTGCCACAGACAACATCAGACGCCAAATGGACGACGGCGAAACTTCAGCTCTCATCCTACTGGACCTATCTGCCGCCTTCGACACAGTCTGCCACCACACTCTGAAATCAAGCCTCCAAGAAATCGGAATCCAAGGAAAAGCCCTCGACTGGATCATCTCATTCCTCTCCGGCAGAACTGAGAGAATCCGCCTCCCTCCCGTCCGCTCCGAAGCCACCGACATCATCTGCGGCGTCCCCCAAGGCTCATCCCTAAGCCCGACGCTGTTTAACATCTACATGGCCCCCCTCGCACAAGTGGCCGGACAACACAACCTCAACATTCTCACCTACGTCGATGACACCCAGCTCATCCTTTCGCTCACCAAAGACCCTCGCACCGTCAAAACCAACTTCCACAATGGAATGAAATCCATCGCCGAATGGATGAGAAGCAGCCGTCTGAAACTAAACTCTGACAAGACAGAGGTCCTCATCCTCGGACCCACCCCCTCCGCCTGGGACGATTCCTGGTGGCCCACCGCACTAGGAACCCTACCAACACCGACTGACCACACTCACAACTTGGGCTTCATCCTCGACTCCTCCCTCACCCTGTCTAAACAGATCAACGCAGTCTCCCCCTCCTGCTACAACACACTCCGCATGCTCTGTAGAATCTACAAGTGGATCCCTCCAGAAACCAGAAGAACTGTGACACACGCCCTCGTCAGCAGCAGACTGGACTACGGCAATGCACTCTACACAGGCATCCCAGCAAAAGACCTACTACGCCTCCAACGCATCCAAAACACCTCCGCCAGACTGATCCTCGACGTACCCCGCCACAGCCACATCTCCCACCACCTGAGAAACCTTCACTGGCTCCCCATGGACAAGAGGATCACTTTCAAGCTTCTTACCCACACCCACAAAGCGCTCCACAACACCGGACCAGCCTACCTGAACAACAGACTCAGCTTCTACACCCCCACCCGTCAGCTCCGCTCCACCAACCTCGCTCTCGCCGTCATCCCCCGCATCCGAAGAAAGACCTCCGGTGGCAGATCCTTTTCATACCTCGCTGCCAAAACTTGGAACACCCTCCCCACCAACCTACGTCAGACCCAAGACCTACTCACCTTCAGAAGACTCCTCAAGACCTGGCTCTTCGATCAGTAACAGTAACCCCCCTCCCCTACCCACCACCCCACTCAGCACCTTGAAACCCTCACGGGTACGTAGAGCACTTTATAAATCGAATGATTGATTGATTGATGTTAAATCACCGTATTCATCACAACACTCATGACATCGCAAATGGCATAATTTATGCGAAGAGTGTGCATGGTAGAAAGCCAAGGTGGAGTTAATTTAGTTATGTGATGCCGATATGTTTGTTGCACACACCACCAGCAACCTGCTATCAGATGAATCAGCTACATTAGAGTGTGGTAGGAGAGCTACAAGGCCATTTATCAGAACATGCAACATGTGCGCTGGAAACAATAAGGGGCATATTTATACTCCATTTGCGCCAAATTTGCGTCATTGTTTCTGACGCAAATGTGGCGCACAACTAACTCCATATTTATGTTTTGATGTTAGACCCGTCTAATGTCAAAATATTGGAGTTTGCACCATTTTCTAGATGCGTGAACATACCTTGAGTCAATGAGATGCAAGGTAGGCGTTCCCATCTAAAAAATGGTGCTTATCCCCCTGTGCTAAAATGACACACGGGTGGGAGGAGGGGCTAAATAATGGTGCAAAGCTTGGTTTGCACCATTATTTAACGCCTGGGTCAGACCAGGTGTTAGGGGACCTTTGGACCAATTTCCATGGTTGAACACCATGGAATGGGTCCACATGTGCCCTCCTCAAGCCAGAGCAAACACCCCCACCCACACCAGAGGGACACTGGAGGATAGGGGACCCCATCCCAGGTAAGTAGGGTAAGTATAGGTAAGTATTTTGTTTTTTAAATTAAAGTGCTATTGGGGGCCCAACTTGGGGGCCACTTCGTGGCACAGGGTGCAAAGGCCATGCCCAGGGGACACTGGTCCCCTGTGCTGGCCATTGGAGTGTAGGGCATGACTCCTGTCTTTTCTAAGACAGAAGTCATGTGGTATGGATGGTTTTGCGTACGGAAATGACGCCAGGCTGGTTAGAGGCATTTTTTTGCCTTACTTCATTTTTGGGTGCAAAACCCTCTTCCCCCATACCGACACCCCCACCCGGCTAACGTCATTTTCCCAGACGCTAGCCCACCATTTGCACTGGCTTGCGGGATTCCATAAATTTGGCGCACAGCTGCCACCCTGGAATCATGCATATAAATATGAGCCTAAATACTCAGCAGAACACTATAAATTTGCTAGCTCATTCCAGACCCTAGACCTGTGGCTAAACGTAAAGTAGTTGAACAGTCTGCAGTTCCTTGTGTTGCTGAAGTGCATAATGTGCCCTGCTGCTGTCACAAAGGGGCTAGAATGCCTCTACACATAACTGTGCCAAAAAGCAATTAATTGACTGGTTGTATTAATTTTATGATTTTATTGAACTTGAAGTGAACAAATGTTGTGAGAAAAATGTTACACAAAGGATGCACAATAATGGAAAGGAAACAAAGGGTCACGAGATCGCAGACTACTGGGAGACATTTCATATGAATCAAGACTCTTTATTAATAATTATTATTGCCTAAATATTCAGAAAGACCATGAAAGAACCACTCACCACACTGGAACCATTCAGCAGTCCTGCCCACTGCTCCACTTGTGTATCTTCCAGGATGTTTCCAAGTGCAAACGGTCATGAATTATGGCCAAATGGCAATAATGTCAGGGCATTGACTGATGCATTTACCCCTGGTTTTTCTAACCATAAAGTAATTTTTGCAATTTCACAAAAACCCAAAGACTTTATCCAAATCCTCCTATCAAAATGTCACTGCAAGCCAGGGGAAACAATTTCAGATCTATGGAAACTAGAAAAAGCATTCAAGGTGTTCAGGATTTTCAGAAGGATGGACAGCATGGTCTGAGAACATGATTAATCATGTAATACTTGAGTGTGGTTGTGGGTACTTTGATATGCTGACTTCCCTTATACTTTTCTTCAGCCTCACAGCCTTCTTTTTCCGTGTGGGAAAAAGGCAGGAGCAAATAGCATACAAGCTGCCTTCACATTGCATCCTTACTTCTGCACTGCTCAAGTTTCCCCACCTATCTACAACAACTGCCTCAGAACTCTCCAGCTGCATCATAGCATCTTTAATTGCAGGTTGTGGAAGCAGAGTGTGAGTATGCTGGACACTGTCCTCCCCATGCTGGGCATCTAACATTGGCGTCCGCGGCTCCATCTGTTCTGACAGTGATCCAATGGCATCCTTAGTTATCATTAGAAGACTCTATGCATGCATTGTCTGCTTCTAAATATGCCGTCACACTATAATAATTGCTCAGTAAATATAATGCTTACCGCTATCTTGTGTGGTGATTTGCAAGCCAAGAGCTCAAATTGCTGCAAGGCTGACTCATCTTCTAATTTATGTGATCTATTCACAAACGTAAACTGACATGTGAATACACTTACACATGTAAGTTTACTTTTGAGTAACACTACTACTTTTGACACTTCACTATTTACAAGCGTAAAGGTATTCAAAAGTGTAGACTTAAATATACCCACCTACTAAATTCAGGGTATGGGGCCTAATTTACAATCGTAATGTTACTAATTGTAACTTCTCACACACAGGGGGCGATCTCCGCCACAGGGGCGAAGATTTCTATATAGTAAAAAAAAAAAAAAAAAACAGTGTTCAATATTAATGTTAATGAATTTTATATATTTAATTTAATGTATAATATTATAAACACAAATTGTACAGCGTTAACTCAATTTTAAATTATAAATGTGCCTATTTGGACTATTTTGCATTAAAAAAATGAAAATGTAAGGTTCATTAACAAATTCTCACATAAAGTAAAAAATATATTTTTTATTATGCATTTAAATTGAATAAAAGTGATGTATTGAATTAATTAATCACAATCTAATTATATTTGGTGAGTAATAATCTTACATTATTTGTCATATTAGGAAAATATTTTAAAATAAATGACTAATTTTGTTCATTGTTAGATTTCTTTATCATTAAATAAAATGTAATTATATTTTTAAACAGTTTAAATAATTGAGTTAATTTTAACACTATTTCTTATGGTGTTTTATTTTAAGCCCCTACCTCAATTATTTTCTATCGGAGAATATTACAGTACATGTGAGTGGCACTGAGTCATGTTGGACTTACTCCAAGTCTGAGCTGGAGTACATTTAAACCAGTTTCGGGGCCTTTTTGCCTCAAATAACTAGAGAAGGGCAGGTTGTGAATAGGACGGGGCTTACTTTTTTGTGGTGCATATTCCCCCTAAACCGCTCCTTAATCCTCCTTTAACCCACCCTTACTCGACCCTTAACCCCTCCCCTTTAGTAGTAAGCATTCCTCATTTTCCAGCCAGTTCTCTCTCTCGCTCCCATACTAAAGTTCACTACACTACAAACTAAAATGTGTACTTATGTGTATGGAGCTATCCGCAGTAAGGTCGCAGATCTCATCACATAAGTGATAGGAGAGGCGGAGACCTCTGTATATAGGTATGTGGATAGCATTCTATAGGACATTAGTAGCACTATTGTAATACTACTATATATACTACAAAATGCAGTTTGTGAATAGGCGCCTGAGTGCTGTGACTTTAGATTACTGATAGTAAGATATATAATTTACAGCATTAGAAAAGGCAGACGTGTTATATAAAACATTATACAAAGACAAGCTATTTACCCAGTTTATGATTGCAGCCAGCTCAGATAGGAAAGTGAGGGAAATGGCTCAAGCCAGGTTGCAAGCAACTGTTTCCTAGCTGCCTCACTTTTCCAAAACTGGCATGTTGCTAGTACTCGAGTATCAAAATCTACATTAGCATGCAGGAATAAGCACTGAGAGTCAAAGCCTATGTAAGCTGTTCTTGGCATTTCATTGGGTGTACTGTAGTATCTGGCTCATGAGGTTCCAGGGAATATTGACAATACTTGTTACTAGTGTTGCATTTTATCTCCTGAGATTGCTCCCAAAACCTAGCCTGGCAGATACTGAGAATGAAAATATAGGTTTTACTGTTGATGCAGGGTAAAAATGTTAAGGATTCTTTCTCTCCCTGCCCCTAGTGCCCATTTCTTTTAATCTCTCCCTCTATTCTCCTTCTCTCACTCCCTCTTGCCCTATAACCCTTCCTCTCCTTCCCACTGTCTGTTCATATCCCTCTGTGACACCTCTGTTTAACTCTCCTTCACCTTCACCTTCACCTTCACCTTTCCTTACCTGCTTTCTTCCAGTCCCTCTCCTCCAACTCTCCCCTTCTCCCTTACCTTGCTCTTTTTCCTCCCTCCATGATTCCATCTACCCCTGCAGGATGCTGTGGAAGCAATGTTTTCTCTGCCAGTCTCTCTTAGCCTTGCCACATAATTCCCCCATTACTAAATTATTCCAATCGAGAAGAGCAATCATGGGATAGAAAAATCTGCATTTATTTGCACATTTTCCTTCCTATGCATGGCTTGAAATTTATACAGCTGGAATGATAAACACTACCGAAGAACTCTCATATTGATTCATTTATTTTAGGCTAGCCACATGAAGTGAGCATGAGGAGTGTATAATTTTCTGCTGTCTAAATCAGTGGTTCACAAACCTTTTGAAACCACAGCCCACTTTTTACAGCGAAACACTTTTGCGAACCACCTAACTTTAATGGACATGAGGAGGACACTGTGGCATGCACAGTGGTTAATTTGTAAATAAAAATGTGCTGGTTCCCAAAGCCCTCATTAAACACGCGGCTGCTGCAATTAAATGTGGGAACATGGAATACTGAGGCTCACTTAATCCTGAAGTCATCTTGGGCCTCTTTAATCCATATAAAGCCACTCCCTGCCCCTTCAGCTCACTCCAGCAGCTTTCTATTTTCTCCCTTTGCGACGCTTTTTCTCCCTTTGTGTCCCTTCTTCTGTCTTTCCCATATGTGTCTTTTGTTCGCAGCAAACGCTTGAGACAAGCTTGAGAATAAGCCCCAGCCCTCAAAAATAAGTGCTGGTGCTCAGCACCGGAAGCAACAAGCACAAATTAAGCACTGGGCATGCATCAAAACATGTACCTTCAATACCAGCAGCAGTCTGTCAGTTACCACATTACTCAACTGCAGCTTCATTATAGAGTTCTAATGAGAAACTAGAGTGCTACCATTCTGTATTTGTAGCAAAAGTATGGTACGCTTGACCACCATTTTGATGGAATCAAAGCTATCAAATTTGAAGCATTTCCTACAGAGGAGATGGTAGTAATGGAACAAAATGTGTTTTTTTGTCATATCATTTATGGTTAGCGCTCCAGAAAGCTAAAATGTGAGCATATTTTCTATAAGATCTCAAATATCTTCCTCATCCATTTTAGTAAACAATTCTAACATGCAGAATGAAATGTACTTTCAACACCAGCAGCAGTCTGTCATTTAAATCTCTAGAAATATGCTCCAGCTTCACCCTAGTGTTCTAATGAACAACTAGAGTGCTAACATTTTTATTCAAGACAAACATGAGTCACTTGTAAATGTAATTTTGTTGGAATAGCAGCTGTTGAATTTAAAGCCTTTCCTGAAGAGCAGCCTGAAGTAAATGAGGATTGGGATGTTGATGCAAGTATAAAACCAGAAGGTTTAAAAAGTGAGGGGAGGTATGGAGTTTTAGTAATTTGAGGTATAATGTTTTTATGGGGCTAAAAATAATTGATACATCTACATAATTACAGCATCCCATTTTCACATCTGTTTACTCAGACTACCCATCTTCTCAGTCGTTAAAAGCTCCCTAATTTTAAAATAATAACACTCTGGTAGACAAAGTGGTTTACTGAAAAAATAGAAAAGTAAAGTACAGCTGCATTTAGGTTAGATGCTAAGACCTTAACTTCTCTTAAAAAAAAAAAAACACAGATGCAGGCATGAAACCAGAGGGTTAAAACGTGTCAGGGATATGGATTTTTAGTAATTGTATTTAAAGGTGCTTAAAATAGTTAAAGAGAAAAACATCTACATGTAGAGAATCCCCTTTCCACATCTGTTTACTTAGCCTACCCATCTTCTCAGTCGCTTCAAAGGTCCCTAATTTTAAAATAGTAACACTTTGGTATAGAAATATATATGACTGAAATAACAAAGGTGAGAGTGATGCTATAGTTAGGTGAGCTGATAAGACATTAGCTAATGTTAAAAGAAATACTGAAAAAAACAAAGGTTAAAGTGAAAATATAGTTAATTGTTGGAATGAGGGATGAGCTAATGTTATAAAACTTAAATACCACTGAAATATGCCAGTTATAGGTTCGCAAATTAACTACAGCTGGTAAGATATTGGAGTGCTAGTTGAGTGGGGTAAAAACTCACATTAAATAATAATCGCAGTTCTTGTCAGGGTGATCCACAAACAACACTAAATAAAGTCATTCTTAACCCCCTGGTAGCACGGGTATTGCAGCCAGTCCTAACTTAGAGGCAATGTGTGAAGTATTTATACAGTATTCAAACAGTTATAGTGTGAAAACATATCAAAAGGACAGTTTTGAAAATAAAGAATATAACAAATAAAATGATACCAATGCAACAAAAATCCAATCATTAGAACCGGAGATGTGAATTTTTCAACTTTTAAAAAGAGTGCCAAAAATCACAAGGCACCAACTGTGGGTATCTGATCAGGCTAGACCCTGTCAAAGTCAAAAGCTAATGCCAACTGTGATGGATTGCCAGTCGGATACAAGGACCAAGTTTATCCAAGTTTAATGTTTACCTTCAATCAATCAATCAACCAGTTTTTGTAAAGTGAGGCTACTCACCTGTGAGGGTCTCAAGGCACTGGGAAGGGTGGAGGGGAGGGTGGAGCCTCATCCGAAGAGCCACGTCTTGAGGTTCTTCCTGAAGATGGTGAGCGATAGGCTTTGTCAGAGGTCTACGGGCAGGTTGTTCCAGCTCTTTGTTGCGATGTAGGTGAAGGTACGTACTCCAGCGGTGGGTTTTCTAACGCGTGAGATAGTGGCCAGAGCCAGTTGAGCGGAGCGGAGGGATCTGGTGGGGGTGTGGAAGGAGACGAGGTGGTTCAGATATGCCGGTCCGACGTTGTGTATGGCTTTGTATGTGTGGGTGAGTAGCTTGGAGGTGATTCGTTTTTCTATCCGGAGCCAGTGGAGGGTCCTCAGGTGCTGGGAGGTATGTTCTTGGTGTGGGAGTTTAAGGAAAAGTCTGGCGGCAGCGTTCTGGATGAGTTGCAGCTTTTTGATGTTTCTCGTCGTCGTGGCGCCATAGAGAGCGTTGCCGTAGTCAAGCTTGCTTGTGACTAAGGTATGGGTGACTGTCCTGCGGCATTCTGCTGGGATCCATTTGAAAATTTTCCGGAGTTGGTGTAGGGTGTGCCAGCAGGAGGAGGTGACTGAGTTTACCTGCTGGGTCACAGATAGGGGGAGTCTAGGATGATGCCTAGGTTGTGGTCGTGCTCAGTCGGTGAAGGTGGGGTGCTGAGAGATGTGGGTCACAAGGAGTCGTCCCATGCTGAGGTGGCGTTTCCGAAGATGATGAGCTCTGTCTTGTCAGAGTTGAGCTTATGGCAGCTTTCTCTCATCCAGGTGGTGACAGCTTACATTCCCAAGCGGAAGTTCCTTTTGGCCGTGTCCGGGTCTTCGGTGGGGGAAATGATGAGTCATCTGCATATGACATGATGTTCATTCCGTGGCTTCTGACGATGACTGCAAGAGGGGTCATGTATATGTTGAAAAGAGTTTGACTCAGAGAGGCTCCTTTGGGAACTCCGCAGCTGACTCCTGTGGGTTTAGATGTGTAGGGAGGGAGCCTGACCATCTGAGTCCTTCTGGAGGGGAAGAAGTGGATCCATTTTTGGGCTGTTCCGTGGATTCCTATGTCGTGGAGTCTGGTGCACAGTGTGCTGTGGGAGACCATGTCGAAGGCTGCTGAGAGGTCGAGGAGTATGAGTGCTGCAGTGTGGCAGCGCTCTAGAAGTGATCAATGTCCTCAGTGGCTGCAAAAAGAGCTGTCTCTGTGCTGTGGTTGTTGCGGAAACTGGACTGGGAGCTGTCCAGAGAGTTGTTGACCTCAATGAAATTTCGTAGTTGTGTGTTGATGGCTTTCTCCAGTACTTTGGTTGGGTAGGGTAGCAGCGACATGGGCCGGAAGTTCATAGGTTCTGATGGGTCAGCCAAGGGTTTCTTCAGGAGGGGGAGTACTTTGTTGTGTTTCCATTCCTCGGGGAAGGTGCCAGAGTTGATGGAGCGATGGATGTGCTGGCTCTGACATAGATGTGGTGCGGGAAGGGGTACGTGGGGGCTCCGGAGTGGGTGCTTTCTGTTTCCTCTGTGGTGAGCATTGACAAGCTATGGATGGTCTGGGTGGGTTCTGGGGGGTGGGTCAGTCGTTGGATTTGGTGCTGGGTTTGTTCTCCAGGAGGAAGCTGTCATAGATGACTTGGATCTTGCGGTGGAAGAAGGTGGTGAGTTTGTTGCAGAGGTCTTGTGATGGGGGGATGTAGGAGGCTGGCCTGGCTTGTAGTGGGTACCAGAGGTACTTACACCTTGTGCCAGGTCCAGTTATCCATTATTAGTGTAGAAGAGGTGTTTCAAGCAGCTTAGACTGATAGAAGGTAGCTATGGCAAAGCAGATTAGGCTGAACTAGGAGACATGTGTAGGAAAATACCATCTTGCCTGGCATGTTACCCCCATATTTCACTGTATATATGTTGTATTAGTCTATGTGTCACTGGGACCCTACCAGGCAGGGCCCCAGTGCTCATAAGTATGTGCCCTGTATGTGTTCCCTGTGTGATGACTAACTGTCTCACTGAGGCTCTGCTAACCAGAACCTCAGAGGTTCTGCTCTCTCTGCTTTCCAAATTTGTCACTAACAGGCTAGTGACTAATTTTACCAATTCACATTGGCATACTGGTACACCCATATAATTCCCTAGTATATGGTACTGAGGTACCCAGGGTATTGGGGTTCCAGGAGATCCTTATGGGCTGCAGCATTTCTTTTGCCAACCATAGGGAGCTCTGACAATTCTTACACAGGCCTGCCAGTGCAGCCTGGGTGAAATAACGTCCATGTTATTTCACAGCCATTTACCACTGCACTTAAGTAACTTATAAGTCACCTATATGTCTAACCTTCACCTGGTGAAGGTTGGGTGCAAAGTTACTTAGTGTGTAGGCACCCTGGCACTAGCCAAGGTGCCCCCACATCGTTCAGGGCAAATTCCCAGGACTTTGTGAGTTCGGGGACACCATTACACGCGTGCACTATACATAGGTCACTACCTATGTATAGCGTCACAATGGTAACTCCGAACATGGCCATGTAACATGTCTAAGATCATGGAATTGTCTCCCCAATGACATTCTGGCATTGGGGGGACAATTCCATGATCCCCGGGTCTCTAGCACAGAACCCAGGTACTGCCAAACTGCCTTTCCGGGGTCTCCACTGCAGCTGCTGCTGCTGCCAACCCCTCAGACAGGTTTCTGCCCTCCTGGGGTCCAGGCAGCCCTGGCCCAGGAAGGCAGAACAAAGGATTTCCTCTGATAGAGGGTGTAACACCCTCTCCCTTTGGAAATAGGTTTGAAGGCTGGGGAGGAGTAGCCTCCCCCAGCCTCTGGAAATGCTTTGATGGGCACAGATGGTGCCCATCTCTGCATAAGCCAGTCTACTCCGGTTTAGGGATCCCCCAGCCCTGCTATGGTGCAAAACTGGACAAAGGAAAGGGGAGTGACCACTCCCCTGACCTGCAACTTCCAGGGGAGGTGCCCAGAGCTCCTCCAGTGTGTCCCAGACCTCTGCCATCTTGGAAACAGAGGTGTCTGTGGCACACTGGACTGCTCTGAGTGGCCAGTGCCAGCAGGTGACGTCAGAGGCTCCTTCTGATAGGCCCTTACCTCTCTTGGTAGCCAATCCTCCTTCCTAGGTAGCCAAACTTCCTTTTCTGGCTATTTAGGGTCTCTGCTTTGGGGATCTCACCAGATAACGAATGCAAGAGCTCATCAGAGTTCCTCTGCATCTCCCTCTTCACGTTCTGCCAAAGGATAGACCGCTGACTGCTCAGGCCGCCTGCAAAACTGCAACAAAGTAGCAAGACGACTACTAGCAACCTTGTATCGCTTCATCCTGCCGGCTTTCTCGAATGTTTCCATGTAGTGCATGCTCTGGGGGTAGCCTGCCTCCTCTCTGCACCAGGAGCTCTGAAGAAATCTCCCGTGGGTCGCCGAATCTTCCGCCTGCAACCGCAGGCACCAAAAGACTGCATCACTGGTCCTCTGGGTCCCCTCTCAGCACGACGAGCGTGATCCCTGGAACTCAGCAACTCTGTCCAAGTGACTCCCACAGTCCAGTGACTCTTCAGTCCAAGTTTGGTGGAGGTAAGTTTTTGCCTCCCCACGCTAGACTGCATTGCTGGGTACCCCGTGGTTTGCAGCTGCTCCGGATGCTGTGCACTCTTCCAGGATTTCCTTCATGCACAGCCAAGCCTGGGTCCCAGCCACTCCTTCCTGCAGTGCACAACCTTCTTAGTTGTCCTCCGGCGTCGTGGGACTCCCTTTTGTGACTTCAGGTGGACTCCGGTTCACTTTTCTTCCAAGTGCCTGTTCAGGTACTTCTGCGGGTGCTGCCTCCTTCTGTGCCTCCTCCAAGTGGCGACATCCTGGTCCCTCCTGGGCCACAGCAGCACCCAAAAACCTCTACTGCAACCCCTGCAGCTAGCAAGGCTTGTTTGTAGTATTTCTGTGTGGGAACACATCTGCAAGCTTCATCACGACGTGGGACATCCGTCTTCCAAAGGAGAAGTCCCTAGCTCTCTTCTTTCTTGCAGAACTCCAAGCTTCTTCCATCCAGTGGCAGCTTCTTTGCACCCTCAGCTGGCATTTCCTGGGCTCTTGGCCACTTTCGACACTGTCGCGACTATTGGACTTGGTGCCCTTGTCTTACAGGTACTCAGGCCCGGAAATCCACTGTTTTTGCATTGCTGGTGTTTGTTCTTCCTGCAGAAACCCCCTATCACGACTTCTGTGCTCTCTGGGGGTAGTAGGTGCACTTTACACCTACCTTTCAGGGTCTTGAGGTGGGCTATTTTTCTAACCCTCACTGTTTTCTTACAGTCCCTGCGACCCTCTACAAGCTCACATAGGTTTGGGGTCCATTCGTGGTTAGCATTCCACTTTTGGAGTATATGGTTGTGTTGCCCCCATACTTATGTGCTCCTATTGCAATCTACTGTAACTTTACATTGCTTGCATTACTTTTCTTGCTATTACCTGCATAATTTTGGTTTGTGTACATATACCTTGTGTATATATCTTATCCTCATACGGAGGGTACTCACTGAGATACTTTTGGCATATTGTCATAAAAATAAAGTACCTTTATTTTTAGTACTTCTGTGTATTGTGTTTTCTTATGATATTGTGCATATGACACCAGTGGTATAGTAGTATTTCACTCTGGCTGCACTGGCAGGCCTGTGTCAGAATTGTCGGAGCTCTCTATGGGTGGCAAAAGAAATGCTGCAGCCCATAGGGATCTCCTGGAACCCCAATACCCTGGGTACCTCAGTACCATATACTAGGGAATTATATGGGTGTATCAGAATGCCAATGTGAATTGGTAAATTTAGTCACTAACCTGTTAGTGACTAATTTGGAAAGCAGAGAGAGCATAACCACTGAGGTTCTGGTTAGCAGAGCCTCAGTGAGACAGTTAGTCATCACACAGGAAACACATACAGGGCACACTTATGAGCACTGGGGCCCTGTCAGGCAGAGTCCCAGTGACACATAGACTAAAACAACATATATACAGTAAAATACGGGGTAACATGCCAGGCAAGATGGTACTTTCCTACAGGGGATGCTGGTGGCTTCAGAGGGGGAATTTGTGAACTCGTTGATGACTGAGAAAAGTTCCTCCATTTTGTGTGTGGAGGAGTTGATGCATTCACGGAGTGCGTTCTTTCTTGCGTTCTTGATGTGTCGGCATTGGATGGCAGTTGCAGCTCTGAAGGAGGCAAGGAAATTTGCTGGTTTGGCTATTCCTCCATTTTTCTCTAGGCACCTGCAGGTGCATTTGGATTCATGGAGTTTGGTGGTGAACCAGCTGGCTTTCTTTGGTATGCGCTTGGCCGATGTCAGACGGAGGGGAGCTAGGGTGTCGGGGCATTCAGTGATCCATGCGTTGGGATTGTGCGCTGCAGTGTTGGCGTCATCGGAGGGAAGAGGGAGGGATTTGGCGAAAGTTGTGGTGAGTTGCTCATTGGTTATTTCGTTCCATTTACTGTGGGGCGTCCTGGGGGCGCGCATGCGGCTCCTGGGTACAGTGATGGTGAAGTGTAGGCAGCGGTGGTTGGTCCAGTCTGGGGTGGAGATGGTCTCGATGGTAATCCGATTGCTTGAGGTGAAGATGGGGTCCAGTGTGTGTCCTGCGGTGTGCGTGGACGCGGTGATCATCTGTCTGAGGCTGAGGGTGGCAAGGCTGTTGAGTAGAGCGACAGTGTTTGGATCTTTGCAGTTCTCGAGGTGGAAGTTCAGGTCGCCGAGGAGAAGGTAGTCATTGGATGCCAGAGCCTGGGGGCTGGCGATGTCTCCAATGTTGTCGCTGAATGCTTGGCGGGGGCCGGGTGGTCTGTAGACCAAGGTGCCGCGGATGGACGAGTTGTGATCTGTGTGGACCGGGAAGTGAAGGTGTTCCATGGTGGTGCACTGTTCTGAATTGGCCTTGATACGTAGTGAGGACTTGTGTACGATGGCAAGTCCTCCGCCTGGGCGGGAGGGCTGGTTCCTCCTTAGGGTGCTGTATCCATCTGGGAGAGCGAAGGCAATGTCTGGTCTTGAGGTGGGGTTGGTCCAGGTCTCGGTAAGGAGACTGACTTAGAAACTTTTATGGAAAAATGGTGGTCATCGATGAATCGTTGATGGGGCAAGTTGCAAGGTAGATCAGAAGCAAGGCTTAACAACAGCAAGCTGGTGGAGAATGGGGTCCCGATGAGGTCGTCGATGAAGACATGAAAACTCCAAGCGGGTGAAGTTCAGAGTCCATTGCTCAGGAGTGCTTTGACTTTGGTTGACTTTGGTTGACGTCAGTCTTGGCAAAGCCTTCTATGTTCAGGGTTAGAAATGATTATGTAGGTCGGATCACCCTTAGCAGGGCACACCGGCAAGGTGGATCTGTCTAGTAGTTCAATTTGGGCGGCTTCAGCTCGACGTGCGGGATTCCCCCCGATTCATTGGAGAAAAGGTTGGCAAAACATTTCTAAGTCACATATGGGGTAAGTTGACACCTGGACACTGGCAGGAAAGCCTTTTGGTTTTAGGCAGGAAAATGACAACTTTCTAAAAGTTTAAATTTCAAATGGTAAATTCAAACTTAATCACCAGGTTGGATTTTAAATTACCATTAAAATGAGTCCTTGAATAATTTGTCTAGCTAAATCCATCCTGAATTTATCACTTATTATTAAATATTATAATGTAAACCAGTATTTACCTATGAGAGAGACAGCCTTGTCACAGTGAAAAATTCTGTTGGAGGTTTTTCACTGCGAGGACATGTAAAACAGTTAAATGTAAATGTCCTGCTTTTAAATTCCATGCACCCTGCCCTGTGGGCTTTTAATTGCTAGCTCAACGTTGACTTATAAATATTTAAAAGGAAGGTTTTAGGCCTGGGGTAGGTTTATTTTGCAGGTCGAAATGGCAATACAAAACTGCACCTCCACCTTCAGTGGCAGGTCTGGAGACATGCTTTACAGGGCTACTGTAGGGTGTAGCACACTGAGTGCAGCACTCCACTAATAGCATTTAATTTACCTGCCCTGGCTACAAGTATCATCATGCGCGGGGGACTTACAAGTAAATTAAATGTGTCCATTAGTTGTAAGCCAATTTTACCATGTTTGAAAGGAAGAACTCAAGTACTTTACCACTGGGTAGCAGGGGTAAAGTGACCAAAATCCTACAGCTCACAAAAATGGGAATCTGAATTTTATGATGTTCATTTATGTATTGTTTTGTAGGTGCATGGGGCTTACATATATATGTGTGTGTATAGGGGGGCGTGTGTGTGTTTCTGTGTGCTTCTGTGAGTGTATACATTCTGTGATGATTTGAGGTGGCTGGTATGGAGGAAGTTATTTTGCACGTATGAGGAATTTTAATCTCTCATTTAGCTTTGTGCCACTTCGAAGTATATGTGCAGGATGTACCTAGCACAACATAGAAGGATTACCAGGAGGAATCAATGTTACTTCATTTGGAGCAGAGAGAGCAGATAGGTTGCAATATTTGCTGGGGAGAGAGGCTGGTGTTGGCGAGAGGAGTGTGTTGGATGTGGTATTTTCGAAACTTGAAACGAGTTGTGGAAAAAATCACAAATGTGGTGCTGGAGAAGTAGAAATTATTTTTGCAGCATCCGAAAGAGAATATGGGCATTAAAGAGTTCTTGTGTTTACCACCAAATTGTGTTGCACCCTGGTTCCCGGCATCTGACCTCATTGTGATACCGTTTCATTTCTTCCGGCTTAACATTAACAGTATTTCAGAGGGCGATATGAGGGATATTTGAATGCATCCACAGGTATGATGTCCTCAAAGGATGGCATTTTGCTTTATGGTAGTACCAAACAGGAGCATGATCTGCACATTAGGAGTGTGATGGGTGTTTGGCCAGAAGTGGGTTTACTACCTAGAAGGATACGTCTCAAATTATAGTCAGGTGTATTATGGATTTAGGACACAGTCATTAAGGACCAGAGCATAGTTCCAGACCGAGTTCCAATGAAGTGTTGATAAGGGTGAGTACTCTTTAGAATAAACAAGTATTATCTTATTTTTTATTATTAACATTAGATTTTATTGTGAAACAACAATTTCTACATTAACACAATGACACCAAAACTCCACAGTATCTTTCTGGACATGACAGATCTCCCCCCGTACCCTTTGTATGTGCACAGTCTCGCCCCCCCCCCCATTATCCCCTCCATCTTGTGTCCCATTCATCTCTCCACCAGATGTAGTTCCCTCCTGTCCTCACAGCGTCTAAGAGTTACATTCTTTAGTGGGGATAAGGCAGTATTATGCCAAATTCATTCCCGAATTTTGACCTGTTGCACAAAGGGTGTGAGCGTATCTGAAGACCACAATGCCAGCATGTTTTTGAGGAGTTGAAGGATCTTTGTAACTTCAGCATCAGCTTTGGGTACCTGTGATGCGCAGGATGATGCAGTGGTTGCTAATAATCAATGAATGGGAACAATGTCTGAATCATATCACCCAGAAGAAAAGAAGAACAACAACAAGAAAACAAGATTATAGAAAATAATCACTATAAATATTTCATTTTTGTATTGTACAAAACACGGGATATATAAACACGGGATTCTATTTATGTATATGTAAAATAGCATTAAAAAAGAAAGAGTGTTATTCAAAATCAAAAATGTTTTGAATTTACAAACTCTTATGGACAGTCAATCATTGATTCATATCTCCAACACCCAATCCATCATAAGCCTCCTGAGAGTGTAGCATCTGTTTCCCATAATTCGAAAATGCTTCAAGTTAATTCTAATTCAAAATAGAGCAAGGCTCAACCATAGCTTCACTTAGGGCCCCCTAAATGGGCCCCCTGGGAAAGAATAATTTATCTCTGTTTGATCTGCCTATTCTATTTCTCTAGCTAAATTGCTCTCCCTGTGTGGCTACTGTCCCACTGACTCTGTCTTTCTACCCTTAGTCATCTTAAAGATTTTTGGGGAATTATTGGCCAACACATATTTCAACTGTTTTTGTGTGACCCTATTAAATTTAACATATAATTTAGTATCGTTTGGCATCATGTGCGCTTAAAATAGCAGGAAATGGGTATTGAAATTTACATTTGTTCTGTACAGAGAGCCCCAAAATATGTCTTGCCCTGGCCCCAAAATTCTTAAGATGACACTATTTAGAGCCACAATGCCTAAGGGTGAGCTAACACGTGTTTCGGGCAGTTACTGCCAGGATCCTCGAGGCCAAGACACCAATCCTTCAAACAAAAAGCACAGAGTAAGAAAGTAAGAACACGCATATAACACTCAAAACATTTGTCTCATCAATAGCAAACAAACTGTACATATATAATACAATATTTATCAATTAATATACAATAAGGCACATAAGGCATATATTTGTATCTTCCTCTGGAATGGCAGAAAGTCATCTGTTATGACCTAATACAATATTTGCAAAATGTGCTGTGGAGTGCAGTGTTTGTCCGTCTTCTTTTATCAATTAGGTTGGTTTCCGTATTGTGATGTCTGTGTCGTTGGTAACATGTCTGCTTTCAAATCCTTTCACTTGGGTGAACTTTAACCAGAGTGAAACAGCCTCGTTTAGGCTGAAATATCGATTTCGCTGTAGATTTGGACTGAGTGCAGCAAGAGGAGACAAGGGTCAGACGTCTTGTGAACAACAAACACCGGCAAGGACAACAATCTTGGCTTTTAACAGAAAATAGTTTTAATGTAAACATTGCATTTTCATATACAGCGGATGTTACCCGAGGCATCAGAGTGCTTTACAAAAAATTGAAAGTATCAATACATAAAAGGAGCAGATAAACGACAATATAGTTAAGACAAGAGCTAAGGTAGAGGCGAAACAAGAAGGAGTGGTGTACAATTCAAGCAGCATGAAGCTTGACTAAGGGCTGGTGCCAGTGGCGCTGTGAAGGGCACACATTAACCAAGTGAAAACATCCCTACGAAAGTAAGAACTTCAAATCTTTCTTGAATATAGCCTGTGGATCTGGTGGTGTGAGGCGCTGGTGGGAGGGATTCCCAAATTCTGGTCACGATCCCTGAGAACAATTGCGCAATCATGCTTTCTCCTTGAATTTAGGAGGTCCTAGGAGAGGCTGCGAAGAGAGTGTTGGCCAACTGACGGGATCCACTTGATAGTCAGCTATTGGGGAGCGACTGTGAATAATTTTGTACTGTCTTAAAAAATGGATCTGCTTCAATGAAGAGCCATTGGAGCATCAGGAAGATTACTGGTATATGGTCAAATTTGGTGCTTTCACTGATAAAATGAGCTGCTCCATGTTGTGTTGCTTTGAGAGGAGCTAGGAGAGTTTTGGGAAAGCCAAACTAGGGGGACCGTTACACTAGTCAATTCTGGACAGCACCATTATGGTTGTCATTTTTTCTTGGCTTGCATGCATCCATTGATCAACCGGATAACTCTAAACAGGCTCATATTGAGACACAGGTCTTAATTGGCCCATACGAGTTTCAAGTCTATCATCCTGCAGGACTTCAACTAGAATGCATCTGCAAACGTTATCTTCCCAGCATGTCTTAAAAACTGTACCAAACCTGCAGCCCCACCCCCTAACATCTACAGGAGACTCGCTTGCCCCTATTGTCAGGAACTGCGGTCTGAACATCGTCTCCTGCGCTGATGACATCCAGCTGATCATCTCCTTGACTGAAAACCCCTCAACGGCCAAGAAGAACTTCAAAGACAAGATGGAAGCAGTTGCCGCCTGGATGAAGAAGAGCTGCCTTAAGCTGAACTCCTCCTCAGCCTGAGATGACTCCTGGGGGCCCTTAACACTTGGCAGCCCTCTCCTCACCCACAGACCACGCATGAAACCTGGGCATCGTCCTCGACTCAGCGCTCACCATGACAAGACAGGTCAATTCCGTCGCTTTCACCTGCTCCCACACCCTCAGACTCCTACAGAAGATCTTCAGATGGATCCCTAGCGACTGCTGCAAAACCATGACACACGCCCTGATCACAAGCAGACTTGACTACGACAACGTTCTCTATGCTGGAACCACCAAGAAGAACCTGAGCAAGGTGCAACAAAAAGACGCCGCTGCCAGACTCATCCTGAACATACCGCACAAGAACACATCGCAGAACACCTGAGAGACCTACACTGGCTCCATGTCGAGAAGAGGATCAATTTCAAACTCCTCGTACATGCCTACAAGGCCCTCCACAACCTTGGACCCAGCTACCTCAACCACTGCATCACCTGATACTCCCCTGCCAGAGCTCTCAGCACCTGTTAGCAATCGCTCGCCACCGTACCCCGCATAAAGAAGTCCTCGGCTGGAGGAGGAACGTTTGCCTACCTCACGGCAAAATGTTGGAACACCTTACTTCTCCACCTCAGAGTTGTCATCGCTACCTCAATTCAGGAAGGACCTCAAAGCCTGCTTATCCCACTGAACCCTGAGGACATACCCCACAGCACTTTGAGACCCTATAGGTGAGTAGCACACTCTAAAAATTACTGACTGATTGATTGATTCATTGCCTGATTGAAAGAATGGGGAAAAACAAAAACTGTTGGACCTCACACTCACATATGCCTTGAAAGATTCATGTAACATTCTCAACAGGTGTAGCCTGCTAGCATCAATACAAGTGACATTCTCTCTGTTAAATTCCTACCTGTTTCAGGGGGTTCTGCAATGAAAGAACAATGGATGAAATTTTCATCTGCGAGGCATTTCATAAGTATATGCTCCTCAAAGTGAAGTTTAACCGATCCAGGCATAGAGATTTGAAATGCTCATGAGGAAAATATCCCTTGTTTCTCAGACCCACTGAATAATTCAATAGGTTTGAGCCTAACAAATCCTTAGGCTTAATAAAAATGGGCATGGAGCACTACTATTCGCAAAAGGCCCTGATACAAAATGTACGGCTGAGACGGCTGGATTGGGATACTAGAGTGATAAGAAGGGATCATAGTGACAAAATGAAAGGGGGGAGATTTTGCTGTCTTTAATGCACTAGCGTAACAAAACTTGATGGGGCCCCCTTGCAAAGTACATGGCGGGCCCCCTCTGGACTTATTCTGGAGCTCTCAGGCATGGGTACTGTGCTAAGGGGGCACCGTGGAGCTCAGGGCCCGCGGGGTCTGTGGGGACCTTTGTTATGCCACTGCTTTAATGTACAACTCTGCCCAGAAGCATCAATGCTCCTAGCAAGCGTGACAAGGATGTCCATGGGTCTACTTTTGAACGTGGTCCCACACCAATAAGTAGATATCAAAATTTCAATAGATTTTATACACCTTCATATGTTTGTGAAAGAGTAATCTTTTTTGCCAAACTCTAAAATGGACCCTACAGAGAATGCCTTTGTGACGTGCTGAATCGATTTGTGGTATGGGGTTGCAGATTACTTGCTTGATTTGAATACTGTACAGAGGAATTAGGCCTACCCAAGTTACGTTCCAGTCTCTAATATGTTTGTGCCACCGTGGAAGTTAAAGTTAAAAACATACGTGAGTCATGGTTAGCAGAAGATATGCAAAGAAAGGCAGAAGGCACTTTATCCCGTCCATTTTTGTAATGGAAGCCTGTACCTAAATTTGAACTGTATTTAAATGGACCCAAACCTACCTTTGCTGCAACTCTATGCATCAATTTCGGTTTGGCACCTTACCTCAGTGGCATAACACAAAATGAAGAGACCCTTCTCCAGAATATAAAGAGAGGCCCTTGAGTCTTGCATATCTCACAGATATTCATCAACCTTGGACTGAATGGGGCCCTCTGGAAAGTCAATGGGGCCCTTGAACAATTGGGGGCCCTCTGCACTGCAGGGGCCTGTGTTACACCTCTGCCTTACCCTTCAACAATTTACCTATAAATAGAATACATCTTACGTGAAGGGCAGGCACTGCCATAATTGTATCAATCAAATTGAGGATTAATATCACATTTTAGTTTAATGTCATTATATTCTATCGCAAAGTACAAGTGGCATGGCTGCAACAACAACAAGGTAATGGATGGAATGCTTGAATTAATCTCAGCCACTGGCAATCACTCGAGCCGCATACCAGTCCATCTTCTCTCACCCACAATGCCCCCCTAAACTAAGGCCCCCCTTATGCAGATCAGTACCATCCCTGCTCCTCACGGGAACAGTATGTCCCGAACTGCCATGGGAAACCTACTTCAGAAGGGACCACAAGCAACCCCAAGTGGCTTGGTTTTTTGGTGAAGGATGCAGGCAAAGCGAAGCTAAGAAGGTGACATGCAAAACAGATACCTTGAGAAATATGGTGTTTGCTGTCACATGTTACTTACTAGACACTTATTGGATCAGACGCCATGACAATAAATCCTTGCTCCTCTTTTCAGTTGCAATGTCCATAGTACTTAATCATTTCCCCTTATTACAATAATGGCTGTGACGGTCAAATGAGCTGTTTTAAAATGTTATTTTAAAATATGTGTCACTTTCTCAATGTTTTATAGTATTGTGTGCTGTCCGGGGTTAGACTGACACTTAATCAATCCATTGACTCATTCTTGCATTCGCCCACTTATCCGTCCACAATATTATACATACAAATTCATCAATCAGTAACATAAACACAACCAAACAAGTGGGTATAGAGGGGCTTATTTACAAGCCCCGTTTGCCATCGCAGCAGCACTTTTTTGATGCTCCGATGGCGCAGACCACAGACCCATATTTATGAGGACAAGCAAAGCAACTTTGCATGACTTTTCATGGCCTTATAGGTATGGAATAAGGCATTGCAGCGCAAGTCACTGGGTTGCCTTACTCTGCGTCAAAGAGGCGTTCCATGGATATTGTGGTGAGTTTTCCCATGCAACACCCAATTTATTTTTGTTTTGTCATTTTCTATTAACAAAGTATAACATTGGTACAATAGTATGTGGGTTCATAATGCACTGTGTAATAAGACATTGCGCTACAATGGTTCCAGTTCATATAACAAATACAGATGGCTAAGTTAAATAGCGAGGTATATAGCTGGGACATAAAAGTGCATGAGCTGTGTTTAACTGGGAGTAGGGATACCTACGGTCTCAATGTCTTGGGTAGAGAAATAATTGCATCCTTTTTTGTTGGGTGGTGGGGGGGTGAATGGAGGTTAAAAAGGGTGGGAGCATGAGTAAAAGAGTAGCGAGACAGCCAGATGGCGGAATAAAACGGTCTAATGCTGTATATCATGGTACGATCTGGTAGAGTTTAGAGTAATGTGAAATAATGCAGAACTATGTGACAAATCTGCAAGGCCAGTGAGGGCTTGGGTGGGCCAAGTTGGGTCTGCAGGCTCCGAAGGGAGCGGCGGGGCAAGAGGGTTTGGGTGGCGGGGGTGGTGGTGGTGTCAGAATTCTGTCAGTGGTGTCTAAAGGGTGGACGGAGTGGTGCTGGATGTAGCATGGTAGGGTTGTCCTGGAGGAATGGCGCCCATACCTGTTGGAATATTGCATACTGGTCTTGTAAATTATAGATCATATGTTCATGGGCCGCTGTTTGGAGCATCACCCAGTCATCTGGGGAGGGTGGGACAGTGGAGCGCCATTGACGAAGCCTGCAAATTTTGGTGGTAGCTAAAGCTGTGTGCAAGAGGCGCTTTTGGGGGCGAGATAAACCTGAGGATTCTCCTGTATCATGGAGGAGTATCAGGGTGTGTGAAAGTGTAATTTGCAACGGTACTGTGGATCCCAGAATGTCCTCCACAATGCACCATAAGTGCTGTACCGAGGGGCAGTCACAGATTATCTGGGTTAGATCGCAATAGGTGGCTGGGCATCTCCAGCAGTTTGCATGTGGTAGAAGGCCTGCTCTGTGCAGTTTGGCCGGGGTCCAGTGCCAGTCATAGATCGTCTTAAAAAGACAGAATTTCAGGCAGGCTTCCTGCGCGCCCCTATCTAATACCCCCATGATGTCTGGCCATGTCCCCTCCTCTATCTCCGTCTGGAGCCTGCTCTTCCATTTAGTGCCAAGACTGGAGAGGAGGGGTTGCGAGTAAAGGTTATGTGTAATGAGTTTGTAAAGGCCAAACATTAGGCCCTTAAAGGTACCCCATGTCCTGAGATAGAAGAGTACTGGGGAGACCTGCAGGGTCCATGGTCTTGATCCCACGCATCATTGAAGGCAGTGTTGCAGTTGGAGATGTTGGCAGTCTGGGTTGGGAAGTAGGTCGAAGTCCACCTGTAGCTGTCTAAAGGATTTAAGCTCACCATTGGTTATTACCTGATCTAGACAAACGATCCACACTGCGTGCCACCGGTCCCATTGTAGGGGTTTCCCCCAAATGCATAGGTCATTGTTATCCTATACTGGGGCGCGATAATGGAGACGTGAAAGTATCCCAAAAAGTCAGTGTGTCATGCGTCAGACTTTTGCATGACAAGGAGCATCGGGTTCTGGAGGTGCAGGCGGGACAGGGCGTCCTTATATAAAGGGGTAAGGCCGTGTCTACAGGAAAGTGCCAATCTTTCCATAATGACCCACTGGGGTGGATCTGGTGTTTCAGGTAACATAAATAATAGCTGTGAAAGGTGAAGGGCTAGGGCATAGTGTTCTACCGATGAGAGTCCCAAGTCCCTGTGGTAACCGCAAGCTAAATGTTTGGAGTGCACCAGAACACCCATGGGTTTTGAGGCCGAATGCGTCAAAATATTACGCCTCTCCAGGGCAGGCGTAACGCAGAGAAATATCTTTATTTTATCTTGTTTCTTCTTCTTTCTGTGTGTGCTGCATTCTACAGCACACATAGAAAGAGGAAAATCCTCTATGGATTATTTTTTTGCAGGAAGGTGCACCTTCCTGCACAAAAACAATCCTGCATGCAATGCAGGCATCCTTGCACCAAGGTACTTTGCTGTGCTTCCCTGCACCACATTTCCCGTAAATATTCCCCCGAGTCTTTTTTCCAACCATTGAAACCTGTTCGACCGTTGCCACTTTCAAAGCTTATTTCACTCCTTAAATACGGTAACATGAGTATTGTGCCAGTTCAGTGAACTCGTTCAATGCACGAGTCGGTGACTAAGGATCCTTTAAGCTGAAGATTAACAGATAAACACGTAAAAGCCTCTCTGCGTCACCTGCAAACCTGGCGTGCACCTGGTTGAAGGGGCTATTGGTTTCAAACAAACCCTTGCTTCTATTGCCTGTCCAGAGAGCAGTGGCGTGGAAAGGGAGCCACGAACCCCAAAGCGAGCAAGGCAGCTGGGCCCCGAGCCCTGTCTGGGAGTAAAAAATCAGCGCTCATAGTGGGATGAAGAGGACACCTGATATTCCCGGGTTCCGGTGCCACTGCACCTGTTGCATTTTTGATAACTACAAGAGGATGGACCGGTATCACTGTGAATTCATGCATGTTTATTCAAATCGCCTTCTCTGTGGTCAGCTTGTGCACATGTGCGGCAGTGCTTGCTTAGAGGTCCCACGGGATGGGACAGAGGGCAGTGTAACACATCCATCCAGCAAGCCTCAGGGAGGTCAATTCACCCACACAGATGGCTGCGCCTTGAACCCTCAAACTGAGGCCAGCAGCCACCCCCCCTACGGACTTCCAGCCAAGCTAGTTGTTTTTGCAGATGAGTGACAGAAAGAGTTACGAAGCTTAGCTCAGAAGACCACGGCGGAGCTCTCGAAGGTCGGGGCGCAGAACACCAAGGATGCGCCTTGCTTCCACCTCAAGCCTCTGTAATGCACCACCAGCCCCCTTTACCTCACTCCCACCTAATTTTTCACCCATTCTTTCTCACTTTTATCCTGCTTTTCGGCCTTTCCCTTCTCTTCCTTCTTCTTTCCCACTTTTGTGGTTTTCTCTCGCTTGCTGTGGGTCAAAATTTGATGGGGAAAAAGGAGTGACGGTGGGCCGCACCTGCAAACACCGGCTCAAGGTAAGCACTGCTGCACAGCTCAAGAGCATGGACACGCTGGCGTCCAAGATGGCCGCCTAACACGTAGCAATGGGTCCACATCTGCCACTTAGGCCCACAATCGGAAAAATCTGATGCCATCTTCACCCATGGGCGGTGGTGGCCCCACCAGAGTGTATGGGCGCGATCAGCGCTGTGGGAGAATGGCTGTGAGTGTAAGCCGGTTCGTGCCTTGGAGGCTCATTGGTTTGGGCCGCTGGTGAGCTAGAGGCTGTGTCAGCATCTCTCCCACCAAGTCGGGATGCCGAAGATGCCAGAAGACAATAGGCCAGGTTCGCTCCATGAGAACTGTGGATGGGCGCTGAGGAGCTGAGCTGTAGATGTGTCTCCTGCTGGGCTGCGTGTGATCTGACCACGGCCTGGAGATGGGAAGTACGGGGGATACGCTGGGGAGGGCGCTTGTGACATAGGACCTCCAGGTCTCCTGGCCGAGACCCATCGTCGCTGTCTTGTCCTGCCTGCGCCGGCACCTGATGGTGGGTGTTTGAAGTGAGATGCGGGTGCACCCTCTTCATCTGATAGTGGGCTCCCTCCCCGTGGGCCTGTGCTGCATGTGCCTGGACCTGCAGTGTGTGATGGATGCTCGCCTCCTGTTTGCTGGGCCCGGCATTGACCTGTCGCATGGGCAGGTGAGCACTACTAAACCCTGGGTCTGGATGCCTGGGCCAGGTACCGTGAATCCTGTGCCTCTTGCCCATTGATAGTGGAGCTGCCCTGGCGATTGGTCTGACCTGTAGACACCACCACTTCTGCTCTCCAAAAACAGCCCCCTCCTACCGAGCCATTTCTGACTTGTTTTGACCTCCAGTGGACACCGAGGGAGCTTGCGGTCATGGGTATGGAGGACCCTGGACAAGCCAAACTGCAGTTTGAACAGAAAAAGTCTGCTCGTAAATCCATGCATGACTGATGCCAAGAAGGGGACTCCTGAGGGCCCTGACTGATAGACTGATGAGGCTCTCCTGTTGAAGCTTTGCAGAGGCTTGCAATCCATTGACTGCAAATTAGACTCCTTGGCTCCTCGGATCGACAAATTTGCTGAGAGGCTCGGCCGCAAACGTTGATGGTGCAGAACACTGGATCTTCGACCTGGAAGATGACAACACCACTCATGCCCCGGAATCAAATAAAATAGGAAAGCAGGTCTACCGGTTAATGACTAAGAAAGATTTGGAAGCCCGATCCTGCTGAACCAATAAACAAATCTCTAGGAGAGCTGAAACCACTGCCATGGATCACCTGGACAGGTTCGTTGAGCAGTTGCTGTGGACTCGGAATTCTCATCAGTGTTTAGGTAGAATGTGCCCATAGATCTCTGTGCCAGCAGCTGCCTGTAGGGGCTCCACCCTGTCCTCTTATAGTTTGATTATTAAACTACCTTGACTAGGACATGACGCTCCACTTGGCGAGGGAGAAAGGACTGCTTCAATTCAATGGGACTGAGATATCCATCTTCCCAGATTTCCCTCAGGCAGTGCAGGACAACCACAGGAAATTTACAGATGTGAAAAAACTGTTGCACAACAAAGGGTTACGTTATGGCATGCAGTACGCGGCTCAGCTATGGATCAACGTGAATGACAAAACACACATCTTTAGTAACCCTGCAGATGTAAGCCTGTTCTGAAAAAATCATGTTCAGCAAAAAAAGCCCAAACCCAAGTGCCTGCCGAGAGGCTGCTACGGGGCGGAGCCCGAGGAGGACTGTGGAGATTGAACAGACACTGGTTGACCAAACCCCTAGCCTTATGTATTGGAGATTGACTGTTAAAGATGTTTAGGGGCCGGATCTCCAACCACAGAGCTATAGTCATCCTGGTTATCACATGTTCTCGTTTGTTTGCTGTAGGAAAGTGCCCTTTTTGACATGGTCACCCCCCACTTTTTGCCCTAGTACTGATGCTTTCTGACTGAAAGTGAAATGGGTCCCTGTTAACCAGGCCCCCAGAGCCAGTGCCTCATGTAAGTCACCCCTACAGCAGTCTTTAGAGCTCTAAGCCAGGGTGCATTATATTGCACATCTGCACAAGTAGATGTACCCCTGTAATGCCTAGTTCCATTGCTAGATATTGCAAGCCATTTTGAGAACAGGTACTGGGCACTGGTAATTACGAATTACCTAGTTAAATGATGGCTTCACTGGAAATACTGGTGTTTGGTATCAAACAGCTCATATTAATAAATCCGTCCTGATGCGGGTATTGGATTTATTATGACATGCACCCAGAGGGCACCTTAGGAGTACCTCCTGAAAGCCTACTAGTCCCTTAGGGCCTCCTTTACAAAGAGTTGGTGTAGGGCAGCACCAAAGCCTTTGTGCTGCGCTGCCCTATGCCAAATCAAAAGGGCATTCCTTTCCTTTCAGCCAGCGCCGGTGCAGAAATTGCTGCTGAGCGCCAACACAGGCGCCCTTGCACCATAGTGCAAGGGTGTCTGCATTGTTGGCAGAATTGTTTCTGTGCAGGAGTAGACATCTTCCTGTACAAAAACAATCCATGAAGGCATTTCCCTTGTTCTACATGTGCTGAAGAATGCAGCACACATGGAAAGAGATAAAAACAAGGTCTCCTTGTTACGCTACCCCAGGAGAGGCGTAAAATTTTGGCATTGTCCCATGATTATGTGATTTTGTAAATCTGCAGCAGCTTCAAAATTCATGGGTGTTGCATGGGAACACCCACTGCAATACCCATGGATCGACTCCTTGAGGCAAAGTAAGGCAGCGCAGCTCTTTATGCTGCTTTGCCTTACTCCATATCTTACTCCACGCAGGGTGGCTTTGTGTTGCCTCAAAGATATGATCGAGAGTCCTGAGGGTCTTAAAAAGTGATGCTTCGACAACACAGGACTATTGTAAATGATGCCCTTAATGTGTTAGCTGACTGGTATCGACCAGCCTGCCACGACAGATGAGTGCCCGCACTCTTAAGAGGCCAGAAAAAATGCCTGCTCCGGAGGACAGTGATCACACCTCCTCCAGCAGGATGACAAGCGATTTAGCATATCAGAGCCAGGGGTTTCAAAGCCCCTGCAGCCCTTGATATGCAACTCTGGCTTCGCACCCAAACCTGGAGAAAGCCACCCACTGCCCTGAGGTCCATTTGGCACCACAGCAGGTGGGAAATTAGTTAATCTGTAGGCCTGTTTCACTTTTATGCTAGTCAAATCCTCAAGGTGGGCTATCTAAGGTAGGCACTTGAAGAAGGGTTCCATCCTCTTGTTTTTGGTGAAACTAGGAACTCTGGGTCAGGGATAGGGTCATATAGTGGTTGTAGTCACCACAAGGGGTTAAGTAGCCCATTGGCTAATAGCCTGCACTCCCCTTCACGCCCCTAAATTCAGTAGTTAGGGGTTCTGCAGACATTCAGATTAGTCTACCTGGGAACTGAAGGAAGAACAAAGAAGAGCCGAAGTTGTGAGAACAGTGTTCCTGCACCAAAATTGGCCCCAAACCCTGCCTTGCTGCTTGCACCACAATAATCCTGGAGACTGACTCGTCCAGAAGATGAACAGCCTTCCCTAACCCTTGGAGGGCTGTTCCACCCTTCAACAACCAAGCACCATCTCCCTTGGGGTGGAGAAGCCACCCACCTGCATCTGCAGACACCAACTACACCGACGGTACTTTGTCTTGCTGGCCATCAAGTCCACTGAGGGAGCAACTCACCAGGAAGAGGATGGTGTGAGTCCAGGAGGCCAGCCCCATAGCTTCACCAAGGCTCGAGACACTGACCCCTCCAGGAGCCTCTCAGCACCAAAACCCTAGGTACTGGAGCTCTTTCAACTACCAAGGCTGGTTGTGTGTTCAGTCTGGATACCACAGATACCAACATCGCCCTGCAATTGAGGGACATCAGCATCCATGAGGCCTCATCAAGAGAAGCCCTGCTGCCCTGCTGCCCTGCTGCCCTGCTTTCTCCCCCTCTCCAGGTCACAAAAACCAAGTGAGATCATCTAACTGGAGCAACCCGCCGGACCAAACACCTCTGCGCCCGAGCCCCCCAGCCCGGGTTCACCGAAATCGACTGTGTCCCTGTGTGCCTGAGACCCTCCAGAGCAGAGCTCCCCTTTGGGTTCTGCTGGACTTGTCCCCAAATCTCCCCTTGCAGCCTTTCTTTTGCAGATCCGCCTTCCATAGATTCAACAAGTAGCCTTCGAGGCTACCAATGCGACCATTACCTCTGCACCAAGTCTCACCAGGGCAGGTAAAACCAAACTGCTGGTGATCTCCTGGACCCTAAACCTTTCAAGTCCTCGAAGACATACCCCAAAATCATTTGCATGTATATATATGCTGTATATGATTCTCTCTGAGGATAACTTTACTGCGTTCAAGGCTCATATCTCAAAACAGTTATTCATCTATATATCTTCTATTTCCACAAAAATCAAAAAGTGTAAAGTACTTACCCAATATCGATGATCTTGGTGTTTAAATATATGTACAAATCTGGGTTATTTTTATAAATTGGTCTCAGATTCCTTTCTTGAACGTGTGTCTCATTTATTGACTGTGCACAGCAAATGCTCAACACTCCCCTCTGAAGAGCCTAAGCTGCTTGACTACACTACCACAAATAGAGCACTTGTAATTGTTAAAGGATGGCCCTGTGAACCAATAAGGGTCTCCTAGACCTTTTTGCATGGTGTACCCCTACATTGGTACACTATGTAAAAAGCCAGCTTCCTACATTTGCCACTCAAGTGTTTATGATAAACTGCTTGGTGGCAATCGTTTTATAGAGCGCTGACTTCGCCAATGGTGTATACCACCTACTTAGGGCCTCATTATGAGTGTGGTGGTCCAAGGACCACCACACTCATGTTGATGGTCAAATAGCCACAATTTTGGCAGTCGGACCACCCAATTACAACACTGGCCAGCAGACCCGCCAGGGGTCCGCCGTTTCTGACGGGAACATGGTTTCCGTTGGCATGACAGCAGTCTGGCTTGTAACCAGCCAGAGTGGTGCTGAACTCATCACCGCCTGGCTGATTACAACCCCTCTTTCCACCAGCCTTTTCATGGAGGGCCCACCATTAAAAGGCTAGTGCTGGGGGCCTATGGGCAGTCCAGGAGCCCCCATACCCCGCACATTTGGAATGTGCACTGTTGTGTTTTGCAGACAATGCACATTCCAAGGGTGCTGGAGTCTTAGGATATTGGCCTCGCCTCCCTTAAAGGAGCCAAGACCAATATCCTAACACTGCTCCTGCCAGTCAGCCCAGTGACTACAATGTTCCCGCCGGTCAGCCCAGCGGAAACATTGTAATACGCTTGGGGGGAACATTACAGCTAAGGCTGTGTTGTCCTTCCCTTGAGTTTGGCGGTCCCGAAATGGGATCTCCAGACCCATAATGAGGCCCTCAATGTTTTGTGATATTAATGCCAGTGTGGGAGAGATGAGAGGGGCTGGGATCTTGAAATGTATTGTTGTTTTCTTTTTGTGTAGTTTGCAGCGTGGTCATGCAAAATCCTAGCCATTCGTGCATTGCACAACTCTGTTTGGCTGGACAATCCATGACCCATTTCTCACTCAGACATGTCTATCAATGCGGTCTAGTTCTGTTATCCTGGAACATCCAAGGTAAAAACAACCCATGCAAAGAGAAGATGGAAATGGCATATTTGGAGCAAAATTGAAGAGATATTGCCTTTCTTCAAGAAACGTGCCTTGTACATGGAAGGACGTATATGTTCGCAGGCATTGATTCTTCTCCTCATACAATACTTACGCATGCGATGTCTGCATCCTTATACATGTATAAATTTTGTCACAAAGTACACATAGGCCCTGTGGGGCAATATTTATTTACTGCTTGAGGGGGCGCTTGAAGGCTAGAAGGTAGTGTTTCTTAACACCTATGCCACAAATATTGACGCACTTTAAATTTTCCAGTCCCTCTCATTGACCCTCCAGTGCAGCAAAACCGCCCAAGTATTATGGGGGATTGGGGCTCTCAATTTAGTCCTCAACTCTGACAAAGACTGCACAGGGCCCAGATGTACTGGGAAACCACACTCCATTGCCGAGTTGGTAGAGATCATGGATTTAATGAATGTGACAGATATCTAGAGAAACAGACATTCCACTACTCGCAAATACACATTTCATTCAGCCCCACCATTGGCTCTCAGGCCTGCATTGACTATTGGCTTCTCACTCGATCCATCAATACATGGACATCAGCTGCATATACTGTCTCACATTCCCCCGTAATACTGGTCTTTCAAATACCTGGTCATGGGTCTCACTGCCCCTCTCTGGCAATTCCTGAGTGAGGCCCTCATGGATGACCACTCTCGGGAAGAGTTACATGATGCAAGAGAAGAATATTTCAGACTAAACAAAGGGACTATGTCTACCTATTTCACACTCTGGGAAGCCTTTAAGATGCATGTCAGCTGTGTCACTATATCTAAACATTAAGGAGAGTGAGAGTTGAAGGCTGTACCTCCAAAGCGCACTAAACTCGAACAATACCTTTTGCAGATGGAAACAACTGGCACAGCCCCGCTTCTGCTGTGTACCTACATGAGCGACACTGTTTGCTCTGGCAGTACTGGGAATTGGTCGATAGTGAAGTAGCGCTTCAGGACAAGCATGCTGGTGCCATGAAATAGGGGGAGGGTGGCACTACTTAAAGCAGCTCCTTGCTTGCTGAAGTAATGGGACCGTGGGGGAGGCATTGAGACTTAGATGTAGGTCCTGCGGGGAAGCCCTTGATGGCTCCCTGTGGTCTCAGATAGCCCATAAATGAGTAAAAAAACAAACACTCAAATGAAAAAATAGAATATCTCAAGTGTGAAGGTCACAGACCTTCACAATGAGCGTTGAGGGTTCGAGTCCAGCCGGACTTGTTTCCCTCCTCTTTTTTTTTTAAATACAAATGTTTATGGCTCATATGAAAGGACATCTTACTCTTTTTAAATGACAAATGCATTTTCCTTTTCAAATTGTGCAGGAATATCTCATTCTAAGTATATCATACATCAAAGCCTAAAAAACTCTCTCTCTTTGTATCTCTTTCTCCCACTCATAGACCCACTCAGACAGTTACGCACTCAGACACTCATGCACCTACTCACAGACCCGCTCAAACCCTTGTGCACCCAGTCGCAGCCCCCATCAGACCCTCATGCACCTACTCACAGATCCACTCAAACAGTTACGCACTCACACACAGATCCACTCAGACTCTCAAACACCCACTCACAGACCCACTGACACCCTCATGCACCCACTCACAGACCCACACACATACAGACGCACCCACTAAAACACTGTTGTATGCACTTTCACACACAGACAGACACTCTCACAGCTACTGTCACCCCCAGATACACCCTCTCATTCCTATTTTGACACCCAGTGAGGCCACGGCCAACGTTATCCATGCCTGGCCAAAGGGCCGTGCACAGCATGGGGTCGGGCGGTTAGGGGCGTTGGCCGCAGGGTCTGGCTGCAGGCCAGGTCTTGGGGGCAAGCTCCGCTGCACACGGGTGAAGGCCGTGCACAGTGTAAGGTTGGGTGCTTATAGGGGGTTGGCCTCTGGGCCTGGCCTTCGCAGAGCTGTAGTTGGATTAACATATATTAATGAAATTTACTATACGTTAAAAAAACCTGTATGAATTCACTTAATAAAACAAAGATTACAGGGACATTATAGTTAGGAAATAGAATTGAAAAAACCCATAAAAATTCACTTAAAAAATCAAAGGTTACAGGGACGTTGTAGTTAGGCTCACATTTTAAACTCACAAAACCATAGAGATACCTCAAGTAACTATAACTTGTGCCCTAAGGTAACTACAATTTACGCCCTTGCCATGCACTGCTAATTACCCAACAAATTATGGCACTCATGATATCTTTGATAACATCATTAATAATATGAATGTAATATTGCATTAAGATTTTTGACGAAAAAACTGTGCATGGCGAGCGCAAATTATAGTTACCTTAGGGCAGGAATTATGGCTACTTGAGGTAACTATAACTATAAATGGTGAATTTCTATGGTTTTGTACTTTTAAAATGTGAGCCTAACCATAACGCCCCTGTACCCTTTGTTTTTTTAAGTGAATATATATATATTTATTCATATACACACACACATACACATACATATCTGGACATTAATGTGCATGCAAAAGAAGACAGAGGGGGTCATTCTGACCCTGGCGGCCGGTGACCGCCAGGGTCACCGACCACGGGAGCACCGCCAACAGGCTGGCGGTGCTCCCGAGGGCATTCTGACCGCGGCGGTTCAGCCGCGGTCAGAAAGGGTAAACCGGCGGTCTCCCGCCGGTTTACCGCTGCCCCATTGAATCCTACATCGCGGCGGAGCGCGCTCCGCCGCCATGGGGATTCAGACACCCCCTACCGCCATCCTGTTCATGGCGGGAAACCCGCCATGAACAGGATGGCGGTAGGGGGTGCCGCGGGGCCCCCGTAAGAGGGCCCCGCAAAGTATTTCAGTGTCTGCTTTGCAGACACTGAAATACGCGACGGATGCAACTGCACCCGTCGCACCCCTGCAACTACGCCGGCTCAATTCTGAGCCGGCATCCTCGTTGCAGGGGCATTTCTGCTGGGCCGGCGGGCGCTCTTTTGGAGAGCGCCCGCCGGCCCAGCGGAAATGTCTGAATGGCCGTGCAGTCATTCGGCGGCGGAACCTTGGCGGACGGCCTCTGCCGTCCGCCAAGGTCTGAATCACCCCCAGATTATTGATTATGTACAAAGATTCACAGAAAAGCCAATAGTATGAACAGCATCCTGCATGCCAACGGGGAATTTCTACGTGCTAGGAGAAACTGTTTGGAATAAGAAGATTTTGAAACACAAGCCGGAGAAATGTATCAGCGTTTTGTAGCAAGGGGGTATCCATTAAAGGTCATGCATGAAGCACTGTTGACAGCCAGAAAAAGGAAAAGGGAAGGACTGCTGGCAGTGAAACCAAAAAGTCTAAGAGATGAGGATGGAGAAGGACCTGTAAGATACATTATGGAGTTTAATTAATCTCATTGAGAAATCAAGGGTCTTTTGAGAAAGAATTGGCAGATTCTGAAGTAAGTCTTTAACGGATTCTATTTCAGAACATCCATATATCATGTGTAAGAAAGCCTTTTCTCTAAGAAAGAGATTAACAAGTAACTGTATGCACCCAGAGGAGAGGAAGGATGGGACAACTATTACGGATTGGCTCACCAAGGAAAAGAGGGGATTTTGGAAGTGCCAGAATTGGCCTGTCCATACGCTTATAACAAGACGCAGTTTGAGACACAAAATGGCAAAGTGAATAAAATCAAAGAAAGGATCACGTGTGATTCTCCTTTTGTGATCTGTGTTGTGGAGTGCTCCTGTGGATTAGAATATTTTGGGAGCACAGTGAACAAATTGAAACTGCAGATCCTTCAGCGTATCAGAGCAGTTAAAAATAAGGATTCTGCATACTGCATGGCCAAATATCTGTGGGAGGCACATGATGGGGATTTGAAATATCTGCACTTTTATGGCATTCAGTCTATAAAAAGGAAACCCCATGGTAGTGATAGGGAGCAAGATCTACGAAGAATGGAGTTGAGATGGATACTACTGATTGAAACAGAGCAGCCATGGGGTTTGAATTTGGATGCAGAACTGCATGTGCGTCTTTAGTGTTGTTGAGGTTATCCGACCGAATGAGAAGAATTTATGTTAAATGTTGTGCAGGGTACATATTTGCAGTTGATGAATTGATGTTTTTTGTTATGGAAATCAAGTGAGTATGATCTGCTAAGTAAAATAAGGAAGAATAAAATCAAAAGGAAAGGAGAGGCCGGGGCTGTTTATTGCTGGGTTTCCCTGTTTTTTTTTCCCTAGAACTCCTATCTTAAAAGATTGGGATTCACATGCGTTGTAGAATGAGTAATCACAATGAGCAGTAATGGTGTGATGAAGCTATAAGTCATGTTGACGTTGGAAACTCCCCAGCACTGCATTATAATGCAACAGACAACATGTAGAAGGTGTACTGCGGACTTCATTTTATTGCAGTACTTTATACACCTGCACTTTTGAATCTCTTAAAAAAATATGATTAATTGCCCCTTCTGCATCAACTTTTTCCACAGAATGGTTTTAAGTACTGTGTAGAAATTTAGTAAATAGGGATTGTTTAGCGAAGGGATAAAGGGAAAAAACATTGGAAGTGGACAGGTAAAGGCGGTGTCTCCTATGTTTTAATGGGATTCATGCCTAGAATTGTTTTCCTCTGAGATGGGAATCCATGGGTGGAGCTGAAATAGAAATGAATGGAGGCAGCACTAGTGGGATGGAGTCACTGGTGAGGCTGAAGGTGTAACATCTCTACTATTTCATTAATTATTGAGTACCGTACACGGAGGCACTTTAGTAGCTCATAAAAAATCAATTGGGTGCCCTCCCCATTGTTTTATAAGGGCGGGCCTCTTGAGAAGCTACATGTTTTATGCAAACACAAGCAGATGTACTATAGGCACCGTTCACTTTAGGTATTCTTGAATATTTAAATAAGCGTTTGCCACGTATTTATCAGCTTGGGGAGTCATATGCTTCGAATAAAGATTGCTTTTAGCATTGTGTTCACCTAGCACATCAGGGGTACTATAGATACGTTGAAAACCATATGGTTATCATAAGTTTGGGATCCATTGAGAAATTGCATGTTTGCACAAAAATCATTACAAGTACTGTTTGAGGTATGCATTTTAGGAATCCTGCAAAAGGAAAAGGTGAATGATTGTATTAGCATCTAGAATGCCTATGGGATATTCATAAGCACTGTATGATATTTGCACTTTAGCAGTTTGTGTGGGGTATAAGATCAGAATCAGCAATGAAGCATTTGCCCTAAAATTTTCAAAAATAACTCAGGTCTGTTTCACATAGAGATGTGAGCAAGTCAGAGATGTGTGTGACAGCAAGGTTTTCCCCAGGGATACCATAAGAGTGAAATGAGGGTGATGACACACAACGGAAATGGTTTTGAAGCTCCAAGACTTTAATAAACTGCTTGTCTGAACAGTGCAAGGTTTTTTTATCTGGAGTAATAAGGATTATTTGCTACCTTAGCATTTTAGGTTACACGCTACGCCACAATAAGAGGAATTATGGAGAAGAAACTGTATATGTTGCAGCATGGACATTTTAATTAGGGAATTTGACTTGAGTTGAAAGATAACATATGCGCAGTGGACTGGATTTGGAAGTTATGTTCTACCTCTAGAGCTAACTCACGCACAGGGGTAAAAAATGAAAAAATGAAAAAAATTGTAAAAGCTAAAATGGACATGAAGATGTTATTTTCCCCGTGATCTAGCGACTAAAAGAATAAGGCGGTAACAGCATAGTTTACCATATGTTTGCTATGTTGCTGATCTAGGAAATATAATATCAAGGATTGTTGAAAATGGTATTAGGATAAAGGCCCTATGGCTCATAGTCAAGTGATGTTCACAAAGATTAAAATATGAATGTTAAGATATGGGAAAACATTCTCAACCACGTGTTGTAAACAATGCAGACGTTTCCCACACAAGCGCGACCATGCTTGCCAGAACAATGCATGGCTTTTTCCGTACCTTAGTCATGCATGTGCTAAACTACGCATATGCGTGGTGAAGCGCAGAAAAAGCCATGTGTTGTTCTGGAGAGGAGGGTGAGGTAAGTGGGGCTGGGGCAGGGATGGTGGTTAGTTTTTAGCAGTGAGGGTGGATTTAGGGCTTTATTGTCAGAATAGTTTTTAGGGGCAGGGGTGGGAGGTCGGGTAGTTTTTTGTTAAGGGTTCAGGACAGATGGAGAGGTCGGGGTAATTTAGTTTTTAGAGGTGGAGGTAGGGATAGTTTTTTTAGGGGTTAGGGTGGGTGGGAGGATCTGGGTAGTCTGCTTATTGGGGAAGGTTTTAGGGCTCAGGGCGGGTGGGGGGGTGTCAAGGTAGTTTAGTTTTTAGGGGCAGGGTGGGGGATCTGGGTAGTTTTTTAGGGCTCAGCGTAGGTAGGGGTTGTTGGGGTAGTTTAGTTTCATGGTAAACGGGTGTGGGAGTCGGGTAGTTTTTTTTAGGGTTCATACAGGTTACTTTAGTTTTTAGCTGAAGGGTTGGAGTTGGGATACTTTTTTTCTTTAGGGCTCCAGTGGTTGGGGGTTCTGGTATTTTAGGTATTAGGGGTGGGGGTAGTTTTGGGCCTCAAGGCGGTGAGGGGGTTGCATGAAAGAACCACGCATGCCCTTTTGTATGCCGTTTCCACACATGCCTTTACTAGGCATGCTTTTACAACAAAATTTGTTGTTTGGCATCCGTGGTGTAGTTTCCCCTGTCTTTTTGCCTCTGCTTCTTGTATTTTTGAGTGTATGCTGGACTCTGTTTTTCTTGTTTTGGTACTCTGGGCATTGTACCACTGCTGACCAGTGCTAACGTGCAAGTGCTTCCTGTGTAAATTGTATTGATAATTGGCTTTTCCATGATTGGCGTATTTGATCTACTAGAAAGTCACTAGTAAAGTGCATTAGTGGTGCCTAGGGCCTGCAAATGAAATGCTACTAGTCGGCCTGCAGCACTGATTGGGCCACCCGCATGAGTAGCTCTGTAAACATGGCTCAGACCTACCACTGCAGTGTCTGTGTGTGCAGTTTTAAACTGCCAATTCGACTTGGCTAGGGTACCCACTTGCCAGGCCCAAATCTTTCCTTTTACTACATGTAAGTCACCCCTAAGGTAGGCCCTAGGTAGCCCCATGGGTGGAGTGCAGTGTATTTAAAAGGTAGGACTGGTATGTTTTACATGTTCTGATAGTGAAATACTGCCAAATTTGGTTTTCATTATTGCAAGGCCTATCTTTTCTATAGGTGAACATGGAGGCTACCTTTAAATATCTTTTAAGTGCAGTTTCTCATTGGGAGCAGATAAAAATGTGGAGTTTGGGGTCGCTGAACTCACAATTTAAAAATACACCTTTTGGTAAAGCGGGTTTTTAAATTGTCACTTTTAGAAAGTGGAAATGTTCTTGCTTAACCATTCTGTGACTCTTCCTGCTTGTGGGTTCCACTTCTGGATCAGTCTGACAGTTGGGCTGTTTGTGAATTTCCCCTAGACAGTAACATAAAGGGAGCTGGGGAGTGTCCTGCATATCCTGATGAGTCTCCTAGGCTAGAGTGGAAAGGGAGAAGCTGACACCTGCCCCTGAAAGGGCTGTGCTTGTCCTCATACGATGCAGTCTCCAGCCCCCTAGTGTGTGTCCAGGAGCAGGCCTGGGAAAGGCAGGACCCTAGGATCCTGTCAACATACAGAGACTTTCGTTTGAAGTTTGCCTGCTTCAAAGGCAGAAATGGGTATAAGCAGTGGACCAAAACCCCAGACTTTTAGAACACTTCTGAATCAAGAGAAACCTCTGACAAGGAGAAGAGCTGAAGAGCTGGAGGAAGAATACCGCCCCTTTGCTGTGTGTGCTTTGCTGGGTTGGCTTGCAGTTGCTGTTTCTGACTTAGAGAGGGCAAAGACTGGACTTTGCTGTGTATCCTGGTTGTGAAGTTTCTCCAAGGGCTTGGACTGAGCTTGCCTCCTGTTAGGAAGTCTCAGGGACAGCAAAGAATTCACCTAACAGCCTCTGGGTTCACTTGCTTTAGACTCTAACTCGCCAGGTGGTGCCTACTCCAGTTTCTGGGCCCTTGGGAGTGAAAGCTGGTTGAAAACCAAGAAAAACCAAGTGTACCGACTTTGGATGACATCCGAACTGACGCTGCTGCCTGACCCCGCAATGCCTCCTGCAACCAAAGCCGTGGTCCCCGCTGGAGTGCGACGACCCCGACTGACATTGTAGGTCTGGCTCCAGCCGCTGACAACCCGTGACTTTGTGATATTCTTTTCTTAATTTATTTTAGAACCACAAGATTCAGAATTTAGGTAAGTACATAAATTGTAAGGTATCTCGCACAAGTAAGTATGGAACTTTGAATTAAAACAGTAATGTACACAGTTTTGGCAAAAATGGCAATGAGCTATTTTAAAAGTGGATACAGTGCAAAGATCAACAGTTCCTGGGGGAGGTAAGTATTGGTTAGTTTCTCAGGTAAGTAAAGCACTTACATGTTCAGTCTCCTGGACATAGGCAGCCCACCATTGGGGGTTCAAGGCAACCCCAAACACCCAGCAACACAGGGCCGGTCAGGTGCAGAGGTCAAAGAAGGGCCCAAATAACAATGGCACCTATGGAGAACAGGGGTGCTCCGGTTCCAGTCTGCTAGCAGGTTAAGTAACTGCGTCTTTGGGGAGCAGCCCAGGGGGGTTTTGTAGAGCACTGGGGGGGGCGGGACACAGGCACACAAAATACACCCTCAGTGGTACAGGGGCGGCCGGGTGCAGGGTGCAAAGTAGGTGTCGGGTTTTGCGTTGAAAGTAATGGAGGGACCCTGGGGTCACTCTGGCGGTGCAGGCAGGGCACGGGGGGGCTTCTCGGGGCAGCCACTGACTGAGATAGGATGAGGACCGCCTGCTGGTCACTCATGCACCAGTAGTTGGTTCCTCTTGGTCCTGGGGGCTGCGGGTGCAGTGCTTGGTCCAGGCGTCGGGTTCCTCTGTTACCAGGCAGTAGCGGTCTCAGGGAGCCTCTGGATCCACTCTGCAGGCGTCGCTGTGGGGGTGCAGGAAGCCGGGGGCGTCAGGTGCAGAGTGTGAAGACTCACGCTTACGGAGTGAGGCGAGAGTCTCTTTAAAGTTGGTTTCTTTGTTGTAGATTTTGGACAGAGCCGCTGTCCTCAGGAGGTTCTTGGTCCTTTAGGTGTAGGTCAGTCCTCTGAGTCCTCATAGGTCTCTGGTCTTGCTGGATGCGTCGCTGTGCGGGTTCTTTGAGTCTGGAGACAGGCCGGTAGGGCTGGGGCCAAGTCAGTTGTTGTCTCCGTTGTCTCTGCGGGGCTTTCAGGTCAGCAGTCCTTCTTTCTTCAGATTGCAGGAATCTGATTTCCTGGGTTCAGGGTCGCCCCTAAATACTCAATTTAGGGGTGTGTTTAGGTCTGGGGGGCAGTAGCCAATGGCTTCTGTCCTGGAGGGTTGCTACACCCTCTTTGTGCCTTCTGCCTGAGGGGAGGGTGGCACATCCCTATTCCTATTGGGGGAATCCTCCAAAACAAGATGGAGGATTTCGTAAGGCAGGGGTCACCTTAGCTCAAGACACCTTAGGGGCTGTCCTGACTGGTGGGTGACTCCTCCTTGTTTTTCTCATTATCTCCTCCGGACTTGCTGCCAAAAGTGAAGGCTGTGTCCAGGGGGGCGGGCATCTCCACTAGCTGGAGTGCCGTGAGGCGCTGTGACACCAGGCTTGAGCCTTTGAGGCTCACCGCCAGGTGTTACAGTTCCTGCAGGGGGAGGTGAGAAGCACCTCCACCCAGTACAGGCTTTGTCCTGGCCACAGAGTGACAAAGGCACTCACCCCATGTGGCCAGAAACCCGTCTGGATGTGGCAGGGTGGCAGGAACTGGTCAGCCTAACACTAGGAATTGGATTGGTATACAGGGGGACTCTCTAAGATGCCCTCTGTGTGCATTTTTAAATAAATCCCACACTGGCATCAGTGTGGATGTATTGTGCTGAGAAGTTTGATACCAAACTTCCCAGAATTCAGTGTAGCCATTATGGAACTGTGGAGTTCGTATTTGACAGACTCCCAGACCATATACTCTTAATGGCTACCCTGCACTTAAAATGTCTAAGATTTGGCTTAGACACTGTGGGGGCATTGTGCTCATGCAACTGTGCCCTCACTTGTGGTATAGTGCACCCTGCCTTAGGGCTGTAAGGCCTGCTAGAGGGGTGACTTACCTATGCCACAGACTGGGTTGTGATCATGGTACTCTGAGGGGAGTGCCACGTCGACTTAGTCATTTTCTCCCCACCAGCACACACAAGCTGTGAGGCAGTGTGCATGTGCTGAGTTAGGGGTCCCCAGGGTGGCATAATACATGCTGCAGCCTTTAGAGACCTTCCCTGGCCACAGGGCCCTTGGTACCAGGGGTACCATTTACAAGGGACTTATCTGTGTGCCAGGGCTGTGCCAGTTGTGGAGACAAAGGTACAGTTTAGGGAAAGAACACTGGTGCTGGGGCCTGGTTAGCAGAGTCCCAGCACACTTTCAATCATAACTAGCATCAACCAAATGCAAAATGTTAGGGGGTAACCATGCCATGAGAGGCATTTTCCTACACTTTTTTCCATTGTTTTTAACTGCTGCCCAAGGTGGGCATTAAAGTGATGCCCAGGCTATTTGCTGTGGGCCTCCCCAACACATTGCTGGACTAGCACCATAATTTTGGTGCTAATCCCGCAATGCGCCACAATAGGGTCAAAATTGTTGATGCTATTGTATTAACCTGCGCCATGGTGCACTGCATAGTAAATACAGCGCTACCACGTGACGTTAGGGGGAAAAGGCGACACAAGGAAAGGAGTACATCAGAGCTGATGCGCCACTTCCTTATAAATGTGCCACTGAATGTTTTTAATCAACATGGGTAATTGGTGGTGGGTGCTTTAAAAAAGACAGCCTTGTAGATGTGCTCTATGACCCCGAAGAAGGCTACATCCAAAACGCGTTTGTTACTCTATGACCTGTTTTTAAACAAAAATAAAGTAAATTAACTAACACCACCTGACTGGAGCCATGTCTCTTGTGTTGTTGGGGGCCCCGGTCTTGGAGGAGAGAGACGTGGGGCTCTGAGGATCTGCATACTCAATTTATTCTTCAATTATTTGAGTGGTAATGTTTTATTTATATTTTTTATGAGATTATAGAACTTCTCATGAGTGCTGTAATATCTGGGGTAATTAGCAGTGCATTGCAAGGGGGTGAGTTATAGTTACCTTAGGATGAGAGTTATAATTAGTTGAAAGAACTCTAACTATAACTGGTGAATTTCTATGTTTTTTATGAGTAAATTCAGCACCTATCTATAACATCCCTGTGACCTTTGTTTTTTTCAGTGTAACAACTTGTGATGTGTTACTTTACTCCACATCTACAAGGCCATGAGAAGCCATGCAAAGAATCTTTGAGTGGGCTTGTAGATATGGGTCAGCAGCCTGCACTGCCAGTGCCTTAAACAAACTGACACACCAGTGGCACAAGCCGCTTGTAAATATGCCCCTTTATCTGCAGCTAGAGCCCCCAAATTCCCAGCCAAGAGACATTTGGGGACCCCTGATAACCTACTTGGCTAGGACAAGGGAGTCGGATATACACTCAAACACACACGATGATGAGAAGGGGATGGACCCTCGTTCACACTCGGACCTGCTGATTTGAGTGGCGATGCAAAACGCCGGTACTTTACCCTCCGCGTGCTCCCCCGTTAGCTCCGAGAGGGTAACTCCTTTAAGACTAACAATGTTGTGCAACCTGCATATATGTACTCATATCTCCAAATTGTACCGCAGTCTATTGAAATATGACCCGAATATACTATGTTATGTTCTTGTACCTGATTGTAAACCCAATAAAAACATTTAATATTTTTTAATACAAAAAATCACTGCTACAGAACTCAATTTATTTTATTTTGTAATAAAGGAGATGCACACTAGAAGCACAATGAGGAAATCTAATTAAGAACAGATGGTTTTCTTGCTTTCATTTATTTTTTGTCAATCTTGAAAACATTCAGCGAGTTGAGGGATCCTTTTCAATGCATTCCAGCACCATCAGATTGGCTGATGGTTTTAATTCCCCACCTGTGTTTCAGGGGTCCCCATTCTTTGGGGTGAGTACTAATCTGTCCTGCGCGTGAAGAGCACCTCCAACTCCACTGTCATTGCTGCAGTGTGTTCTTCTGAAATCCGGGTGCTGGGTCAAAGTGGCACCTCGAGGACTCAGGGAAAAGAAGCCTCTTCCATAGCTCCACCTTCAGCCAGAGGGATGGCTGAAGTGGGCTGGCCCACTGCCCTGTGCTGTATATTGTGGAGGGGCTGAGGAGGAAAAAGCAAAACATGAATGACAGTACAATCAACCAATGGATGAAGAAAGTCGATCGATGTGTGGATACATTTACACAAAAAACTTAATAGCAAAAGGTCATGGCTAATATCGGACTTAAAAGCATTGACAAAGCCAGTAAACCTCGTCTTCAAAAAAGGCAACAGCAAAAGCATCGCAGTACAGCATATAGAAAACAGAAAAAAAGTCTGTGACATTTTATAGGTGTGTGTATATACGTCATGACGTGTGCATTTGACGTAGGCACCATTTTTATTTTATTCACCAATCCAAAGTTGATCAGTACGTTTTAAAAAATCAAATAATGTGGGAGGGCAGGCAATCTAGTTCTGCGCTTTGCAAAAAAAAAAAAAAAAGTTAAAATCAAAATGACAAAAAAAGGATTCCTGGGTGAGGAGCAACTTAGGAGGGGGCGGGAGTGAGAGGCAACAGAGTGTGAACGGGATAGGGAAGAAGCAAAACAGAAGGTAGACTAACACAAGGGATAGTGAGAAGCGCCCAATTGTGAGACCACAACATGGAGCAGGGGAAAGAGAGAAGCACATGGATGATAAAGACCCACAGTGGAGGGAAGAAGGTGATGAAAAAGAACAATAAGGGGTGAGGTGATAGGAACACAAGATACAAGAGAGACACCTGGAAAACACAGGCACTCTCCTGGAGTGCTAAATGTGAGCAGTGATAGGATAAAAGTAAATAGGATATGCTCCAGGGGAGGGTCAAATACAAGATGGACATGGCAAGCCATTGAAAAAAAAGCAAGCAAAGGAGAGTGACAACAATGTCAACCATTGGCAAGCAATGGGTGAGCTAGAAACCCACTGTACGTTCTTGATGAGTATACTATAGGTCTTTTTTAACCAGACAACTGACTTCTGGTACGCTCAACCTAAAAAGGAGCATGCTCTGTTATGTTATATTAGTTTGTGTAGCACACCAGTCACCTGAGAAGGAATGTGTTAGCATGTGCATGTGCTGACTTAGGGCCAGAAACAGTAAGACATTTTGCAATCACAAAGTTTCCAATTTGCAAATTCAGACCTTTTGTGACCTCAAAATGGCCATTGGGTATGCATGAAATCCAAACACATGACCAAATTGCTATTGGAGCTTGGGACTACATATTGAATCATTATTTGGAAAGGGTGTGTTTGAGGTTTGCCTTCCTAATAGCAATTTGCAATGGGATGTATTTATGGTTGTCAAATATTGAATGGCAGAGACAACCCATTTGCAAATAGCAAATTGGCTTCCCGTATGTAATCCTGGAACATTTCTGCGAATTCCTGTTTCACATTCAAGAGTACACACAAGTGTTTATGGTTGAAAATGGCTCTGTGAATCACACCCAGTGTTTCTAGGCCTGACCTCTCATATGGAACTTGTCTTAGCTTGTTTCCTGGACTATCGCCCTTTAAAACAAAGATTTGTAAAAATAATGCCTAGTACTGGTGCTGTCCTAGTAAAATGGATTTGACAACTCTCTCTTAAAGGATTCCCCAAAAAAGGCAGGAGCGCTAGATATTGCTAATTGTCTAACACTGAGCACAGACGACTCCATGTCGCCATACAACATATTTCAAGTCTTGGCCTTTTATTTAACAAATCTTTGTGGTCTAGGAGTTGTAGGTTTGGGGGGAGATTTACTCATTTGTAAGGTAATGCAGCATAGCAAACCTTGCTGCATGGCACTGCACAAGGGGGGATTACATTGAAGAGCTGTATTAAGACTGGTCTGCTGCTGCTGTCTCCCCCTGTGTTGGTACTCTTAGAGGATGCCTTGTGCTATGCATGTCTTTCCAGTACAAATTCCAATGCTTAGACAAACATAAAAGGATCCTTCACATTGGATATGTGTTATAAACTGCAGCACATGTGCAATGTGTTTGTTTTGTTTTTGAGAAATGAAAACATTTCTCCTTCTTAGCGCCTACTTCAAAAATGCATTTGTTTTTTATGCAAAGCTCAGTATGGCCATCGTAGTAGATCAAGAGTTGTATAAAAACGGATGAGTTTTGCAGTCGCGGAGCCTAAAAGGGGATGGGCGGGTGTGGCGCAACAGGGAGTTAAAGGGGGGATAGTGGGGGTGCGGGGGGTACATTAAATTATTCTTTTTTTTAAATTAAAAACTTTCCTGATCCGCCGACCCACACCGCTCTCATTTCAAGCGTCGCTGCAGGCACAAGCTCCCAGTCTGCCCTGCGGCCAATTCTGACGCTGCCCAAAGCAGCATCAGGATTGACTGGGAGCGCCCAGCCAGGGTGTTCCCAGGCAGAATGGGAGCCTGTGCGGGCTCTCTCCAGCCCGGCAACTTTGTTGCCGGGCTGGAGACAGCCTACTGCGCATGTGTGTTTGGCCACCCCAAAATGGCCGGCCAAACACACATGCGCTCTGCGGGGGGGTGCTGAGCTCTCCCCCTCAATGCCCGTCAACCCCCGTGGCCCCACCCCTTTCAGAATGAAAGCATAATAAACTATGGCCCATATTTATACTTTTTTTGCGCCACATTGGTGTAATTTTTTTAAGCAAAAGTGGCGCAAACCCATAAAATACAATTATATTTTGTAAGTTTGCACCACATTTGCGTCATTTGCACAAAAAAAGTATAAATATGGGCCATAGTTTATTATCCTTTTGCTCTGAAAGGTTTGCAGCTTCTGCTGCTGGTTGGGGGGTGACGCTCCTCCGCACCCATGGAGGACCCATTCCTGGAGTTTTGTCATGAAAACCCTCTAGTAATGCTCCATTAATGCAAAGGTGCCTAAAGCTTAGCAAAACACTTTATGCACTGAGAAAAAAGGCCCCCTTTCAGAGCATAATTCCTTTTGTTTTAAAAGTAAATACTAATACATCGCTTTGCACTGCTTTGTGTGACTTTGCATTGTTTTGTGTCAGTGGAAAGTGTTAGTAGATCAGGGCCGTGGCATGCTTTAATAGACATAACTGAACTAGCGCACATGCTAAGAATAGTTTGTGAAAGAAAAGTTCACACGATGTGCTGATGAAATGAAGTAATCTGCTCACACCCTGCATCCCTCCAAAGTCATTTTCCAGTACAGATACTCCAGCAATGTGGATCATGTATACGGGCAAAGGCAGGTCATCATTTATAAGAAATGATGGCATTTCTCTTTCATTAATTGAAAAACGTAATGCTGGCCACCTATGAGGCACCTGGGCCACAAACAAAAAAGATAAACCAACTCCATCTTATTCGGGACATGTGAACGTATTGTTATTGCACTAATACACAAGCTTTAGCAGGTAACAGTTAAGAGTATTTTGCAGAGCTCAGCTTCAAATGGCATGAGAATGGAAGTGAGTAAGACATGATGCTCTCATTCTACCATTACAAAAACAACAGATAATGGATGGAATGCAGAGCAAATCAAATATTCACCCCCAGTTACAGATCTGGGTTTAATCCATCAGTTGTTTTGCTTGCCATGTCATTCCAGTTTGGACCCAGCCAAATGCAAATCAGTCTTGACCCTGTTCCCCCTGGGAGCAGGCCAACCCAAACTGCCAGGCAAGGTCTTTCCTAAACCAGAAACAAGCCCCCTGGGACTGGTTTCAGGGTGTCACCCTTCATCAGCAGGCTAGCTTGAATCTGGTGGCATAGGAAGCACGGGAACCACGTCTGGGCATACCCTTCCCACTTGGGGAGACAAATGCAAAACCAACAGATGAGGGACGGAATGCAGAGCACATCAAACATTCACCCCCAGTCACAGATCTGGGTTTGATCCCATGGGGAACAGAGTCAAGACTGATTTGCATATGGCTGGGTCCAAACTTGGGTGGCGTGATGGGCAAAAACACGATGGATTAAACCCAGATCTTTGTGACTGGGGGTGAATGTTTGCATTGTTCAGCATTCTGTCCATCATCTGTTCTTTTTGCTTTTGTAGTCCTATCTGCACCGGGTATGCCCACACATGAGTTTCAGCAGCTAACAAGGGCATTCTGCAGAGCTCAGCTCGGGGTGGCAAGGGAGTAAGATATGATGTCATGCTGGCATTTGCACCTAACAAAGTTGCAGCTGCAGTGGGAAGAGTGCACAGTTTAACACAATGTTATCAATGTACTAGTAAGAAGATGTTACATGAACAATGAATGCTAACATGTTGTCATGTCTGGGAACGAAACTGTTGAGCACAATTCCATTGCTGAACAGGGGTGTAATTATCTGGGCTTTTGTGTCAGACAATTTGGCGGAGCTCCAGGAACTGAATAAGTTTCCTCTAAAACAACGATCCTGCTTATTAGTTGTATTTTAAGGCGTGGGTGTTCACTTAAGGCACCTTTTGTACATGAAGCTTGAGGAAGTAAGAGAGAAATTAGTAATTGTAGGAGGCTGGCCTGGTTTGTAGTGGTACCAAGGGGTACTTACACTCTGCACCAGGTCCAGTTATCCCTTATTAGTGTAGAAGAGGTGTCTAGCAGCTTAGGCTGATAGAAAAGGTAGCTTAGCAGAGCAGCTTAGGCTGAACTAGGAGACGTGTAAAGCTCCTACTATACCACTGGTGTCATATGCACAATATCATAAGAAAACACAATACACAGATATACTAAAAATAAAGGTACTTTATTTTTATGACAATATGCCAAAAGTATCTCAGTGAGTACCCTCAGTATGAGGATAGCAAATACACACAAGATATATGTACACAATACCAAAAATATGCAGTAATAGCAATAGAAAGCAATGCAAGCAATGTACAGTCACAATAGATTGCAATGAGAGTACATAGGTATAGGGGCAACACAAACCATATACTCTAGAAGTGGAATGCGAACCACAAATGGACCCCAAACCTATGTGAGCTTGTACAGGGTCGCTGGGACTGTAAGAAAACAGTGAGGGTTAGGAAAAGAGCCAACCCCAAGACCCTGAAAAGTAGGTGTAAAGTGCACCTAAGTTCCCCAGAGAGCACAGAAGTCGTGATAGGGGAATTCTGCAAGGAAGACCAACACCAGCAATGCAACAACGATGGATTTCCAGACGAGAGTACCTGTGGAACAAGGGGACCAAGTCCAAGAGTCACACTCAAGTCGGGAGTGGGCAGATGCCCAGGAAATGCCAGCTGTGGATGCAAAGAAGCTGCCACTGGATGGTAGAAGCTGTGGATTCTGCAATAACGAAGAGGACTAGGAACTTCCCCTTTGGAGGATGGATTTCCCACGTCGTGAAGAAGCTTGCAGAGATGTTCCCATGCAGAAAGACAGCAAACAAGCCTTGCTAGCTGCAAGGGTCGAGGTTAGGGTTTTTGGATGCTGCTGTGGCACAGGAGGGACCAGGATGTCGCCAATTGCGTGAGGAGACAGAGGGGGCGCCCAGCAAGACAAGGAGTCCACTCAGAAGCAAGCAGCACCCGCAGAAGTGCCAGAACAGGCACTACAAAGACGAGTGAACCGGAGCTCACCCGAAGTTGCAAAAAAAGGTCCCACGACGCCGTAGGACAACTCAGGAGGTCATGCACTGCAGGTTAGAGTGTCGGGGACCCAGGCTTGGCTGTGCACAAAGGAAATCCTGGAAGAGTGCACAGGAGCCGGAGCAGCTGCAAATCACGCGGTACCCAGCAATGCAGTCTAGCGTGGGGAGGCAAGGACTTACCTCCACCAAACTTGGACTGAAGAGTCACTGGACTGTGGGAGTCACTTGGACAGAGTTGCTGAGTTCCAGGGACCACGCTCGTTGTGCTGAGAGGGGACCCAGAGGACTGGTGATGCAGTCTTTTGGTGCCTGCGGTTGCAGGGGGACGATTCAGTCGACCCACAGGAGATTTCTTCGGAGCTTCTAGTGCAGAGAGGAGGCAGACTACCCCCACAGCATGCACCACCAGGAAAACAGTCGAGAAGGCAGCAGGATCAGCGATACAAGGTTGCAGTAGTTGTCTTTGCTACTTTGTTGCGGTTTTGAAGGCGTCCAGAGCAGTCAGCGGTCAATTCCTTGGCAGAAGGTGAAGAGATAGATGCAGAGGAACTCTGATGAGCTCTTGCATTCGTTATCTAAAGAATTCCCCAAAGCAGAGACCCTAAATAGCCAGAAAAGGAGGTTTGGCTACTTAGGAAGGAGGATAGGCTAGCAACACAGGTAAGAGACTATTAGAAGGAGTCTCTGACGTCACCTGCTGGCACTGGCCACCAGAGCAGTCCAGTGTGCCAGCAGCACCTCTGTTTCCAAGATGGGAGAGGTCTGGAGCACACACGAGAGCTCTGGGCACCTCCCAGTGGAGGTTCAGGTCAGGGGAGTGGTCACTCCCCTTTTCTTTGTCCAGTTTCGCGCCAGAGCAGGGCTGGGGGATCCCTGAACCGGTGTAGACTGGCTTATGCAGAGATGGGCACCATCTGTGCCCATCAAAGCATTTCCAGAGGCTGGGGGAGGCTCCTCCTCCCCAACCCTAACACCTTTTTCCAAAGGGAGAGGGTGTAACACCCTCTCTCTGAGGAAGTCCTTTGTTCTGCCCTCCTGGGCCAAGCCTGGCTGGACCCCAGGAGGGCAGAAACCTGTCTGATCTTAGACATGTTACATGGCCATGTTCGGAGTTACCATTGTGACGCTGTACATAGGTAGTGACCTATGTACAGTGCACGCGTGTAATGGTGTCCCCGAACTCACAAAGTCCGGGGAATTTGCCCTGAACGATGTGGGGGCACCTTGACTAGTTCCAGGGTGCCCACACACTAAGTAACTTAGCACCCAACCTTTACCAGGCAAATGTTAGACATATAGGTGACTTATAAGTTACTTAAGTGTAGTGGTAAATGGCTGTGAAATAACGTGGACGTTATTTCACTCAGGCTGCAGTGGCAGGCCTGTGTAAGAATTGTCAGAGCTCCCTATGGGTGGCAAAAGAAATGCTGCAGCCCATAGGGATCTCCTGGAACCCCAATACCATGGGTACCTCAGTACCATATACTAGGGAATTATAAGGGTGTTCCAGTATGCCAATGTGAATTGATGAAATTGGTCACTAGCCTGTTAGTGACAATTTGTAAAGAGAGAGCATAACTACTGAGGTTCTGATTAGCAGAGCCTCAGTGAGACAGTTCGGCATCACACAGGGAACACATACATATAGGTCATAAACTTATGAGCACTGGGGTCCTGGCTAGCAGGGTCCCAATGACACATAACAAACATACTGAAAACATAGGGTTTTCACTATGAGCACTGGACTCTGGCTAGCAGGATCCCAGTAAAACAGTGAAAACACCCTGACATACACTCAGAAACAGGCCAAAAGTGGGGGTAACAAGGCTAGAAACAGGCTACTTTCTCACAGTAATGCTATGGTCAGTTGTCGTTAGCGCGCTAATGCCTGAGCTTACACCAGGGTGGCTACACCCGAGAACTTTGCATGATATCATTGATAATGCAAATGATTGTAATGATGGGAGTTTTCCAACGAGTAGTGGGGAACGGAGGAGCTTCATGAGCAATCACATTATTCAGTTGCTGATAGATGTTACCTTGCCCCAGTGTGCAATGCAGATTCAGTAGATCACATGAGTGGTGTGACTGTACAGCATCTGTCAGCATCAGTGTCCTCCTTGTATCTAAGGACCACTTATCGCCTGGAAGCGGCTTCTCCTGCGGGGGCAATTCTTCATTAGGGGAAATGGCCTTCTATGCAGCCGTTCTGAAGAGTGTTTCTTGGCCACATTACAGGCACCTTTAACAAATGTGGCGTTTCATTAGGAAGAAGAGCAGTTAATGCAGCTCAAGCAGAAATGATACCAAGAGCCTGATGTACTGGATCTTGGATGCTTTCTGATCCCAGTACCAGTTTCTAAAAACTGATCCCAATTCCTGCTCCCAGATGCCTGAGTCCGGTTTCTTGCCACTCACTTTTGTAAACATCTTGCGGAGAGGATCAACTAGTGAAGTTGCACATGTTGTGTAATAGTTTGGCTCATGCAGCGCCAAGACCTGTAAAAACAAGCACTGGTGAAGCCAATAGCTCTCAGCTTTAAAAGGCAAACCTACATTCAAACACTTTCATAAAGTCGTGTGCAGGCATTGCTGGGGACCTTGTGTCGTGACACATATGTGCACCTGGTGACCATTTGTGCTTTAGTGTTTTCACAAGTTGGATGGCTATGCTAGAACTGTAAATTAAAATAAAATATAAAAAGGTGAAAAACAAGTGTGGGCACAGCACAAAACTATCTGCCTGGTAGAATTGCTGGGAATTCATCGAATAAAAGAATAATACAGTTTTAAAAATTAGCACAGGGAGTGGGTCAAGAAGCATTGAGAGTGGGTCAGGAATGAAAAGAGTGTGTGGTGCAGGGGCGGCTCCCCTGTTCGGGCGGGGGAGCGTTGCACCCTGCCAGCAGCGGCAGCCGCAAAGCCGTTGAAAGAAAACAATGATAAACTATGTTTATTATTGTTTTCTTTGAAATGGGCGGGCCACGGGGGTGACGTGCACTGAGGGGGAGTGCTCAGCACTTCCCCATCATAGTGCATGTGTGTATAGTTGCCGGGCTGGAGAGAGTGCACAGGCTCCCACTCTGCTTGGGAGCGCCCTGGCTGGGCGCTCCCAGCCAATCCTGACGCTGCTCTGAGCGGCAGATATACAAGGCCCTAGCGCCTCCTTGCGCCACATTTGCGTAATCTTTTTTAAGGCTAATGTGGCTCAACGTGGCAAAAACCGCAGCGCCATATTTACAAACCATTGCGCCACTTTGTGACCCCTTGCGCCACATTATGCCTGAATCAGGAATAATGTATGCAAGGGGCGCGTTCCGGCGTTAGGAGGTCCACAAAACTGGCACAACGAAATCTACAAGATTTAATTGCGCTATTGTTGCCATCATTTTTAACACCTGCTCAAAGCAGGTGTTGAGGATGCACCCATTGTAATCAGTAGGCCTCCTTGCACTTTGCTCCGCTAGCGTCAACATTTTTGACGCTAGTGGAGTAAAGCACCACACTAGCATAAAAAATGTTGACGCTATTGTCCTAACATGCTCCATGGTGCGCCGTATTGCAAGTACTGCACAAAGATGGTGTCTGGAGCGATGCGCCACTTTTATGTAAATCTGGCCCTTACTCCATTGCTTCACATCTAGGTTTGCTTTATATAAATACCGATACATACACACACACACCTATATAGATTCCCACTGAGTACTGCCTGCAAAACAAAGAGTCCCTTCAAGTATTCGGTGGATTGTTGAAACTCATCCAGTCAGAATGCTGTGAGTCTGAAAGACTTTTGCGTGGAAGAATGACAAGAACAGGGAGGAAAGCCATTGGATCAAGAGAAGTCAACTGGGAAATACAACAGTGCCATCCAGTTAGTAGCAAAGAACTGATCAGCGTGGTTCCTTCGAGAGCGGAGGAGTGTTGCCCCCGCATACTGCTGGGCAGATAGCATCAAAACTAAAATGGTAATGAAATGTTTTTATGACCATGTTATTTTTAACGCTTTCTGAGAGAAAACTGAGTGTGAAGGCAGGGCCAGTGTGTCACTGCCGCCAATGGTTGCCAGCAGTGAGGAGTGGCAACTTACGTTTGAAGTGAGCATGTTGGTTTGGCTTGCTACCTTGCTACGGCCAAACCAACATGCACAATTCAAACCTCTCCAACCCGCCGGACTTGGACAGCTAGGATGGAGTGCAGTCATAGACCTACAGTGCCATTTTGTAGTGTGGAGATCGCCTGCTCCAGCCAATCAAGACGCTTTACTCATGGGGCTTAACAGCATAACAGCGTCCTGATTGGATGAGAGAGATGGCTGTGGGATGCGCGTTCAGAGGACATGCTGCAGAACAACAAGGTCCTGCTGCAGAACATTGAGCGGCAGTGTATAGTAAGTGATTTTTTAAAGTTCAGAATTTGTATTAGTGTGTATAATATTGTGTATATTATGATGTGTAGTTTTTTATGTGTATATTTTTTGAGCCTCTCCAATGTGATTTGCCACCAACAGCCACTGTGGCTGACCCAAAACAACTTCAACTATATATGTAATGTTGTGGGGAAAAAAAGGTCTAGCTACAGAGAGTTAATTCTGTAACCTGACCTTGAAAGAGAAGTGATTTTGATGTAGAGACCGCAATCCAGTCTGGAATGAATTATTTGCTGAAGAGAATGCCTTGGGGAATTATTCAAACATTGGCAGTTCTGGTACAGAAGTAGAGTGCAGAAGCTATGAATGCAAAGAGTGACTTAGAGTCTAATTATGGTTGGTTCCTTTGCAGACAGATGCTTTTCCAGGTGTGTATCTTCAAGGATGGTTTATGGGGTGAGGCACCTCCAAAATATCTTAACAGTCAGGCAAATCCAACCCCTGACTTTCGGTTCTGAGCATCACACTAAAGTATTTTTGTGGCATGTGTTCACCCTGTAATCAGGAGCAGTGTGTTACTGATGTGCAGGCAGGGCCTGATGCAATCCGGCTGCACCCCTGATATTAAAATTAATTGCACACCGTCTGGCCCCATGCCTGCCACTCCCTTTGTCACCTGGAGAGTTGCGTGCAATCTGTACAGTGGCACCCACAAGTGAGAGGCACTAAAAAGGAAGATAATGGTGCTAGTGCTTGCAACATACTGGGTGCTGGGGACTTGGGGCCATATGTACGAACACTTTTTCCTATAGACACAGAATGGGTAAAAACCTTTGCAACATCTGGCCCTTGGATGGTTGTTTGCGAGCTTCCTTTACCAGCACCGCTGCATTATATTCATCAAGGTCGGCTGCTTTTCAAAGGAGGCCTGGATACAGACTCATTACATGGACCTTCTATGGTGGCTGCAGAGACACCTCTAAATCAATAAAATAACATAAAGCATCTGGGTTTTGACTATCCTCTGTTCCCCCCATAATAAGTCTAGGCTCAGTGACCCAAGTCAGGATAAGAAATTGTCTGGTCACTCACGGACACCAAAATGCTTCCCATTAGGCAACATTGCAATCCAACACACCTTCAACCACACACTTTCCCACGTTAAAGTGCTGCCTCTCCACTGATCTGCTTCGGCAACTCATCACGATACTAGGCCTGGGCTAGTGCTAAGCCTGCACGTCCTTGTCTCCATGCTCCCCACTGCTCTGTCAAAGAAAGAGACCTGAGTGGGCAACATGGTCCAATCTATCTCACTGGGTTACTACGGGCAGTGGCTACCTTGCCATCACATTGGAGGTAGACTGTTCCACAACAGATTGAATCCAGGCAACATGAGGGTCCACTCTCAAGCCTGAAATCACCTCTATGCTGATCATGTATATGAATGTCAAGCTTCTGTCTAGGTGATTGAGGGAACAGGGTGACAACATCAGAGATAAATTGCAGATAACTTTATTTCAGTGCACATCTGGGTTCCACAAACGCTGTGTGCATCTGTTTGACTCCTTAGCCTGCATCGGGCATTTTCTTTTAAATTAGGACCTGCTTTAAAAAAATAAGCATTTCAGTCATACAGGTGTGCTGTACAGGGAATGTATGCAATTTCAGCGTTCGGTCCTTCTGTGGTCAATACATTGAGAAATGTTAAATTAGGTGATAGTTACATCTGTTTCTTGGAGCAGTTTGAGAATGGCAGAAGGATGAAACTTAACTCGGTGCTATTTAAAAATAGTTACATTTATTAATATTGTTAGTAGCAGTATTGGTATTAGTAGATGTAGGCAGTGATAGCAGGATGAAAAAAAATACTTTGCATCCTTCTAAATACACCCCAGGACTGCACAGAAGATGCTGAAAGCCAAAAGACATAGGCCTTAGTTTACAAGCCACATAAAGTAGTACTACAGTAGTTCTCCTTACTTAGTACAAATTGCAATTCACAAACCTATAAGTGCAAATCTCCTCATCACCACTCATTTCTTTTCTATGGAGAGATCCTCGCACATGTAAGTTTACTTCGTAGTATTAAATGTGGGGGGACCACAGGAAGTGGCTGGAAAATGGAGAATACTTAGGGCCTGATTTATGAAAAGTTTGTGTCACTTTTGCGTAATTTTGTTTACGCAAAAGCGGTAAAATTTACAAAATATAATTGTATTTTGTAAGTTTGCACCACTTTTGTGTAAAGAAATTACGCAAATGTGGCACAAACATTTCATAAATCAGGCCCTTACTGTTACATGGAAGAGGTTTAGGGATGAGTAAGAAGGGGATTAGGGAGGGCTAAGGAAGGGTTTGTGGAGAGACACACACCAAACCCCTAAAGTGTCAGCCAATTAGCATTCGCAAACTGCACTTCTACAGTTACTATAGCCAAAAAGGACCCAAAACAGTAGATAAATACTCCAGTTCAGAGGAAGAGTAAGTCCAGAACCATACATGGCTAACAGCCTCCCATAGAAATCAATGGAAATATGGGCTTAAAATAACAGACCATAGGAATCAATGTTAAATTAATACAAATTATTTAAACTATGTAAAAGTATATCTAAATTTAATAGTTAAGATCTAACCTTATTTATTAATTATGTTTTGTTAAAGTACAATTAAATAAGTTAATTAATTCTATACATTACTTTGAATAATCATCAATACACAATAACATATTGTTTTTTTGCTTAGAAGGGATTTTTTTAGCTGCAACTTCAGAAAAATAATTTTAGTTTATTTGTTTAGATGACTTTAATATTGAATATAAAATAGTACTGCAACATTTTTTATTTTGTTCAGCCTCTCAAATAAATATATTAAAATAATTTACACGAATTTGTAACATAAAAATATTGTTCATATTTATTTTCAAGTTTAATAAACATTTTTGCTTTATTCCTATGTTTTATCATTGGGAGGTCTCCACCACCGGAGGCCTGCCTATGGTAACCTACAGGAAAACTTTAAAATGTAATTTGGACTTTGTGCCAAATTACCATGTTCTCGAGGCAGGTGCAAAGATTGAGGTTTTTATCTCAAAACATTTTCAACTTTGTATGTGTGCTACACCTTACAACACATTACAATGTGGGAAAAGTGTTAAACTATATCTAAGCCTAATATTTTGTATTAGAAGGGAACCCTTTCTTTATTAAATCTATGGTTGACATCAAGTACACACCCTTGCTAAGATGCAAGTGTGTGTATCTCAGCACAAAGCAGCCAAAGTTGTGCCAGAGCAGAGGAAAGAGAAACATTGCCATATCTTAGTAGATATAGAGCTGTTCTCTTTCTGCCTTTCACACAATGCAGAGCTGCGCGAAAACACAGTAAGTCTACTCCTAAGTGTTAATGTCAAAGCTGTCTGAACATCATGCTTCCAGTCCTAGACTTTCATTCGGCAACCTCCCGAACTGTTTGCATTTGACCAATTTGACTGATAAAGTATATAAGAATGATTTCTATCAGAAAAGGTCAGATTGGAACCATGGTGCCCTCCTGTCATGAGAAGGGGGCACTCCTAGACCTTTCAACCCCAAAGGGATGCCCCTGAGATCCCACACGCATTAAAAGATTCAGGGATTGTACACAGGGCCCACACAGGTACTGATATTGTAGGCACGGCTGCACTGACTTTGTCTGTCCTGGTTCACCCTGGATTTAGGAGGGGGCATCAGCAGAGGCAGGTCCTCCGCTATGGGGGAGGAGCGTCACCCCCCACCAGCAGCTGCAAAACCTTTACAAGGAAATTATAACAAGCTATTTGTATTATTGTTTTCTTGTAAAAGGGCCGGGCCACAGGCGATGACAGGGACAAAGGGGGAGTGCACAGCACTCCCCTCAGTGCGCATGTATGTTTGGTCGGCCGTCTTGGGCCGGCCAAACACATGCGCACTAGGTTCTCTCCAACCCGACAATGAAGGTACTGCGTTGCCGGGTTAGAGACAGCAGGCAGAGCCTTCCACTCTGCCTTGGAGCAACCTGGCTGGGCGCTCCGTCCAATCAGCATCAGGCCAGCAGCATGAAAGCATTGTTAGGATTGGACGCAGGGCAGGCTGGGAGTCGGCGCCTACAGTGGATGATCGGATCGGAGTGGTGAAGTGCGACGCAAAAGGTATGTTTTAAAAAAAAATGATTATATATATATTTTTTTTGTTGTCCTCCTTACTTCCCCACGAGGTGCCCCCTCCCCAACCCTTTTCCCTCCTGCGAGCTGCCTCTAGGCATCAGGAGTGTCTTACCCTACCTCCAGGCTTGTGGGGGGTGAAGTATGAGACGGCATCTCCATGGAGGCGGCAGGGAAGGTATGGGATTTATTCAGTCTTTCTAGTCACATAGAAACAATGTTTTCTGTTTAAATACTTCCATTTAACACATCAACCCATTCTTGAAATAGTAGTCTTTGTTTGATTCAATGTAGCCAATTGGCTTTTAGGTCTGTGTCTGAAGTAGCGCTCTCCTTTGACATGGAGCTACCTGGTAATCCCCTCGGGAGGGGCCCCTGATGGCACGTTGGAGCACTACATGGGCACATTTACCACCATACCTCCTCAACACCTTGCTTCCATTTCGTTCACCTCTTCCTTGTATTACAAACTAACTGAACACAATACCCACTTTCACGATGAGTCTCTGTAGGTTGAGAGAGCGTTGGCTGTGGTTGTCAGGCCCAAGTGAATACCGCTGGGTCAATTGACACTGATGTAAGATCCTAGGACTTTACTCATGTATGGATACTCCCAGAAGCCTTCACAAGGTAGATAGTGTAACGACGTGTAAAGCTGCAGCAATCTCCAAATATTGATGATGTTAAGAGGTGTTTTACCAGTAAATCAGGTGACCCTCTGCTTCTGAAAATCATCAATGTAATAGTGGAATTTGTAAAGGAGAAAGTTATTACTGCATGCTGCCTTTTGGTGCCCAATATTCAATTACTGGTGATTGGCACGTTTCGCTTTACAAAATGCAGCACAAAAAAATGCACCAGTTTTCTTGTTTTCTGTATTGAGTGCATTTACTTTTAAAAGTAGTTTTTAACAAAAGCTGTGTTGTTTTGATGCATCTACATACGTCTGGAAAAGAAAAAACTGAAACATTAAAAAATCATGTTTCAGAAAGGAGCAAGCGGGACCCTTATTGTCTGCAGGTGCAGACTCTTGGCTGCTGCCTCCTTGACTCACACTACGTGTAGCCACTTACAACACTTTACCAAAAGTGATATCACACATTCTTTGACCTCAAAAAGGACATTGTATGACGGTTGACCGTTAATCCCAGGAAGTGATCAATCACTCAATCAATCAATATTTGTAAAGCGCAGGTACTCATCCATGAGCGTCTCAAGGCGCTGATGCCACACAGCCTTGATCATGATGACACAACAAGCATTGATGTCAGTGATGCCTAGTCTACAATAGTGACCACGCCTATTGCTATTGATCCATATGGGCCATATTTTGGCTGTGAACTGTCATTGGCTTTAGTTACTCCTTCTCATTGTTAGCAAGTTTAATGCCTATGTGACGGAGAGTGGGGAAAGCCGTGCCCATATGGGCCACTTCCGGACTGCTCCCTCCCATGCTGTCAGTGGAATGTGGAGCAGGCCAGCTGTCGGGCTGCGTGGGAATGTACACAAGTTAAAGGGACATCTTTCCAAAGTACGCGCAGGCTGCAGGGTTCTCACAAGGGTCTAAAACGTATCTGAATGCGTGCAGTTAAAGGCGGTGTCTCCTTAAATGAAGGTCTCATTCGCTGCTCTCTTCTCCCTCCTGTCTGTCTGGTAGGAGCAGAACAGGCACTTTAATGTGCAGTCGAAGCCCTTCACTCACTCTTCCTAGAGAGGGTTAACCTGGATGCTTTTAATGTAAAACCTGGTCATTTTCTAGTTTACCCCACCCAGTTTGCTGCTGGTCACTTTTATTTGCACTGTGGCACATCTTACTCTTTTAGGTTTTTAGGGTTAAGGGGCTATATCAACGAGCTACGTTTTAATTATTGAAATGTGTTTACTCTCTCCGTGCTTTAAAAGCCCGTGCCTGTTTTGAAATATAGGGGCATATTTATACTCAGTTTGCGCCGAATTTGCGTAGTTTTTTTCGACGCAAATTCGGTGCAAAACTAACGCCATATTTATACTTTGGCGTTAGACACGTCTAGCGCCAAAGTATGAGGAAAGAGCGTCATTTTTTTGCGTGAACGCCTTCCTTGCGTTAATGAGATGCAAGGTAGGCGTTCCCGTCTAAAAAAATGACTGCGACGCAAATGCGTCATATTTATACTCCCGGGCAAAAATCACACCCGGGAGTGGGCGGGGCAAAAAACCCCGCATTTGTGCCGGATTTTAGCGCCTGGGTCAGGGCAGGCGTTAAGGGACCTGTGGGCTCAAAATGAGCCCACAGCTGCCCTCCCATGCCCCCAGGGACCCCCCCTGCCACCCTTGCCCACCCCAGGAGGACACCCAAGGATGGAGGGACCCATCCCAGGGACATTCAGGTAAGTATAATTTTTTTATATTTTTTATATATTTTTTTGGCATAGGGGGGCCTGATTTGTGCCCCCCTACATGCCTCAATGCCCAATGACCATGCCCAGGGGACATAAGTCCCCTGGGCATGGCCATTGGGCAAGGGGGCATGACTCCTGTCTTTACTAAGACAGGAGTCATGTAAATGGCGTCTGGGCGTCGTTAAAAATGGCGCAAATCGGGTGGAGGCGATTTTTTGGCGTCAACCTGACTTGCACCATTTTAAGACGCCCTAACGCCATTTTCCCCAACGCCGGCGCTGCCTGGTGTACGTGTTTTTTTTCCACGCACACCAGGCAGCGCCGGTCTGCTAGCGCCGGCTAACGCCATTCAATAAATACGGCGCCCGCATGGCGCTTCAGAATGGCGTTAGCCGGCGCAAAACTTTTTGACGCTAAACTGCGTTAGCGCAGTTTAGCGTCAAAAAGTATAAATACGGGCCATAGTGCCTACTATGCTCATTTTTCTATGAGCTCCGGGTTTTGTCATTTGATCTCAGCGGCCTGAACCATATTGAGCTGTTGTGTTATTATGCCGAAGATCACGGAGTCTGGCGATAGGGCAAAGCCAAGATTATAATGTCAAAGGGGGCATGACCTTACATTGTTACAGGGCACAGAGGACCAGGGCTGATATCAGGAAAGCTCTGTAAAACCTGTGACAGCAGGCACATGCGCATTAGCGTGCGTGCCTTTCCAAAGCGCACGATTTTGTCTGACCCTTGAGCAGAGCGAGGGTCAGAGATTCGAAATGTAGTTAAGTCCAAACAAGGCTGTAAATCAGGCTGCCACATTTTCTCTTTGTGGAGCCGAGTGTGCCTGCATGCAGTTTCTGGTGGTGGGAGGGAGGGCGGATGCCCGCTTGTTTATTACGTGCTACATAAGAGTGTATTGCAATGGCCTTGTGTTTGCTCGAGTTAGAGCTGTTAGAGTTGTAAATTAATGCCTTCGCAAAAGCGCATTAGTCAGAAAAAAAAAAAAAAAAACATTTGGAATGCAATGGTCTCGTGTTTGCTCAAGTTAGAGCTCTTAGCATTGTAAATTACTGACTGGACTTTTCTTGCCACATAGACTGAAAATAACAAGAGGAAGAGAGCGAGGGCGAACTGGTCCTGGAAAAGCCCCCCTCTGCTGTTGGTTTATGTTTACAGAGGGAGCTGGCGGGGAGGAAGGACTGGACAAGCACCCACAGTGGAAGAAAAAGAGGCAAATACCAAAAAAAAGAAGTCCCTTACAGAAGAGATAAACAGGACATAGCGTATTTATACAGTACTTTGCGCTGCTCCGAAAGAGAAAAAGGCAGGACAAAGAGGCAGAACTGACCACTAGCAAGCAATGATTTTTTAAGGACACTGGATCCAACAAATGAAAACACTAGAACTCACAGTATAGTATACTTAAAAGTATACAGCAAGTCGAACGTTAACGCTCAACCCAAAAATTGTGTAGTTTTTCATTTGTTTCATTTTGTTTTGTATTTTAAAGAGTGCTGAACTTCTGAGTGCATTAATTTTAGGGGGCAAGGTTCCAGTGGGGGCTGCAGAAAGTAAACAGTGATTCACAGGGCATTGTTTACCTTCTGTTCTGGATAGAATCAATACTGTTTTGTCCCCTCTGAGGCCAGGGGTTGCAAAGACAGTTTTAGGGTTCGCAAGCGGCAGCTGTGGCCCCTCATGGCTGACAAATGCAGTGATGACTCCCCCATTTGTATGTTGGGCCACGTTGTCCCTTCTCAGTGGAAAGTCTGAAGCTGTGTACCTCAGCCTCAGACTCTCCCAGTAACAAAAGAAAACATATTCAAACTGTGCCTGTCTTGATCGGGAAGAACTCATTTCAGCTGACCGGCAGTGCTATTTTTGAGTGCAGGTGCAGGGGTGTAGCTACAAGGGGTGTTTTGGGTGCTACGCCCACCTAATGAATATATTTTGTGATAAATAGTTTCAGTCAGGTATGGTGTGGTGTCTGTCGGATTTCACCAGGAATTTTTATATACATCCAGACAAAAATGCACACAAACTCTCTTTCTGTTCGGAAAGACTTCAACATTTTTGGTTATTTCACAAAATAATGTGATTTCTCTCACTTAATGGTAGATTTAAGAGCCCCTTGCGCCACATAACGCCACATTAGCGGCATTTTTTTACGCTGATGTAGTAATATTATGGCAAAAATGCACACCATATTTACAAAGTGGCACAATGCATGCATTGCACCACTTTGTAAACCCTTGCGTAACATTATTCCTGCACCAGGCAGAATGTATGTAAGGGAGGCGTTCCCCCGTTAGGGGTGCTGAACAAAAATGGTGCAAAGAAATCTAAAGGATTTATTTGCGCCATTTTTTACTGCATTTTTAATGCCTGCTCAGAGCACGCATTAAAAGGGGACACACCATTAGTTACAATGGGCCCCTATGTACTGTTCAGGGTTAGCACTAAAATGCTGGCGCTAACCCTGAACAGCACATCAATAGCGTAAAAATTTCTGACGGTATTGCCCCCTACCCTGTGCCATGGTGCGCACTATTTGAGATACGGTGCACACATGGTGGTGGTATGGGGACGCTAAGGGGTGCAAGGAAAGAAGTGCTGCATTGGGAGCAGTGCCACTTTTCTTAAAACTGCCTTTTAGTACCCCTCCCAACCTGCATTCCTCTCCCTTTCTGCTGACCCGTAAGCCTCTCTCCTGCGCCCTGCTTGGTAGTACAATGTATTTTAACATTATCGGCCTAATTAGGAGTTAGACGGATGGGAAGACCCGTCTGCCGAACTTCCGAAGTGGAGTTTGCCGCCACATTGGCTACCTCCCCACTGGATCCATTAAGACTTTCCTGCTAGACTGACTTTTCACCAGCCAGCCTAGCTGGAAAGTGGCTGCAGCATTGTCTCCAGCTCGTAATCGAGACAGCGGCAATGCTGTCGCCTGCAGGGTGCACCAGCACCCTTGCAATGTTCACTTTTTGCACAGCGAGGGTGCTGGGCAGGGGGGATCCTTGTACTGCCAATGCCACGTTCATGGGTCCCCTGTGGCCCCCTGCACCTGTTCTACTCCATCCTTTTCATGGCGGTGATACAGCCATGAAAAGGTTAGCGGAAAACCATGTCGTAATCAGCAGAGTGGTGCTGCATGCAGTGCTGCCTTGGCTGATTACGACCTCCTCCACCATCAGCCCTTCGAGATCACTAATGCCGGCAGAGATGGCGGTACCCTGGTGGTCTGACCGCCAGGGCATTAATGTGGCGGTCAGAACGCCACAGCAGCAGCGGTCCTGACCGCCACCGTGAGGCTGGCGGTCTCAAGAGCGCCAGCCTCATAATGAGGCCCCATTTGCCAGCATGTTTTTTGGAAATCTGAAGCTCACACCCCTATTCTTACTGTCCAAGCTACACCCCTGCACAGGTGGGACTTCAGCCATGCCTATAGCTCTCAAATGGAGTGCAGCCTCAGGGCTCAGACCAATGGCATGGCCCAGTATCACAAACATAGCGTGACTGACAGCTCAGGGACCAATCATGCACTGCTCTAACAATCTCATTGTATGTATGACTGCAGGCCATGCAACAGTGGGAATTCCAATCTGGAGCTACATTTAAGGGACTCAACCTCAGCCTGGAGAGTTGCAGTGTGGCCCTTGGAGGTTGCCATTGGAGGGTAAGTAAACAAAACAAATATCTCAATGATGTATATGGGAGAGAGAGAGATAGGTGAAAAAAAAGGAAGAAAGAAAAGGAGAGGCAGTGTGACCATAGGCTCGAAAGGGTACCTGCTTGTATGTGTGCGTGTGTGCCTGTGTGTGCTTCTGTGCGTGTGCATACAAGTGGGAGACACTATATGAGCCACCAGTGCCAATGTGTGTATGTGTGTGGTATTGCACTTTCGCCTGAGCTTGCATAACAATAGAAATTCATGGTATATTGAACCCATGCATAATATTAATATCATATTACTTTACAGTAAGTAATAAGGGTCCTATTCACAAAGGTAAAGTTACTCTACACGTGTAAATTTACTCTTACACTTTGCCTTGGCTGAAGTGGCTTCATGCCATGTGCATCTCTTTCTCATGGACTTCTACTGAGGCTTCTATTATGCTGACACATTAGCATGGAGAAATCTTTAGTTTACCCTTAGCTTAATAAGCAAATTTAGATTTAACTAGCCTTTAACTGATTAGACAGGAAGATCTCAGTTGAGCATCAAGTGTTGCTTCTTATCTTTTGGATTGCTGCAACTGAAATATTGGTATGCCTTACACTTGTATGATTTAATCTGATTAGACACTTTAATTCACATTTGGTGATTCTATAACTATATGGTATGTTTCTGAGACTCACATGTCTTCAGCCCCTGAAACTAGAAGGTGGAGCCAAATATATGAGCATAAAGTTACCACTATTAGATTTTCACTCTTTGGTGGAGATCTTGCCACTGTGGTGGAGGTCTCTGCAACTGCGCAGGATATATCCCTAAGGCAAAGAATAGGGACAATTTTAAAAGTATAATAATTTTGAATTAAATATCTATTTTAAATATAACACATTGAAATATGTTTGGGAAATATTTATTAAAGACATAGGGGGTCATTCTGACCTCGGCGGTAAATGGTGCTTACTGCCGGCCAGAAGACCGCCATAACACCGCCGCGGCCGCGGTAAACCGCCACGGTCATTCTGACCCGCAACTGCCAAACCGCCGAAAACCCAACATCCTCAATAATCCACCACACCAAAGGTCAGCGAAAAAATGGCGCTGACCAAACCTCCACCGTCACGCCAACAGAAATACACCCATACCATTCCGACCCACAAATCCACGCGGCGGTCTTTCAAACGCAGTATTCCATTGGCGGTACACACCGCCGCGGTCAAAATACACACACCCATAGAAAACTCAGCCACATTGGTCACTTCGAAATACACACACCTGATACACATACTAACACCACTCCCACACATCCAATACAATATAAAACACACACCCACATCACCCACAAGCCCCTACCACCCAAAATCATTGACGAAGGCTAGAGACAGAGCACAGAATAGAGAATCCCACAACACAGAGGCGCACAACACCATCACCCACACAGAATCCACGCACCAAACACCACACACCACCACACGCACCACATTCATCACCACAAACGCCACCCCACACCTCAACCACACCACCCCATGGCACCCCAAAGACACCCCAGGTTCAGTGACGCCGAACTCAGGGTCATGGTGGAGGAAATAGTGCGTGTAGAGCCCCAGCTCTTCGGGGCACAGGTGCAGCACACCACAATTGCCAGGAAGATGGAGCTATGGCAAAGGATAGTGGACAGGGTCAACGCGGTGGGACAGCATCCACGCAATCGGGAGGACATCAGGAAGAGATGGAACGACCTACGGGGGAAGGTGCGTTCCATGGTATCAAGGCACAACATAGCGGTGCAGAAGACTGGCGGCGGACGGCCACCTACTCCCCCAGAATTTACCGCGTGGGAGGAGGAAGTCTTGCACATCCTGCATCCTGAGGGCCTCGCTGGAGTAGGTGGAGGAATGGACTTTGGTAAGGCAAATCTTCACTACTGCTTCCCACCCCCACCCCACCTGAATGCCAAATCATACCCCCACCCTCACCCCCTCCCCCATCACACCAACCCCTAGCAAAAGCCTCACCATCACAACCCACCCATCCCAACACCAAGCCCTGCATGCGACCCCAAAGCATGGACACCCATCACCAAAGCATGCCCACTGCACACACACATCACCCCCACAAGCCACCCTCACAAAAGCCCCCACAAGTAAATGCCTGCACATGGGTACACGGACACCCACCCATCACACGAAATCCCACACACAGAAGCAATAACCATACCTTTATACCCCTGCAGGACCCGAATGCCACCACACCGCCACGGAGGGTCCAGAGATGTCCATCCCACCCCCAGAAGAGGCCCCCAGCGATGACAGCAGCTCTGTCTCCCTAGAGCCAGACGACCAGCCCGGTCCTTCGGGGACCTCTGGACAGTCGGTTCCCCACAGACAGCCACAGGCTACACCAGACCCAACCCCCTCTGGGAACACCAGCACAGCTCCCACCCAGTGGGCCCATGCCTCTGTCTCCAGGGCACGTCAATCAGCTGTGTGTCCACCACTACAGGGCACCCAGGTTGACCCACCACCCTAACAACAACAGGGACCTGGGGGCAGTGGTAGTGGGCACACCGGCCAGGGGACAGAGGCCCAGGGACACAGGGGAACTGGGAGGGCTGCTGTGCGACAGGGGGGGGACAGGCCCGGGGAACCGACTCTCCAAGAGGCCCTCTCCACCATCATGGGAGCATACCACCGCTCCCAGGAGACGATGGCGACGGTACTGGCCCGGTTCCAGGAGATCCAGGAACTGCAGGAGGAACGGTACATGGGGTTCAGGGAGGAACTGAGGAACATCGGTTCCGCAATGGGGACCATCGTCCTGGCCCTTACCCAGATCGTCACTACATTGCGGGACCATATGGCACCCCAAAGGGCCCCTGTCACTAGCCCAGGCCAGGAACAGCCTACCACCTCCGCTGGCGCCAGTGGACAGGAGGCCCCCTCACAACGACAGGCCACCAGAACCCCACCTCCTGCAGAAGAAGAACCACCCCGCTAGCAGAACCTGAGATCTCACAAGAAGACAGAGTAGGATTGCAAGACCCCCGCCAGCCTAAGATACCCCCTGATGTCATCCCACTGTCCCACATTGTCACCCTGTCCAACCTTGAACTGCCCCTGCTCCATCCTTCCACAGGCATATGGACAATGCACCTGTGCGACGGAGAACTGGACTCTGCCATGGACATTACTCCACCCCCACCCATCCCTGCTTCCCAATCATTTACCTATATCTAGCACCTTAAATAAATCACTTATTCCACTTAAATAAACAGGAGTCTGCTTGTATTCTTAACAAATGTATTACACATAACGGTTCAATAATGTCCAGTTACTTTGTGATGACAACATACCAATTTCAATAAGCTTTAGTCCATGGGCAAACAAAGCTGAAGTCAGGCAGTGGGTCATACAGCTCTGAAAAGGGAAGGGAAAGTCTCAAATCAGTTAACTGGAACTGGGGGGAAACACAGACAGTGGAGACGCATGAGGCCTCAAGTAAATGTAAATTGGGGTGGCTGTTTCTTACCTGTGTGCTACTGAAAGTATTGTTGTATGACTGTATCCCTGTTGTCCGTGTCGTCCCCGTCGTCTTCCTCTTCTTCACTCTCCACAGGCTCCACAGCTGCAACAACACCACCATCTGGACCATCCTCCTGCAGAAAAGGCACCTGGCGTCGCAATGCAAGATTGTGAAGCATACAGCAGGCCACGATGATCTGGCACACCTTCTTTGGTGAGTACATGAGGGATCCCCCTGTCATATGCAGGCACCTAAACCTGGCCTTCAGGACCCCGAAGGTCCTTTCTATGATCCTCCTAGTTCGCCCATGGGCCTCATTGTAGCGTTCCTCTGCCCTTGTCCTGGGATTCCTCAATGGGGTCAGTAGCCACGACAGGTTGGGGTAACCAGAGTCACCAATTAGCCACACACGGTGTCTCTGTAGCTGTTCCATCACATAAGGGATGCTGCTATTTCGCATGACATACGCGTCATGCACTGACCCAGGGAACTTGGCATTTACATGGGAGATGTACTGGTCAGCCAAACAGACCACCTGGACATTCATCGAATGATAACTTTTTCTGTTTCGGTACACCTGCTCACTGTCTTTGAGGGGAACCAAAGCCACATGGGTCCCATCAATGGCACCAATGATGTTGGGGATATGTCCAAGGGCATAGAAATCACCCTTCACTGGAGCCAATTCGCCCACCTCAGGGAAAATAATGTATCTCTGCATGTATTTCATCAGGGCAGACAACACTGGACAAAACCTTTGAAAACATAGGCTGAGACATCCCAGATGATATGGCCACTGTTGTCTGAAACGACCCACTTACCAAAAAACGGAGTACTGACAGAACCTGCACCAGAGGGGGAATCCCTGTGGGTTGGCGGATGGGGGACATCAGGTCTGGCTCCAGCTGGGCACATAGTTCATGTATAGTTGCTCTGTCAAGCCGGTATGTAAGTATGATATGTCGTTCTTCCATTGTCGACAGGTCCACCAGCGGTCGGTACACGGGAGGATTCATCCTTCTCCTCGCAAGTCCCAGCGGACGGTGCCTAGGAAGGACAACATGGAGCACAGAGTCAAGCAACCCACAGGTTCGTTCACACAGCTTGAACAGTACACGAATCGCTATGCATGGAACGGCTTGTATGAGTGGCAATGCAAGGCCTAGGCCTGTGTGACGCAGTAGAAATCATGCCATGTGGGCCCTTGAAATGGCGGCTGCCTGACCTGTGAAGTGTGACAGTGGGATGTGAGGTCACTGCGCTGGTGTGGCACACCGTGGCGGTAGGCGGTCGAAGACCGTAGCGCAAAGCAGCATTGGTTAACATTGAACCCTATGGGTCTCAGGAGCCAATGACGATGTGCGCCGGCGGTCGCGGTACGCACCGCCGTGGTACGCACCGCCGCGGGCGTGACCGCCATTTTCTATCTGATTAATCACTCGAGACCTGATCATCCACAGGAGAGAACCTATACTGCAAGTGCTGCTGTGACCTCGGTCTGGGAGATACAATGGCTGCTGCGACTGGGGAAAGGGCCCCTGCCTTCACTTCCGAAGAATTGGAGAAACTTGTTGATGGGGTCCTCCCCCAGTATGCGCTACTCTACGGTCCTCCAGACCAACAGGTTAGTACACAGTGTGCACACTGAATGGGCTATGCCTGTGTTGAGTGGGGTGTATGTAAGATGGTGGGGAGGGGAGCGAATGAGGAGTGCAACGCACGACAGATGGGAACATGTGCCACATGGCAAGGTTGGGGAGGGGGGGCCACTCACATCTACCATGCTGAAAAGTGATGATATTTCCTTTCCCACCCTGTACATGTCAAATAGGTCAGCGCCCACCAGAAGGTCGACATTTGGCGTGCCATCGCCAAGGACGTCCGGGCCCTGGGGGTCCACAACAGACGGGGCACCCACTGCCGAAAGAGGTGGGAGGACATCCGCCGCGGGACCAGAAAGACCGCCGAGTCTCTGCTGGGGATGGCCTCCCAACGTAGGAGGGGTGCCAGCCGCCAATTGACCCCCCTGATGTCCCGGATCCAGCCGGTGGCCTACCCCAATTTGGATGGGCGCGTGAGGACATCACAGCAGACACAAGGGGGTGAGTATCAGCACATTCTGCTATCTTTGCGCGCAGTGGAGGTGTCTGGGTGGGGGAGGAGGGCTGTGGGTAACTCAAGGCCGGGGCGCTTTCTGTAGGCTAGTCCCCTCCGTTAGCCATGGCCCTGTGCCCCCGCCCCCCACCTCTGTAGGGTGCCAAGTACAGCTATCCATGGTCCTGCATCACCCATGTGTGCATTTGTCGTCCATAGACCTGTAGGCCTAGTCACAAGAACTGAGTAGTGTACCCCGATTGCACAGCGTAGTTCAGGGGGCTTCTGTGTCTGTCCTCTCCGCCAACGGTGTTGCCAATGCATGCACTCAACCTGTCTTCATTTCCCCCCCCACCCATTTTCTTTTTCTTCCTGTGCATGTGTGCATTAGCATCCTCCGGCGGAGGAGAAGTGGCATCAGCGCAAGAGGGAGCTGCATCTCACATGGCCCCGGAGGGCCATGCAACGGACTCCGAGTTCAGCAGTGAGACGGAGGGCGAGGGGAGCTCCACAACGGGGACCCGTGGAGACGTCAGCGACACCGACACGTCTTCGGAAGGGAGTTCCCTTGCGGTGGCGGCAACATCCGTGCCCACCGCAACTACAGGTACAGCCGCCACCCAGCGCACCAGCTCCGCCCTCCAAGCAGCCCCTCAGCGTTCGCCCCGTGCCCGCTCGCACACCAAGGCGGGCATCTCCTTCGCCCCAGGCACCTCAGGCCCTGCCCCAGTTACCCCTGCTGCCCTCAGTGAGGAGGTAATTGACCTCCTCCGGACGCTCATTGTTGGGCAGTCTACCCTTTTGAATGCCATCCAGGGGGTGGAAAGGGAGGTGCATCTGAGCAATGCATACCTGGAGGGCATTCATTCGGGTCAGGCTGCCCATCAGCGATCGTTCAACGCTCTGGCCTCAGCACTGACGGCAGCCATTGTCCCTGTCTCCAGCCTCCCTCTTCTAACTCCCTCCACCCAGTCCCAGTCTCCTGTTCCTCAGCCTGTCCCATCCACACCATCAGACCAGCCTGCACACACCTCAACACCCAAGGGCAGCTAATCCAGACATAAGCACCACAGATCCCACAAGCATTCACACAAACAACATCCAGATGCAGACATGCCAACAGTCACTACCACCTCTGTGTCCCCCTCCTCCTCGTCTCCCTCCTCCCTCCCTGTGACGTCTCCACTCACACCTGCATGCACACCACCATCAGCCAGTACTTCCATCACCAGCACACCCTCCATTACAGTCAGCACACGTGCAGTCACCACCCCCACTGCCATTTACACGTCCCCTGTGATCTCTCCCACTGTGTCTGTCACCCCCTCTTCCAAACCACACAAACGCAGGCAGCCACTCACCCAACAGCCATCCACCTCACGACAGCCTCCAGCCCAAGCACCTGCACCCAAAGGCAGCACACTTGACTCTCCTACAACCACATCCTCTTCCTCCACTCCCATACCCACTGCACCTACCGTTCCCATTGCTCCTAAAAAACTTTTCCTCTCCAAAATTAACCTCTTTGCATCACCTGACCCACCCCCTCCATCTGGTAAGAGTCCAAAGAGCACCTCAGCCACCACCAGCCCTGCATCTAGTATCACCATAGTGCAGGGCTATTGGAGTCCACCAGCTCCTAGGGAAGGAACATCGGCCAGCAGCAAGGGGACAGCCAGCCCACCCCCTGGGAAGAGGACAAGAAAACTTAAGGGCCGGCACGAAAAGCCTGAGACGGCTGCCACCACGGAGAGTGGCCTTGCCACGTCACCTGCCACATCATCTAAGGGAGGCAAGGGCCCGAGAGCTGCAGCGAAGGAGGGCAAGGGCAGCAGGGCGGAGAAGACATGCAGCAGCCGAGCACACCAGGAGAGCCCCACCAGCCCCATACCGGGTGTGACGGATGACACCCACGGGCACAAGACTCCGTCACAGGAGGGCCCCGCTACCGCAAGGTCGGAGGGCGAATAAGCGGGGAGTCTTGGCCAGGTCTGGCTCCCTTGAAAGACAGGACAAGCACCGCTGAAGAGGGCCCCGCCAAGACAGGCACCGCTGAACAGGGCCCCGCCATGAGGAGCACCGCTGAAGAGGGCCCCACCAAGACAGGCACCGCTGAACAGGGCCCGCCGTGAAGAGCACCGCTGAACAGGGCCCCGCCGTGAGGAGCACCGCTGAAGAGGGCCCCGCGAAGACAGGCACCGCTGAACAGGGCCCCGCCGTGAGGAGCACCGCTGAAGAGGGCCCCGCCAAGACAGGCACCGCTGAACAGGGCCCCGCCCTGAAGAGCACCACTGAACAGGGCCCCGCCGTGAGGAGCACCGCTGAAGAGGGCCCCGCCAAGACAGGCACCGCTGAACAGGGCCCCGCCGTGAAGAGCACCGCTGAACAGGGCCCCGCCGTCTCAAGCACCGGTCCGCTGGGCCCTTCCTCTCAAGCACCGCTCCGCTGGGCCCTTCCTGTCAAGCACCGTTCCACTGGGCCCTTCATCTCAAGCACCGCTCCGCTGGGCCCTTCCTGTCAAGCACCGCTCCGCTGGGCCCTTCATCTCAAGCACCGCTCCGCTGGGGCCTTCATCTCAAGCACCGCTCCGCTGGGCCCTTCCTGTCAAGCACCGCTCTGCTAGGCCCTTCCTGTCAAGCACCGCTCCGCTGGGCCTTTCCTGTCAAGCACCGCTCCGCTGGGCCCTTCATCTCAAGCACCGCTCCGCTGGGCCCTTCATCTCAAGCACCGCTCCGCTGGGCCCTTCCTGTCAAGCACCGCTCCGCTGGGCCCTTCATCTCAAGCACCGCTCCGCTGGGCCCTTCCTGTCAAGCACCGCTCCGCTGGGCCCTTCATCTCAAGCACCGCTCCGCTGGGGCCTTCATCTCAAGCACCGCTCCGCTGGGCCCTTCCTGTCAAGCACCGCTCCGCTGGGCCCTTCCTGTCAAGCACCGCTCCGCTGGGCCCTTCATCTCAAGCACCGCTCCGCTGGGCCCTTCCTGTCAAGCACTGCTCCGCTGGGCCCTTCATCTCAAGCACCGCTCCGCTGGGGCCTTCATCTCAAGCACCGCTCCGCTGGGCCCTTCCTGTCAAGCACCGCTCCGCTGGGGCCTTCATCTCAAGCACCGCTCCGCTGGGCCCTTCCTGTCAAGCACCGCTCCGCTGGGCCCTTCATCTCAAGCACCGCTCCGCTGGGGCCTTCATCTCAAGCACCGCTCCGCTGGGCCCTTCATCTCAAGCACCGCTCCGCTGGGCCCTTCCTGTCAAGCACCGCTCCGCTGGGCCCTTCATCTCAAGCACCGCTCCGCTGGGCCCTTCCTGTCAAGCACCGCTCCGCTGGGGCCTTCATCTCAAACACCGCTCCGCTGGGCCCTTCCTGTCAAGCACCGCTCCGCTGGGCCCTTCATCTCAAGCACCGCTCCGCTGGGGCCTTCATCTCAAACACCGCTCCGCTGGGCCCTTCATCTCAAGCACCGCTCCGCTGGGTCCTTCATCTCAAGCACCGCTCCGCTGGGCCCTTCATCTCAAGCACCGCTCCGCTGGGCCCTTCATCTCAAGCACCGCTCCGCTGGGCCCTTCATCTCAAGCACCGCTCCGCTGGGCACCGCCGTCTCAAGCACCGCTGGTCCATTGACAGTGCCGGTTCTGTGTCGAGCAGGTGTTCACGAAGCACTCTGGGCACCATGCCTCCTCCAATACCAGTGGAGTCGGTTATCCATCTGATGGACTGTGGCTTTGCACTCCCCAGGATGGTACAGTGGGCATGGAGGCCCCTCGTGGATCTGGCGTCGTGGACTCATGTGGCTGAGGTGCCCCCCTTTCCCTTCCCCCTGAGGTGCCTGTTGTTTTCTCATCTGATGCCCCAGCAGTGTTCTCTCCAATGGTTTCCGGTCTCCTGTGTGGCCTTTGCCCATGTGTTTGTACACATTGGCCCACGGACTATGGATATTGAACGGACTGTGCAGGACTTATTGACTATGTATATACTTTGCACTATGTTCATTATTTCTTTTGTATATTTCATATGGCATATTTACCATGACTTAAATGAACCTATTTTATACATAAATTTTAAACTTCATTTGAATTATGTCTTTGCATTCTTCCGGGGGGTTTGGGGGGTGTCACTCTGACTTGTTGCTCTGCATTGGTGTGTAGGTATTGGGGGGGGTGGGTTGGGGGGGAGGGTGTATCGCGTATGTGTGTGCCCGTAAGCTTTCCTCCTCCCCCTCCCCTGTGTCGTAGGTGCAGTACTCACCGTTGTCGTCTGCGCCGGCGTTCGTACTCCTGGTAGATGATCAGGTAGACAATAGCCGGTAGGATGTGTAATTCGGGCTCCATGCTGTCCTCCTTCCTCGTGGAGTGTGTATAGGTGAGCGTTTTCCCATTCGTAGTCTGTTTCCGCCGTGTTTTTATCGGCGGGGCTCCCGCCCCGGAAAAGGTGGCGGATTGGTGAGTTGTGATAGGGTGGGCGGTACATTGTCTGCCGCCTGCCTGTTGGCGGTGACCGCCGCGCTGTTTGTCGGTCCTGCCGTGGCAGTCGGAGTGTTAATGTGGCGGGCTGTGTTGGCGGTTCCCGCCAGGGTCAGAATTCCATTTTTTGGACCACCTGCCTGTTAGCGGGTTGGCCGCCGCTTTATCACCGACCGCCAGGGTTAGAATGACCCCCATAATTTCTAAACTATTTATAATTACTATCTCTTAACAATGACTAAAAGGTGTGCAATAAATTATTTACATTTTACTTTTTAATTATGTTGATATTGAAGCTAACATTATTTAAATATTTTACTATAAAATAATATTAATTTTGTATCTATATATAATTTTAAACATTACATTAAATTCATACATATTTTTAAAAAGTCAAAATAATGTTATTTATTTCAACAGTATTTCCTAAGGGGTTCTATTTCAGGTCCCGGCTTCCATTATTTTCTATGGGAGTGTGTTTCAGTACATGTGAGTGGCCCTGTGTGATGCTGGACTTCGGTGTAAGCGGCATCCGTCCTATAACCATCAATTACGCCGCATGCTGATACTGCTCACCCACTGGATGACATGTGTGACAGCTGTAGTTAAACGGTGCTCTGATCATTCAGTGGTATTTCTTTTCCCAGCTGGCTTCGTTTTTTTAGATAGGCAAATATTGGAAAAGCTTCTCGTGTGTTGACTGCTTTCCAGGCCATGACTCAATTGAGGAGTGCTCTGAGGTTGTTTTTTTTTACCAAGACAACATTTGAGGAGATGATCATGAATACAGATCTGCAACTGATTTCTCAGTTTGTGGAGATCTGTGTGATGATGACTCTTCTTCCCGTGATTCTGAAGAACATGGATATGGCAGTCACGATGCCCTTTTGCAAGCTCAATCTGTGTAGCTTAGAGACAGTGGCAGCGTAACCCAATCCAAAGTGCAGGCTGGTACTGCATGGAATACAGAGTCAATGCTCACTTGGCTGATAGATTTGAGACATAAATGCCTCTATTTACTGGAAATGCTGGATGTAAAGTTAGTAGTGCAATTTATTTGCCTATTGACTACCTCCATCTTTTAGTGGTTGATGTGTTCCTTGAGGAAATTGCGCACCAAACTACTCTTAAGAGTAGTGCACAAACCAACAGCACAGCCATACTGGGCAACTCGTACAGATGGGCAACACCCAGCTTTGCATCAGTCATGACCTCAGATTGTTTACTGATTCTGCAGTGTATGCTGCATTTCAGTCATAGCTGTGCAAAGTGCCCCGGACTATCCAGATCATGACAGATTGTTCACGATTTGGCTTGTCATGTCAAGTTCCCAAAGGTTTATACTCCTGGGAAGAATATGGCAGTCGACCAGTTGTTGATGCTGTAGAAAAGCAAAGCCACCTGTGCTACAAGTAGTACATACCAATCAAAATAGCTTGTACATGCAAGCGGGGTACTATTTTAATTTGGAGAAAGGTGGGAACACTGGGTGTTTCTAACCAAAGTTTGAGCTTTGCAGAGCATTCTGGGCATGAAAACTGAGAGGGAGCCACACAAGTCACACCATCCTGGACTCCCCTGAGTTTCTAGCTTTCATAAATGTCTGGGTTTAATAGATTTGCCTGGTTGATGAAGGAACCCAGGCCTATGTATCACTGCTACCAAAATCGACGAAGAGGGCCAATTGTCATGGAGAAAACAAGATGTCTCTACCTTGTGTTTTGAAGCCTTTCATTTTGCCGGATCTAGGTCCAGCCTCACAACTGGGGTACCACTTTTATTTAGAGAAGTGTGTACACATAATAGAGCATTTGTTGGTATCTGCTGAATATTTCTCAATTTTTGACTTCCAAATATAATTCAGTGTGCTAGATTTTGCAATATGCCCTGTGAATGATTTGATAATATGGGTAACCCCACATTTAGAGTTGCGCAAATAACCACTGTTGCTAACCTCATTATCCGGGTCACATTTTGAAAATGTCTTAATTTCCTTCACACCCATTTTTTCAGTCATTATATTTTATCCTATTAATTACTGCATTGTTGGCAGATAATGCAATATAAGTATAAGTTACAGCTCAATTGTTGACTCTGGGTAATGCCTGTTTTTGGATGAACTAAAAACACTATGGCCCTCATTACAACATTGGCGGTAAAAGCCGCTTACCGCTGTGCAGAAGACCGCCAACACACCGTCGCAGCTGTGGAATTCCGCCACAGCTATTATGACCCACATTTCGGAATCCGCCAAAATTCAGACACCCACACAAGTCCGCCACACCAAAAGGTCAGTGATAAACTGGCGAAAACAAATCCTCCACCGTCACGCCAACAGAAATACGCCCACACTATCACGACACACGAATCCACGCGGCGGTCTTTCAACCGCGGTATTCCATTGGCGGTACACACCGCCACGCTCAAAATACACACACATTTACAAAACACTACCACATTGGACAATTCAAAATACACACACCTGATACACATACACACACCACTCCCACACACCCAATACAATATAAAACACACACCCACAACACCCACGACAAACAATTCCGAAAGAAGGCCAGAGAGAGAGCACCAGCAAGAACAACAGCATCCACAGGCACACAACACCATCACCCACAGAACTTCCACGCACCTCACACAACACACCACTACATATCAGCACACTAATCACCACACACTCCACCCCACACATCACCTACACCACCCCATGGCACGGCAAAGACACCCCAGGTTCTCAGAGGAGGAGCTCAGGGTCATGGTGGAGGAAATCGTCCGGGTAGAGCCACAGCTATTCGGAGCACGGGTGCAGCACACCTCCATTGCAAGGAAGATGGAGCTATGGCGAAGAATAGTGGACAGGGTCAACGCAGTGGGACAGCACCCAAGAAATCGGGAGGACATCAGGAAGCGGTGGAACGACCTACGGGGGAAGGTGCGTTCCGTGGTCTCAAACACCACCTGGCGGTTCAGAGTAGTGGCGGCGGACCCCCACCTCCTCCCCCACAACTAACAACATGGGAGGAGCAGGTCTTGGAGATTCTGCATCCTGAGGGCCTCGCAGGAGTAGGTGGAGGAATGGACTCTGGTAAGCCAAATCTTAACTATTACAACCCCCACCCTACCTTCATGCTATCACATACCCCCACCCTCACCCCCAGCACCCCAACTCCTCACATATGTCCCAACATCACAAACCACCCATCCCAACACCAAGCCCTGCATGCAACAACAAAGCATGGACACCCATCACTAAAGCATGCCCACTGCACATACCCATACAACCCCCTAAACCATCCTCACACAAGGTCTCACACAGGAATGCAAACACTGGGGTACACAGTCACCCACCCATTGCACACCATGACACACACAGATGTAATAACCATCCTTTTATACCCCTGCAGGACCCCTACCCAATGTCACCGGACAGGAGGGTCCACACATGTCCACACCACCAACAGAAGAGGCCCACAGTGATGACAGCACCTCTGTCCAACTGGATCTAGATGACCAGCCCGGCCCATCGGGGACCTCGGGACAGTCGGTTCCCATCACCCATTCACAGGCCACTACAGACCTTCCACCCTCTGGAAACACCAGCACAGCACCCACCCAGCGGGCCCATACTTCCGTCCCCAGGACATGTCAATCAGCAGTGTGTCCACCACTACAGGGAACCCAGGATAACCCACCATCCCAACAACAACAGGGACCTGGGGGCAGTGGTAGTGGGCACACGGTCCAGAGGACGGAGGCCCAGGAACACAGGGGAACTGGGAGGGCTGCTGTGCGACAGGGGGCGGACAGGCCAAGGGAACCCACTCTCCACGAGGCCCTCTCCTCCATCATGGGAGCCTACCACCACTCCCAGGAGACGATTGCAACAGTACTGGCCAAGTTTCAGGAGACCCAGCACCTGCAGGAGGAACAGTATATGGGCTTCAGGGAGGAACTCAGAACCATCAGCTCCACACTGGGCACCATCGCAGGGGTGCTGAAGGAACTTGTGAACACCAGGAGGGACACTGTGGCACTACAAGGGGCCCCTGACCCTAGCATGGACGATGAACTGCCTACCACCTCTGCCGGCGCTAGTGGACAGGACGCCCCGCCACAGGACCACCACACCAGCACCCCACCCCCTGGAGAGGGAGAACCACCCCGCAAACGGTCCCTGAGATCCAGGACAAAGACAGAGCACGATGCCAAGACCCCCGCCAAGAAATGAGACCACCCTGATTGTCATCCTACTGTCCCACTTTGTCGCCCTGTCCATACTGAAACTGCCCCAGCTCCACTTCCTATGCCCATATGGGCAATGCACCTGTGAGACTAATAGACTGGACTCTGCCATGGACATTCCTCCGCCATCACCCCTCACCATTTCACTACCCCCTCCAATATTGAGCACTTAAATAAACACACTTAAAGCACAAAACAATCTGGAGTCTGTCTGTGATTTCAAAATAGTGTATTAGCAATTACAGTGACAAAATGCTCTTTCAAGTTTAATGTCAACATACCTATGTCACACAGCTCTAGTCCATGAGGAATCTAAGCAGATGTTACACAGTGGGACCCACATCTGTGAAATCGTAAGGGAAAGTGACAACTCAATGACCATACACTGGGTGAAAATGACACACAGTAGAGAGGTAGTAGTGTTAAAGTACATGTAGTAGGCCGGTTTGTATTCTTACCTGTGTCTCACTGGAGATATTGCTGGATCACTGAGTCCCTGTTGTGCATGTCTTCTTCCCCTGCTTCCTCGTCTTCACTGTCCACAGGCTCCACAGCTGCAACAACACCGCCATCTGGACCATCCTCCTGCAGAAAAGGCACCTGTTGTCGCAAAGCCAAGTTATGAAGCATACAGCAGGCCACGATGATCTGGCACACCTTCTTTGGTGAGAAGAATAGGGATCCACCTGTCATATGGAGGCACCTGAACCTGGCCTTCAGGAGGCCGAAGGTCCGCTCGATCACCCTCCTAGTTCACCCATGGGCCGTAGCGTTTCTCTGCCCTTGTCCTGGGATTCCTCACTGGGGTCGGTAGCCATGACAGGTTGGGGTAACCAGAGTCACCTGCAAATGGTGAGGAACAACTGTTAGACACGCACTACCCTGGAGGGATATCCCCAGACCCAGACAACCATTCCCACTGACTTGCTTCCAGGTGCTCACCTAATAGCCACACACGGTGCCTCTAGAGTTGACCTATCACATAAGGGATGCTGCTATTCCGCAGGATGTAGGCATCATGCACTGAGCCAGGGAACTTGTTATTCACATGGGAGATGTACTGGTCTGCCAAACATACCATCTGTACATTCATCGAATGATAACTCTTCCGGTTTCTGTACACCTGTTCACTCCTGTGGGGGGGGACCAAAGCCACATGGGTCCCATCAATGGCACCTATGATGTTGGGGATGTGTCTCAGGGCATAGAAATCAGCTTTCACTGTAGGCAAATCCTCCACCTTAGGTAAAACGATGTAGCTCTGCATGTGTTTCAGAAGGGCTGACAACACTCTGGACAATACGTTGGAAAACATAGGCTGGAACTTCCCTGATGCCATGGCTACTGTTGTTTGAAAGGAACCACTTGCAAGGAAATGGAGCACTGACGGCACCTGTACTTGAGGGGGGATTCCTGTGGGATGGCGGATTGCTGACATCAGGTCTGGCTCCAACTGGGTACACAGTTCCTGGATTGTGGCACGGTCAAGCCTGTATGTGATAATCAAATGTCGCTCCTCCATTGTCGACAGGTCCACCAACGGTCGGTACACCGGAGGATGCCGCCATCTCCTCACATGTCCCAGCGGATGGTGCCTATGAAGGACAACAGCGAGCACAGAGTCAAACAACTCAGAGGTACATACCCACAGTTTACACAGAACACCTATCATACACAAAAGGTGGCCTGTATGTGTGTTGAGTCTAGGCCTAGGTATGAGTGACACAGTTGGAAATGAAGCCATGTGGGCCCCTGAAATGGCGGCTGCCTGACCTCTAAAGTGGGAAAATGGGATGTGAGGTAACTGCGCTGGCGTTGTACACCGTCTCGGTCAAAGACTGCGGCGCAATGCTGCATTGGTTAACATTGGACCCTATGGGTCCCAGGAGCCAATGGCGATGTACGCCGGCGGTGACGGTACGCACCGCCGCGGACGTGACCGCCATTTTCTATCACTTCAATCACTCGATACCTGATCTTCGACAGGAGAGGACCTACACTGCAAGTGCTGCTGTGACCTCGGTCTGGAAGAGACCATAGCTCGAGTGTCTGGGGAAAGGGCCTCTGCCTTCACATCAGAGGAGTTGGAGAAACTCGTGGATGGGGTCCTCCCCCAGTACACGCTACTCTACGGTCCTCCAGACAAACAGGTAAGTACACAGGGAGCATGTTGTATGGGCTATGCCTGTGTGGAGAGGGCTGGATGTAAGAAGTAAGGGGGGAGAGTGCTGCGTGCATGAAAGACGGTGAATGCATGTGCCACATGGCAAGGGTAGGGATGGGGTCCAATCACTTCGACAGTGCAGTTGGTAATAACTTCTCTTTTTCCCCTGTACATTTCATGTAGGTCAGCGCCCACCAGAAGAAAGATATTTGGCGTGCCATCGCCAAGGACGTCCGGACCCTGGGGTCTACCACAGACGGACCACCCACTGCCAGAAAAGATGGGAGGACATTCGCCGCTGGAGCAAGAAGACGGCGGAGGCTCAGCTGGGTATGGCCTCCCAACGTGGGAGGGGTGCCTGTCGCACCATGACTCCCCCCTGATGTTCAGGATCCTGGCGGTGGCCTACCCGGAGTTGGATGGGCGCTTGAGGGCATCACAGCAGCCACAAGGGGGTGAGTACACTCTCATTCTGCTGACTTTGCGCGCAGTGGAGGTGTCTGGGTGGGGGAGGTGGGCTGTAGGTTTCCCTAGGCAAGGGCGAGTTCCGTAGGCAAGGCCCCTCCGTATGTCAGGCCATGTGGCACACCAGTCCACCTCTGTAGAGTGGCAAGTACAGCTAGTCATGCCCCTGTGTCATATATGTGTGCAGATGTCGTCCATAGCCTTGTAGGCCATTTCCCAGTAATTGAACAGTGGAGCCCAAGAGCGCGGCGTAGTGCAGGGGGCTTCTGTGTCTGTCGTGTCCGCCAACGGTAGCGGTAATGCATGCACTCAACATGTCTTTCTTCTGTCTTCCCCCCCTTTTTGTGGTCTCCCTGTTCTTGTGTGCATTAGCATCATCAGGCGGAGGAGCAGTGGCAACGGAGCACCAGGGAGCTGCATCCCACATGGCCCTGGAGGGCGACACTACGAAGTCTGAATTCACCAGTGGGACGGAGGGCGAGGGGAGCTCCACGGCAGGGACAGGAGCTGACACCAGCAACACGGACTCGTCCTCGGATGGGAGCTCCCTTGTGGTGGCAGCAACATCTGTGCCCCCCGCATCTACAGGTACAGCCGCCACCCCCTACCAGCACCGCCCTCCCAGCAGCCCCTCAGCCTTTGCCCCGTGCCCGCTCACCCAGGAGGGTGGGCATCACCTTCACCCCAGGCACCTCAGGCCCTGCCCCAGTCACCCCTGCTGCCCTCAGTGAGGAGGCCATTGACCTCCTCAGGTCCCTCACTGTTGGGCGCAGTCTACCATTTTGAATGCCATCCAGGGTGTAGAGAGGCAGTTGCAACAAACCAATGCATTCCTGGAGGGCATTCATTCTGGTCAGGCGGCCCTTCACCGAGCTTTTCAGACTCTGGCCTCAGCACTGATGGCAGCCATTGTCCCCGTCTCTAGCCTCCCCCCTCCAACTTCCTCAACCCCAACTCAATCCCCTGAACCTCAGCCTATCCCAAGCACACCTACAGACCAACATGCACAGACGTCAAAACCCAAGGGAAGCTCAGGCAAACATAAGCACCACACATCCAACAGGCACTCACGCAAGCATCACACACATGCAGACACACCAACATCCACTGCCTCCACTGTGTCCCCCTCCTCCTCGTCTCCCTTCTCCCTCCCAGTCTCGTCTACACTCACACCTGCATGCACTACCTCTACAGCCACTACGTCCCTCTCCAGCACACCCACCACCACACCCTGCTCACGTGCAGTCACCACCCCCACTACCATTCACACGTCCCCTATGTCCTCTCCCAGTGTGTCTGTGACGCCCCCTCCCAAGATACACAAACGCAGGCACACACCCACCCAACAGTCATCCACCTCACGACAGCCTCCAGCACATGCACCTTCACCCAAAGTCACCAAACGTACACCTCCTGCAACCACCACCTCTTCCTCCACTCCCAAACCCCCTCCAGCTACCCGTCCCAGTGTGTCCCAAAAACATTTCCTGTCCACCCTTGACCTCTTTCCCACACCTCCCCCACCCCGTCCGTCTCCTAGGTCCCGAACTAGCACCTCAGCCACAACATCTCCGGGACCAGTGGTGCCTGTAGTCACCGGAATGTGGAGTGCACCGGCCACCAGGGCAGCCAGTGTGGCACGGAGCCACAGCACAGACAGTCCCCCACCTGTGAAGCATCAGAAGTTGGCCAGTGCCCGGCGGGAGAGGGGGAAGACTCCAGCCACCAAAGCCGCTCCCACGGGTCCCGTTGGGAGTGTGGAGTCAGCTGTGACACCTTACAAGGTGGGGAAGGGCCACAAGAAACCCGGCAAGTCTGGGATGAGCAGCACGGTGGAGAAGACCGCCATCATCCCCGCTGCCCAGGAGGCCACCGCCAGCACCAGCCCAGCTGCCCAGGAGGCCACCGCCAGCACCAGCCCAGCTGCCCAGGAGGCCACCGCCAGCACCAGCCCAGCTGCCTAGGAGGCAACCGTCAGCACCAGCCCAGCTGCCCAGGAGGCCACCGCCAGCATCAGCCCAGCTGCCCAGGAGGCCACCGCCAGCACAAGCCCAGCTGCCCAGGACGCCACCGCCAGCACCAGCCCAGCTGCCCAGGAGGCCACCGTCAGCACCAGCCCAGCTGCCCAGGAGGCCACCGCCAGCATCAGCCCAGCTGCCCAGGAGGCCACCGCCAGCACAAGCCCAGCTGCCCAGGAGGCCACCGCCAGCACAAGCCCCGCTGGGCCATGAAGGACCACCAGCAAAAGGCCCGCTGGGCCATGAAGGACCGCCAGCAAAAGGTCCGCTGGGCCATGAAGGACCGCCAGCAAAAGGCCCGTTGGGCCATGAAGGACCGCCAGCGCCAGCCCCGCTGGGCCATGAAGGACCGCCAGCAGCTGAGACCCTGCAATGGAGACCGCCATCTGAAGCACCGCTGAACAGGGCTCCGCGATCTGAAGCACCGCTGAACAGGGCACCGCCATCTCAAGCACCGCTGAACAGGGCACCGCCATCTCAAGCACCGCTAGCCCATGAGCGGCAGGGGCACTGACGCAATTGAGTCTGTCACGGGGTGAATGATGCACTCTGGGCACCATGCCCCCTCCAGAACCAGTGCAGACTGTCATCCACCACCTCTGTCCTTAACAGGATGAAGCACTCTGGGCACCATGCCCCCTCCAGAACCAGTGGAGACTGTCATCTACTACCTCTGTCCTTAACAGGATAAAGCACTCTGGGCCCCATGCCCCCTCCAGAACCAGTGGAGACTGTCATCCACTTGTGAGACTGTGGCTTTGCACTCCCCAGGATTGAACAGTGGGCAGACCACCCACTGTAAAGGCTTGAGAGACTGTGGCTTTGCACTCCCCAGGATTGAACAGTGGGAAGACCACCCACTGTAGAGACTTGAGAGACTGTGGCTTTGCACTCCCCAGGATTGAACAGTGGGCAGACCACCCACTGTAGAGACTTGAGAGACAGTGGCTTTGCACTCCCCAGGATTGAACAGTGGGCAACCCACGCACTGTAGAGACTTGAGAGACTGTGGCTTTGCACTCCCCAGGATTGAACAGTGGGCAACCCACCCACTATAGAGACTTGAGAGACTGTGGCTTTGCACTCCCCAGGATTGAACAGTGGGCAGACCACCCACTGTAGAGACTTGTGAGACTGTGGCTTTGCACTCCCCAGGATTGAACAGTGGGCAAGCCACCCACTGTAGAGACTTGAGAGACTGTGGCTTTGCCCTCCCCAGGATGGTACAGTGGGCAAGCCACCCACTATAGAGACTTGAGAGACTGTGGCTTTGCACTCCCCAGGATTGAACAGTGGGCAGACCACCCACTGTAAAGGCTTGAGAGACTGTGGCTTTGCACTCCCCAGGATTGAACAGTGGGAAGACCACCCACTGTAGAGACTTGAGAGACTGTGGCTTTGCACTCCCCAGGATTGAACAGTGGGCAGACCACCCACTGTAGAGACTTGTGAGACTGTGGCTTTGCACTCCCCAGGATTGAACAGTGGGCAACCCACCCACTGTAGAGACTTGAGAGACTGTGGCTTTGCACTCCCCAGGATTGAACAGTGGGCAACCCACCCACTATAGAGACTTGAGAGACTGTGGCTTTGCACTCCCCAGGATTGAACAGTGGGCAGACCACCCACTGTAGAGACTTGTGAGACTGTGGCTTTGCACTCCCCAGGATGGAACAGTGGGCATATGGCCCCCTCGTGGATTTGGCGTCGTGCACTCAAGCGGCTGAGGTGCCCCCCCATTTCCCTCCCCCTGAGGTGCCTGTTTAGTTGCTGTCTGATGCCCCTGCAGTGTTCTCTCCGTCATGGTCGGGGATCTTGTGTGGGCCTCGCCCATACCGTGTGGTCCCAGTGTTCCACGGACTATCTTAGTGCACTACCTGGACTACTATGCTTGGTATTTATTTGGTACATGGTGCATATATATATATTTCTGCCTACTTGTTTTTAATATATTACAATGGTTACACTAATTTTCTATTGTCTTTGCATTCTTCCGGCGGGTTTGGTGGTTGTAACTGTGATGTATTGATATGCATTTGTGTGTGTTGTAGTGGGTGAGGGTGGGGGTGTTGCGTGTGTGTGTCCCTGTTTTCTCCCTCCCCCCTCCCCTGTGTCGTAGGTGCAGTACTCACCATGGTCTTTGCCGCCGGCGTTCGTGCTCCTGGTAGAGGAGCAGGAAGACCATCGCAGGCAGAATTTGGAGTTCTGGGTCCATGGTGTCCTCATTCCTCGTGGGGTGTGTAGAGGTGAGCGTTTTCCCTTCGCAATTCCTGTTTCCGCTGTGTTTTTATTCACGGTGAATCCACCCCGGAAAAGGTGGCGGATTGGCCTGTCATAATAGTGTGGGCGGTACATTGTCTCCCGCCTGTCTGTTGGCGGTGCCCGCCGCGCTGTTTGTTTGTACGGCCGTGGCGGTCGGAGTGTTAAAGTGGCTGTCTTTGTTGGCGGTTTCCGCCACGGTCGGAATTGCAATTTTTTTACCGCCGGCCTGTTGGCGGTTTTACCGCCGCTTTACCACCGTCCGCTAGGGTTGTAATGACCACCTATATTTCTGAACCCACAAGGGTCTGGCTGGCGTAACTTTTGTAAATCGATTATCAAGAAGATAATTGCGGATGAAAAATTGTAAGTAATGTTTTTTTCTCTATTATATGTTCATAATATTTTATTTTAAAGGTTAGTTTAATTGGGAAAAACCAAGCGGGGACTACATGAATGACCTGTACATGAATTCTGTGTACTTTTCAGAAATGCGTAGCTTTCCAAGTTCACCCATGGGTTTCATACTTGTCTCTAACATAACTGCAAGTAGGTAGTGAGAGAGCATACCTTGGCTGTGCCATTATGCCCCATAGAGGTGACATTAAAATGTAATCAATGACATATGTAACTTGTGCTGTAATGCAGTGGTTCCCAACTTGTGGTCCGGGGACTCCTGGGGGTCCGCAAAGCCTCCTCAGGGGGTACGCAACTGCTTAGAAAATTAAGTAATATTAACAGATTAGGTCCCCAGCTTTCAATAATGACTCAGTGGGGGGGTCCCTGGAATCCAATGAAAAATTCAGTTGGGGTCCCTGGGCTCCAGTAATGATAATGTGGGGGTCGACAGAAGTCAAAAGGTTGGGAACCACTGCTCTAATATATTCATGTTAACGTGGCACATCGAAAATCATATTAATCAGTGTGCACTTACAAGAAGAAATGTAGAAAAGTTATATGCATATTTCTGTAATGACATTATTGACTGAGAAATAATACATATACGACTTTTTATATTCATGTATCTGTATTGGGATTATGATATCACATTTCAATGTTATATAATCACAGTTATTTTGCATTTATTATACTTATGGGGAGCAATACACGTGTAGCCATGTATTTGAATGTGCATTGAATTCTGTGTTAAATTGACTTGAGTTAAGGCCTGAAATGTTTGTCTGTGCTTAACCTTCAACATGGAGTTTTGCTTTTGTTGCATTTTCCTTATTTGAAGGTGCGTCTGCACAAGTCTACAGTTATTGAAAGGCCTGCTGTGAGTTTGAGATAAAAAAGTATGGAAGAGTATGTTGGCAAGGATCAGAACGCTAACTTAAGGATCAGAGAGAAGAACTCCCTTCTGAGCTCCTGGACACAGGAGGTACCCAAGGCCGATCTGATGTTCGATGCGTGAGATGAAAGTCTAATGGGAGTTGCAAATTCCAAATTGTGTGTGGAAGATGGAAAACTACTGGTGATGATGATGTGGACTCTCAAAAGATCTGCAAGGCCTAAAGTGGTGTTCAGTTGGTTAGGTGGGGCAGACCCTTTTTATGCTTTGACTAGAACAGATCCCTAGAGACGTAGAGGGGTATAGATCTCTCTACTTTACCTCTGCTGAAGTGGCTTGATGTAATGCACATCTCTTTCTTATGATATTTCTACTGAGGTTTCTGTTATGCTGACACATTAAAGTATTTCCCTATTTGCTGCATTTCCAGAGAAATCTTTAGGTTTCCCCTTACCTTAATAAGCATATTTAGATTTAACTAGCTTTTAAATGGTTAGACAGGAAGATCTCAGTTGAGCATCAAGTGTTGTTTCTTATCTTTTGTATTGCTGCAACTGAAATATTGGTATGCCTTATGCTTGTATGATTTAATCGGATTGGATGCTTTAATTCACCTTTGGTGATTCTGTACTTCTATGGTGTGTTTCTGAGTCTCATTTACATAGGTCTGGCCTTAAACTTGTAATAAACATTTAAATGTTTACTTCCGCCTCAGAGATTTAATGTGTGAGCAAATGGGTTGCACTGTTAATTGATTGAAAAGTGTTGATTTGTTTCTCCTTCCCTTTCTGAACTCCTAAAAAGATTCATTGGAACCAGAGAAACGAGAAATTTGGCCAGATGTAGAAACCTGGAAAGCTGTTGATGTTAGCACAGCAAATCTTTTATTGGGACCTTTTTCAGAAAACAAAGCATAAGCTTTCTTGCAGAGCACTTCAGGCCCATCCCCCCCCCCCAAAAAAAGAAAAATGTTATGGTATTTTTGCTATTTTATTGAATCCCACCAGAGGAATCCACAATACATTTCTGCCTTTAAAATCACCATGATGTGGGAATAAGGATGCAGATCTGGCCTGAATACCTTCTGTGGAAAAAAAGCTATACATTTTTAAGAACAACGTGCCCCAAACATAAAATTCTTCAAACAAAAGGCTCTAAAATTAAGGAAGCAGCAGCAGCTAAGTGGTTAAAGTACCCTGCAATAGCTGGCAAAGTTGAAGATGATACTGATGTGCTGCATGACAGAAAATATGTTTAGCACAGCACTGAATTAGGCAATCAATACTGCAAAGTGCTGCTGAAAGGAAGGAATGGTACTGCATAAAGTTCTGCACAGTGCTGAATGAAGTAATGCATGCTACAGCATTCAGGGTACCAAATAAAATGGTGTGTGGCACTCAGTGAAGAACTCCATAATATTGCATACCACCTAGAAAAGAGCTGAATATTACTGAATAAATGTGAAGGTGTTGTATCCATTATACAACAGGACAGAGTGTTTCTTCTGCTTGAAGAGAGAGAGTAGAAAACACAATTTCTAATAAGATATGGCACTGCTTACCTCTCTCCCTGTGCAGGCACTTTAGGCTGCCATGTGCCAATGCACACGCCCTTGCACAATAGTTCAAGGACATGGGCATTCTATCAAGCATAGTCTGGAACAAGAACCTTCCTGTGCAAAACCTATGCTTTAATATCATTCCCACTTGTGCAAAAGAAGCATCATTTTACCTTTTTCTCAAAATTATCTTGGAGCAGGTGAACTGACAACACTCCTGTGGAGTGTCATGCTTAGTCGGTACACCATGAAAGTACCGGAATACTTCATGAGTGACCTTTCAAAACCTATGTTGTGTAGCAACTTTATGTGAAAAATTTGCAATAAATCCACTATTTGATTGGTTTTTTTAAAATTTGAAAGTGGAATCTGAAATGCTCCCCTTTGTGTCCAACTTGCTTGCATTTGTTCTCGGGGCAGGGGTTTTGGGAACCTCTGAACCTCAACTGGGGCTGTCTCTTATGACCAAACTGTAGGTATGGGCCTTTTTTCCTTCCTTCGCTACTGCAACACCATGTGGTGCAGTCGTAGGAAAGGTGCACAGTGTAGGAAGCTAGCCTGGTGAGCACCTATGGTGTTATCACCTTATAACAGGTTCAGGTATCCCCCAAACCATGTACTAAGAAAGTGGAATGCAAGATACAGTCCCTCACCCAAGGATGTGGATTCGTTGCAGCTGGAGGAACTAGGAACTCCAAGAGGTGAGTTCCAGAGTGACCCCCAGCGACCAGGAGAGCAGAGGTAAGTACCTGGTTTTCCCCAAAACTAACAGGAGGACTTATGAAGAGGATTGTGCGAGACCCAGACCAAACTGGAAGAACCCAAAGGTGGATTCTGTCAGAAGAGGACCTACAAAGGAAGGAGACAAAGTCCAGTTTGTGATGGAGTGTCCGGTCATGGCAGGAGCCACTACCCACCCTTGCGTGGATGCAGGATCAGGTGGACGGGGGAAGAAGAAGACCAGCTGTGCAGCACTGAAGATGAAAAGGAGTTCCTGAAGTGATGCAGATGGTGTCCTGCGTCGGCTGTCCGGTTGCAGTGGGACAGTGGTGCTAGAGAACCACCAACAAGCCTTGGCAAATGCAAAAGAAGAAAAGGATGAGTTGCAAGGCTGAAGTGGACCAGCAAGGCCCTGGGGACTCGACCCAAGGAGGGGAGTCCGGGGTGATCCTCAGCAGATGGGAGATTCACTAGAAGCAGTCGCTGACCAACAGTAAATCCACTGGCAGCAGGCACAGCAAGACGCAGTGATGTCCAGTCAGCACACCTGAAGAGGAGTCCCAAGTCACTGGAGCAGCCGATAGGAGACTGCTTGGCAGGAAGAAATGCTGGGGGCTGGGACTACAAGGAGCCTGAAGATCCCTTGGAGCAGGAGAAAACAAGCCTTGGTAGCTGCAAGAGTCACAGTGCGCAGGGGTACTGTCCTGCAAAGAAAGGCAAGGGCTTACCGTCTCCCAAGTTGGACAGCTGGCAGAGAGGACCAAGGGGACCACTCCAGACCACCACTTGTGATGCAGGATCCAAGTGGTTCTGGTGGAGAGCAGATCCACGCAGACAGTCGTCATTGCAGTTGGTGCCTGCAGATGCAGGGGGGTAACTCCTTCACTCCAAGGGAGATTCATTCTTACTTCTTGGTGCAGGCTGACGTCTCACCGACCTTAGAAGATGCACAGCCGGGAAAATGTTGCAGATGCTGGAAGGAGCAGGATAAACAATGTTGCAAAGCAGAGTCGTCACTGAAGTTGCAGATTGTTGGTTCCTGAAGAGTTCAGTTGCAGTTCCAGTGGCCGGAAGATAAAGCAAACAGTGCAGAGGAGTCCTGGTGGAATTGGAAATGCTGGGGGCTGGGACTACAAGGAGCCTGAAGATCCCTTGGAGCAGGAGAAAACAAGCCTTGGTAGCAGCAAGAGTCACAGTGCGCAGGGGTACTGTCCTGCAAAGAAAGGCAAGGGCTTACCGTCTCCCAAGTTGGACAGCTGGCAGAGAGGACCAAGGGGACCACTCCAGACCACCACCTGTGATGCAGGATCCAAGTGGGTCTGGTGGAGAGCAGATCCACGCAAACAGTCGTCATTGCAGTTGGTGCCTGCAGATGCAGGGGGGTGACTCCTTCACTCCAAGGGAGATTCCTTCTTACTTCTTGGTGCAGGCTGACGTCTCACCGACCTTAGAGGATGCACAGCCAGGAAAATGTTGCAGATGCTGGAAGGAGCAGGATAAACAATGTTGCAAAGCAGAGTCGTCACTGAAGTTGCAGATTGTTGGTTCCTGAAGTGTTCAGTTGCAGTTCCAGTGGCCGGAAGATAAAGCAAACAGTGCAGAGGAGTCCTGGTGGAATCTTGGATGTAGAATCTGAGGACCCATCGAAGAGGGAGACCCTAAATAGCTGTGACTTCACCTGCCTGACCTAGCCACCCAGATGCTCCCAGGGGCCTCTGCCCATCTTTGATTTAAGATGGCAGAATCGAGTGGCCACCTGAAGGAGGTCTGGGCATCACCCCTGGGGTGGTGATGGACAGGGGAGGGGTCACTCCCCCTTTCATTTCTCCAGTTTCGCGCCGGAGCAGGGAGTGAGGGTCCTTGGACTGGTGCAAACCGGTTTATACAAGGAGGGCACCAAATGTGCCCTTCAAAGCAAACCAGTGGGTTGGGGAGGCTACCCCTCCCAAATCTTGTAACACCTATTTCCAAGGGAGAGGCTGTTACCTCCTTCTCTCATGGGAAATCCTTTGTTCTGCCTACCTCTGCATGAGCTGGTCAAGCAGCAGGAGGGCAGAAGCCTGTCTGAGGGATGGCAGCTGAGCAATGCTGGGGGTCCTCTAAGGAGCCCCCAGAGTGCATGGGATCATACAACCAACACTGGCAACAGTATTGGGGTATGATTCTGATATGTTTGATACAAAACATGCCTAGGTTTGGAGTTACCATTATGTAGCTGGACATAAGTAGTGACCTATGTGCAATACACACATAAAATGGCTTCCCCGCACTTACAAAGTCCAGTGCAATGGAGCTGGGGTTCAATGGAGCTGGAGTTCATAGGGCACCTCTGCTCCTGCACCCTGCCCTCTGGGCTAGGAGGGCCTACCATAGAGGTGACTTACAGTGACCTGGTGCAGTGACCTGTAATGAAAGGGTGCATGCACCTTTTCATGCAGGCTGCAATGGCAGGCCTACAGACCCAATTTGCATGGGCTCCCATGGCTGGTACAATAAATGCTGCAGCCCATGGGTAACCCCTGGTGCCCCAATGCCCTGGGTACCTAAGTACCATATACTAGGGACTTACAAGGGGGCACCAGTATGCCAGTTCTGGGATGCGCAAAGTCCTAGGCAACCAAATGTAGAGGGAGAGAGCACAATCACTGGGGCCCTGGTTAGCAGGATCCCAGTGAAGACAGTCTAAGTATGCTGACAGCAGGCAAAAGGTGGGGGTAACCATGCCAAAAAGAGGAAGAGGGTACTTTCCTGCACACAGCAATGGAGCAGTTGGCATAGGTTAGGAAGATATGATCCCAATATTGAATGAATATTTCAGGGATTCTCTCCAAGCTCTGGGCAGATAGTAGTGATGGGAAGGAGATGGAGAATATTTCAACAGAGGTCACCTGTTGCTGCTGTACTGGTTGGATCGGCTGCCAGAAGAAAATCTACAGTGAAGGGAGAAGGCAGAGTTTTGTAAATATAACTTATCTGGGCCACAGGGCGAGGCTGGAATAATTTAATGTACAAACAGGCCTCATTTGTCTACACTCTCTGGTAGCAAACTATGGCAAAGAGATAGCATTCAGTTCTAGTCCTGCTGACCCACATCCTCTTTGCAGAGACAAAGAGGGAGATTCTCAAACCTTTTGTGCTGGGTTAGTGTCACACAAGTGATGCAAATCAGCACATTTTTTTTTTACTTCATTCACTTTCCAGTGCAAAACTTGTTTTGCGCTGGAAAGTACCCAAAAGTGTGAAACGCTGCTTTGCATGACTTTGTTTCAATGGGTGTTACATGGGTGGCACATGGGTGTTCCCATGCAACCACCCATGCTTTTTGACGCTATACCCTATTCACTAACATTAGAAGACAGGGTTGAGTGCCAAACATTAACTCCACTGAAAAACAGGAGTTAAATAGAGAAATGGTTTCATTGCTCGGTGCTTCTTGGACTTTGCATGTGTGCGGCACTTTACAACACACATACAGAGTAGGAAACGTTTTTTCACTTGTCTTGGCAAAGTATTATGTGCAGGAAGGATACCTTTCTGTACAAAACCTATGCTAGACTCACACACACGTCAGCACTGTGGCGCCGAGCTTTGTGTGTGGCTCACAGCAGACACAATCTGTGCCAGCCCTAGGGAGAGGGGAGGAGAGAACCCTATCTCTGTAGCTCTGCTACCTCTCTGTCATGCAACGCAGCGCAGCATTTGTGTCTGCTGCGCTGTATTCTGTGACACCTTTCCGAATCTGGGCCCAAGAGTGGGAAAAAGGCAGATATAAGATGAGATTTTTGGGTTTTGGTGGAGTTTGAATGGGACAGCCCTTCATGGGCACGCACTCACCTGTGTACCAGAGCCTACTCCTTGTGTAGTGTATAAAAGGCAATGCCAAAAGGTAAACATCATCATACTTGATAGGTAATAGAGGGGGCTGGGGATGTGCAAGGTGAGCAAATTTCTACATTCTTATTTATGCTTTCATCCCTTTTTTAAAACAATCTAAAGGTTGTTGTATAATGTTTCCACCACTCTCTGGATATCTAGCAGGCTGGCTTGCTGTATACCTCAAGTCCCAAGTTCCTCAAGCGTTCGGCGTTGGCCGGTAACATGGTGTGGTAATACTAGGACCGGTGCTTCTAATTTTAGCCAGTATCTCAGACCCCTCTTATAGGCCATAATGAGTTCCATGCCTGAAATTAGGAATGACATTCATGTTCCAGGCTTAATGGACCCTTTACACAAGTTTTCCCTCACTAGTATGTGCACATATGAACCAACTATGAAAGTACTACACTTGACAATTTTGTGGTATTCAACTGTAGAGCATAGGTTGGGATTACTTTGAAACATTTCAGGAAACTTAGGGCCAGATTTACAAGAGAAAGTGGCACATCAGCTGTGATGCATCACTTTTCTTGCGCCCCCTACTGGCACCATGGGTGCGCCGTGTTTGCAATACATGCAGGCAAACTGCCTCCTGCTGAACCAAAGTTGTATATTTAGAGAGCCAGTAGCCAGGAAACCGCTTCCCTGCCTTCTGCGCTAGGGGAACCAAGTGGCCGATAGTGATCCCACTCTGTAAAAAACTCACACCAGAGACCGCTCTGTGTAGGTATAGAGAGTCAGGACAACTTGCAGGTTAGCATCCCTCCAACCAGCCCCCTACCCAGCTCAAACCCTCTTGAAGAAGGTTGAGGTAAATCAAAGGAAGCTGTTCTAGGTCAAGAAAGCTATTTATTAACTCTCAGCATACCTGGCAGACTGTAGCTGAATAAGAGTTGATATTTGCACATCCTGCGTGGGCACTGTGCATAGAGGAGAGGGACAAGGAGGAGGAGTGGGTACTTACAGCTGGAAGGGATACCTCCTGAGATGCAGCCAGTCACTCAGTGGAGCTGGGAATTGCATCTTTGCATGGAAAGAGCAGCCTAGGGTCCCCTCCTTCATGATATGTTTCCACTTCCCTACACGAGACACGACTAATGGTACTCCATAATTCAAACAGTCTATTGTCTTAGCGCATGCATACAACCACTCTTTGGGACGCCACCGTCCAAACAGCCGATTATGAAAAAAACGTGCTCTTGACATATTTGTGTTATTTAATGGTAGGTCATGGTTTAGATTGACTTCAAAATATATCAGAAAACTTGATGGTACAAGTTGTACTGATTGTGCAATAACATAACAGAAAAACCATAATTATGCATATATTGCTGGCATAACAATTAACACGTTCATTGTTTGCATTCCCCTAATGGGGCACACCCAGTGGCCAAGAAAACATTTCATGAATGACAAGCAAGCACATGATCTCCCTCTGAGAACACAGTGGTATGTTTACACAACTTGTAACCAGGAAACCTTTTCCTCCTTCGTCACTGCTTAGGAACCAAGCCATCGAAACTGATCAAACCTGTAATAGATGATACCTTGATCCACCTCAGGATAGGGCTAGAGGGACATGCCTTCCCTGCTCAATAAGGTCCATCATTTGCAAAAATTGCCACAGGTACCTACGGAATGAACAGGTCCTTTGCTTTGTGTGCCCCAGGTACTAATTAATACTATTACTTGCCACCGTAGATGAACCGCAGAGGTGTATAAGCATCAGTGGCCTCCTACCAGGATCAATGTGTGATTGGATACACTATGTAGCTGGTGCCTTGTGTTTGGGTTGTGCATCACAAAGGACAGGCCAACCAGGCCTGGACTCATTGCCTGGCTCTACACCTTTCTGTTTGCTTATGCATCTACTTCACTGATTCTAGATGAGTCTTTTATTTTTATTTTGGTATGAATGAAAATATGAAAATGTTGTCCTATAATGTAGTGTACTTAGTTGTCACCCCTCTGTGTGCCTTACCTGTGAACGTTCCCAGTATTGCGTGTTCACGTCCCTGTGCACCTGTATCGCTCCTTTGTGTTGTCCGCGTGTCCATCATTCCATCGTGTCCATATTTCCTGGAGGGTTGTAGGTCCAGCTTCTGTCTTGTATCTGTTGACCTGACCTTAGTATTTGAGGTTGGGTAGAATAGGTGGAGAGGAGAGTTACGGACGGGGCTGCAATGAAGGTGTACCTCTTCACTTCTTTTTGGGATTGCTTCATCACCACCACTCTGCTCTCCAGCAGCCCCAGCTTACCTTCACTCATTTTGACTGTTATAACGTGTATGTTTGCATTTAAACAATAAAGCACAATTTGATCTTGGATCCAATTTATGGTCAAAATTGAATTGGGGCTAACACTTTAAGCTGCTGCAAAGGATTCGATTGGTTTGTTTGGTAATTGGTGCAAATATATGATGTTCCATCACATATGACCTTTCAGTCTGTCAAGAGCCTATTCGTTGTTGCCTCCTGCTGACTTCCAATAAGGTGTGGGGCACACTGGTAATCTTATTTAACTAACAAATTTAGGACCTATTTATGAGTTTGGCAGATGGGAACATCTGTCTGCCAAAGACCCGACAGGGTGGCTGCTGCCGCAGTGGCCACCACCCCACCGGACTTATTACGAGTTTTCCGCTAGGTTGACAGGTGGAAACCAAGGTTTCCGCCTGTCAGTCTAGTGGAAAACTGGCAGCAACATTGTCTCAGGCTTGAAATCGAGCCGGCGGCAATTCTGTCACCTGCAGGGAGCACCAGCACCCTCGCAATGTTCACAGCAGACCGTGAACGTTGCGAAGGTACTGGGCAGGGGGACCCCTGCACTGCCCATGCCAAGTGCAGGAGCCCCTTGTGGCCCCCTGCACTAGTCCTCTGCCAGCCTTTTCATGTTTGTAAAACCACCATGAAAAGGCTGTCGGAGAATGAGGTCACAATCAGCAGGGTGGTGCTGTCCTGGCTGATTGTGCTTTCCACCCGCTGTTGGAGACGGTGGAATCCTGACGGTCTGACCACCAGGGTCTTAATGTGGCAGTCAGAAGGCACCAGCAGCGGTGGTCCTGATCGCCACCGCAAGGCTGGCAGTCCTAGGACTGCCAGCCTCGTAATGATGCCCACAATAACAACAATGCCTTTTTTGTTTGCTGTTGATTTTTTTACATTCATGGCAATGAGATAGATGAAACACGATTTGAACCATGAGTCCCATCTCATAAAAATTTAAAAGGGGGAGGCAGAGTGCACTGCATAATTTCAGAGTGGAAATTATGAACTAAGACATCTATGTGTGAGTTACTAAAATAAATTCCAGCAGAAAAACACAGTGAACAGATAAGTCACTTGAAAGTGAAGAAGTGTCATTTTAAAGGAAGGAAAATGTGGAGTTTGCTGTTTGATCTTAGGTGGCGCTGTGGTGCACTTGATTTTGGAGGCTGCTGATTGGCCACTATAAGAGTATTATAACACCAGTTCAAAGGAGCATGAGTGTGATTAACAAGGAATGGTGCAAGTGGTGCAACATGGTGAGCAATGTACACAGTAGTTGTGCTGTCAATCAAGTTGTGTAAAGAAATGATGGAACGCAGCTGGCATTAAAACTTGGCTCACCAAGGATCACAGATAACCAGCAGCTAGACGGGGAGGCATATGCAATGTGAACACTAACAACTCACCCAGTTCTGACCATTCTGAAGTTTCTATCTTGGAAATTATTAACACGATTTCTTGGTTGTTGTTAATTCTACAAAACCACCAATTAATTTTCAGTAACAAATTGGAAAAAGTCAAACATAAGATACATAGGGGGTCATTCCGACCCTGGCGGTCCATGACCGCCAGGGCCGGGGACCGCGGAAGCACCGCCAACAGGCTGGCGGTGCTCCCAGGGCTATTCTGACCGCGGCGGTAAAGCCGCGGTCAGAAAAGGGGAACCAGCGGTTTCCCGCCGGTTTTCCCCTGGCCCAGGGAATCTTCCATGGCGGTGCTGCTTGCAGCACCGCCATGGGGATTCCGACCCCTTTCCAGGATGGCGGGAACGGGTGTCGTGGGGCCCCTGGCATGGGAAGTGCAGGGGCCCCCTAACAGGGCCCCACAAAGATTTTCACTGTCTGCCTAGCAGACAGTGAAAATCGCGACGGGTGCCACTGCACCCGTCGCACCCCTGCAACTCCGCCGGCTCCATTCGGAGCCGGCTTCCTCGTTGCAGGGGCTTTCCCGCTGGGCCGGCGGCCGGCCTTTTGGCGGTCGCCCGCCGGCCCAGAGGGAAAGTTGGAATGGCCGCCGCGGTCTTTTGACCGCGGGGCGGTCAGTAGGCGGTGACCGCATGGCGGGCGGTGACCTCCGCCCGCCGCGGTCAGAATGACCGCCATAATGTTCCCCTCGGTGTCAGCAAAGAATTGCCAGTATGTTAAAAGAATTGTGTAAGAAAGGTATCATTGAATCCTCTGAATAGAAAGCACCCATCATTCTGGTATGCAAGATCGAGGATTTAAGACTTTTGTGCTTATTTATGTTCCCTTAACAAACAGATTCTGGTGGATTGCTATCCATTCCCTAAAATTCAAGGTCTTTTTGTCACATTGGGCAATGGCAAGTTTTTTCCTGCTTTGAACTTTCAAGTAGCATACCTCCAGATCTGTTTGATGGGTAGCTGGAAGCATCAAAATAAGCTTATACCAAATGGAGCCCTTTGTTTTTTGCTACATGCCATTTGGATTAGCCTCAGCTGCGTTTGTGTTTCAGTGCCTCAAGGACATCTTATTCAAAGACATAGCCTGAAGCTTTCCAAAGTGGCGGAATGAACTTCCTGTATGCCAGCTCTTAGGTAAGAGTAAAAACATTGGGCTGATTCACAAACTGCATTTTCTGATATATAAATTAGTAGTACAGTATGGTGGAAAATGCAAAATGGCGTGGCCTTCCTGCAGAATGAGGTGAGAGCCTTCTAACACTCCATATTTCTCACCTATTCAATGCCTGAAATGGTTTTTTTGAGGGTGGAGCTGCAGTGTGCTGCCGAGGCCAATATTAAGTCCCTCCTATTTACTTATTCAATCAATCAGTTTTTGTAAAGCGCAGCTACTCACCCGTGAGGGTCTCAAGACGCTAGGGTGGAAGGGGTCTCATCTAAAGAGCCACGTCTTGAGGTTCTTCCTGAAGCTGATGAGCGACGGGCTTTGTCTGCGGTGCAGGGGGAAGTTGTGTCCAGCTCTTTGCTGTATTGTAGGTGAAGGATCGTCCTCTGACGGTGGTTTTGCAGGTGCGAGGGATGGTGGCCAGGCCCATCTGGGTGGAGCAGAGGGATCTGGCAGGAGTGTGGAAGGAGTCGCGGTGGTTCAGGTAGGCTGGTCCTGCGTTGTGTATGGCCTTGTACGTATGGGTGAGTATCTTGAAGGGGATTCGCTTCTCGACTGGTAGCCAGTGGAGGGTGTTGGGAGCTCGGCATGGGAGGTCCAGAATAAGTCTGGCGGCGGTGTTCTGGATGAGTTGTAGTTTTTTGATGTTTCTAGTTGAGGTGCCGGCATAGAGGGTGTTGCCGTAGTCGAGCTTGCATGTGACTAAGGCGTGGGTGACTGTCCTGCGACAGTCTGCTGGATCCATCTGAAGTTCTTCTGAAGTTTGCGGAGTGTCTGCCAGCAGGAGAAGGCGACTGAGTTTAGATGGCGGGTCATGGATAGAGAGGAGTCGAGGATGATGCCTAGGTTGCGGGCATGCTAGGTCGGTGCAGGGGGAGCACTGAGGGATGTGGGCCACCAGGAGTCTTCCCAAGCTGAGGTTCTATTTCTGAAGATGATGAGCTCAGTCTTGTCGGAGTTAAGCTTGAGGCAGCTTTCTCTCATCCTGGTGGCGAGGGCTTCCATTCCTGAGTGAAAGTTCCTTTTGGCGGTGTCCGGGTCTTTGGTGAGGGAAATGATGAGTTGTGTGTCATCGGCATATGACACGATGTTCATACCGTGGCATCTGACGATGGCTGCGAGAGGGGGCCATGTATACATTGAACAGTGTGGGCCTCAGTGAGGATCCCTGGGGTACTCCGCAGTTGACTCCTGTGGGTGTAGAAGTGTAGGGTGGCAGGCAGACCCTCTGTGTCCTCCCGGAGAGGAAGGAGTGGATCCATTCCAGGGCTCTTCCACGGATTCCTATGTCATAGAGTCTGGTGCATGGAGTGCTGTGGGAAACGGTGTTGAAAGCTGCTGAGAGGTCGAGGAGTATGAGTGCTGCGGTGTGGCCACAGTCTAGGAATAATCGGATGTCGTCTGTGGCTGCCAGGAGATCTGTCTCCATGCTGTGGTTGCTGCGGGAGCCGGAATGGTAGCCGTCCAGGGAGATGTTGGCCTCAATGAAATTCTGTAATTGTACATTGATTGCTTTCTCCAGTACTTTGGCATGGCAGGGTAACAGCGAGGTGGGCTGGAAATTCTTTAGTTATGATGGGTCATGAAGGATTATTCAGGAGAGGGCGTATTTCGGCGTGTTTCCAGTCCTCATGGAAGGTGCCAGTGTTGATGGAGCTGTTGGTTGTGTTCCGGAACTCGGGGTGATGGATGCACTAGCTCTGATGTATATGTGGTACAGGCAGGGGTCCGTTGGGGCTCTGGAGTGGGTGCTGTTCCTCTGTGGTGAGCGAGCACCATCTGTGGATGGTCTGGGTGGGTTCTGGGGGGTGGGTTGGTCACAGGTTCCGGTGCCAGGATTTTCCAGGAGGAAGCTGTTGTAGATGTCCTAGATCTTGCAGTGGAAATAGGTGGCGAGTTTGTTGCAGTGGTCCTGTGACATGGGGATGCTGGTGGCTTTGGAGGGGGATCTGTGAAGAGTTCCTTAGAGTCAGTCAATAAATCAATCAATCATTGTTCATAAAGAGCAACTACTCACCGGCAAGGGTCTCAAGGCGCTGGGGGGGGGGAAGTGTAGTGTCCACCGGTGGCGTGGTTCTTAAAAAAGCCATGTCCTCAGATCCTTTGTGAAGTTGAGGAGGAGGCGATTTGTCTGATGTGGAGTGGAAGGGCATTCCAGGCAGTGGCTTTGAGGTAGCAAAAGGAGCGTCCCCCTGTTCTGGTTTTCCTGATGCGGGGTACTTCGGCGAGAGAGAGCTCGGATGAGCGTAGGGCCGTGTGGGGTACGTGGAAGTTAAGTAGCCGGTTCATGTAGGACGGTCCGGTGTTGTGGAGGGCCTTGTGTGCGTGGGTGAGGATCATGAAGGTGATTCTTTTTTATATGGGAAGCCAGTTTATTGTGCGCAGGTGTTGCAAGATGTGGCAGTGTTGAGGCAGGTCGAGGACCAGTCTGGTGGCGGCGTTCTGGATGTTCTGTAGTTTGCAGGAGAGTTTCTAGTTGATTCCGGTGCAGAGTGTGTTGCCATAGTCTAGTCTACTGATGATGGGGGGTGTGCTCGAGGGTGATCCATTTGAGAGTCTTGCGTAGGAGGCGGAGGGTGCGTAAGCAGGTGGAGGTGACTGAGTTGATTTGGTGGTTCATGTTGAGTTTGGAGTCCAGGTTGATCCCGAGGCTGCAGGCATGGCTGGTGGGGTTGGGCGAGTTTCCGAGGGTGGGTGGCCACCAAGAGTCGTTCCACGCATCGAGTTGAGGGCCCATGATGAGTACTTCTGTCTTATTTGCATTGAGGTGAAGGCAGCTGATTCTCATCCAGTTGGCGACTGCTTCCATGCCTTTGTGGATGTTTTGTCTGGCTGTGCTGGGCTCGTTGGATAGGGAGAGGATGAGATGGGTGTCGTCGGCATATGAGATGATGTTGATTCTGTAGCTTCTGACGATGGTGGCTAGCGGGGCCATGTAGACGTTAAACAGCGTAGGGCTGTTTTTTCCTGAATCTGGATTGGGAGATTTTGAGGAGGTTGTGGGCTTTGATAAAAGTGGCGAGTTTGCTGTTGATGGCTTTTTTGATAAATTTCACAGGAAATGGTAGTAGGGAGATGGGCCTGAAGCTTTTGAGGTCGGTGGGGTCTAATGAGGGTTTCTTGAGGAGAGGGTTGATCTTGGTGTGTTTCCAGTCGTAGGGGAAGGAGGCGGCAGCTAGGGAGCAGTTGATTTTGAGGCAGAGCTTGGGGCCGATGGTGTCTGCAGCACTGTTGAAAATGTGGTGGGGGCATGGGTCCGTGGGGGCCCCGGAGTGTATGGACTTGTTTTCACAATGCCTTTGGTGGTGAGGGGGTCCAGTTGGTTATTGTTGGTTTGATGGTGTCGGGTTTTAGTAGGGGGGTTCTGCATGTGGGTTGTCCTTGCTGAAGCTGTCATAGATGGTCCTGATTTTGTGGTGGAAGTAGGTGTTGAGTCTGTCGCAGAGGTCCTGTGAGGGTGAGATGTCCTTTGTTTTACTGTTGGGTTGGGCGAACTCCTTGATGATGCAGAAGAGTTCCTTGCTGTTGTGTGCATGTAAAAAGATTTTATCTTGTATAGCTTTCTTTCTGGTGTTTCTGATTAGTTGGGGGTTTGCGGTGATGGAAACTCTGAAGTTTGCTTTGGACTTCTGTGGATTTGGTGTTTCTCTAGATTTTCTCGAGGCAGCGACAAGTTGCGTGTGGAGAAGTTGATGCATTCCCAGAGTGCACCCTGCCTTGCGTTCTTGATTTTTCGTCGGTGGGTGGCAGTTGCGGCTCTGAATGAGGCAAGGTCTTTGCTGGTTTGGCTGTTCCTCCATTTTTTCTCTAAACGTCTGCGGGTACACTTTGATTTTTGGAGTTTGGTGGTGAACCAGCTGGCTTTCTTAGGTATATGTTTGGCCTATGTCAGCCGGAGGGGGGCTAGAGTGTCGGCGCATTTGGTGATCCATGCTATGAGATTGTGCGCTGCTGTGTTGACGTCATCGGAGTGAGGAGGGAGGGATTTGGCGAGCGATGAGGTGAGTTGCTTGTTGGTGATTTCGTTCCATTTCATGTAGGGGGACATAGGGATGCAGGTGCGGCTGCTGGGTGCAGTGATTGTGAAGTGTATGCAGCGGTGGTCGGTCCAGTCTGGGGTGGAGATGGTCTTGATGGTGAACCAGTTGCTTGAGGTGAAGATGGGGTCCAGTGTGTGTCCTGCGATGTGTGTGGGTGTGGAGACCAGCTGTCTGAGGCCCAGGGTGGCGAGGTTGTCGAGTAGAGCTGTGGTGTTTGGATCAGCACAGTACTTGAGGTGGAAATTCAGGCCACCGAAGAGGAGGTAGTCATCTGGGGCCTGGGGGGTAGTGATGCCTACAACGTTGTCTATGAAGGCTGGGCAGGGGCCGGGTGGCCTGTACGCCAGGGTGTCGTGGATGGAGGAGTTGTGGGTGCAGTGGACCAGGAAGTGAAGGTGTTCCATGGTGGTGCATTGTTCTTCTGAGACGGCCTTGACATGTAGTGAGGACTTGTGTACAATGGTGAGTACTCCCCCCTTAGGATGCTGTATCCATCAGGAATGGCGATGGAGATGTCTGGTCCCGAGGTGGGGCTGGTCCAGGTCTTGGTAATGAAGGCGATGTCCGGTCGTGTGGTGTCGATCAAATCCCAAAGTTCGGTGGCGTGTTTGTGGAGGGAGCGGATGTTCAGGAGCAAGCAGTTGATGGGTTGTGGAGGTTGTTGGTATCTCTGTGTGCGGAGTGTACCTTCAGCTTGTTGAGTCTGGCTCTTTGGGGGAGATGATGCAGCAGTTGCTGAGATGTAAGGTGATGAAGCAAAGGAGGTTCTCTGCGTCGTAACGGAGGCAGGTCGGGGGTGGTTTAACGGAGATCCAGGGTTCCTGATGCTGGGCACGGTCCAGGCACAGACGGGTGCAGGCAGGCTTGCCTTTGGAACATCAGGAGGCACTCAGTTTGTCCCAGGCAAAAGGCAGAGGCAGCAGCCAGAGGAGCTGGGGAGGCCAGCAGACACTGACTGCAAAATGCAGTTTCCAAACCAAAGCAAAAGCAGATTTTGACAGTGTAAAAGACTTTAAGGGCCATATCTATGAACACATTTTCCCATAGACACAGAATGGATAAAACCCTTTGATACATCTGGCCCCAAGAGAAGACGAGTACATAGGGGCAATGTGCGCCCAGTGAATGCAGGTGTCTGTGGGGCATCAGAGGAATGAACAGGTCACACCCGAAATGAGAGATAAAAATGGGCCATATGCACAACTGTCCCTCTATGGCAGGGGTAATCAAACTAGGGTGGCCTCAGCTGATCGGGGGTGAGGGGTGTTGCCAGGCTCTGGCCAAGAGAAGCATTATGCTAATAATAGGGCTTTCTTTTAAGCTGAAAACAAATAGCAACAGTAAACCGTTCTGTAATTGGCCATCGCTAACATGTTTTGTCATTTATATCCAAGCTGGGAGTATGCGTCAAAAGGGAAGAGACTCCAAATACTCTTTCAAACCTCCACCCCCACTTCTGATATTCACACTGTGTATACTTTTACAAGTTAGTAAGGCCTGCCTGACCAGAATAGTATGTTTGGCATCATGTATGTGATGGCATTTTTAAAACAGTGACATAACTTAAGTGTAATGCTTAAATAAGTCTAAAAATATTTAAACATTGTCCATTTAATAGAATAATTGTTAAAAATTCGGAGAGGGGCCCCGATTATGTTTTTTTTCTCTGGGGTGTGTTGGCATTAAAAAGCCACTGCTCTAAAGTGATATGACCATGCTCGACCAGCACACTGGCCCTAGTGAGCTTCCTCCACATTAGGGATACTGTGGAACAAGAGACAACAAAAATTGGGGGGGGGGGGGGCGATGCAGGCCCTGTAAACACGCTGACCACTTTGGCGCTCATATGGTCCGGGCCTAAGGCCATCGAGTGATGCATGTAGACCTCCTGCTCCTGAACTGCTTGGAGGAGGATACACTGGAACCACATTTTGAGGGAATTTGGAAAGCATTTCTGACTAATAACAAGTAGGTTGCTGAATGGCGTCAGTCGAGTAGCTGGTGAAAGGCTCAGTAAGTTGTAAAACACGCAATAAATTCAGGCATTTAACATCATTTTACAGATCTCAAGTCAGCCTTAAAGAACTGAGGCCTCCATCCATCAGCTGGAAATCACCAGCTCAGCCTTTTTCTGATTCTGTAGCACAGAGTACACTGCATTTGGAAGCAGAACATATTTTATGTGCAGGGCTTTTGGACAGCTGGATGTAGCAAACAATTTGTTTAGAAAAGAAACCCAGATTTAGCTCGGTGGTTGAAGACGCCTCCTCCCATTTCAAAACTGGTCACGGACATATTGGTTTGTCTAATCTTTAAGAAAGATTAGGAGAGTTAGGAGTGGCTCCTCTCGACTCCTTGGTGCGACCAGGAGTGAGTGGATCAAAATGGATGAGCCGCCTCTGGATACCGACAGCAGGTTGAAGGTACCTGGACAACAGGGTGTATTTACAAGCGCTGCCTTACACTGCATCAAAGAGGCGTTGCTGCGCAACATCGATGCATTTTGGAATTTGAGGCATTCCCAGATTTACAAAAAATTGTAAACCTTGGAATGTGTCAAAAGTCTTTAAAGAGGAGAAATATCTTTTATTTCTCCTCGTTTTTTCTGCAGCGCACATAGAAAGGAGAAAAAGCCTCTATTGATTGTTCTTGCGCAGGAAGGGATACCTTTCTGCACAAAAATAATCATTCCTACAACGCAGACACCCTTGCAAAATGGTGCAAGGGAGGGTGCCTGGGCTGAAGCATGGCAGCAAGTTTTGCTCCGGCGCAGAAGAGGACAGGAATGCCCCATATCTCATAGATACAGCGCATTCCTACCCTTTCCTTTTGACGCAGGGCAACTAGCGGCGCTGTTATGCACCAAAAGATTGTAGATGAGGCCCACGGTTTTTCCAGGATGTGCCAAAAGAAAGGTTGTGAGTTAACTGTTCTAACAACGCGGAAGAGGGAGGCGGCTGAACAGAGACATTCCTGTGGGTTTTTGAGTCAGAGTTTCACAGGTGGAGGATGTATCAATTCTTTGGACTCTTAATAAGGGCTACCAAATGGAGCGTACCTTTCACCATCCACAGAGGTCTTTGAAAGTACAGGTATGTTGGAGAATGGAACAGCAGTGCAATGGGATGTCTCAGCCACTCTTTACTGACAAGTTAAAGATCGTATGGAAGGTACAAGTCACAAAGCACAAGCTTAAAGACCAGTGCTATAGAATGTATACAACATATGCGTTGTTTCACTAGTAGAAAGGCTTCAACTGGTTAGAAAGGCAACTTTTCTGCCAACCTGTGTTCCGTTACTGTGGGTGTTCACTAGGACTCTGCGCATTTTGCATAATTTGCTTGTGAGTAATTATGCTAATTTGGGGGAAAATGTAGGTGAAATGCAAACCCGGTGTTTGGCAGTATATTTTAGCACAAAATCTGTCTGGGTGTCCATTTTAGTTGCTCAAACGCATTTTGTGATATAAAATTAGAGCCAAAAACACAATCACCACAAAAAATAGCCACATACGTTTTGGCTGTTCACCTTCACTGGTGCTAATTAAACAGCACCTAATTATGCAACATGGCATCATGGAGTAATTTCTTGAGAGAAACTTAACACAAAGTTACTGCAAATATGAGTACTTAGCCATTGCAGAGCTAAGGAATGCCTATTGTTAACTGGAAAGCAGCATTTCAGACAATAGAGTCATGATTAATTGGTTAGATGGGGATCATCTGTTGTCCAATACAAATGCAGAATCACCAAATATATGAACAATTTGCCGTGGTGAAGATCATATCACCTATCATAAAATAGACCCTTATATGAGGCGACAATTGCTCTTGTCTACTAAACAACATTTAGCTGTCTCTAAGCAAAAGCCTCCTGTGGACCACACCTAAAAATGAACTGTAGGCTTAGAACTTGCACATTGCTTACCATTGGTTGGCTTTAATATCACTTTTCATTTGAATTCTTCCTATTTGATGGCTTGCATTCCTTTTCTTGTGTTAGTCCCTACTTATGAATAGAGCGTATTTACCATCTTTTTCAATGGATCGTTTGCATTCTTCCTATACTCACATTCAGGAAGTTACTTTTTTCTTTTTCTTTCAACTTCTTTTCTAGCTCTCTTACTTGTGTGTTGGCTTCACCCAACAAATATCCACCCAGTGCTCAGTGCTCAGTGATGCTCCCTCATCCCTCTTCCCAATGTGAGTCCATTGCTTTCTTCATCACTCACTGGCTTTTCTTTTTAAAATTTTTAGCCTCCCTCAGGCTCAATCTACAGGCTCTCTTTTGCTCCCTTGCCCTCACCCACTCCCTGTTGCTTCTTCCCCACTTGCTCCCCTGTTGCTCACTGAACCTCTCATGGTCCTTTAATTTTATTTTTTATATATTTTTTGGAGGGCTTGGCAACTAATATTTGCTTCAGGGGTGCTTTGCCATGTAAAATCCCTTTTGCACAACTCAAATACATGTGTGTGAATTTCGTAATCGTTTAACAATGATATAGGCCTGTATGATGCACAAGTTTTGGGGCCTTTATTTAGGCATTAAAAGTATGTTGATTATTGCTTCATCCCATGAACATGGCTGGGCGTGGCTATCAATGTATACTGCGTTTAACAGCCTAGTCGGGACCAGTGTTATTTCTTGATTTACTCCGTACTGCAACTCTGATTGTAATAAAGGTATATCGGCTTCCTTAGGCCAGATGTTTATGTGCTCCTCTATGGTTACTGCATCATTTGTATATAGGGCCTGGAAGAAATAGACAAATGCCTGTTCTGTATCTAGGTCTTCTATACACCGCTCCCCAGTCTCCTCAATTATTATTTCTCTGATCAAGTTCTTAGAGGTTTCTATCCATGTCTTCCATGCCAGCAATTTCCCAAAGCCCTTCCCGTGTTCATAATGAGCCACTTTGCTCGCCTCCCATTTTTTCCTGATAAGTCCATCCAAATAATCTACCAATTCATCTCTTGCATCTCAAAGTTTGCCATATCCATTGTGATTCCTGTTCCTGACCTCTGTTGCTCATTCCCATCGGGGTTCCCATCATTAGACGCAGCTTCTTTGAACACTTGTATTACATACTGATGGTTTAGAGGTTTAGAGACATTTTCTTACATCTGTTATCACATAACAGCATGTTTATACAAATGGCGAAATACTGCTTGGAAAATAATGTTTTAATATTTAACAATACACTGTACAGACAGAAATAAGGGATTGCGATGGGCACTTGCTAATGGACTGGTCGGAGGAACAGGTGTACATTGCAGAAGAAACCCAAGAGGGTTTTGAACATGTAATTTTATGGGAAACTTTACATAAATAACCTGTTTGTTATCTGGCAAGGCACTAGGGAGAAGGCAAAACCTTTAATTACTTGCCTTAACAGTGATTAATGCAACTTGAGAATTATCGCTGAAATTTGCAGGGAAGAAGTCACTTTCCTAGATGTTAAAGTACAGATTAGGACAACAAGATTTGCACCAAACTGTTCAGAAACTCCACTGCTGGGAATGCTATTCTTCATGCACAAAGTCACCTTCCAGAACATCTAAAATGGAGTATTCCAATTGGGGAACTTTTAAGAGCGTGCAAAAATTGTAGTACAGATGAGTCCTTTCTGATCGAGCAACAGGAAATGGTCAAGAGGTTTAAGGAATGTGGCTACCCAAATTGGAGACAGTTTGAGAGAAAACCAGAGAGTCATTACTTTTTTAAAACAACAGTGTTGTCTCTGAAGAAAACTAAACGACTTTGAGACTTATTTCCACACTTAGCGTTGCCTCTAAAGAAATCAAAAAGATCATATCAAGAAATTGGCAAATGCTCAAGTGTGATCCAATAGTTCAAAATGAGGGACACCCCAAGTATAACATATAGAAAGGGGACCTACTGGTGCATAGTATATTCAAAAACATTTCCAAAAACATTTCTGAAGCAAAACATAATTGGAACTTAAAAGGTTTTTACCCTTGTAAGAACTGTAAGGCTTGTAGGAATAGCACCAATACCAAAGAATTCTCTGACCTCTATAGAAAAGGAACCAAAACGATTACTCAATTTTTGAATTGTTACTTTGATTTTGTTATTTATGTTATTTATGCCCTAGAATGTCCCTGTTACAAATGCTATGTCAATAGCACCATTCACCTGGTCAAAAAGGGCATCTTAGAACACGAGTGCGATTGACAATAATGATAAACATTACCGCGTTGCTCAACATTTTGCAGTGTACTATTTTAGCAATAGGAATTTGCTTAAATATTATGACACAGCTCAAATTAAAAATGAACTTAGAGGAGGCAACATGACTTGAAGCTAAAAAGGAAAGAATCAAGATACATAGTGGATCTTGAAACTATGAGCCCTGTAGGTCTTAATACAGAAGAGGAAGAATTGAGAATACAGGTAGGCGAATCAAGGCGCATTATTTTTATGGTCAATATTTTGTTCATAATTTCTTTAGGCATAGTACTTTACATATTGGGGTCCTCTTTAGAACTTATATAGACATAGGCAAGGACTTTCACTATCTACTATGTTAGGCCTGCTCATTACTTGTGTTTGATTAGACCACTAGGGGCCTTATTTTGGACTTTTTCCTCTCAGGACTTTATCGTCAAATTTTGTGTGAGGTAAACCATGCTTCTCACTGTGCTAACACTTTGACTCTGCTACATTATTGATTATGATTGGTACATACGTTTATCCTAGGAGGAATTTGTATTGGCTCACTATGGGCTTGATTCTATCTTAGATAGGTAATTTCTCATAAGCCTGAAGCTCCAGGAAGGACTTTATACTTATTACAATGTGGGAATTATTCTATTTCATTCTGGAAGAATTGTAAACAGAACACTTCTGTATGAAGACCGGTAATGCAGGTATAATTACACTCACAGTTCTCATGTGGATGCTACCATGCTGTATCTGGTGCTGTTACTAAGACTCTGACACAATATGGAAGTATCTAGTGCTGTCACTAAGACTCTATCAGAATATTGTTATATAAGATGGAGCAGCACTACACATGATTGGAACAGTCCTTGTTTTATGTTTTCTCTTTTGTCTGCACTTATAATCACTCGTGTTGTGATGCATGATTTCATCGTGAACAAGACTGTAATGGTCGAAACACGCTGATGGGGTAATAAAGCATTTGAGCCTAGCATGTCTGAGTGCGCATCTTCTTGTGTCTTGACAATATATTTGTTTATATATATATAAACAAATATATTGTCAAGACACAAGAAGATGCGCACTCAGACATGCTAGGCTCAAATGCTTTATTATATATATATATAATCCACAAACAGTGAGAGACTGCTCACCGAACGGCTGCACCAAGTTGAGTATGAATCTGACGAAAGGCTGAGAAAAACAAAATTCAAAAAATATAGTTCATACGCTTTTTATTTTTCAATGGTGAATAAAATAACGCTGTCTCCATCAAATGTCTGCATGTTTCGACTATCACCTTCTACTGGACATTGGCAGCCATCTTAAACACACCTATAAATACATAACTAACCCCTCATTTATTTTGGTGACACACTATGCACACCTATATGGCGGCCATCTTTAAGTATGAAAACATATATTTATAAATATATAGCGAACACACCATCGGACTAATTACGATGGTACTGTTGATTGACAGAATTCTACCAATGAGTTCAATATTCACATAATAAAGTGCAAAGTGGGCAAATAATTTATGTAAATAAATAAATACGAGTTCAAATATTTCAATTATTTAACTCGAGCCACAGCACACCATTTTATGCTCGATTGCAGACATATAAACAACATTCCTTATATTGACATAGGCACACTGGTGTAGCCAAACAGTGATCATTAGTATAAGCAGCAAAAGTGCAGACTGTAATTGGTATCAGTAAGATATTACAAAAGATCAATATGATTGACGACAACAGTGTGCCCATGACTATATATATAGTCCGATGATTGTTTGTCTATATTCAATGTCCGATGCAATCAACCTATTGTATTATCAAAAAATGGTGCAAAAACAGCCAAGTGCCTAGTGCAAAACTACTGACCTACCTAAACATATACTATCATAAAACAGTATGTGAAAGACAAAAAAGTGTATATATAAATATCTGACAGTTGCATTTCCAGCGTCCTTGTATATAAAAATTCACATGTTTTTAAATAATCATCAATATATCATTATATCTATAGAGATACACAGAGACCAGTTCCAATTCAGAATCATGATTGGAAGAAATATACAAATAACAGAACTCTAAAAGATCTATGTTTCCAGCATGTCAAGAATCAACTGCATCATCAAGGGTTTCACAAATGGACACATAGTTCAGCATCTAAATTATGTCCCATTGGGCTCTCTGAGCCGAGCAATAATATCATCTTGGATTCCATCTGTCTCAACTCTGACGTTCTATCCCCTCCCCGCAAACTCATTTTAATGGTTTTGATTCCATAAAATATCAAAGAGCTACAGTCTCCTGCATGGACATTCCAAAAGTGTTTAGCTAGAGGATAGGATCTGTTGTGATTTTGTATTGCTCTGAAATATTGTAAGAATCTAACCTTGAGTTTGTGAATGGTGCTGCCTATATATTTCTTTTGGCATCCACATTCAATGACATAAACAACATACTCTGTGTCACATGGTATCCGATCAATGATGTCACAATTTTTGCCATCAAATGTGCTATAGTTCTGTGTGTTCAATGCAAATTTGCATGCTTTGCATCAACCACATTTCCAAAAGCCTAAGCTTTTCTTGGTTAACCATGACATATTTTATTTGGTTAAGAAAAGACTCCTAGTTAAATGGTCTCCTAGTGAGTATGCCTTCTGATAGGTGATTTGAGGATGTAGGACAATAATATATTTAATACGGGGATCTTGTTGTAAAACATGCCAATTTCTTTGTATGATGTTTCTGAATTCTGTATGTTGTTGATTAAATTTTAAAAATAGTTGTGTTGGGGATCTATTTTCATTTAAATTATCCTCCCTGACTGTAGTCTTAAAGAGTAATTCTTCTCGAGATTTATTCATCACTCTATTCTGTGCATCAGTCAAAATCTTCAGAGGATAACCTCTATTTAGGAATCTTTGAGACATGGTAGTAATTTCGACTTTGAATCCTGCATCATCTGAACATATCCTGCGAGCCGGCAGGAATTGACTATATGGTATACTCCATTTCAAAGCCTTAGGATGGGCACTGTTACCATGCAATAGAGAATTGCATGCAGTTGGTTTGCGATGTACTGTGGTCTACACCCTATCATTTTTGACTGCCAGCAGAACATCTAGAAATTCAATGGTGTGTCTACTATACTTCAGATCTAGATGAATATTAAACTTGTTGTTATTGAGTACACTAGTGTATTCCAAAAGGGACTGTTCATGACCATCCCATATAAGGAAAAGGTCATCACTGTATCGCACCCATAGTACGACTTTGTCCATGTAAACTTTGTATGTCTCAGACCGAGCTGTTTCTTTCTCCCACCAACCCATGTAGGGATTGTATATGTGGGAGCAAATGAAGCTCCCATAGCTGTCCCTTGTTTCTGAAGATAATAGTTATTATCAAAGAGAAAGACATTGTGTGTGAGACAAAACTGTAGCATGGACATGAGCATGTTAGTGTGTTGTAAAAATTCAATAGGACGTGTCCCTAAAAGGTATCCGCAGGCTTGCATCTAATTCATGCATAATGGATGTATATAAAGAAGCAACATCCATAGTTACTAACAGATAGTTATCCTGCCAAGGAATATTGTGTATTTTAGATAGAAAATCATTAGTGTCTCGTAAATAAGAAGGCAATTCGGTGACATAGGAGCATAAGAAGAGATCTAAATATCTCGAAGTATTTTCAAATAACGATTGATTCATGCTCACAATGGGTCTGCCAGGAGGATTATGTCTGTTTTTATGTATTTTAGGTAGGAAATAAATGCATGTAATTTTTGGAAAGTCGTTTTTTAGATGTGAATACTCTTCATTATCAATGAGATGTTCAATAAGCCAACCATCTAACATCCCCCAATAGCTCTGTTGATATTGGGTGGTGGGATTCATATATATATATATATATATATATATATATATATATATATATATATCAAAAACAGTTCGCCCAGATTACAAATTTGCCCATCAAAACCCACTGTGTTAATTTTTAGTTATTATTTCATTTTCATAAAAGAATTACTCAAATTAAATATTTCAGCTCTAGTTAAACACTAATCTTAAACATTCATTTAGCAGTCTAATGCATTTGCTCAGTTGTTAAACTTTATACCTTCACTTAATTCATTTTTTTTTTTTTTAAATATATTTTTATTGTTTTATCAGCCAAGTGGCAACATTTAACTGAGATACATGAGGTTACATTATGTTCCATCATACAATATATTTGTAATTTTTATGCACATTTTGCGAATCCAGTGCAAGTACACTGTTGCCCGATTTGGGCCTAGAAGCCCATGCTTCCACACATGAGGTACATTCTACGTGTGCAAAGGTTATTCAGGAAACTAAAGATATAGAGAAAAAGAGTAAGATAGGAGCTAAAGGCGGCACCGGAGGACCCATTCCGACGGGGGGGGGGGACCAGCAGGAGGAGGGGGTGACCCCAGAGAGAGGCCACAGCTGCCATACATGAGCCGTGCATAACAGTTGCATAACAGTTGCGCGTACATCCCTTCAATAACGCCACCTCAGCGCCCAGCCTTGTTGTCCCAGGCCCACAGGGGACCAGCCTACCATTAGCCGTGTGTTGCCGTGCATGGGCAGCTGGCCACAATAGGAGGAATCAGCAGGTTTCAAGTCCCCCCGGCCCCCATGCCCTCTGGCGCACCACGGGGCTCCCACAATGCACCCAGGGGCATACACCAAGAGCACCTGAGTTTATATTAGTACAATTTTTTATTTTATTTTTCCCCTCCCATGTGCCCCTCTATCGAACGATATGATACTGTTTTACTATGGTCATTAATGTTTGTCAATTATCTCATTCTCGTCTGTTTAGGGAGGGCGTTCATCGTTTTTGTTTTCTACAACTAACAAAAATGATTTCCATACCTCTAGGCCTTTAGCTAGTATACCCTTATCCAGTAAATTCTGTAATGTCTGTATTTCTGCTTTGGTCCATCGTGTTACCTCTTCTCGCCACTGGGTAACACTGGGGGCGCCAGGGGCCTTCCATTTCATGGCAATGAGGCGTCTGTACAGCACCAACGCCAGGGCAATGCATTTATATGTGTGTTTGCGTTTCTTGGGGTGGGGTGTTATACCCAACAGGCAGACCTCAGGAGTGGGAGTTAGTGAGGTGTTTGTCCATTCAGCTAGCAACGTTATTATCTCTATCCATGTGTTCCGAATCGGGAGGCATTCCCATGTCATGTGATAGAAAGTGGCCTCTTCTGTGTCGCATCTGGGGCATGTTTGCGGTGAACGGGGGAACATGCGTGTTAAGCGGTGCGGAGATAGGTAAGTCTGATGCACATAATTAATCTGTGTGTACCGGAAGCGGGGATTACGCGAAACCTCTCGTGTCATTTTCAACGCCTGCTCCCATGCATTTAGGGACAGTGGTTCCGGTAGCACAAGGTCCCACTTATTTTTTGCTTGTTCCTGTTTGTGTTCCGTCTGGGCTGTCAGGATATTGTATATATTCGATATTCTTGATGGGGCGTTTGTACACTCCAACAACTCATGTAGCAGAGGAGAGACATCTGGTTCGGAGTTGCCATTTCTCCAATATTCACGCATTACCTGCCGAACTGCCCTGTAGGCTATGAATCCTCCCCTACCCAACGCGTGCCTGTCGGCTAGTGCCTCATAGGTTTGGATTTGTCCGTCCTGGAAAATATCTCCCAGTGTGTGTATGCCCCTGCTGCCCCACGTATTCAGGCCCACTTTGGCTGCTATTTTTGCTAATTTCGGGAGAGCCAACAGTGGTATCCTCGGTGAGTACTGCTGATCTTTTGCGCTTTGCATCGCATATCGGCCCCAGGCCCAGTGTGCTGTGTGCAGCAGCACATTGCTAGTGTGTGCTGGGTCGGTTCGGTTCATGAGGTATTGTATTATTTCTGTACCGCCGAGCTCTAACAGCACCTTCTGAGCTTCAGCCCCAGGTGGGTTACCGCCCCATGTGGATATCCAATGTATCTGGGCAGCCGCGTAGTACGCTTCAAATTTGGGGGCGCCCATTCCCCCCACCCGGAGCGGTTGGAGCACCTTTGTCAATGCGACGCGTCTTCGGCCATTTCCCCATATTAGATCCGTTAATAAACTATTCAATAGTCTAAAGAATGAGCTCGGGAGTACCAAAGGCAATGACATGAAATAATAGAGTAGACGGGGCAGCACTATCATCTTTGCTATAGCCACTCCGCCCATAGGGGATTGTGGGAGTGAGCACCAGAAGGGTAGGGAGCCCCTCGTTGATCTGATCACGTGGCCAAGGTTGCCGTCTCTAAGATCTTGACTGTCGTGGTATATATTTACACCAAGATATTTAAATGTTGTGAGGCACCATTTCAAGCCGCCCAGACCCGCTGGTGTTCTCATTGCCTCGGGGACTGGGCGCATAGGAAATATGCAGGATTTTGTCCAGTTCACTGTTAACCCGGCCACCGAGCTAAATTCCTCTAGGAGGTCCAACAGTCCCGGAAGGGCTACCATGTGATCACGTAGGAAGATCAGCGCATCATCCGCATATAAGGATACTATCTGATGTGTCTGGCCATCCATGACACCCCATGCGGGGGCCATTATGCGAAGGCGGGCGGCCAAAGGTTCAATCGCTAATGCAAATAACAGTGGAGACAGCGGACATCCCTCTACCAATGCTAAATTTCTCGGAGATCGTATCGCCTGTCTTAACCCTAGCCTTGGGGTCAGTATATAATGTTCTCATCCATCTAATGTATGTTTGCCCGAAGCCCATCCGTTTGAGTGTCTCTATTAAAAAAGGCCAGCCCAGCGTGTCAAACGCCTTTTCTATGTCCAATGAGACTACAACCTGCAGCTCATCTTCTACCGGGGGATTCCTCATTAGACGTAATAAATTCCTGATGTTGCTGTATGTATTGCGACCGGGTATGAAACCTGCTTGGTCTTGATGTACTAACTCCGCCATGCATGGGAGCAAGCGATTGGCCAGTATTTTGCCGAGTAATTTGCAGTCTGTGTTCAGTAATGATAATGGCCTGTATGACCGGACATCCAAAGGGTCGCGGCCCGCCTTCGGTAATACTGCTATCAATGCCTCACGACATGTATCAGGAAGTAGGCCTAGTTCCAGAGCTTCCTTTAGCATTGCCAGATATGGTGCTAAGATCTGCGGTTGAAACGTGCTATAGTATTCTATCGGTATACCATCACTGCCTGGTGCTTTGCCGTTTGCCAGTTGTAGCAATGCTCGTTGGATTTCAGCTATCTGTATTGGGCTGTCTAGTTCTGTAGTTTGAGTAGCTGTCAGGTGGCTCAGGGTGACACCATTGAAGAAGCTGTTTAATTGAGCATTGGTGGGCGGCGGCCGAGCCCGATACAGCGAGGTATAGTATTCTTTGAAAACATTATTTATCTCTGCCTGTGTATTAACTATCCGACCTGAATCCAGTCGGATAGCACCTATGGGGGTGTGCCGGCGTTCGTTTTTTATAAGCCACGCTAATAATTTACCGGATCTGTCACCCTCCGCGTGTGTACGGGCCATGTAATGTCGATAATCAAAATGTCTAAGGCGGTTGTCTGCCTCGGTCCATTTGGATCGCATGTTAGTGAGGGTGTTTGTTGTTATGGAACCTTTAGCGTGTTCGCCTTCAGCTAACTGTATTTCTTGTTCTAATGCTCGGAGTTCGCACGTTAGTGTTTGCCGCACTCCTACTGTTGTTGATATGCATACCCCTCTTATGACTGTCTTATGTGCATCCCATTCGATGGCCCTTGAGCTGGCCGTCCCTTCGTTCGCTGTGAAATATGTTGAGATGTGTGTGGCAATGTCCTTCCTGAAAGGGGGATCCTGCAATAGAGGGGTTTGCAATCGCCAGGTAGGAATACATGAGCGAGGTCTGCCCCATCTCATTTGTACTATGAGTGGGCAATGATCTGATATTACCTTGGCGGAGTACTCCGCTCTCGTAATTTTATGTGTTAGATTCTGTGAGGTTAGGATGAGGTCTATTCGGGTATGTAATAGGTGTACTGGGGAGTAGTAGGAATACACATTTTCGCGTGGGTGCAAGTGCCGCCATATGTCAATCAATCGTCGCTCTTCCATCCATGCGCCCAGTATTTGGGCATTTTTCATTGTTGGGTCGGCCACAAGCGGGGGTGTGTGATCTATCTTCAACTATGTTTGGAACGCAGTTCATGTCCCCTCCCCATATGCATGGTGAAGTTAGATCGTAGGTTAATTGTGAGGCCTTAGTTTGTAAAAATTCACCTTGTTTAATGTTCGGGACATATAGCCCATTTATCACGAGTTCCTCTCCATCCAACAGTCCCCTTAGTTGTATAAATCTGCCCTCCTTGTCTTTTGTACTGTGTTGTACTGTGTAAGGGACACCCGGTGCTATCCAGATCAGTACCCCTCTGGCAAAGGAAGAATCGCCAGCACTGTATATTGAGCCCTTCCAGCACTTTTTTAACCGAGCAGCCTCTGTGGATGTAATGTGCGTTTCCTGTAGTATAGCTATATGTATGTGATGTCGTTTTAGAAACGCGTGTATTCTGTGACGTTTGTTTGTCCCGGCCATGCCCTTCACATTCCAGGTTATGAGATTATAAATGGGTTCCTTATTCATTGTGTTATATTGATACGTGGGGGGTTACCTAAACCGCACCGGGCACGTTCGCCCCCCGCGCTCCCCCCTGCCCCCCCACCCCCACCCCTGGCCGCCAGCCCCCCAGTCCCAACCCAAAGGCTCCGAGGAGCAAAGATTAAGCCCATAGTGGCCTAAAGATAGAAAAGAGAGAGACAAGCATAACAACAAAAAGGATATTGCAGACTGTATGCGTCCGCGAAGTAACGTGGCACAACCGGTGCCTAAAGTGGATTCCACAAAGGTCAGTTCCATTCGGATACCGTTTAGGTATGTGGGGTCGTGGATTCCCTGGCGTCGATCCCTTGGGTGGCCCACCTACAGGATGCTTCACGTTTCTTCAGTACCATTCGTCTTGTGCAGCGGTCAGTGGATCAGTCCTATACACTCATGCCACGGCAATCGTACATTGTGGATCTCAGGGGCAGCGGCCCAGTGCCGGCAGCTCGACGCATCTCCATTGCCGCCGTCGTCGAGGGGGGTCCGCGGATGCCAGTTCTTCGTTTTTAAAGTTCGTCCGCCGATCGTGGTGTGAGATCCGGGCCCACTAACAATGGAGAGGGGGATGGACTTGTGTCTCCCCCGTGTGAGGCGGAGTCATTAGTGTCCGTCTCGCTCCTGGCGTCCGGCATCCCACGGGCGAATGAGTTCGTGTCTTTTATTATTTGCGCACGATCCAGCGCCATTTGCGCTTTTGTGGGGCGGGAGGATGTTTTGGGGTTTATTTTTTTTTTCTTCCTGGAGTTAGCGGTAGTCCATTCTTCAGATACAGCGTCTTCCTTGGCCGGATCGGCCAATCCTTTAGCATGGATCCAAGTCTATGCATCCTCTGGGGTGGGGAACATTAGGATTTTCTCGTCCATGACGATTCGTAGTCGTGCTGGGAACATAAGGGAATAAGTGATGCCTTTTTCACGCAGCAACTGCTTAATCTTGCTATACGCGATTCTTCTGCTTTGTACCTCCATTGTGTAATCGGGGTAGGCAGTTACTCTGCTGTTCTCGAGCATAATCTGGTCAGACGTTCTGAAATGCTGAAGGACTAAGGGGGTCATTCTGACCCTGGCGGTAATTACCGCCATGGCGGAGGTCGGCGGTAGCACCGCCAACAGGCTGGCGGTGCACCGCTGGGCATTCTGACCGCGGCGGTTCAGCCGCAGCCAGAAACGGAAAGTCGGCGGTGTACCGCCGACTTCCCGCTGCCCTTGAGAATCCTCCATGGCGGCGGAGCGCGCTCCGCCGCCATGGGGATTCTGACACCCCCTACCGCCATCCGGTTCCTGTCGGTTCTCCCGCCAGGAACAGGATGGCGGTAGGGGGTGCCGCGGGGCCCCTGGGGGCCCCTGCAGTGCCCATGCCAATGGCATGGGCACTGCAGGGGCCCCCGTAAGAGGGCCCCACGAAGAATTTCAGTGTCTGCTTTGCAGGCACTGAAATTCGCGACGGGTGCAACTGCACCCGTCGCACCTTCCCACTCCGCCGGCTCCATTCTGAGCCGGCGTCCTCGTGGGAAGGGTGTTTCCCGCTGGGCTGGCGGGCGGACTTTCGGCGGTCGCCCGCCGGCCCAGTGGGAAAGCCAGAATGACCGCCGCGGTCTTTCGGCGGGAACCGCTTGGCGGGCGGCGACCGCCGTCCGCCGTGGTCAGAATGACCCCCTAAGTCTCTGTCCCTATAGTTTAGGAAGCAACCTATTAGAGGTCGGGGTGGAGCTCCCGGCCTTGGCGGTCTGCCCGGTATCCTGTGTGCCCTTTCGATCACTGGTATTGTGTTGGGGTATTGCTGTTTAAGTGTGTTCCTCAACCAGGACTCTAAGAACTCTTCTGCCTTAGGTTGCTCGCTTCTCTCTGGAATTCCGAGGAATCTGATGTTGTTACGTCTGGAGCGTCCTTCAGCTTCCTCTGCTCTACGTTGGAGTAGAGTTATGTCTAGTTCCATTTTTTGCATTTTAATTCTCATTTCTGCTACCTCTGGCTGGATGATTTTCAGTGTCGTTTCAGTGTCTTGAACCCTTCCAGTTAATTTGCGGTGGTCGACCCGCAGCAATGAGACTTCCTGTACTGCGGCATCAATTTTCCCTTCAAGCGAGGATTTAGTGTCCATTATAGCTTGCATAATTTTATCAAATTGGAGGGAGTGTGTGCGTAATGTTTCATGCAGCTGTAGCTGTGTGAACGATTGCGTATCTGCTTGGCTGGTCAGCTGGGGAGGGTCTCCCTCTCCGGTGGCCTCCGTTTTGGGGTGTTTTGGTTTGACCATGGTTTACTTGTTGGCTTGCGCCAGTTCGTTACTCCAGGATTAGCTATTTGCCTAGAGTTTCCGCCCCTGCCTTCAGTCTCCCCTAAGCGCGTCCCCAAGTACTCTTTGTCAGTAGTTCAGGAGGGAGTAGTGTATAACCATTTTAGTGTTAGTGTCTATTTTGGTTTCTCTGAGTTCTTGCTCCGTCTTTTGTACTTGTAGACCCAGTCTGGTGCCTATCCGATTCTCCCTACGCGGCAGCCGCCGCTCCTGGCCACAGTAGGACTCAGTTGGGCCCCCTGTCTTGCGTGTTGTCCCTCTTCAGGAGGGGCGATCCAAAATTCAGTACTCCGCAAGATTCCCAAAATGCGAACAGTGATAGTGTCCTTGGTGATGGCAGCGGTCTGGTAAAGTGCGACGTAGTCCCGCACTGCGCAGCCCAGTAAAAGCACCGGTTCTGTCAGGGAGCCGCTTTTTCACTTCCAGCACTCATATCTTCGGAGCCCTTTGCTTGATTCAATGCTGGGATGGCGGAGCGTCCAGAGTGCGAGGAGTTCCCTCTCCGAGTAGGGCTGCTGGCGCACAAGTTTAGTTTCCCAGTGTGCTATAACTGCCGTGGATCAATGGAGGGCAAACCGTGAATGCCCGAGGCGATGAGGGTCCGGGACTGCGCTGTGTGCCTGCTCAACTGGATAAGCCAGGGGTGGTGTCTCCCTCGTACCTGTTCCACTGTAGTTCACTACATGTACGCTGGCCTCGAGGGGGAGAGATATCTCCCCCTCACATTGCGACTTGAGTTGTGTCGCCGAGAGAAATGTGGTTCCACCACGCTGCGACAGGCATAAATACCCTGGGCCCAACCGGAGAACCCCCGGGCGGGCTCCCCAGTAAGCGCTAGCCCGTCGGCTGCTCTTCACACGCAGGAAGCCCTCCGGGCTTAATTCGTTGTGGTGCGGCTGCCTCAGCGCACTCGGGCCGCCGCCGTGCAAATGCGGTATTCCAGCGCCATGGGGGGCCGCAATGGTTGCCTCTGGTGCCCTCCGATGGGGGCGCCTAACCCGGTAGCCGTCTGGGGAGGGAGCACCGCGGCACGAGGAGTCCGGGCGTGGCCGCTACGGCAGCTCCGATGCAGGCAGGGGGCGCGCTCTATCTTCTCATAGCGGTGCGGGAGCGCCGCTCCTCACAGCTTCCTGCACCCCCCAACGCCCCGCGAGCCCCCTCGGCACAGCACCGAGTCCCCGAGGCCCGGGCCAAGGCCCCGAGAAGAAGACTCACCCGCCGCGGCCGCGGGCGCCAGCACAGTAGGCCGCTGCTCCTCCACGGCATCCAAGGCGACCCTGGCGTCGCAAGAAGGGTCACCGACTCGCCCAGTGGTCCCGAAAAGTAGAATGGACGGCACCCGCCTTAGAGAGGGTGGTGGGTGCTGTTTACAGGATTTTCATGTGGGCCAGGCACGGAGCTGCAGTTTTATCCTGCTGCTCCGGTCGCCATGTTGGCCACGCCCCCAACCTTCAATTAATTCATCAATTCACATCAACACATAAATGAAAATAATAACTGTTTGCAGCTGTATTACCCAAGTGGGTGAACAAGTGAATCGTTTAATCAATTTCCTTCAAAATCATATTATATTTGATCACATATTTCTATATCCCATTACTTTCATGCACATTACTTTTCTAACTCACATAACAAGTGGTAAAAATAAATAATCAAAATGGTCGTTCTCAAGTGGGACAATATATCAATAGAGAATTCTTCTTAGCAAAAAAAAAAGTCTCCCAGTAGTTCCTATCAGCTTTGCCCTGCACCCATTCATACTGCACAAGATCTTGTCAAATAACAAAATGCACATCCTGAATGTAACCGTTAATGAACGCAAAATAAAAAGGTGAACAATTCCTCTTCAATATTAAGACCATTTTGGATCTTAGAATCCAATTTTAGTATATATATGCTCTGTAGCTGCCTCAATTTAATTTCTCTATTGCCCTCATCGGTTGCACTGGTACTGCATCTATTACAAAATATTTCAAACCTGTGTCATCCCCTCCATGTGCCTCTGTGATATGCCTGGCCACTGGGTATGAATTGTTCTTATTACTGATGGCTCGTAAATGTTGTAATATTCTTTTATGAACTTGCAGTTTGGTGCTACTTACATACGGTAGTCCACACTGGCACCTTAGTACATATACTGCAAATTCTGTTTTGCAATGGAAGGGACCCGTGATCTTAAGGATTGTGCTACTGAATGGTGTCTCTACTTCATCTGTATTGATCCCATATTTACAGGTTTTATACCTGTGACACTTATGAAACCCACTTTTCTTTAACCATGAGGGAGATTTCCTCATTTCAGGACTACTGCAAACTAGGGAGTCTCTCATGGAAAATGCTCTCCTGAATGTAATTTGAGGATGTTCTGGTAACGTGGGCCCTAAATATATACATACTTATATTTATAAATACATATGTGTACACTCCCTGCTTATAAACCGTAACCAGGATGAAGAGGCATTAAATGCAGAAAGTTCCCAAGGGAGTCCATCTTGAAATCAAGGGGCACCAGCTAGTAGCGGGTAGCACACATATTACATTGTGGAGAACAAGACGCTGTAATCAGGTGTGATTGGGTACCAAGCTTACCAGTCCTACGACACCTGCCTGTGAATGAAAAAGAGGGGTTTCAGCTGCAGAAGTGGGTGGGAAAGCTCAGAGACCATAGAAGCTACACCGGAGGGTGTTAGTACAGTTCATGTTGCTGACCTGAGGGATCACGCGGGGAGCTTTCTCAGTTTGCACCGCCACTCACCTCCACACTTTAATGGTGCCAGCCACATGTTCACTTCTCTATGGTTTTCACTTGAAAGCGGCACAGCTTAGGATTAATTTCAGGGCCAAGTCTCTGGCAGTCCCTTCCAAAGTGTGCTGCTCACGGATGACCCTCACCCGGCAGTCTTTTCCGGTATTACAGGTAGCCCTGGCCCCGGTCACCACACCTCACTGTTTCCAGCCACATCTCAGCCCCAGCCATTTTTTTCACAACCGTGGGACCTAGTCTCGGGCACCCTGTAGGGGTCATGGACTGCCCCCCCAGCCCAAGGGCTCCACAGTCTCATCTTGCCACGCAGCCACCTCCGCATTCCCCGGATGCCCTACATGAGGTTTGGTCTTTGCTGCTGACTGCTGTGTTTTGTACGGGACCCAGGGTCTCATTTTCAGTAGCCCACTACTCTGGAACCCAAGGTTAGTGGTTAGTCCAATGGTATTACTGGTTATTGGGATTAGTCATGTGCTCTCAAGAAAAAATAAATCCATGCAGTTAGTCCAGCTACTTTGTAATTGATTATATAATACCGGTTAGTATTAGTGGGGGGCTATGTGGTTTCAGGTGAATGGTTGGTGAGAGAGACAGGCTGCCGGAAATTAGGTAATGTTAGGTTACAGTGATAGGGTTTTAAAGAGGCGAGGCTGTGATCTATGAAATGAGGTGTCAGCCAATCGCAGTATTACAATAAGAGAGATCAAAGCAAAAACACACGAGACTGCGAGGATGATACTCAGAAATAGAGGACATGCAGAGGACAGAGGGTAGGATGATCGTCAGTCTGAAGAAAAGAAAGGAGAGGAATCAAGTGGAAGTGAGCAAAGGTAAATGTTTTGTGCAGGGTTTTAGGAGTGTAGTGGGAGAAGTGAGGAAATTCGATTTTTAATACGATCGTATCGACCCGCCATTTTGTGGCCCGCCGCCATCTTATGTTGCCTTCACTCAGGCAGCACAGCGAACGAAGTCCATTCTGCCTTTTCTGCTTATTCTGCAACATGGTGTTCAAAACAGCCTTCTGCCTCTATCTTTACAAGGCTGGTATTAAGGTCTGACCGAGTACACTAATCCCTGTCTGGTTTTCTAATCCTTGTTTCAACTATCTGTAGGCTCACACTATTCTCCGCCGATCTTATCTTATCGTCTGGCCTTCGCTGTCCTTTGCTAGTATTCTCTCATTTCACAACTGTCCTCCAAACGCACACAAACTTATCACACCACATGCAACTTCGTTGTGGATCGGTTAATGAATTAGTTCAAGGGAGGGGTGACAAACACAGCTGGAGGGGAGGCAACCTTAAGTCACTTGATACTTTGTTTTCCAATTCCTTCTATTGGTGCTGTCTTGTTTTCCGACATTTCTATTGGCTCTGTTCTATCTTTACATTATTCTTACTGGCTCCTTTCTATGTGTTCTGGGAGTGTATGTAGTTAATAAATGGTTTTTATACGGTATATAAGATTGTGCGCCACAAAGTAAAGTGGCAGTCTCCTGAGAACATACCTTGTGTACTTCTTGGACAACTGTACTAGCTGCAGCTAATAAAATCTGATCTTTTACGCCTGACAGAGTGTCCCGTGTCTCTGTTAGTTGAGGCAGGTGAATCCAAGGAGATTTTAGGCGTACCCTGCGCCGCCAGGCCCATAAGGTTCTGGTTCTTCAACTGGCGCCCAACGTGGGGCGGCTTCAGCGGTACCGGTTCTGCCTGAAGGTCGTGAGGAACCCCGCAAGAAAATTCTGGAGGAATCGCGAGCCACGTCAAGCGACCCCTGTATGTCGAAGTGGTCCGAAGGTCTTTTTCAGCGCGGTTACTCCTTCCTGACGGCTACTGACGACTGCTGCCCTGACTGCCGCCATGCCTTGGCCCTTTCTTTGATGATGTATGGTAAAGCGAGACGATAGACGGGCCTCTGTTGGTGTAAGAAGACATCCTTAGTTAAGTATTTGGTGGGTCGCGCCCACAAATTTTGGTCTTTGTTTTGTCCTTAGGTCCTTAGATTTGGCCATTGCAGTGGCCAAAGCCGAGGGGTAAGTGCATTTGTGCTGTGTAAACTGAAAGTTTTACCCCCTTGATGTTTGTGAACAGCCAGTAAAAATCGTGAGATGTCTGGTCTGACTAAGTTTGGAAAACTTTGTTGCTTTGGTTGTAATAGGGACTCCCAGCTTGAGGACTCCTGTCCGATTCCTTCGGTTGGAACTCCCACATATGAGCTCTATTCTAAACATGGTGTTGGTCCTATTGCCTTTAATAAGACATGGACCCGATATACAAAGAAAGATGGTGTTTTAAAATGGCCAGAAAATGGTAGTTTCGAAACTGATGTGCTAGATAATTTAGAAGCAACGTTATTTAAAAGAAAAGCCCGGCCGGCAATGTTTGACTCTTTTCGCCTTTGGCGTAAGGAAGCCAAACAGAGAGAAATTAAACAAGCGAAACGAGATAGGAAAACACAGGGAATGACGATTAAACAGGCTGCTCAGCAATTCAAAGATGATGAAATAGATAATGCAATGGAAATTTCAGACAGACAGCATCGAATGGCAATAGATAAATGCTATCCGACGTTGCCTATCTCTTCCCTTGATAAGAGAAAAGATTTTGAGGAAGATTCCTTAATGTCCCACTTATTGAAATTGCCTCCGCCCTATGTACAAGGTGCTAATGCACCCCCGATGTTACAGCCTGTTCAGCCGCCAGTTGTGCTTCCGCCTGCTCCAGCTTTTCCACATTTGCCTCCTCAAGTATTGCCTATGCCAGCTTTGCCTTTAACTCCTTTGCCTTCTGCTCCTTTGGCAATTCCTAATGCTCCTTTAGTTAATTCACCTAATACCTTGTCCCCTATCCTTATGTCAAATTCTCCATCTATGCGTAAGCGATTTGCAGATACTGTCTCTGGTCTCTTATCACCTTTCTTTGAAGCTTTAAACGTGTCTCCAGCTTTTTCTCGAAGACAGTCTCGTAGTCAATTCCCAGACTCCGAAGAGCGAGAAAAATTGGACTCACTTGCTTGTAGATGGATCAAGAAGGGTCCCCAATATAGTACGTCTGATATTATGTCCACCTTTCTGCAATGGAATGCACCTACGCAGAGATATGTTTTTAAAGTTATGTGCGATACTCTCGCTAAAGAATGGGAGGATATGAATTTGGGTTCGGTCCCACAGGATCTGTTAGATGTTCAGGCTGACTTTGACAAAGGACTTATTGTGGGTCCTAAGGTTGAAAACGCTGTCAGAACACTTATTTCTTTCAGATCCCTATTGGTCTCACAGACTTTTCCTGATTCTGATCCTTCAGTTAGGACAGCACTGAAAAACTATCCCATGAGAGAGGTTTCTCCAATATGGAAGGAAGAAGTTGCAGCAGCAGGTGCTAATCCAGCTATTCCTGCGCATTTTCAGCGCATATGGATACATGTCCCCTGGAAAAGGTCTGAAGTTTTAGCACTTAAACAGTCACTACCAGATTCACGCAAAAATCCTGCTGGTTACTATAAAGAGTTGTCGCAAACAGTTGATGCATGTACTATGAATCTAGCAGATATTGACATGTTGATGGGAAATGTAGTTCCACAGACAATATGGGCTAAAATTCGTAGAGAGGATCACGCTCAAGAATTAGGCGGCGATTGGAACGCTATTATTGCCGCAGATAGAGGTCAAGTAGGTGGTGCAAAGCCCGACGCTTTGATCTCAGAACTCCCTGGTAGGATTATTACATTAATGAAAACAATGATGCCTGCTTTGAGAGTTAATTGGGATAAGCTAGCAGTATGTAAACAAAAGAAAGATGAAAGTGTTTCCGATTTCTTTACCCGATTCGAGGAGACATTCATTGATCACAGTGGTCAAGATATGGCTACAGAAGGGGGACAGCGATTATTTGTGGATAAGTTCGTATATAACTTGCTTCCTGAACTATCACACAAGCTAAAAGACTCCGAGAGTTCATGGGCAGTTTCTTCTTCCGCCCAGATATTGGCTACTGCACAATATTATGAAAATAGAGACAAAGAAGAAAGGGAAAAACAAGAGAAAAAGACGAAAGAATTAAAAACTAAAGTTCTCTTGCAACAGGCTTATCCTCCTCGTTATGTTCAGCCTCAGTTTCAACAGCCTCCGCAGTTTCAGAGGTTGTATCAAAAGCCTGAACCATTCATTCCAAGACCTTTGCTAGGTCCCAATCAATGTGCTTATTGTAGGGAGGAAGGTCATTTTAAGAACAATTGTCCGGCATTGTTGCAGCGTAATGGAGCAACATCTGCTTCACGAGGTCGTGGTGGTCTTCAGTCAGCAAATAGAGGTAGAGGTCGAGGTGTGTTAACCCAAGAGCAGCGTTCTTTTGTTCCTCCAAATTCCGGAAATTACTTTGACCAGCAAAATGTTAGGTCTACACAGTATTACAGTGAGGATCAGTATATTGAAGGAGGGAATGAAAGTCTTCATTTTGAATAGGACAGCCATGGACAAAGTAAGGGGGTTACGTCAATTCCAGTGGATCAGAATGGACCTTATGTTAATGTCACTACAATGGGTGTTTCAGAGCCATTTCTTTTAGATACTGGTGCCATGAGAAGCTCTATCATTCATTCTAAACTCCCTGGCGCACCTTTGTCTGGCTTAACGAATGTATCTGTAGGATTTTCTGGCGCCCCTGTTCGCAATCCAGTTTCTTGCCCTTTGCCTGTTTCAATAGGCCCTTATGATTTAGAAGCTCCGCTTCTTCTGACGAATGGTTGTGGTGAAAATCTGTTGGGTTTAGATCTATTAAAAAGAATGCATGCTACGATATATTGTTCACCTTCTGGTGTATACCTCACTCTAGGACAGAAAATGACTAGTCCAATGTACTTATCAAAAGATCAATTCCCACCTGAATTGCTTTCTCTTCCCGAAACGCTTTGGGCTACGGGTCCGAATGACGTTGGTTGTCTTGAGATCCCACCTTATGTTGTTACTCTTAAGCCCAATGCTGAAATGCCACGTATTCCGCAATACAGAATCTCTACTGAAGGTGAGAAAGCACTTCTGGAAATTGTCCATGATTTGATTCAGAAGGGTGTGGTTGAGGAAACGAGAGGAAATACATGTAACAGTCCTGTTCTTCCGGTTCTTAAACGCACTGATCCTTCTCAGCCTCCTGTTTATCGTTTTGTAATTGATCTTCGGGAGGTAAACAAGATTGTCGTACCGCAGTTTCCTGTAGTCCCAGATATCACTGCTCTGTTGACGATGATACCTTCTACAGCGACTTGGTTTTCAGTTATTGATCTAAAGAATGCTTTCTTTAGTATTCCCATCGCCGAAGAGAGTAGAGATATTTTTGGTTTTTCCCTCGGAGGCCGAAGCTTCCGGTTTAAACGCGCACCTCAAGGTTATTGTGAAAGTCCCTCTATTTACAGTCAAGCTCTAAAATGTCATCTTGATGCCTTTTCCTTACCGTCCGGTGCCGCTCTCATTCAGTACATGGATGACTTATTAGTTGCCGCTGATTCAGAGGAGATTTGCAAAAACGTGACTGTTGCACTGTTGCGTCATTTGTTTGATCTGAATCACAAGGTTTCTCCTTCTAAATTACAATATGTCTGTCGCGAGGTGACTTATTTGGGTCATCTCTTGTCAAAGGAGGGACGACGATTGACCCCCGAACGAATTCAGGCAATTGCACAAATGTCAGTGCCATCCACACAAAGAGAGGTACGTGCCTTTTTGGGCATTACTTCTTATTGTAGACAGTGGATTCCGAGTTTCTCTTTATTGGCTAAACCGCTGTTGGCGCTAACTTTAAAAGATACGCCTCAGCCTCTTCCGTGGACTGACGAATGTCAGAAGAGTTTTACTGATTTGCGTATTGCTTTGTGTTCTGCTCCTGTATTGGGTACTCCTGATTACAGTAAGCCCTTTACGCTCTATGTCCACAAAAGAGAGGGTTGTGCATTGTCAGTCTTAACGCAGCGTTTTGGAGATCAACAGCGACCATGCGCATATTTCTCAGCTACGTTAGATCCAGTAGCTAAAGCATTGCCTAGTTGTCTTAAGGCGACAGCGGCAGCAGCAATTTCTATTCGACAGTCTGCTGGAGTAGTGCTAGATAATACTCTCATTGTTATGGTGCCACATGCAGTGGATACTTTACTAAATAGGACAAAAACGCAGCATCTTACGAGTGCTCGGTTGTCCGGATATGAGCTGACGCTTTTGACTAGTCACATACACATCAAACGATGTAATACCCTGAATCCAGCTACTTTGTTGCCTCTTCCAGAAGAGAGAGATGTCTCTGAACAGCATGATTGTTTTCTCCGTACTGAAGAAGAGACTAAGGGTAGAATTGACCTAAAAGACACGCCATTAGTGAATCCAGATGGAACACTATGGGTAGATGGTTCTTGTTTCAAGCTCCCGAATGGAGATACAGTTTCAGCCTACGCTATTACTACTTTGCATACGATTGTGGAGACAGCACGCATTAGACATAATTCAGCTCAGGCAGCTGAATTGATAGCCTTAACTAGAGCGTGTGTGTTATCCAAAGGAAAAAGAGTAAACGTGTACACTGATAGCCAATACGCTTTTGGTGTAGCGTTTAACTTTGGGCGTTTATGGAAGGAAAGAGGATTCTTTACTTCCCATGGTACTAAGATACAACATGGTCAATTAGTGACTGAACTTCTTGAGTCACTTACAATGCCTACTCAGATAGCGATCGTGAAGTGTAGTGCACACAAAAAGATTGTGGACGATGTTGGTCGAGGAAATGCATTTGCAGATGAGGTAGCGAAAAAGACAGCCAGAGACAACACAAGTCGAATGTATGTTGCAGGTCCCGCAAACTGCGTAAGAGAAAAGGGAATGTGTGAAGATACAGTAGAGAGTGTGAAATCAATTCAAGGAGAGGCTACGGAGAATGAGTTGAGAAAGTGGAAGAAAAGTACAGGAATGTTAGATGAGATGGGATGTTGGGTTGAATTATCAGAACATCAACGTTGGCTGTTACCAGATGCTTATGTACTACCTGTAGTTACTATGGCACATGGTCCGATTATATTCACATGGAACGATGCAACAACCTCAAATATGTTCTGGTGGTAGTATGTGCTTTTTCTAGATGGGTAGAAGCCTACCCTCTGAAGGACAATACTGCTTTATCAACTGCCAAAATACTTTTGAAAGAATTCTTCCCTAGGTTTGGTTTGCCGCGCATTGTCTGGAGTGACAATGGGAGCGAATTTGTGGGTCAAGTCATGCAAAAAGTTTGTGCAGGTCTTGGCATAAAACAGAAGTTCCACGCGGCGAATCACCCACAGTCGGCTGGTTTAGTAGAATGCTACAATGGAACCTTGAAGCTTAAAATTGCTAAGGTGCAAGCTAGCACAGGACTTAATTGGCCTGATGCTTTACCATTGGCTCTTCTGTCCACCAGAACAGCAGTACACTCTCGTTTGGGGCTTAGCCCTTACGAAGTGATATTTGGTCGCCCAGCTAATGTATGGGGAGTTCCTCGCCCTAAAAAATACTCAGACTTGCCATACCCGATGTTGATTGACTACTTGCATGACCTTACAACTAAATTGCGTGTTCTTCATCAACAGGTTCAGAGTGCTCTACCAGAGGCTTCCACAGACCCAGGTCATTCCATCCGACCAGGTGACTGGGTCTGCACGAAAAATTTCCAACGACAGAGAAATTTGGAGCCCAGATGGAGAGAGCCACGCCTGGTTCTTTTGACCACAAGAACAGCAGTTAAAGTCGAAGGAAAGAAAAACTGGGTGCATGCCGTGCACTGCAAGAAAGTGCCTTTGCCCTTGCCTTTCGATCAGTGGGTCCGTAGAGGCATCAGTGACCCTGAAAGTGAGAAAGTTCCGCAATTTGTACCATTCAGTGATGCGCGTCTAATTGGAACACTTTCTGAGAAAGAGGACGACGACATCCTTCAAGAAGCAATACCATCGCATCGTCGATTGAACACGACAAATCCAGGAACATTGTTTCAAAACCAGACTGCCTCTGGACAGGAACGCTATAATTTGAGACCAAGACCAAAGAACTTGTAAATTTCTCTCCTATGTAGTACTCTATCCCGGTTGCAGGGTCACGGTAGGAGTCTTAGTTACGACCTGAGTAAGTGGCAATAGGCCTGCAGGACCTCACAGTGTCATAGGACGGTAGATAATCGTGACTACAGTGATTGAGGAAGATTGCCGTGAGCATCCACTTAGAAAGATGGAGGCTACATTAGATAAAAGAGAAAGTAAAAATGTAAAGAATAATTGTAAAGAAATATATAGTCGTTGTAGTATTGCTCTATGCGTCATTATATTGTCGTGTATTCTTTTGGCATCTGTAAACTGGATCATTATTACTCTGCAGCAAAAAGTTGTCTCTTCTCCTACCTCTACATCTTCTTCTACTATCTCTCCGCACCTATTTCACACTCTTCCCCAGCATGAACTCATCAGAAGAACTGAATACTTTAACAATTCCTTCGTCCAGTTGTTACATCAACATCAGTTAGTGATCAATACAACTGACTGTTGGGTGTGTGGACTCATACCACATACGGTAGAAAAAGGAATGCCATATTTAGTTCTTCCATTCTCCTATGAAGGTTCCGCTTGGGCTTATTTTGTCATTTTCAATAATGCATATCAAAGTAAAATTAAACAACCTGTCAGTTCACATACTGTTGGTTCAGATTTCAGTCATAGTTTATTGATAAAGGGAATGGTAGCTATGGCTAAAATCATGGAAAAAAGTGAAGCTTCCATAGATGAAAGAAAAGCATATACCAATTGGAACATAACTAATTACATTTCCAGCCTCAATGATAAGGTTAAGCAAGGAAAATCTCCTCCGATACGGGTCATACCCCAACAAGGAAATTTCTGTCTGCAAATAAATGGTAGAACTCCAAACACCGGACAAAGAGAAAGTTTATGTTCCCATACATATGTTTATTCAGCCCTGAATTCACTGCCGTTAGTACCATCTCAAGGTACATACTTCGTTTGCCACGATAGGGCTTATACATGGTTGCCAGCTGATTTCTCTGGTACTTGTTATATAGCCTTTCTTCTTCCCCCTACATACACCGCTCCTGCGAACCATCATAAAAATAGATATGGCAGAGGGATTGTGGATTCGAAAGACACAGCAGGACAAGAGGGAGGAGATTTCCTCAAAGGATTTCTTCCCTTCTGGGGTCCAATGGCCAACAGCAGAAATATAAGGCAATTGGTTCGTGTCGTAGAAACCACCATAGACATCACTGTAGGAGCTTTAAGTAACATTACAGCTGAACTACAGGCTGATCGTCTTATGACCTTGCAGAACCGTGTTGCCTTAGACTTTGTTCTTGCGGACCGTGGTGGAGTATGCAAATTGATCGGATCAAGTTGCTGTATTTTCATACCTAATGACGCTCCAACAGTATACCAAGCTATCTCTAAGTTACACATAATCTCCGAGTCGATTCATCAGGACGAAGGAGATTGGTCCTTTTCAGAGTGGTTTTGGGGATTACTGTCCAAATGGGGTTGGAAGGTATTGACATTCTTTGGAGTAATTTTAGCTTTTATATTCTCTTGTTGTCTTTGTATGCACTGCGGTCCTGCCATCTGCAACCTATGTGCTACTGCATGTATTCCCAAACCCAAGTCACAAAGAGCAGAGAATATCAAAATGATGGTACAGCAACAGCTTGATGACCTCATGGCCATAGACATCGACTCAGATTAACATGAGTTTGTGTATCTTGCCTGAGTTCTGGCAAAAGGAGGGTCTGAGGAAATTCGATTTTTAATACGATCGTATCGACCCGCCATTTTGTGGCCCGCCGCCATCTTATGTTGCCTTCACTCAGGCAGCACAGCGAACGAAGTCCATTCTGCCTTTTCTGCTTATTCTGCAACATGGTGTTCAAAACAGCCTTCTGCCTCTATCTTTACAAGGCTGGTATTAAGGTCTGACCGAGTACACTAATCCCTGTCTGGTTTTCTAATCCTTGTTTCAACTATCTGTAGGCTCACACTATTCTCCGCCGATCTTATCTTATCGTCTGGCCTTCGCTGTCCTTTGCTAGTATTCTCTCATTTCACAACTGTCCTCCAAACGCACACAAACTTATCACACCACATGCAACTTCGTTGTGGATCGGTTAATGAATTAGTTCAAGGGAGGGGTGACAAACACAGCTGGAGGGGAGGCAACCTTAAGTCACTTGATACTTTGTTTTCCAATTCCTCCTATTGGTGCTGTCTTGTTTTCCGACATTTCTATTGGCTCTGTTCTATCTTTACATTATTCTTACTGGCTCCTTTCTATGTGTTCTGGGAGTGTATGTAGTTAATAAATGGTTTTTATACGGTATATAAGATTGTGCGCCACAAAGTAAAGTGGCAGTCTCCTGAGAACATACCTTGTGTACTTCTTGGACAACTGTACTAGCTGCAGCTAATAAAATCTGATCTTTTACGCCTGACAGAGTGTCCCGTGTCTCTGTTAGTTGAGGCAGGTGAATCCAAGGAGATTTTAGGCGTACCCTGCGCCGCCAGGCCCATAAGGTTCTGGTTCTTCAGAAGGCTTTCTGAGATAGCAGGCAATGTGAGGATGTAAGCTGCAGAAAGAAACAACATTATACAAAGTGCTCCATATCCATGGCAGACAACTTAAACATGCAAGTCTGAGAGTACATATCATTCAAACATTTAAAGATATAGCAAAGCCTAGGACAGCTATTTTAAACATAGTCTGGAGTATCCAAACTAAATATCGATTGTATGATAAATGGTGAATATAATGTCCTAATGATTCACTGCGCAATCCTCCTTAACTAATTAAATCAATTCAGGCTCTTCCATCAGCACTATAACTATTACCTATCTCGCAACGTGGCTTGTAATAGGGGCTATTATTAGTTGCCATGTTAAAACCAGGCCCCACTCACATGTTCTACACGAGCATCATCTTGGGGAGACCCTGACCACGAAACCGCATGCAGCTTGTGTAACTTCCTGTTCCCCTTACGTTTATGCTGACCATATGGGTTGGGGTGTGGGGCTTCTAATTCCCTGGTTCGAACAGAAATGTCTTACAACAATGGACAGTAGTGAACGAAAGATGCCCAAAATATTTCTTGCTAACGTATAGTGGAAAAGTGAAAATAAAGATTCCATGCTGTATATGTTTGCAAATGTTTAATTTTCACACGGGCGTCCCCCTTTGTGTGACATAAGTAAAGCTTATTGTTCTTGCAAGAATTAAATCTGTTACACAAAAAGAGCTGTACACCTTTGTTCATGCCCTTTAAAGCTCTCACTGAAAGTGCTGAAATATTTGAATGGTTACATGTCATGCACTATACGACTTGGTGCTAGACCTGGCATCTTTTGGTGTGTTTCCCCTGTCTGTTTGTCATTCTGATCTTCTGTTTTACAGTATGCTGGACTTCGTTTTGATGTTTTATTGTCTCTGCGCACTTTACCACTGCAGATCAGTGCTAAAGTGCAAGTACCCCCTGTGTATATTGTACTGGTGATTGGTTTATCCATGATTGGCATATCTGATTTACTAGTAAGTCTCTACTAAAGTGCACTATGTGTGCCGAGGGACTATAAATCAAATGCTACTAGTGGGCTGCAGTACTGATTGCACCACCCACATGAGTAGCCCTGTAAACATGCCTCAGACAAGCCCCTGCAGGGTCTGTGTGTGCAGTTTCAAACTGCCATGTCAACCTGGCAAGTGCACATGTGTTAGTGGGTTTTACATGTCCTGATAGTGAAATACTGCAAACGTGCATTTAAATTCAATAGATAGAGATATGGGTCTCTGGGGTCTCTGAACGCACAATTTAAAAATACATTGTTTAATGAAGTTGGTTTTTATATTGTCAGTTTGAAAATGCCACTTTTAGAAAGTGGGCATTTTCTTGCTTAACCATTCTGTGCCTCTGCTTGGCTGCTGAATCCACGTCTGGGTCAGACTGACAGTTAGGCTGGTTGTGAATTCACTCTAGCCAGTGACACAAAGGGAGCTGAGGTGTGTCCTATATTTCCCCGATGGGTCTTCCTGTGCTAGAGTGGGAGGGAGGAGCTGACACTTGCACCTGAAAGGGCTGTGCCTCTCCTCACACAATGCAGTCTCCGACCCCCCTGGAATGCGTCTGGAGTCAGGCCTGTGCAAGACAGGATCTTGTGAACAACAGAAACTTTCCTTTGAAGGTTGGCTACTTCAGAGGAAGACACGAGCATAAGTAGTGGACCCAAAACCCAGACTGTCAGAAGACTTCTGGATCAAGAGGAACCTCTTCCAAGGAGAAGAGCTCAAGAGCTGTGAGGAGGATTACTGCCCCTTTGGTGTGTGTTCTTTCCTGGGTTGGCCTGCAGTTGCTACTTCTGCTGTGGAGAGGACAAAGACTATGGGGGTGATTCTAACCCTGGCGGTCGGTGTTAAAGCGGCGGCCAACCCGCCAACAGGCTGGCGGTCCAAAAAATGGAATTCTGACCCTGGCGGGAACCGCCAACACAGCCCGCCAACTTAACACTCCGACCGCCGCGGCGGTACAGACAAACAGCGCGGCGGTCACCGCCAACAGGCAGGCGGCAGACAATGTACCGCCCACACTATCATAACTCACCAATCCGCCAACTTTTCCGGGGCGGGAGCACCGCCGATAAAAACACGGCGGAAACAGACTACGAACGGGAAAACGCTCACCAAAACACACTCCACGAGTACGGAGGACAGCATGGAACCCGAATTAAACATCCTACCTGCTCTCGTCTACCTTCTCATCTACCACGAGTACGAAGTCCGGCGCAGACGACAACGGTGAGTACTGCACCTACGACACACGGGAGGGGGAGGACGAAAGGTTACGGGCACACACATATGTGACCCCCCCCCCCAATCATGTACTCACCAATGCAGAGCACCAAGTCACAGTGACACCACCCAAACACCCCTGAAAAATGCTAGGACATAATCATATTTGGAATAAATATTTATGTACCAAAAAGCTCCAGAAAATTAGCGTACAACCATGAAAGATATCCACAACAAAACAAATGACATACACATCAGTGTATAACTGAAGTACCAAGTCCTGCACATCCTACGAATTCAGCATGTCCGTGGGCCAAAGTCTTGAGAAACAAGGGCAAAGCCCACACAGGAGACCTGAGTCCTTTGGAGAGAACACTGCAGGGGCATCAGATGTAAAAACTACAGGCACCTCAGGGGGAAGGGAAGGGGGGGGCACCACAGCCACATGAGTCCACGACGCCAGATCCACGAGGAGCCACCATGCCCACGGGACCATCCTGGGGAGTGCAAAGCCACAGTCTCTCAATGTCTCTACAGTGGGTGGGCTGCCCACTGGACCATCCTGGGGAGTGCAAAGCCACAGTCTCTCAATGTCTCTACAGTGGGTGGGCTGCCCACTGGGCCATCCTGGGGAGTGCAAAGCCACAGTCTCTCAAGTCTCTGCAGTGGGTGGATTGCCCACTGGACCATCCTGGGGAGTGCAAAGCCACAGTCTCTCAATGTCTCTACAGTGGGTGGGCTGCCCACTGGACCATCCTGGGGAGTGCAAAGCCACAGTCTCTCAATGTCTCTACAGTGGGTGGGCTGCCCACTGGACCATCCTGGGGAGTGCAAAGCCACAGTCCATCAGGTGGATGACAGTCTCCACTGGTCAAGGAGGAGGCATGGTGGGCACAGTGAACCATCAACGGTGCTTGAGACGGCGGTGCCCTGTTCAGCGGTGCTTGAGACGGCGGTGCCCTGTTCAGCGGTGCTTGAGACGGCGGGGCCCAGCGGAGCGGTGCTTGAGACGGCGGGGCCCAGCGGAGCGGTGCTTGAGAGGAAGGGCCCAGCGGAGCGGTGCTTGAGAAGAAGGGCCCAGCGGAGCGGTGCGTGAGAGGAAGGGCCCAGCGGAGCGGTGCTTGAGACGGCGGGGCCCAGCGGAGCGGTGCTTGAGAGGAAGGGCCCAGCGGAGCGGTGCTTGACAGGTAGGGCCCAGCGGAGCGGTGCTTGACAGGAAGGGCCCAGCGGAGCGGTGCTTGAGACGGCGGGGCCCAGTGGAGCGGTGCTTGAGAGGAAGGGCCCAGCGGAGCGGTGCTTGAGACGGCGGGGCCCAGCGGAGCGGTGCTTGACAGGAAGGGCCCAGCGGAGCGGTGCTTGAGACGGCGGGGCCCAGCGGAGCGGTGCTTGACAGGAAGGGCCCAGCGGAGCGGTGCTTGAGACGGCGGGGCCCAGCGGAGCGGTGCTTGACAGGAAGGGCCCAGCGGAGCGGTGCTTGAGACGGCGGGGCCCAGCGGAGCGGTGCTTGACAGGAAGGGCCCAGCGGAGCGGTGCATGAGAGGAAGGGCCCAGCGGAGCGGTGCTTGAGACGGCGGGGCCCAGCGGAGCGGTGCTTGAGAGGAAGGGCCCAGCGGAGCGGTGCTTGAGAGAAAGGGCCCAGCGGAGCGGTGCTTGAGAGGAAGGGCCCAGCGGAGCGGTGCTTGAGAGGAAGGGCCCAGCGGAGCGGTGCTTGACAGGAAGGGCCCAGCGGAGCGGTGCTTGAGACGGCGGGGCCCAGCGGAGCGGTGCTTGAGAGGAAGGGCCCAGCGGAGCGGTGCTTGAGAGGAAGGGCCCAGCGGAGCGGTGCTTGAGAGGAAGGGCCCAGCGGAGCGGTGCTTGAAATGAAGGGCCCAGCGGAGCGGTGCTTGACAGGAAGGGCCCAGCGGAGCGGTGCTTGAGACGGCGGGGCCCAGCGGAGCGGTGCTTGACAGGAAGGGCCCAGCGGAGCGGTGCTTGAGACGGCGGGGCCCAGCGGAGCGGTGCTTGACAGGAAGGGACCAGCGGAGCGGTGCTTGCGACGGCGGGGCCCAGCGGAGCGGTGCTTGACAGGAAGGGCCCAGCGGAGCGGTGCTTGAGACGGCGGGGCCCATCGGAGCGGTGCTTGACAGGAAGGGCCCAGCGGAGCGGTGCTTGAGACGGCGGGGCCCAGCGGAGCGGTGCTTGAGACGGCGGGGCCCTGTTCAGCGGTGCCTATCTCCACGGCGGGGCCCTGTTCAGCGGTGCTCTTCTGCACCGCGGGCCCTGTTCAGCGGTGCCTATCTCCACGGCGGGGCCCTGTTCAGCGGTGCTCTTCTGCACCGCGGGCCCTGTTCAGCGGTGCCTGTCTCCACGGCGGGGCCCTGTTCTGCGGTGCTCTTCTGCACCGCGGGCCCTGTTCAGCGGTGCCTATCTCCACGGCGGGGCCCTGTTCAGCGGTGCTCTTCTGCACCGCGGGCCCTGTTCAGCGGTGCCTATCTCCACGGCGGGGCCCTGTTCAGCGGTGCTCTTCTGCACCGCGGGCCCTGTTCAGCGGTGCCTATCTCCACGGCGGGGCCCTGTTCAGCGGTGCTCTTCTGCACCGCGGGCCCTGTTCAGCGGTGCCTATCTCCACGGCGGGGCCCTGTTCAGCGGTACTCTTCTGCACCGCGGGCCCTGTTCAGCGGTGCTCATCCAGCAGGTCAAGGGAGCCAGACCTGGCCTGGACTCCCTGTTCAGTCGCCCTCGGACCGTGACGTTTCTGGACCCTTCGGGACGGACTCCTGGCCTCCTTAGTGTCCTCCTTCCCAGCTGGGATGTGGCATGTGGGGTCCACCTTCTCCGCGCTCCTGCTGCCCTTCCGCTCCTTTGATGGGGCTCTCGGGCCCTTGCCTCCCCCAGATGGTGTGGGTGGTGAAGTGGCCGCACATTGCTCCTTGGGGGCAGCCCTGTCGGTCCTCGCACGGCGGTCCTTGGTTTTGCGGGTCCTCTTGCCGGGGGGGGGGGGCTGGACGTGTCCTTGCTGCTGATCGATGTGTCACTGCTGGCAAAGGGTGGGCTCCAGAACCCAGGCACAACAGTGACACCCGAAGCTGGGCTGGTGGTGGCTGCGGTGCTCTTGGGACTCTTTGAAGAAGGATGGGGGAGGTCATCGGGGGGAAAGAGGTTAAGGTTAGCCAGGAAAAGTTTTTTAGGGCCAAGGTAAAGGGTAGGAGAAGTGGAGATGGAAGTGGAGGTAGAGGAGGTGGTTGTAGGAGAGTCAGGTGTGCTGTCATTGGGTGAAGGTGCTGGTGCTGTAGGCTGTCGTGAGGTGGATGGCTGTTGGGTGGGTGGCTGCCTGCGTTTGTGTGTCTTGGAAGAGGGGGTGACAGACACAGTGGGAGAGGACACAGGGGACGTGTACATGGCAGTGGGGGTGGTGACTGCACGAGTGTGGACTGTACTGGAGGGTGAGGTGGTGATGGAAGCACTGGCTGATGTTGGGGTGCATGCAGGTGTGAGTGTAGACATCACAGGGAGGGAGGAGGGAGACGAGGAGGAGGGGGATACAGGGGTGGCAGTGGCTGTTGGCATGTCTGCATCTGGGTGTTGCTCGGGTGAGTGTTTGCGGGATCTGTGGTGCTTGTGTTTGGATGAGCTGCTCTTGGGTGTTGAGGTGTGTGCAGGCTGGTCTGATGGTGTGGATGGGATAGGCTGAGGAACAGGAGACAGAGACAGGCTGGAGGCAGTCAGAAGAGGGAGGCTGGAAACAGGGACAATGGCTGCCGTCAGTGCTGAGGCCAGAGCAGTGAACGCTTGTTGATGGGCAGCCTGACCCGAATGAATGCCCTCCAGGTACGCATTGCTCTGTTGCACCTCCCTTTGCACACCCTGGATGGCATTCAAAAGGGTCGTCTGCCCAACAATGAGCGTCCTTACCAGGTCAATGAGCTCCGCACTGAGGGCAGCAGGGGCAACAGGGGCAGGGGCTGAGGTGCCTGGGGCGAAGGAGACGCGCGCCTTCCTGGGCGAACCGGCACGGAGCGAAGACTGAGGGGCTGCTGGGAGGGTGGGGCTGGTGCGCTGGGTGGCGGCTGTACCTGTAGAGGCGGGGGGCACGGATGTTGCCGCCACCCCTAGGGAGCTCCCATCCGAGGACGTGTCGCTTTCGCTGCTCTCACCAGCGGTCCCCGTCGTGGTGCTCCCCTCGCCCTCCGGATCACTGGTGCCCTCGGTGTCTGTTCCTGGGCCCACCGGGGCCTTGTGTCCTGCAGCTCCCTCGTGCTCCGATGCCATATCTCCTCCGCCTGATGATGCTAATGCACACATGCACAAGAAGATGAAGAGAAAGGGTGGGGGGAGAAAAAAGAAGACCAGGTTGAGTGCATGCAATGTCAACACCGTTGGCGGAGAGGACAGACACAGGTGCCTAATGCACTAAGCCGCGCATTCGGGGTACACTACTCAGTACTACTGACTAAGACAACAGGCCAAGAGACGTCAAACGCGCACATGGGAGATGCTGGACATTCAATGGCTGTACTTGTCACCCTACAGAGGTGGGGGCCGGGGGCACAGGGCCATGCCTAAGGGAGAGGACTACACTACAGAAAGCGCCCTGGCCTAATGTCACCCACAGCCCTCCCCCCCCACCCAGACGCCTCCACTGCGCAGAAAGATAGGAGAATGTGCTGATACTCACCCCCTTGTGTCTGCTGTGATGTCTTAAAGCGCCCATCCAATTCAGGGTAGGCCACCGCCAGGATCCGGGACATCAGGGGGGTCATGGTGCGACTGGCACCCCTCCTAGGTTGGGAGGCCATCCCCAGCAGTGTTTCTGCGGTCTTCCTTGTTCCGCGGCGGATGTCCTCCCACCTCTTGCGGCAGTGGGTGCCCCGTCTGTTGTGGACCCCCAAGGTCCGGACTTCCTTGGCGATGGCACGCCAAATCTCGATCTTCTGATGGGCGCTGACCTATTAGACATGTACAGGGTGGAAAGGAGGAAATCATCAATGGCCTGCATGTTAGATGTAATTGCCCCCCCCCACCCACTTTGCCATATGGCACATGCTCTCATCTGTCGGGCGTTGCACTCCTCATTCGCCCCCCACCCCACCAACTTACATCCACCCCAATCCACACAGGCATAGCCCATTCCATTAGCACCCGGGGTACTCACTTGTTGGTCTGGAGGACCGTAGAGTAGCGCATACTGGGGGAGGACCCCATCCACGAGCTTGTCCAATTCTTCTGACGTGAAGGCAGGGGCCCTTTCCCCAGTCGCAGCAGCCATTGTATCTTCCAGACCGAGGTCACAGCAGCACTTGCAGTATAGGTCCTCTCCTGTGGATGGTCAGGTCTCGAGTGATTAAGCAGATAGAAAATGGCGGTCACGTCCGCGGCGGTGCGTACCGCGGCGGTGCGTACCGCGACCGCCGGCGCACTTCGTTATTGGCTCCTGAAACCCATAGGCTTCAATGTTAACCAATGCGGCTTTGCGCCGCGGTCTTCGACCGCCTACCGCCACGGTGTGCCCCGCCAGCGCAGTGACCTCACATCCCATTGTCCCACTTCACAGGTCAGGCAGCTGCCATTTCAAGGGCCCACATGGCTTAATTTTGACTGCGACACACAGGCCTAGGCCTTGCATTGCCACACATACACGCCTTTCAACCCATTGCCATTCTTTAACTGTGCAAGCTGTCTGTACGTACCTGTGGTTTGGCTGACTCTGTGCTCCATGTTGTCCTTCCTAGGCACCGTCCGCTGGGACTTGGGATGAGAAGGAGGAATCCTCGCGTGTACCGACCGCTGGTGGACCTGTCGACAATGGAAGAACACCATATAATCCTTCGACACCGACTTGACCGTGCCACTATCCATGAACTGTGTGCCCAGCTGGAGCCAGCCCTGATGTCCCCCATCCGCCAACCCACAGGGATTCCCCCTCTGGTGCAGGTTTTGTCAGTCCTCCATTTTTTGGCCAGTGGGTCATTCCAGACCACAGTGGCCATGTCATCTGGAATGTCTCAGCCTATGTTTTCTAAGATTTTGAGCAGAGTGTTGTCTGCCCTGATGAAACTCATGCAGAGCTACATCATTTTCCCCGAGGAGGGTGACTTGCCCACAGTGAAGGGTGATTTCTATGCCCTTGGACATATCCCCAACATCATTGGTGCCATTGATGGGACCCATGTGGCTTTGGTACCCCCAAAAGACGATGAGCAGGTGTACCGAAACAGAAAGAATTATCATTCGATGAATGTCCAGGTGGTCTGTTTGGCTGACCAGTACATCTCCCATGTAAATGCCAAGTTCCCAGGGTCAGTGCATGACGCGTATGTGATGCGAAATAGCAGCATCTCCTATGTGATGGAGCAGCTACAGAGACAACATGTGTGGCTAATAGGTGACTCTGGTTACCCCAACCTGCCGTGGCTACTGACCCCAGTAAGGAATCCCCGGACAAGGGCAGAGGAACGCTACAATGAGGCCCATGGGCGTACAAGGAGGGTGATTGAGCGAACCTTTGGCCTCCTGAAGGCCAGGTTTAGGTGCCTGCATATGACTGGTGGATCCCTAATGTACTCACCAAAGAAGGTGTGCCATATCATCGTGGCGTGCTGTATGCTTCACAACCTGGCTTTGCGACGCCAGGTGCCTTTCCTGCAGGAGGATGGTCCAGATGGTGGTGTTGTAGAAGCCGTGGAGCCTGTGGAGAGTGAAGAGGAGGAAGACTCTGAGGACGACACAGACAATAGGGACAGAGTGATACAACAGTATTTCCAGTAACACCCAGGTAAGAATCACCCACGCCATTTCACAATTGCTTCTAGCCTCCTGCATCTATACTTTCTGTAGTTCCCCACAGATGTTTTTTATTAATTTATGCCTTTCCCTTCCCTTCTCAGTGCTGTCTGACTCAGTACCTGACTTCTGCTTGGTTCGCCCATGAAATACAGCGTATTGACATTGGTATGTTGTCATGACTAATTGACAGAACAGAAATTGAACAGTAATATGTTATCCATTTGTTAATAATACAGCATGACTCAAAACAGGTTTGTGTGCAAAATGTGATTTATTTACAGTGCTAGATACCGGTACATGTGATTCTAAGGGTGATGGGTGGGGGTGGAGGAATATCCATGGCAGAGTCCAGTTCTCAGTCTCACAGGTGCATTGTTCTTTTGCCTGTGGAAGGATGGAGCATAGGCAGTTCATGGTTGGACAGGGTGGCAATGTGGGACAGTGGGAAGACTTGAGGGGGTATGTCCTGCTGGCGGGGGTCTTGACATCCTACTCTGTCTTTTTCTTTGGTCTCAGGCTCCTCTTACGGGGTGGTTGTTCTTCAGCAGGAGGTGGGGTTCTGGGGGGCTGTCGAGGTGTTGGGACCTCCTGTCCACTAGCGCCGGCGGAGGTGGTAGGCTGTTCCTGGTCCGGCCTAGTGACAGGGGCCCTGTGTGGTGCACCATGGTCCCGCAACGCGTCCTCTATCCTGTGGAGGGCCAGGACGATGGTCCCCATTGCGGTCCCGATGATTCTCAGCTCCTCCCTGAACCCCATGTAGCGTTCTTCCTGCTGTGCCTGGATCTCAGTGAACCTGGCCAGTACCGTCGCCATCGTTTCTTGGGAGTGGTGGTATGCCCCCATGATGGTGGTGAGGGCCTCTTGGAGAGCGGGTTCCCTGGGCCTCTCCTCCCCCCCCTGTCGCACAGCAGCCCTCCGAGCTGCCCGGTTTCCCCCGGCCTCTGTCCCCTGGCCGGTGTGCCCGCTCCCACTGCCCCCAGGTCCCTGTTGTTGTTGGGGTGTCGGGTTAGCCTGGGTGCCCTGTAGTGGCGGACACACCGCTGATTGAGCTGTCCTAGAGACAGAGGCATGGGCCCGCTGGGTGGGAGCTGTGCTGGTGTCGGCAGAGGGGGTCGGGTCTGGTGTGGCCTGTGTCTGGGTGAGGGGAACCGACTGCCCAGAGGTCCCCGATGGTCCGGGCTGGTCATCAGGTTCACTGTCGACAGAGCTGCTATCCTCAGTGTGGGCCTGTTCCGGTGGTGGGATGGACACTTCTGGACCCTCCTGGCTGGTGTGTTGTCGTTCGGGTCCTGCATGGGGTAAGAGAGTTTGGTTATTGTTTCTGTGTGTGCAATAGCATGCGTGTTGTGGGTGCCCTTGTCCCCCAGTGCAGGCATTCCCTGGAGGGAGGTGTTGTGAGGGTATTTAGTGGGGGGGAGGGGTTAGTGCAGTGGTCATGCTTAGGTGATGGGTGCCCATGGTTTGTGTTGGCATGCAGGAGTTGGTGTTGGGATGGGTGGGTTGTGCTGGTGAGACATTGTCAGGAAGGATGTGTGCTGGGGGGTTGGGGGTGAGGGTGGGGGTGTGGGTTGGCATGCTGGTGGGGTGTGGGGGATATAGTAGTTGAGATGGGACTTACCAGAGTCCATTCCTCCGGCTACTCCTGCGAGGCCCTGAGGATGCAGGATGGTCAAGACCTCTTGCTCCCACGATGTAAATTCGGGAGGGGTGGGTGGGGGTTCGCCGCCAGTCTTCTGGACCGCGATGTTGTGCCTGGAGACCATCGATCGGACCTTCCCCCGTAGGTCGTTCCATCGTTTGCGGATGTCCTCCCTATTCCTGGGATGCTGTCCCACCGCGTTGACCCTGTCCACGATCCGCTGCCATAGCTCCGCCTTCCTGGCTATACTGGTGTGCTGCACCTGCGAGCCAAAGAGCTGGGGTTCCACTCTTAGGATTTCCTCCACCATGACCCGGAGTTCTTGGTCCGAAAATCGTGGATGCCTTTGGGGTGCCATGGGGTGGTGTGGGTGAGGTGTGGGGTGGTGTATGTGATGAGGAGTGTGTTGGTGAGTGGTGCTTTGTGCTACTATGTGGTGTGTGTGATGGTGTAGTGTGCCTCAGTGTGTCTTGCTTTGGATTGTCTGCTGTGTCTCACTCTCCTTCTCTCAGTAATTGGGGTCGCAGGGGTTTGTGGGTGATGTGGGTGGGTGTTTTATAGTTGGTTGATTGTGTGGGAGTGGTGTGTGTATGTGTATCAGGTGTGTGTTTTTCAAATTGTCCAATGTGGCTGTGTTTTGGTGATGTGTGTGTATTCTGACCGCGGCGGTGTGTAGCGCCAATGGAATACCGCGTTTGAATGACCGCCGTGTGGATTCGTGGGTCGTAATGGCATGGGCGTATTTCTGTTGGCGTGACGGTGGAGGTTTGGTCATCTCCAGTTTATCGCTGCCCGCCGATGTGGCGGCCTGCAGTGGAGGACGGATTTTTGGAGGTTTGGCCGTTGTGGGTCAGAATGACCGTGGCGGTTGACCGCGGCCGCGGCGGTGTTATGGCGGTCTTCTGACCGGCGGTAAGGTCATTTTACCACCGAGGTCAGAATCACCCCCTACATTTTGCTGTGTATCCTGCTTGTGGAGCTTTTCCAAGGGCTTGAAGTAGAGCTTGCCTCCTGTTGAAGGTCTCATGGATATTAAAGACTTCAAATCCATCTGCCTACAGCACCGGGATTTGTGTGTTTTGTGCTCCAATAGAAATAAAACTGCCATAATGCCGTCAAAGACACCGCTGCCTGCACCTTGACCTGATGTCACTGTATGGAGCCTTTCCCCTCTTGCCACTGCAACCCTGGTCTAACCGCTGCTGCTGCCTGATGCTGTCACCGAGCCATAGCTTGCACTGTGACCTGTGGGCCTCGCACGTCACATCACCTCGCTTCACACCGCAGCCTTGGTATCCCCGACGCTCTACACTGACACAGACCAAGCTGCCTGCACTGTGGCCTGAGGACACCGTTCGTGAGGTACACAAACCACCTTCCCATCTCACACTGCCTCCCTGGTTCACCGAAGCTAGTGACATCGACTCCAGCATCATCAACAGACGCCCCTGCCTCCACTGGGACCCGTGGGTGCCGCATGGAGCCCGTCTTGCGTTGTATCATAGCTTTGGGCATACTGACGATAGCACTTCAGGGATGACGGTGCTGGCACCGCGACCTGGAGATACCGCATGTCGCCTCGCCCCGCTTCACACCGCAGGCCTGGTCTCACCGACTCTGCAGGATAGTGTCACCGAGCCGCTGCCTGCATCATGACCTGTGGACATCGCACGTGTCATCATCCCACTTTGCACCGCAGCCCCGGCGCCATCAATGCCAGCACACCTGACTTCATCATCAGCCCAGAGTTGGACCTGCAAAGCGTATGACTTCAAGGGCCCAACAATCCCTGCACCGACCTCTGGAACCGCCGCCCACCGAAGCAAGCAACGCACCACTTCAGATCCCATTGTAAGGACCGTGACGCCCTGCATTTCCAATGTACTGTTTGTGGGTCTTCCTGACACCGTAGATGGTCGGCCTGAACTGTTGGATTTGTTGTTCACAACACCGTGATAGCCCCGGGTGGAGCTAGCAACTTTAAGGAACTGTATTTTTAAGCAATTCTTGCAAAATTCATATGTTTATTATTATATGTTGGATTATTCTCATTTTGGTCTTGTTTTACACTGATAAATATTGGCTATTTTTCTAAAACCGGTGTGGTGTCCTTTTGTGGTGTTTTCACTAAATTACTGTGTGTTATGTCCAAATGCTTTACACATTGCCTCTGAGATACTTCTGACTGCTTGTATTTGCAGTGGGTGCTGCTGGTGGGGGGTGAGGGGCAACGCTCCTTCACCATAACAGAGGTGCTGTCACTGGATGAAAGTCATTGCCAAAAGTCATGTGGTGTGTGGGATGATTGTACGACGAAACAACGACTTCAAAAACAACTACTGCCTTAACAACGAGGTCGGAACACCGACCTCGTTGCTACTACTAATGATTTTACCACGACGCCTTAACAACGATATTTCGTTGTAAAGGCATTCCTGATAAAAGCATTAGTAATGGGCACCATTCACCCTACATCCCTCACCCCACCCCACCCCCCAAGCCCCACCCCAAAACCTAAAACCCCCTAACCTCCCACCCACTCCCCAAAACCAAAAACGCCCCACCCCCCCAACCCCACCCCAAAACCTAAAACCTTCTGACCCCCTACCCACTCCCCAAAACCAAAAACGCCCCCCCCCAACCCCACCCCAAAACCTAAAACCCCCTGACCCCCACCCACTCCCCAAAACCAAAAACGCCCCACCCCCCAACCCCAACCCAAAACCTAAAACCCCCTGACCCCCACCCACTCCCCAAAACCAAAAACTCCCCACCCCCAACCCCACCCCAAAACCTAAAACCCCCTGACCCCCCACCCACTCCCCAAAACCAAAAATGCCCCACCCCCCAACCCCACCCCAAAACCTAAAACCCCCTGACCCCCACCCCTTCCCAAAACCAAAAACGCCCCACCCCCCCAACCACACCCCAAAATCTAAAACCCCCTGACCCCCCACCCCCTCCCCAAAACCAAAAACGCCACACACCCCCAACCCCACCCCAAAATTCTAAAACCCCCTGACCCCTCACCCCCTCCCCAAAACCAAAAACGCCCCACCCCCCAACCCCACCCCAAAACCTAAAACCCCCTGACCCCCCACCCCCTCCCCAAAACCAAAAACGCCCCACCCCCCAAAATCTAAAACCCCCTGACCCCCCACCCCCCCAAAACCAAAAACGCCCCACCCCCCAACCCCACCCCAAAACCTAAAACCCCCTGACCCCCCACCCCCTCCCCAAAACCAAAAACGCCCCACCCCCCAACCCCACCCCAAAATCTAAAACCCCCTGACCCCCCACCCCCCCAAAACCAAAAACACCCCACCCCCCAACCCCACCCCAAAACCTAAAACCCCCTGACCCCCCACCCCCTCCCCAAAACCTAAACCCACCACTTACCTTCGCCAACTCCCTTCTTTGTACCTTAACCACGCATGTTCGTTGTTCAGAACATACGTAGTTAAGGCACAAAAAAACGGAGTCGTGGTTAAAAAAAGCGTTGTTGCGCTTTCGTTAACCACGACTTTCGGAAAAAAAAGTCGTAAAAAAGGATGTTTCCCGTGTGGGATACATGTGGCAGACCTCAAATTAAGCACTGAGACAAAGAAGGATATTCAGAATTATAAAGATTATAGGTAAGTAATTGGGACATAATCTCCTTGTTGGTCTTCCTCATTCCAGTCCCAAGACGTGAGGTTTGCCTCATCGGAAAGGCAGGATTTGATTGGTTATTGTCACATGGAGAGGCGCACAGAACGTTCTCATGCAGCGTTTCCTTCCTTTTCAGAAACAAACCCAGCATTGCAGCTTGTTCTAGGACCATCTTGTGAAGACCCCTTGATGTAACCATGATTGTCTGACATACTAGGCATGCATAGCGGACCACAGCAGTTCTGGCGCTCACGGAAAATTAAAACCTGGGGTCCCTCAGTCTGCAGGTACAAGTACAAGTGTTTAGCTCTTAATAGGTGCGTCAGCTCTCAAACCTGTGCAAATTTGGGAATGCCTTGTCCATGCACATGCTCCATGTTACCAAAGAGAAACAATACTACTTTAGAAGGATGTGCAGGTTGACCAAATGGCACTTGGTGATTGGTTTATCATTTGTCCATTTCAGGACATTTCATACAAAAATCAGTACTGCTCAGTGTGTGTTTTCAATTGTTTCAATTGACGTACACCAAGACTATAGACCCCAGAAAATACAGATTTGTAAAATAAAAGCCCAGAGCTGGAAAGAAGGGGACATATTTATGAAAGGCTTACATGAATGTTGCAGCACTTTTAGTGATGCAACAGTGGCACAAACCATTCAACCATATCTATGAGGCCACACAAAGCCACTTCGCATAGCTTTGTATTGCCTCATAGATATGGAGTAAGGCAAGGCTGGGCAAATTACTGTGTTGCCTTACTCTGCATTAGGGAGGTGTTCCCACACAACACCCTTAGAACCCACTGTTTTTTAAATGAAAGGCCAGTACTAAAAAAATTGCTTTGCGGTGACATAGAGATACAGATTAAAAAAAAATTGACACAGTGCACCCCAGCAACTAAACTTGCTGTACTGCATTGCATGAAAGGGGGAGAGCAGAACAGTATCATAGCTACTAAGATATGGGCAATGTTCTCTCTCTCTGTGTTGGTGCATGTTAGGCAGCCATGCTCCAATGCACAAGCCATTGCACCATAGTGCAAGGGTGTGTGCATTCTGTAAGAAATAGTTTTTGTGCAAATAATATCCCTTAGCACTTTTCCTTCTTTGTATGTGTAATGCACAATGCAGCACAAATGCAAAATACGAAAGAGGAGGAGAAATGAAAACATGCAGCCTTGTTTGGCCTGCATCGAGAAGGCATAGGATTTTGGCACAAAGCGCAGTCTACAAATGTTTGTAAATAGGGATTTACATAAAAATCCATGGGTGGCTGCATGGGAATGCCCCCATACCACCGATGTGAGCACCCTAATATAGACGTCGGCTTAATGAGATCAAGGACAACAAGTTTTCAGGTTTATGTTGTCTTTAGGACAAGTAGGCCCACCCACTGCAGCACAAACCCTTTGGCTGTTAATTTACAGTACCACTTTACAGAGCAGGAAAAGGAATTGTCTGCAGTTGAAGTAATATTTGTGGCTGTGGTAATGCTGTTCGAACTTGTATTTATGGTTCATTATCGCAAAGCCTTTACTGTTAGGATGAGTATTTTAAAGAAATGTTGTGAGTTCGGACTCCACTACTGACAGTGGTTCCAGTAAAAAAACTATGTACCTACATTTGCAAAGTGTGAAAATATGAGGCTATGGGGGTCATTACAACATTGGCAGTAAAAGCCGCTTACCGCCGTGCAGAAGACCGCCAACACACCGCCGCGGCAGCGGAATTCCACCACGGTCATTATGACCCACTGCTCGGAATTTGCCAAAATTGAGACACTCACACAAGTCCACCACACCAAAGGTCAGTGATAAACTGTCGAAAACAAAACCTCCACCGTCACGCCAACATAAATACGCCCACACTATCACGACCCACGAATCCACGCGCAGTCTTTCAACCGCGGTATTCCATTGGCGGTACACACTGCCGCACTCAAAATACACACACATTTACAAAACACAGCCACATTGGACAATTCCAAATACACACACCTGATACACATACACACACCACTCCCACACACCCAATACAATATAAAACACCCACCCACATTACCCACAAACCCCTACGACAAAAAATTCTGAAAGAAGGCCAGAGAGAGAAACCACAATCTACAAACAAGCATCCACAGGCACCCAGCACCATCACTCACACAACATCGACGCACCTCACACAACACACCACTAAATATCACCCCACACATCACAACACACACCACCCCACACACCACCCCATGGCACGGCAAAGACACCCCAGGTTCTCTGAGGAAGACCTCAGGGTCATGGTGGAGGAAATTATCCGGGTAGAGCCACAGCTATTTGGAGCACAGGTGCAGCACACCTCCATAGCTAGGAAGATGGAGCTATGGCGAAGAATAGTGGACGGGGTCAAAGCAGTGGGACAACACCCAAGAAATAGGGATGACATCAGGAACAGGTGGAACGACCTACGGGGGAAGTGCGTTCCGTGGTCTCTAACAGCATGGGAGGAGCAAGTCGTGGCTATTCTGCATCCTGAGGGCCTCGCAGGAGTAGCTGGAGGAATGGACTCTGGTAAGTCAAATCTTAACTATTACATCCCCCACCCTACCTGCATGCTATCACGTACCCCCACCCTCGCCCTCACCCCCATCACTCCAACTCCTCAGAAATGTCCCAATATCACAAACCACACATCCCAACACCAAGCCCTGCATGCAACACCAAAGCATGGACACCCATCACCAAAGCATGGCTACTGCACATACCCATACAACCCCCAAACCATGATCACACAAAGTCCCACACAGGAATGCAAGCACTGGGGTACACGGTCACCCACCCATTACACACCATGGCACACACAGATGCAATAATCATGCTTTTACACCCCTGCAGGACCCCTACCCAACGTCACCGGACAGGAGGGTCCAGACATGTCCACACCACCAACAGAAGAGGCCCACAGTGATGACAGCAGCTCTGTACAACCGGATCTAGACGACCAGCCCGGCCCATCTGGGACCTCGGGACAGTTGGTTCCCCTCACACTGGCACAAGCCACTACAGGGCTTCCCCCTCTGGAAACACCAGCACAGTACCCACCCAGCGGGCCCATACCTCTGTCCCCAGGACACGTCAATCAGCAGTGTGACCACCACTACAGGGAACCCAGGCTAACCCACCACCCCAACAACAACAGGGACCAGGAGGCAGTGGCAGTGGGCACATGGTTCAGAGGACAGAGGCCCAGGAACACAGGGGAACTGGGAGGGCTGGTGTGCGACAGGGGGAGGACAGGCCCACAGGCCCAGGGAACCCACTCTCAACGAGGCCCTCTCCAACATCATGGGAGCCTACCATCTTTCCCAGGAGACAATGGCAACAGTACTGGCCAAGTTTCAGGAGACCCAGCGGCTGCAGGAGGAACAGTATTTGGAGTTCAGGGAGGAACTCAAATCCCTCAATATCACCCTGGGCACCATTGTAGGGGTGCTGAAAGACCTCGTGAACACCATGAGGGACACTGTGGCACAACAAGGGGCCATGACACTAGCCTGGACGATGAACTTCCCACCACCTCCGCCGGGGCTAGTGGACAGGAGGCACCGCCACAGGACCACCACACCAGGACCCCACCCTGTGCAGATGGAGAACCACCCCGCAAACGGTCCCTGAGATCCAGGGCAAAGACAGAGAACGATGCCAAGACCCCCGCCAAGAAATGAGACCACCCTGATTGTCATCCTTTTGTCTCACCTTGTCAACCTGTCCATCCTCAAACTGCCCCAGCTCCACTTCCTATGCCCCTTTGGACAATGCACCTGTGAGACTCATAGCTTGGACTCTGCCATGGACATTCCTCCACGATCAACCCTCGCCATTTAACAACCCCCTCCACTTAAATAAACACCCTTAAAGCACAAAACAATCTGGAGTCTGTCAGTGATTTCGAATTAGTGTATTAGCAATTACATTGACAAAATGCTCTTTCAATGGTAATGTCAACATACCTATGTCACACAGCTCTAGTCCATGAGGAAACAAAGCAGATGTCACACAGTGGGACCCACATCCGTGAAATCGTAAGAGAAAGTGAAAACTATGACCATACACTGGATGAAAAGGACAGACAGTAGAGAGGTAGTAGTGTTCAAGTACATGTAGTAGGCAGGTTTGTCTTCTTACCTGTGTCTCACTGGAAGTATTGCAGGATCACAGAGTTCCTGTTGTCGATGTCCTCTTCTTCTGCTTCAACGTCTTCACTGTCCACAGGCTCCACAGCTGATACAACACCTCCATCTGGACCATCCTCCTGCAGAAAAGGCACCTGTTGTCACAAAGCCAAGTTGTGAAGCATACAGCAGGCCACGATGATCTGGCACACCTTCTTTGGTGAGTAGAATAGGGAACCACCTGTCATATGGAGGCACCGGAACCTGGCCTTCAGGAGGCCGAAGGTCCGCTCTGTAATCCTCCTAATTCACCCATGGGCCTCATTGTAGCGTTCCTCTGCCCTTGTCCTGGGATTCCTCAGTAGCAATGACAGGTTGGGGTAACCAAAGTCACCTGCAAATGGCGAGGGACAACTGTTAGACACACACTAACTCTTAGGGATATCCCCAGACCCAGACAACTATTCCCACTGATTTGGTTCCAGGTGCTCACCTAGTAGCCACACACGGTGCCTCTGTAGTTGCCCCATCACATAAGGGATGCTGCTATTCCGCAGGATGTAAGTGTCATGCACTGAGCCAGGGAATTTGGCATTAACATGGGAGATGTACTTGTCTGCCAAACACACCATCTGCACATTCATCGAATGTTAACTCTTCCGGTTTCTGTACACCTGTTCACTCCTGCGGGGATGACCAAGGCCACATGTGTCCCATCAATGGCACCTATGATGTTGGGGATATGTCCCAGGGCATAGAAGTCACCTTTCACTGTTGGCAAATCTTCCACCTGAGGGAAAATGATGTAGCTCCTCATGTGTTTCAGCAGGGCAGACAACACTCTTGACAACACGTTGGAAAACGTGGGCTGGGACATCCCTGATGCTATGGCCACTGTTGTTTGAAATGATCCACTTGCAAGGAAATGGAGTACTGACAGCACCTGCACTTGAGGGGGGATCCTTGTGGGATGGCGGATAGCTGACATCAGGTCTGGCTCCAACTGGGCACACAGTTCCAGGATTGTGGCACGATCAAGCCTGTAGGTGATGATTACATGTCTTTCCTCCATTGTCGACAGGTCCACCAGCGGTCTGTACACCGGAGGATGCCGCCATCTCCTCACATGTCCCAGCGGACGGTGCCTATGGAGGACAACAGCGAGCACAGAGTCAACCAACTCAGAGGTACGTAAACACAGCTTACTCAGAAAACTATTCATAACCCGATATTTGCCTGTATAAGTGTTGAGCTAAGGCCTAGGTATGTGTGACGCAGTTAAAAATAAAGCCATGGGGGCCCCTGAAATGGCGTCTGCCTGACCTGTAAAGTGGGACAATGGGATATGAGGTAACTGCGCTGGCATTGTACACCGTCGCGGCGCAATTCTGCATTGGTTAACATTGGACCCTATGGGTCCCAGGAGCCAATGACGATGTACGCCGGCGGTGACGGTACGCACTGCCGCAGACGTGACCACCACTTTCTATCAGTTCAATCACTCGATACCTGAGCTTCAGTGCTGCTGTGACCTCAGTCTGGAAGAGACAATGGCTCGTGCGTCTGGGGAAAGGGACCCTGCCTTCAGCACGGAGGAGTTGGAGAAACTCGTGGATGGGGTCCTCCCCCAGTACACGCTACTCTACGGTCCTCCAGACAAACAGGTAAGTACACTGTGAGCATGCTGTATGGGCAACGCCTGTGTGGAGAGGGGTGGATGAAAGATGGGGGGGAGAATGAGGCGTGCATGAAACGACGGTGAATGAATGTGCCACATGGCAAGGGTAGGGATGCGGGCCAATGACTGTGATGGTGCAGTTGGTAATAACTTTTTTTTTCCCCTGTACAATTCCTGTAGGTCAGCGCCCACCAGAAGAAGGATGTTTAACATGCCATCGCCAAGGATGTCCGGACCCTGGGGGTCTACCACAGACGAAGCACCCACTGTCGTAAAAGATGGGAGGACATTCACCGCTGGAGCAAGAAGACGGTGGAGGCCCAGCTGGGGATGGCCTCCCAACGTGGGAGGGGTGCCCATCGCACCATGACCCCCCTGATGTTCAGGATCCTGGTGGTGGCGTATCCAGAGTTGGATGGGCGCTTTAGGGCATCACAGCAGCAACAGGGTGTAAGTACACTCTCATTCTGCTGATTCAGCACACAGTGGAGGTTTCTGGGCTGGGGAGGTGGGCTGTGGGTTCCCCTAGGCCAGGGCGAGTGTGCTAGTTAAGTCCCCTTTTTCAGGCAGACCCTGTGGCACTCCACCCCACCTGGGTACAGTGCCAACTACACCTAGTCAGGCTCCTGTGACATCCATGTGTGCAGATATCGGCCATAGCCTTGTAGGCCATGTCCTAGGGATTGAATAGTGGACCCCAAGTGCGCGGCGTAGTGCAGGGGGGTTCTGTGTCTGTCGTGTCCACCAACAGTAGCGGGAATGCATGCACTCAACATGTCTTTCTTCTATCTCTCCCTCCCCCCCCTTTTTGTGGTCTCCCTGTACTTGTGTGCATTAGCATCATCAGGCTGAGGAGCAGTGGCACCGGAGCAGGAGGGAGCTGCATCCCACATGGCCCTGGAGGGCGAGACTACAGACTCCGATTTCACCAGTGGGACGGAGGGCGAGGGGAGCTCCACAGCGGGGACAGGAGCTGACACCAGTGATACGGACTCGTACTCTGATGGGAGCTCCCTTGCGGTGGTGGGCCCATCTGTGCCCCGCATCTACAGGTACAGCCACCACCACCCCCTCCAGCACCGCCCTCCCAGCAGCCACTCAGCCTTTGCCCCATGCCCGCTCACCCAGGAGGGTGGGCATCACCTTCGCCCCAGGCACCTCAGGCCCTGCCCCTGTCACCCCTGCTGCCCTCAGTGAGGAGGCCATTCACCTCCTAAGACCCCTCACTGTTGGGCAGTCTACCATTTTGAATGCCATCCAGGGTGTAGAGAGGCAGTTGCAACAAACCAATGCATTCCTGGAGGGCATTCATTCTGGTCAGGCAGCCCTTCAGTGAGTTTTTCAGACTCTGGCCTCAGCACTGATGGCAACCATTGTCCCTGTCTCTAGCCTCCCCCCTCCAACTTCCTCCACCCAGACCCACACCCCTGTACCTCAGCCTATCCCAAGCACACCATCAGACCAGCATGCACACACCTCAACACAGAAACGAAGCCCTGGCAAACATAAGCACCACACATCCCACAGGCACTCACGCAAGCATCACACACATGCAGACATACCAACATCCACTGCCTCCACTGTGTCCCCCTCCTCTACGTCCTCCTCCTCCCTCCCTGTCTCGCCTCCACTCACACCTGCATGCACTACATCTTCAGCCACTACGTCCATCACCAGAAGACACACCACCACACCCCGCTCACGTGCAGTCACCACCCCACTACCATTCACACATCCCCTGTGTCCTCTCCCAGTGTGTCTGTGAGCCCACCTCCCAAGGTACACAAACGCAGCCACACACCCACCCAACAGCCATCCACCTCATGACAGCCTCCAGCCCATGCACCTTCACCCAAAGTCACCAAATGTACACCTCCTACCACCACTACCCCAGACAGGACCGCTATCAGCCCTGCTGCCAAGGAGCCGACCGCCAGCAGCCCCACAGACCCAGATAGGACCGCCATCAGCCCCGCTGCCAAGGAGCCGACCGCCAGGAGCAGCCCCGCTGCCCAAGACAGGACCGCCAGCAGCTGAACTGCTGACCAAGACAGGACCGCCAGCAGCTGAACCGCTGCCCAAGACAGGACCACCAGCAGCTGAACCGCTGCCCAAGACAGGACCGCCAGCAGCTGAACCGCTGCCAAAGACACCGCCGCCACAAGCACCACTGCCAAAGACACCGCTGCCACAAGCACTGCTGCCAAGGACACCGCCGCCACAAGCACCGCTGCCAAAGACACCGCTGCCACAAGCACCGCTGCCAAGGACACCGCCGCAACAAGCACCGCTGCCAAAGACACCGCCACCACAAGCATCACTGCCAAGGACACCGGCGCCACAAGCACCGCTGCCAAAGACACCGCCGCCACAAGCACCGCAGGCCCATGAGCGCCAAAAGCTCTGATGCTACTGAGGCCGCCACGAGCAGGACGAAGCACTCTGGGCACAAGGCCCCCTCCAGAACCAGTGGAGAAAGACTTCCACTACCTCTGTTCTTGGCAGGATAGGGCACTCTGGGCACAAGGCCACCTCCAGAACCAGTGGTGGATATGCACTCCCCAGGATTAAGCAGTGGGCAAACTACCCACTGTAGAGACTTGAGAGACTGTGGCTTTGCACTCTCCAGGATTGAACAGTGGGCAAACCACCCACTGGAGAGACTTGAGAGACTGTGGCTTTGCACTCCCCAGGATTGAACAGTGGGCAACCCACCCACTGTAGAGACTTGAGAGGCTGTGGCTTGGCACCCCCCAGGATTGAACAGTGGGCAAACCACACACTGTAGAGACTTGAGAGACTGTGGCTTTGCACTCCCCAGGATTGAACAGTGGGCAAACCACCAACTGTAGAGACTTGAGAGACTGTTGCTTTGCACTCCCCAGGATTGAACAGTGGGCATGGGGCCCCCTCGTGGATTTGGCGTTGTGCACTCAACCGGCTGAGGTGCCCACCCTTTCCCTTCCCCCTGAGGTGCCTGTTTTATTTCTATCTGATGGCCCTGCAGTGTTCTCTCCGTCTTGTTCGGGTATTTTGTGTGGGCCTCGCCCATGCAATTTGGGTCCAGTGGTCCACGGACTTTAATGGTGGAATACCTTGGACTAATATTATTGGTGTATATATTTGTAAATAGTGTATGTATATTTTTTGCATACTGATTTTTAATATATTACAATCGTTCACCTCATTTCTTTTTGTCTTTGCATTCTTCCGGGGGGGTTGGGGGTGTAACTGTAATGTATCATGCTGTATTAGTGTGTGTGTTGTCGTGGGGGAGGGTGGGGGTGGGTGTGTTGTGTGTGTGTGTCACTGTTTTTTCCCTCCCCCCTCCCCTGTGTTGTAGGTGCAGTACTCACCGTGGTCTTTGCCGCCGGCGTTCGTGCTCCTGGTAGAGGAGCAGGAAGATAAAGGCTGGAAAAATGTGGAGCTCTGGTTCCATGGAGTCCTGGTTCCTCGTGGGGTGTGTAGAGGTGAGCGTTTTCCCCATTGAAGTCCTGTTTCCGCCGTGTTTTTGTTCGCGGTGAATCCGCCCCGGAAAAGGTGGCGGATTGGTAGGTTGTAATTCTGTGGGCGGTACATTGTCCTCCGCCTGTCTGTTGGCGGTGACCGCCAAGCTGTTTGTTTGTACCGCCGTGGCGGTTGGAGTGTTCAAGTGGCTGTCTATGTTGGCGGTTTCCGCCACGGTCGTAATTCCAATTTTTTTTACCGCCGGCCTGTTGGCGGTCTTACCACCGCTTTAACACCGACCGCCAGGGTTGTAATGACCACTTATGTGTTATACTCTTAGAATGCTGTCTGATTAAATGCAAATATTTACGGAAGCTTGAAAGCAAGATTGGTGATTTTTCGCTTTTCAAAATAAAGGGCCTGAGTTAAATTTTGGTGGACGGGTTTCTCCATCACAACGGTGACAGATATTCCATCCACCAATATCTAAATCCCATGATATCCTATGGGTTTAAATATTGGCGGATGGGATATCGGTCAACATTGTGACGGAGTAACTCGTCTGCCAATATCTAAATCAGACCCACATTTAAAAAAAAAAAACAACTGAGAAAAAAAATATTATCCTAAACTACTGAGAAATTTTAGGTAAAATTTTTCCCCAAAAATATTCATAATGGTAATTCAGTGTTACCAGTTTCAACAAGATTTTGGCAAACATGAATATAAACACGCATTGGTATAGCTGATAGGCCCAATATTGTTTTTTTCAATGCATGTCTTGTTTTGACATGGCTTTTGTAAAACTGGATTGTTGTGGGAAATGCTGGGCCCTCACCATTGTAACAAATATTAGCAAAAAGCTCAAATATATTTGTGTCGCAAAAAACATACATTGCCACAGTAGTTCTTGGCACTGAACAAAACTACTTTGTGTGCTGATATGCTCTATGTCAAAGAGCAGGTTGTGTTCATTTTAATGCAACATGGATTTGGGGAGTGCAGAACTTGTTACCCGTGAGGGTATCCAGGCGCTGGGTAGGAGCGGATTCTGCAAGTAGGATCAGTCACAGTGAAGCCAGCTAATAGATGGATAGAGAGAGAGATAGAATGTTAATCAAACAAAAGGAGTTGGTTAACGCCAGACCTAATTAGGAGCTCAATTCTTAAAGAAAGTCACAAAAGTGCACCCATAATATATGTCTTTGCCTTGGTGCAGATTTGCGTATTTCAATAATTCACAAGAGTTCACAGAAGTAGACAGGATAATCATACTCCTAGAAAATACTTGTGAACACATGCATGTGTAGATTTGTTGATGCAAAAATTTGTTGAGTGTTCACAAGTTCACTTTCCCTTTAACCACTTTTTTCCCAACCCTGAAAGAAGTTTCACCTCTGTCCCTTATCAGGAGTAAATTTCCAACCTTTCTCAGAATGGCAAATGGTTAGTAAAGACCTGATGAAAATCCTTAAAATGTGCAATTTAGTAGGTTTGCCCGGACTCAAAAGAGCATTCTAACAACCCGAACTATTACTTACTGCTACCTCCAGCCCCAGTATGTAGACCTGTGAAAAGGTGGCAAAGTAAGGAAATGGCTAGTATTAAAGCCCTACTGGAGTATTAGCCCGGCATAATCAGAGAGGCTATTATTAGAGCTCTAATATAATGAGATTACTGCCATAACGTGTCACCGCACTATGGCCCTCATTATGACTTTGGCGGTGTAGGAAAGTACCATCTTGCCTGGCATGTTACCCCCATATTTCACTGTATATATGTTGTTTTAGTTGTATGTGTCACTGGGACCCTGCCAGGCAGGGTCCCAGTACTCATAAGTATGTGCCCTGTATGTGTCCCCTGTGTGATGCCTAACTGTCTCACTGAGGCTCTGCTAACCAGAACCTCAGTGGTTATGCTCTCTCTGCTTTCCAAAGTTGTCACTAACAGGCTAGTGACTAAAATTACCAATTCACATTGGCATACTGGTACACCCATATAATTCCCTAGTATATGGTACTGAGGTACCCAGGGTATTGGGGTTCCAGGAGATCCCTATGGGCTGCAGCATTTTGTTTGCCACCCATACGGAGCTCTGGCAATTCTTACACAGGCCTGCCACTGCAGCCTGCGTGAAATAACATCCACGTTATTTCACAGCCATTTACCACTGCACTCAAGTAACTTATAAGTCACCTATATGTCTAACCTTCACCTGGTGAAGGTTGGGTGCAAAGTTGCTTAGTGTGTGGCACCCTGGCACTAGCCAAGGTGCCTCCACATCGTTCAGGGCAAATTCCCCTGACTTTGTGAGTGCGGGGACACCATTACACGCGTGCACTGTACATAGGTCACTACCTATATACAGCGTCACAATGGTAACTCCGAACATAGCCATGTAACATGTCTAAGATCATGGAATTGTTACCCCAATGCCATTTTGGCATTGGGGGGACAATTCCATGATCCCCCGGGTCTCTAGCATAGTACCCGGGTACTGCCAAACTGCCTTTGCAGGGTCTCCACTGCAGCTGCTGCTGCTGCCAACCCCTCAGACAGGTTTCTGCCCTCCTGGGGTCCAGGCAGCCCTGGCCCAGGAAGGCAGAACAAAGGACTTCCTCTGAGAGAGGGTGTAACACCCTCTCCCTTTGGAAATAGGTGTGAGGGCTGGGGAGGAGTAGCCTCCCCCAGCCTCTGGAAATGCTTTGATGGGCACAGATGGTGCCCATCTCTGCATAAGCCAGTCTACACCGGTTCAGGGATCCCCCAGCCCTGCTCTGGCGCGAAACTGGACAAAGGAAAGGGGGGTGACCACTCCCCTGACCTGCACCTCCCAGGGGAGGTGCCCAGAGCTCCTCCAGTGTGTCCCAGACCTCTGCCATCTTGGAAACAGAGGTGTTTGTGGTACACTGGACTGCTCTGAGTGGCCAGTACCAGCAGGTGATGTCAGAGGCTCCTTCTGATAGGCTCTTACCTCTCTTGGTAGCCAATCCTCCTTCCTTGGTAGCCAAACCTCCTTTTCTGGCTATTTAGGGTCTCTGCTTTGGGGAATTCTTCAGATAACGAATGCAAGAGCTCACCAGAGTTCCTCTGCATCTCTCTCTTCACCTTCTGCCAAAGGATCGACCGCTGACTGCTCAGGACGCCTGCAAAACCGCAACAAAGTAGCAAGACGACTACTAGCAACCTTGTATCGCTTCATCCTGCCGGCTTTCTCGACTGTTTCCAGGTGGTGCATGCTCTGGGGGTAGCCTGCCTCCTCTCTGCACCAGGAGCTCTGAAGAAATCTCCTGTGGGTCGACGGAATCTTCCCCCTGCAACTGCAGGCACCAAAAGACTGCATCACTGGTCCTCTGGGTCCCCTCTCAGCATGACGAGCGTGGTCCCTGGAACTCAGCAACTCTGTCCAAGTGACTCCCACAGTCCAGTGACTCTTCAGTCCAAGTTTGGTGGAGGTAAGTCCTTGCCTCCCCACGTTAGACTGCATTGCTGGGTACCGCGTGATTTGCAGCTGATCCGGCTCCTGTGCACTCTTCCAGGCCTGGGTCCCCGACACTCTAACCTGCAGTGCACAACCTTCTGAGTTGTCCTCTGGCGTCGTGGGACTCCCTTTTGTGACTTCGCGTTGACTCCGGTTCACTCTTCTTCCAAGTGCCTGTTCAGGTACTTCTGCGGGTGCTGCCTGCTTCTGTGAGGGCTCCCTGACTTGCTCAGCACCCCCTCTGTCTCCTCCTCCAAGTGGCGACATCCTGGTCCCTCCTGGGCCACAGCAGCACCCAAAAACGTCTACCGTAACCCTTGCAGCTAGCAAGGCTTGTTTGTGGTCTTTCTGCGTGGGAACACCTCTGCAAGCTTCATCGCGACATGGGACATCCATCCTCCAAAGGGGAAGTTCCTAGTCCTCTTCTTTCTTGCAGAACTCCAAGCTTCGTCCAACAGGTGGCAGCTTCCTTGCACCCTCAGCTGGCATTTCCTGGGCTCCTGCCCACTCTCGACACTGTTGCGACTATTGGACTTGGTCCCCTTGTCTTACCGGTACTCTGGTCCGGAAATCCACTGTTGTTGCTTTGCTGGTGTTTGTTCTTCCTGCAGAATCCCCCTATCACGACTTCTGTGCTCTCCGGGGGTAGTAGGTGCACTTTACACCTACCTTTCAGGGTCTTGGGGTGGGCTATTTTTCTAACCCTCACTGTTTTCTTACCATCCCAGCGACCCTCTACAAGCTCACATAGGTTTGGGGTCCATTCATGGTTCGCATTCCACTTTTGGAGTATATGGTTTGTGTTGCCCCTATACCTATGTGCTCCTATTGCAATCTACTGTAATTCTACACTGCTTGCATTACTTTTCTTGCTATTATCTGCATAATTTTGGTTTGTGTACATATATCTTGTGTAAATAACTTATCCTCACAATGAGGGTACTCACTGAGATACTTTTGGCATATTGTCATAAAAATAAAGTACCTTTATTTTTAGTACTTCTGGGTATTGTGTTTTCTTATGATATTGTGCATATGACACCAGCTTTACATGTCTCCTAGTTCAGCCTAAGCTGCTTTGCCATAGCTACCCTCTATCAGCCTAAGCTGCTAGAAACACCTCTTCTACACTAATAAGGGATAATTGGACCTGGCACAAGGTGTAAGTACCTCTGGTACCCACTTCAAGCCAGGCGAGCCTCCTACAGGCGGTCTCAAACGAGACCCCCAAAGCCATGGGCGCCAGAAGACCGCCACTGCTGGCAGTCTTCCGCCTGCCATAATATGGGTACTGCTGGATTTCCGCCATATTTAGGGCAGAAATCCGGCAGTAGCCATGCAGGCGGACGAGGCGCCTGGGCGGTGCTACCACCTGCACCACCACACCAGTAGGATGCCGCCAGCTGTATTTTGACCAAACAGACGGTGTGGTGGTGTCCTGCTGGCGGGGTGCTGCTGGAGGTAGCAGTGCCCCTTCCCGTTCCCTGCCGGATGGCCTTCTCGCCAGACAAGGTAAGTCGGGGTCCGTCAGGGGAGGGGGTTGGGAGGGTATTGTGTGTGAGTGTGTGGTGTCTTCGTGTGTGTATAAATGTGTGTGTGTGTATGCGTCTTTGAGTGTTGTGGTGTATGCATGGTGGTAATCATGTGTGTGAATGCGTGTATGAATGTTACAGTGAGTTCATGTCTGCACGTCAGTGTGTATACGTGTGAATATGTGTGAGTGAATGCGTGTATGGAAGTGGTGGTGCATGGGTGCATGCATGGTGCGTGTGGGTGTGTGTGTGAATGATTGCGGGGAGTTGGGAGGGCACTGTGATTCTAGGGGGTTGAGGGGTTGAGGGGGGGTGCTGAGACTCTAGGGGGCAGGGGGGGTTGGGATTGGGAGATTGGGGGGTGCTGTGATTCTAGGGGGTGGGGGATCAGGTGATTGCTGGAGGGGTGGGGAAGCCTTCTACTGTTGACAGGGAAGGAATTCCCTGTCACTGGTAGCCGTACTGCCATGGTTTTCATGGCGGTGGTACCGCCGCGAAAACCATGGCGGTAGGCTGGCTTATTATACTGCTGGTGGTCATGTGTGGACCTCCAGGTTGGAGATGCACATCTCCGGCGGTTCATACCGCCATGGCTGTATGAGTGGTGATGTGGTGGGTTGGCTGCGGCCAACCCGCCACACTCATAATGTGGCGGTATAGCGGTGATCCAAAGACACAAGTAGATTTTTTTACAGAACAAGTAGATTTATGAAGCAACCTGTCCCATAGAAAAGTAGACATTTTTTTAAGGCCGCACCACTCCCTCTCCCAAAAGAATCAGTGCTCGGTGTGCTGAGTTATGCCCCGAGCACTGATTAAGTGACTGTAAAACAAGCCCACAACCTTGTTTTACTTTCACTTTCCTGTAATGATGTCAGTGCGCTGATCATCATTACTGAAAAATCAGGCTGCTTGTGAAGCTGTTCCTGAGCAGCCTGATGTAAAAAAATAAAGAAGGGACTTCCTCTGGTGCAGAGCACCAGATGAACCATTAAACGCCTCCCCAACATGCATGTGGGGAGGTTTGTTTCTAGTGTCATCCTTTGGCCGACACCTGACCTTAAAAGTTTAAAGTACTGTAAATATTATGAAAAGCTCATCAATAATTATTTTGTGCCTCTTTACCTTGTGCCACTATCTTTCCCCCTGCGCCCGAAACCCCTCCCATTCTTTTCCTCCTCCCACATCCCCACGCTCTTTACCTGCTCTCCAGGACCTTTCTCCCACTCCCACTCTTGCTTCACCTGCAGCAGCTCAGCAACACCCCCTACTCACTCAGACTCCCAGGTCACTAGTTCACAACTCCAACCACCCATCACCACAACTGACCTTCAGCACACCCTCACATGCATGCTCCTAAACATCCGCTGTCTCAAAAAACACCCCATTAAAATTTGGGACCTCCTGAACAACAGCACACTGGACCTCCTGTTTCTAATGGAAACCTGGTTGAACCCCACCTCAGCTCCCTACATTAATGTGGCTGTCCCAGCAGGACACAAAATAACACACCAGGACCGCCTCCCTAAACCCGGCAGAGGTCTCGCCATCATCTACAAAGACACCCTCAAATGCACAACCACTACTGACTCGGACACCCTTTCATGGAAATCATGCACTTTAACCTGCAAGCAAACAACACACATCTTGAAGGCAACCCTAATCTACAGACCACTTGGTCCACGAGGAAACTTCAGCAGCCGCATCTCCTTCATTGCACCCCTCGCCATCAACTCCAAGAACTTACTTCTTCTCACCGATTTCAACTTCCATTTGGAAGACCCCTCCACCACTATTCCACTGACCTCCTTAAGAGTCTACACAATATAGAACTTTCCCAGCCCATCACAGACCCTACTCACAATGCAGTATTCACTTTTGATGCAAACTTTGCCTCTGGAAACTGCATTAGCTACTGCTCAACTTCTCTGCTCACATGGACCAACCACTAAATTATCCATTTTCAATCTTTCCACAACATAAGCCAAAGACTCCAAAATAAACAGCTGCAAAAGAAGTGGAGAACCAACCATCATGCTGGAGCAAGACCAACCTACAAGGGCGCCCTCTGTCACAACTACTGCCTCCCGAGAGTTACCAAGAGAAGAGCCCTCACGGATAAGATTCAAGCCATTTTTAACAGCACTAAGAGAGATGTGCAATCATCAAGAAATTAACCACCCTAGATGCCTCAATCATGAAGACAGTCCACTCCACGGTCTCCACAGACCCATGACCACCCCATATCTTCAACCCTGGAAAACCCATGATCAGCAAATTCCTCACCCACATCATAAACTCCTTCGAGTCCTCAAGTTTCCCAGAGGATCGGGAGCATGCTTCAGTCACAGCACTCCTAAAAAACCATTGACTGATCCCAAAGAACTAAACAACTTCTGGCCCATCTTCCTACTACTATACTCAGCATCGGTGATAGAGAAAGCAATCAACCAGAAACTCACCAACAACCTGGATGTCTCTAATCTCCTCAACCACTGCCAATTGGGATTCCGCAGCAATCACAGAACTCTTTCCCTCACACACCTGCATACGCAGAAGCAGAACAGGAGAGCGATCCTTCTCACCTCGCACCCAAAACCTGGAACAAACTCCCTGAACACCTAAGGGCCTCTTCCTCACTTCTGGAATTCTGTAAGAAGCTGAAACCTAGCTTTTCAACTAACTTCCTGTATAAGACCTTCACACCTGCCCCGGTGCCTGGGTACCCTTTGGGTGATTAGTCACGCTTTACAAATCCCTGTAACATAATATAACATGTTATAACATAACTTAATGTAACGTAACGTAATGTTACATAGCATAGCATAACAGAACACAAAATAACTTGGCATAACTAGGACAAATTTTAAGTATGCAGGAACCCTATTTAATCATACATCCCTAACCTGTTAGTCTAGAACCTATGTAAATTATAACAAGATGTCTAATAGCCTGATTGTATACAATGCCAATTCATGTAATGCTTCCCTGCATACCTTCTTGTGCCTTCAGACCAGAAGTCAAAACTTCATATTTCAGCATCCCCTCCAGCAATCGATCCATGTCTGTTACCCTGCCCCTTCACTGGTATCCTATATCTTTCTTAATCATGGCCATCTATGGATCACAAAGGTGTTAGCTCATGCATGGCTCTTGGATAGGTTTACACCTGGACAGGATATTTGAAAATACATGTGGAAGCTCATTGCTGCTTTCCTCCCTTCTTTCTACAAGACGGAATGCACAAGGCCACCTTCCATTGTAGCCATGTTACAGCTGTTGTGCTTATGTGCAGGTCATGCACCAGACAATGGACATTTTTCTTCTATGTTTGTGCTAATTATATTCATGGGAATCAAAACCTGGCAATTCAATAACACGTGTTAGCTACACAAACATCAAGTTAGACTGATATCTAAGCCCTGTATTTCCACTACACACTGTATTATTTTGTAATGCACAAACAATCATGTCAGCATACAGTCAAGCTTGTACGAGATACTGGTGAATTTCCGTGTTGTTAGAGTTTAAAAGGTTACGTTGTTAATGAACATTTCACCTAACTATAACGTCACTTTAACCTTTGTTTTTTTCAGTGTATGTAATATTATGTATATATATAAATATATTCACTGAAAAAAACAAAGGTTACAGGGACGTTATAGTTAGGTTGACGTTTTACCCATGCAATATCAAAGAAATTCAGCAGTTATATTTATACTTATGTTAAGAAACTATAACTCGTGGCCTAAAATTACTCAGCGGAATGAGTTATAGTTTCTTCAGATAAGTATAACTATAATTAGAACATTGGAATGCTGGAGGCTCCATTGAAAACAATGGAGTGCTGAGGGCTTTTACTGGCCGGTAAAAGCGCGCAGCGCCAACATTCCAATGTTCGCTTTGTTCACAGCAACAGCTGTGAACAAAGCCTCACGGAGCCCGAGGGGATTTAAATCCCCTCGGGCTCCCTGAACATTTTTTTTTTTTTAATAGAACATTCTGCCCTGTGTGGCAGAATGTTCTAATAGCCTTAGAACCCGCCGTAGCGGGCTGTACCGGCTATTAAAGTCCCTCTCCCTTGTTAAATGCCCTCGCCTTCGGCTCGGGCATTTAACTCGGGAGCGGGCCTTTAATAGCCGGTACAGCCCGCTACGGCGGGTTCTAAGGCTATAGTATAAGGGTAACCGCTGAAGTTCTATGGTTTCGTATGGGTAGAACATCAACGTAACTATAACATCACTGTAAGCTTTGTTTTTTTTCAGTGAATTTCTATGTTTTTTCAAACATACAGTAATATCTAATTCCCAAATGTTAATACAACCAAAGGTGGTGCGCGGCAGGGGTTGGTCGCGTGCACCCAACACCACGCCACAGCGTGCTTTGGTGTGTGAGTAGGATTTTTTTCATTGTTTTCTGGGTCCATGGATCCTTCACAAGTTTACATGGGGGTGCTGCGCTGGGCACCGTGGAGGATCTACAGATCAGCCAACAAACAATTGGGCAAGTTTTTACCCATGAGAGGTCCCTAGGGGATTCCTCCATGTGTTGTATCGGGTCATGATACCTGTTTTTGACTCCTTGTCTATTTTTCTACTTTTTTTTTACTCCCTGGCCCAGGTGAGAAAGAAACTGGTGGCTGCAACTTTTTTGTCAGGTTGTGGTCAGCCAATCCGAGCCTTGCTTTTCGTCCAAATCCGCACAGCCTCCATGAGTGGATCCGCAAAGGGTCCGCGTCCCTAGATATCTATATTTCTTTTTCCTTTAATATCGCCAAACTACTGAACAGTTTCACACCAAATCACAAAAAAGACTCTTTCTGGACCACAAGCTACATTTCTACCAAATTTAGGGCCTCATTTAGGTCTCGACAGGGATAAATATGCAGTCACAAACGTGAAGGGTATCCCGTCCACCATATAACAATCCCATTATCTCCTATGGGGATTGTAATATGGCGGGAGGGATATCCACACGTTTGTGATGGAGTATTCCCTCCGCCAACGCCTAAATTAGGCCCTTAGTGTAATTCCGTCCAGCGGTTCGGGCTATAGCCATGTTCAAAATCCCTATGGGACACTGCATGGGTAAAACACATTTTTGACAACCCCATTTTCCACAGCCCCTGCTTGATGGACCACCTCATAACCTTCCATGCAGAACTAGGCAAAGTAGGGCACTTTTTTTGGAATATTTCATGAAGATTCGTCAAATGGCACCAAACTTTTTAGCAAACAAAAAAACGCTTTTCTATGGGAATTAGGTCCTACCTATACCTACATACTGCCGATCAAATATATATATATATATATATATATATATATATATATATATATATATTGCCACCAATCCACCAATTGCATCCACTCTCAACGCTGATGCACAGGGCGGCTTGTGGCAGCTGCCACAATACTGTAAAAGTTTTCTTAAGTAAGAACACAACACTCCATCACTGGTTCATATATTTACTCATGCAAAGAAGGAACAATGCATTTCAGCCTCTTACACCTCCTTCACCAAGTTAGAGAAAAGCTCATGTACTCTGACAGCTATGGTACCATCATCATAAACATAGAAGAACTCATATGTCCCGCTGTTTACTGCATGTTGTTAATTATATACAATTGTGATAGCACTGATAACCACAAACTCATGAAGTACTGAAAAAGAATAAATTGATAATATCAATCACATAGCTTTTTCATAACAATCGTCTCATATTTGCACCAATGATAACATCCATGATGGACATAGATGAAATATTCCAAAATCACAAATCCATGAAATATTAAATATACCTCAACCAATGATACTGATTACATGGCTTTTCTATGATTTTTAATGACATATTTGTACAAATAATAACATCTTTGATGGACATAGAAGGAATACCACACATAGATCTGAAGGTGCATCCTGTAATCTCATCATAAAGATTGTTGCATATCCAAAAAGTAACTAATATATGAAATAAAAGAAAACAAGATAAATAAAGGGAATGACAATGACAGTTCACACTTACTGGATCCCTGACATTCATCCATCTTTTTATATCACGAAACTGATGAGAATAAGCTCACCTATTGTTGTCTACAATGACGTTCATAATAGAAATTTAACTGGCCTAGTGGGGCACTGAAAATTTTGAAAGAAAGCAATGAAAGTACACTTTTGTGAATACCATGAAAGTAAGTTTTAAATTCTTTGTTCCTTTGGTATTGATAGAATCTGTGATCAGCCCAGGGGTAGAGACAAGGAGAAAAAACTCTGAGTCCTGTAGTCACATTTCAACATTGACCTCAATGCAAATAGTGCTAAAGGCCTTAATAGTGACAATTAACTGGCTGTATACATTGATAAAAAATACGTACATACTATACTTAAAAATATAAAACAATTCTTTTTTTTAAAGAAACTTTATTGGATTTTCACCATAAACATCTTAACATCTCTTGCCGGGGCAGCTAATATAGCAATCGAAATCAGGTCAGACATAGCTACATGGTATCATATATGGTATCAATGTCTCATAAGTCTCAGTTCAAAGCGATAGTAAACTGTACCCAGTCCGGCCTGCATTATTCTCAGTAGTAGCAGGCCCCATCCACACAGTCATCCATCCTTTCTTCTTGCATTCTGGCCCCGGCAAACTCTCACCTCCTCCACCCAATTGTGGTGTGTTCCCTTATCCCGACTTCAGGGAAACACCTATGTTTGTACTTTTGTAGGAGGACTATCTATGTTACATCCATCAAATGTATAGACTCAACAGGGATCCTATCTAGGTGTAGCCCGCAGCCCCTGTAGTCTGTCTGTGGGAGACTCCTATCAGAATCACTCAGGAAAGACAAAGGCCCTCATTCCGACCCTGGCGGTCAAAGACCGCCAGGGCCGGGGACGACGGAAGCACCGCCAACAGGCTGGCGGTGCTTCCCTGCACATTCTGACCGCGGCGGTAAAGTCGTGGTCAGAAAACCGGGTCCGGCGGTTTCCCGCCGGATTTCCCCCAGCTGGGCGAATCCGCCATGGCGGCGCTGCAAGCAGCGCCGCCATGGGGATTCTGACCCCCTTCCTGCCAGCCTGTTTCTGGCGGTTTTTACCGCCAGGAACAGGATGGCGGGAACGGGTGTCTAGGGGCCCCCTAACAGGGCCCCAGCCTGCTTTTCACTGTCTGCTATGCAGACAGTGAAAAGAGCGACGGGTGCAACTGCACCCGTCGCACACCTGCAACACCGCCAGCTCCATTCGGAGCCGGCTTCAGTGTTGCAGGCCTCTTTCCCGCCGGCCCAGCGGGAAAGTTGAAATAGCACCAGCGGTCTTTTGACCGCAGTGCGGCCAAATGGCGGTTCCCACCAGGCGGGCGGCAACCGCCGCCCGCCGGGGTCAGAATGACCCCCAAAATGTATTAGTTCTACTCAGGTGTCGTAGGCTCAGAATATTGTAATAAATCCATTAAAGCTTCCCAAACACTGGCTGTATCCATTGTCACCAGACTTCTCCTGGCATCTCGAAGCCTTATCATACCTTCGCAGGACCTCCATCTAATGAGTTCCTTTTGCCAAGTTTCTACTCTAGGCCCTACAGGATTCTTCCAGTTCCTGGTAACCTCCCAATTCGCCAGGACAAACGCCAGGTCCAGGAATTTACTAGTGACTTTAGTTTTGACCGTATGGGGAAACATATGCAGAAGACAAAACAGTGGAGTGCAGGAAATTGCTCTTTCAGTTGAGGACACCCCGATGATATGAATGAACTCAGCTTCCACCTCAGCAGGGACACTTTGCTTCAGTGGTTGCGAAGTATTGATTGATTCTGCTAGGAGTGAGGTATGCCCTATGGAGTACATAACAATTAGGGGGTCATTCTGAGTCTGGCGGGCGGCGGAGGCCGCCCGCCAGACTTCCCCCCTCCAAAATACCGCTCCGCGGTCGAAAGACCGCTGAGGGTATTTTGGGTTTTGCACTGGGCTGGCGGGCGACCGCCAAAAGGCCGCCCGCCAGCCCAGTGCAAAAAACCCTTCCCACGAGGACGCCGGCTCAGAATTGAGCCGGCGGAGTGGGAAGGTGCGACGGGTGCAGTGGCACCCATCGCGAATTTCAGTGTCTGCAAAGCAGACACTGAAATTCTTTTTGGGGCCCTCTTACGGGGGCCCCTGCAGTGCCCATGCCATTGGCATGGGCACTGCAGGGGCCCCCAGGAGCCCCGCGACACCCCATACCGCCATCCTGTTCCTGGCGGGAGAACCGCCAGGAACAGGATGGCGGTATGGGGTGTCAGAATTCCCATGGCGGCGCAGCAAGCTGCGCCGCCATGGAGGATTCAATAGGGCAGCGGAAAACCGGCGGGAGACCGCCGGTTTTCCCTTTCTGACCGCGGCCAAACCGCCGCGGTCAGAATGCCCTGCGGGGCACCGCCAGCCTGTTGGCGGTGCTCCCGCCGACCCTGGCCCCGGCGGTCCGTGACCGCCAGGGTCAGAATCACCCCCTTAATGTCTAATCTTGGCATTTCTGGTAGCCTTAGTCATATAAAAATATAAAACAATTATAATAAAACTAATATCTAAGAATATTTTTATAACTAAAATATGTAAACATTATTTAAAAGAGAATAGTAAATACAACATATTAAAGTAAGCAACAATATATACAACAATAGTTTAAAATAAACTAAATTACTGACCTGTAAAAACAATATTCTTACATTTTATATTCTGTCCCACAATATTTTTGAACTAACATTATTTTGCCACTTAGGGCCTTATTACGACCTTGATGGAGGGTTTCCTCCATCACAAATGTGACGGACATTCCGTCCACCGTATTACGATCTCCATTGAATATAATGGGATCATAATATGACAGACGGGATATCCATCACACTTGTGATGGAGGAAAACCCTCTGTCAAGGTCATAATAAGGTCCAACATTGTTGAACTATAATATTTTTTAAACAATATTTTGGTCACTCACCGACAAGGGTGGTCTTTTCAGCAAGGATCTGAGATAAGCAGGCTCATTCACAGCCTGGATCAGGGTGTGCTGAAGCTGTGACTCTCACCTGCTTCCTCCCTGGCAGCAGACAGAAAAGCAGAACCGTGCCATAATAGACCTCTTCTGAGGGTTGGCAAGCGTGCATGGCATGCAGTAGGGACTCAGTGGTCTTTGGATTCATGGCTTGGTGAGGGTCCTTGAGCTTAGATAAATATGACTCCTGGAGAGGTCTGTTCTCCAGGAGGATCTCTGAGGCAATCTGGCCTGTTCCTCCAGTTGGTGCCCAGGCAACCATTGAGGATATAAAACCAGCACCATCTCTTTTTATTTCATGACTCTTTCTGCACTGTCAGGAAAAGAGTTAGAGAATCCATGGCCACAGGGTCCTCCAATGCACCCTTACAATAGATAAGTATAAACATAAACACCCAGCCCCAGAATAAGACAAATGTACAATCTAAAAGGGATTTGAGCACCAAAACTGAACTCTCTTGTTTCCTGAAGATTATATTGAGCGTCAGAGCACATGACTGCAGGGTGGGGTGAATTTGCTCTCTGAAAGAAATCTGTGAGTGTTCTTCAGAGTCCCATTCAGTGCAAGCAATCAGTATTTCTCTGTCCATTGGTAGCTCCATGACATCTTCCAGTACCTGGGTCCTCCATGAAGCCTGGGTCCTTCCGTGGCAAAAAACAAGCTCTCCTGCAGACAGGTGTTTGGCAGACTCCACTGATGGACATGCCAGAGGTACTGGAGTATATGGACACGTCAGAGGGGCTGGAGGACACGGTAGGGGTACTGGAGTGCATGGGCTCAGTAGAGGTACCGGTGCTCATGTATGCGGGAAAGGTTCTGGAGCACATGGTCACACGGCAGAGGTATTGGAGCATATGGTGCATGGGTGAGGTACTGGAGTGCATAGGCATGGGAGACGTACTTGAGTGGAAGGACACAGGAGGGGTACTGAAGTGCTTGGACACAGGAGAGGTTCTGAAGTGCATGCACACAGGAGAGGTACTGGAGCACCTGGACACAGAAAGGGTACTGGAGAGCATGGACATAGGAGAGGTACTGGAGTGCATGGCTCTTGCTCCAGCACATCAACTCATCAGCTCCTCTCTTTGCGAATTGGTTGTGGGTCGAGGAACGCATGGTCCGGCATGAGGGAGCAGCCCCAGCCTCATCAACCTGACCGCAGCTAGATCGTCTGGTCCGCAGGGAGAAATGCAGTTCACAGATGCCATAGGTAAGGTAGACCTTACAGTCGCTTTGTGAGAGGGCACGCTTACTGGAAGGTGGGGGTCACAGAGGTATTTGAGGACAGGAGACACAACAGGGGACTTTGGGCTACCTTGGTTTCATTTGCACTTACAGATGTAAAGAAGGGTGACACTCCACAGCTTTGGAGATCCGCGTATGCTGCATTTCTATCATTAAACAGGTCTACAAGCTTGGAATCAAACAACTAGGAAACTGAAGTTTGCAGGTTTGAGGATGGATGTCTTATGGCTGAGAGGTGGTGTGAGGAGAGGGCAGCTGGTACGCATGCTGAGTCAATTGCAAGCAGGCTCAGAAGAACTAAACCTGCTGCTGATGCAACAAGGAGACAAAGAGCTGATGATAGACCTTGTTCGGGGGGGGGGAGTACAAGGACCCTGAATGAGGAGAGGGTGCTATAGCCTGAGAAGAAGGCACTGTAGGGAACTCTTCGAGGGGGGTACCGAGAGAAGCAAAAAGCGGGAACCATATTTTGTTTATTTATTTCGTTATTATTATGTTTATATTGCACCACTAGGTACTGTAGTCTGTGGTTACTTTAATGAGCCACCTGGCCTGAATATGGCTGACTCTTAACCTGGTGACATGCCGTGCAACCCTACGGTCCAGGCGTGGCCTTGGGGTATAAATATAGAGAGTAAGACAGCTTGGGGTCTTATCCCTTAACAGCCAGGTGTACGCCATGGTCTCTTCTCCCCCTGCTCACTGCGGCCTACTAGTGTTACCTCTTTGGAAAAAAATGAGAAGTAGTCATCCTCACTGAATGGGATGTGGGTGGAGTTATGAATACGTGTCTAGTTAGAATCCTGTCTTACTACAACTATCCTGAAAAGTCACGTGTTTCCTGCCTCAAAGAAAAGCAGCACGTCAGAAACTCCTCTCTGGTCCCAACAGGGGTGCAACTAGATCTTGGGGGGGCACTAACCCATGGAAAAGTGTGGGGTGGAGGAGAGCCATCTTCAAAGGTCTATTAAAATCACTAGGGGAGTACCTTCACTCTTCTGGTACAATACCATGATAAATATGTACAATAATGCATGTTTAAGCTCAATGGCACGTACTGTTGGTCTCAGCTTAAGAAGACTAATATTATTTACAGTGGGTTCAGGTTTCTCCCTCAAAGAATTTTAGCAGTTTTCATATTGTTGTGTGACACATTCAGCTATTAGCCCTGGAAAGTTGCAGACGTTTGGGTCCTCCTCCATTGAGTCATCGGAGGAAGTATTCCATCATCGGAGCCAACGGGGGCTCTGTCGACAGAATACTTAAGGTTTGTCCATCTCTATATAGGATGGACGGACCAAAGGTTTGGAGGGAAGGGTAACCCATCATTATTTGCAACAGACTACCCTGCCACCAAACTCTAAATCAGGCCCTTAGTACATGAATCAACTTTCTTACAGTCAAGGGGAAGAATGCCTCTTGTCTGGGGTTTGTAACACAGAATGTTGAATCTGTAATCCCATCATTCTAAATAGTATCCCTGAGCATTAGCTGCCACCAAATATTATTTTTCTTTGATATGCTTAACCACTTCCAAGGCCTGAAATGGAGCCCACATTTGGAAAGATGTTGACTGCACAGGCACTCAGGAAACACCGAAACTGAACATGAAGTGTGTATATCCAAGGTGCCACCACAACACAGAATCTACCCAAACATCTTGGCATTCATAAATTATTAAATAATAATACACTTTATAAAAAAACTATTTGGCAACATTGCTTGTGCTCAGCTTCTGTTTATGTCAGTGGAGATTTTACAGATGACATATTAGGTGTACTTAAGTGGAATTATTGTGAAGATAGGTGCCTTCCTTGCAGGTTTATGTTTGCCCCTATTGTAGAAAGTTCAGATTCCAACTGGCCCGACCAGCCTTTGCTTTTTCTGAGGTCAGTAAAATGAATACCAGTGAGTCGGGTAACAACGAATATTAGTTATTCATATTTTATTTCATGAGGTGTAGGAGCTATGGCATAAGACTCAGAAAATAATCAGTACTAGCCTAACAGAAGAAATAATAATAAATGCATGAAACTGGCAGAGTGGTGGGGTTATGTCTCATCAGAAACAGAATTTGAAAAGGTTCTGGACAACCAGGAGTAGTTATAGTCAAAGAAAAGAGTGAGCTGCAGGTGTACTAGTTTCTGTTGTCTTGCAGCAGCAGAGAAGTGAGAGGAGCAGGTAAACACAGCAATCATGATGCTAAACTCATTTGAATTTCTGAGGTAGAGAACTGGCTCTTCTGAGCATAAAACAAGAACTGCAGCATAATAAATACCTGCTCCTGGCAAGTCCCATTTAAAAAAGTACTATTGGTGTTCTTGGAACCCATGGTCGTCTCTAACCGTGGTCATCTTTGTCATTATAATCCTTTGCTACAACTAGTTTCCTTTTACTTCTTTGTTCTCACCCACTTCTTTTCTCTCATTCTCCCCCTTTCTGCTCATTTTCTCTTCTAGTCTTTTCCATTGGTTATCCTTTTCTCTATGCACATTCTCTTTCTGTCTGTTCTATGTATATTCTTCTATCATTTTGCCTCCTCATTTGGCTATCGCTCTGTCTATTTTTCCTTTCTCCTCTTGTTCTTTTCTATATCTTCTCTGTAAATGTCTACTGTCTTTGACTATTCAGAGGCATCGATGCGCTCTCAAAATCTGCATGACCTCTGTGACATGCAGCATGCCTTCAATACATACAGTGCATTTAAAAGATGGTGCAGACTGAATGTTGCCAAATGTATTCAAGAACAGAAATCTTAAAACCCAGGACATCAGGTCTTGTAACCTATGGTTGTGGACTGTCATAGTGGTAATGTTCACAGTTTGAAGACTCAAGTTGGAGGTCCCTCACAACTGTGAAGGTCCATGTAGAAGACATCCTTGTGCTTTTGCTTTAAACATCACTCATTTGGACTTCTATGAACAATCCAGTATTGATCCGGCACAGCTGGGGTTCAATTCCACATTGGCTGGGTTTAGAAAGTAAAGCTATTCAAGGTTTCCTGCTACTACTTCACCTTATCAGGAACTATCAGCAATATTGCAGCTGCACTGTTCCCTTCCCAGATGTGTGCATTTAGTGCAGTTGATATTGCAGGAGTGCAGCTGAAGCTACATCTTCATCACCTTAAGTGTTCAAAAAGCATCCCTGGCCCTGCTCACTACAGGTGGATGGATTTGCCAGATCATCGCAATTCTCACCTCTGTTTCTTTAGCAAGTTTACCATTGCTTTGAATCCAACATACATTTTGATAACTGAAAACCATCAGGTTCAGACTGCATTTCCAACAAAAACACTTCTGTTCTGGAAACCTTACCATGGCACCTTTTTGGTTTGACATCCTGCACAAAGGTTCATTCTCTGCAGTTACTACTTTGCTGGTTCGTTTGTACGTGAATGAGACAAGTTGTCAAAGCCTATCCACATGCTAGCATATTATGCTCAAGTAAGTCTTCACTGATGGTAATCATTGGGCTCATTTGCACCCCACCTTCTGCAAAATATTTGAGTGAATTAGTGTGGATTTCACATTGGAACTGCCACATTTGCAGCACGTGGCTTTGAAGCCCCAAGCCACAGTTGGATTTTCACAGTGGAGGAGGACACCCAGAGTACTGAGCATGGACTCGGTATATGCAGTCCTCATTGGAAGAAGAGCTGGAGACAGGGACCTAAAGTTGAAATCAATATAGCTGTGTAACCGTGTAACACAGTGGTTCCCAAATTTTTGACTTCTGTGGACCCCCACTTTATCATTACTGGAGCCTGGGGACCCCCACTGAATCTTTATTGGAATCAGGGGACCATCCACTAAGTCATTAATGAAAGCCGGGGACCTAATCTGTTAATATTATTTTATTTTCTAAGTAGTCGCGGACCCCCAGAGGAGGCTTCGTGGACCCCCAGGGGTCCTCGGACCACAGGTTGGGAACCACTGGTGTAACAGATTTAGACACAGTTACAGATTCAGGGTGGCCTCATTGAATTACCTGTTAGATTTTTCCAGGCCAGGAGATGGAACCGAGGGTGTTGTCAAAGCTCAAGAAGACGAACAGGGTCAGGCTCTGGTTTCTTGCACAACTAATCCTTCCCTTGGTCCCTGGGTGATGCAGACAGATGTAGGTGTTTTCCCTGTACAGCACCTTGGTGACATTACGTCCTACAGTGGCACAGACTTCACAACTACAACATCTTCCACATGTCCTTAAGCAGCTAGGCTGTTCAGCTCTTTCCAAGGAGGCTCTTCTCCGTAAGATATTGTTCAATAACCCCCATCAGCAACATATATGGTTCCTCTTGAAAGGCTTCCAACAGGACGTTTGAACTATACTCAGTTCACAGTCCGGCAGAAGGGCGGAAGTCAGGGAGAATCCAACCCTGAATCACAGCTCCTCTCAAGTGTACATATTCTTTCACACATATAATCATGTGTAAATAGATGTTTATGGAGCACATGCACATTTTTGTACATGGGTTTGACCCTCTCCCCTCACTGAAGAAGACAGGAAAAAGGACTGTGCCTTCAGTAGGCATCATGCTGGCCCTACCATCAAAACCTGGTCAGTGAGTTCTTTCTCGACTCTAGAGCAATCCTCTGGGATCTAAATCTATGCAACATGGAGATACATCGGTGATCTTCATGGATTGTTGGGCTCAGTGAAGGAAAAGACTGCAACAGAAAAACAACAAAGACGGCATCACACTCTTCAGTCCCCTAATGGACTTTCTATATTTAGCAACATTAACAAAACAAGAATATGTATCAATTATGTTCTCATCACAATATTGGGATGTGCATCTTCTGTTCCAGAGTGGGCCCAGAGGCTCATGTACAAGCTGTGCCAACCAGTTTCCTATAGAGTCCACATTTAACTTCTATATTTACCTCATGTACCTACGTACATTTGGTGACTCTTGATTGTCCTGAGAAGGAATCTTCTGCTCCTGAGTGGACGTAACAGATACCTGATTTCTTATTGATGCAGCACCATCACTCAGCTGTGTGTCACTGGGGCTCATTCAAAAGTGTCTTTTGATTTTCTTGCATCATAGTCTACAACCCTAGGTGACCCATAAACCCATATATGATTGGAATAGCTTGATCATCTTATGTAGGAGCATCTTTGCTTGAGTGCACCATGTGAGACAGTGTCAGCTGATTTCCATTGGGTCATGTCCTGTCTTAGTCTAGGCTACCAGCCTACACCAACTCAAAAAGCACAATGGGGACAGCTCGCCTCTCACTCATTATAACAAATAATGGTGGCAAGAATAGTTGGGGAAATGTAGGCAAATGTGATTCTGTTTCCCACATCTTTCTGCTTCATGCCATGGTTAAGTAGAGCCAGACATTTACTACTGCAAGTTTGGAGCAAGCCACTGAACCTCACACACAGCCCCAAATAACTTCCAACAGAGACTACGATTCGAAACACACCAGTCATGCATCAGAACCTACATAGATGCTTACTCGAACAACCCAAAAGAACATTGTGGCATGATTAAGGGTAGAAGAGTGGTAAATAAATGCTACAATATAACATAGTACAAAGCCATTACCTAAGCAGATTCTGTGGCTATGGTTCTTATCCAGTGACCACGATATGGCGTTGCATAAAGAAACTAGTAGGAAGTCCACTTCATAAACTATCTGGCACGTAGGAACTGAGCCTAAGCAAATTTACATTTATTCTAATGAGTGTGCAGTTGGGCAAACTAAGACAGATTCATTCTAACCAAAGGACACACTTTGAGACTGAACATCTGTGTACTGTTGCACTCGACGTTACTCATTCATCGTTGTCATTCACCTAATACAAAGTTTCCATTAGGAGAAAGGCAAAGTGCAAGGATTTTTGGAGCCCTAGGCAAACAAGTGTTGTGGCCCTGGACTCTTCAAAAGGGCCATATTTGCAGCTTCCTGCTGCAATGTGGGACTCTTTGATCCCTTTTCCCGATAGTGCAATGAGACAGTTGTACACCACTTAAATACATTCTAGTTGAATACTCACAACAAATAACATGACTTCATGTACTATTTAGGAAACGTTATCATTTGTATAGGTCTATGTCTTTGAAATTAAAAAGTACTTTAAAATGTGTTCCTGTGCTTTATAAACTTTTTTGTATCATAATGTATCCTGTAGCCATTGTAACACTGGCTTTCATTAAAAACTTTTTTTGATGTAACAGATGTATTGCATTAAATTGCATTTATATAGCGCTTACTACCCCTGTTGAGGCACTGGATGATTTGCACAGTACTACTGGAAACCAAGGTTAATGGTTAGTTGAGTACATTATTGATTACTATAATTAGACTGGTGCTCTCAAGGAAGTAATTCCATGTATTTATGTCTGTTTACTAAAGGTATAATATTAACAGGAATTGGCTGCCAGTAGGGTCTTTAGGGCATCAAACATGTTAACGAAGAGATGTACAGAACGGCTAGAATGGACTAGGTGCTGTTGGATTTCAGAGTAAGGAGGGTTCTTTTTTGCAGTTTTATAAAGCCAAATTCGAAGGGAAGGACATTACAAAACACATTCTTTTTTTAGGCACAGGAAGATTAAGACATTTGCCCAGAATCACAGGATGTCGAGCTGAGTGAACCTGTTCCCCAGATCAAAAGTCAGAAGCTCTGGCTGTTGAAAGGGGTGCACTTAACACCTTACTTTGGTTTTTTCTGTAATGCAGACTTCATGATTAGGCAGAAAGACCATGAGCAGCTGGAGGAATAGGGGGGGGGGGAGGGGGGAAGGCTTGATGTGCCATAAACAAGCCGGTCAGCGCTGAAGTGTGTTGAAAACAAATACTTCAATATGATCAAAACAAATCATTACACTAGGTGATGCAGTTTCCACATATTTTACTCCATGCCATTACACTCTATGCCACTCTACACAGCTGCACTCTACCCTGCACCACTCCACTGTATGCCGCTGCACTCGAATCTGCATCATTGAACTTTACACCACTGCTCTCTATGCCACTTTACTCCACTCTGCCCCACTGCAGTCTATGCCACTCTATTCTTAACCACTGCACTCTATGCCAATGTATTCTACACAACTGAACTCTATATCACTTCACTCTACTCTGCATCAGTGTACCGTAAGCCATTTTATCTCCACGCTACTCTACTCCACTCTACACCATGGTACTGTGACACTCTAATCTGCAACACTGCACTCTCCGCCACTGAACTCTGTGCCACTTTACTCTGCATTACTCAACTCTACGCCACTGCACTCTATGCCACTACACTCTATGGCACTATGCTCTATTCTGCACCACTCTCTGCTACTCTACTCTGCACCACTCTACACTACTGCACCATATGCCACTCAACTCTACACTGCATTCTATGCCAGTGCCATCTATGCAACTCGACTCTGCTCTGCATCACTGCCCTCTGCATCACTCAACTCTATGCCACTCCACTCTGCCCTACTATATGCCACTCTGTGCTATGTCACTGCACTCTGCACCACTCTACTCTGTGCCACTCTACTTTTCCTCACTCTACTCTGTGCCACTCTACTCTGCACCACTACACTTTGCACCACTGCACTCTACTATGCACCAATCTAATCTATGCCACATCATTCTAAGACGCTGCAGTGTATGCTGCTGAATTCAATGGCACTGCACTCTATGCCACTATACTCTGCAACACTTGATGCCAATTCACTCTACACCAGTCCACTCCATGCTATGCCCTTCCAGTGTATTCCACACAACACGACTCCACACTATGCCACTCCAAAGCACAGCACTCTCTGCCACTATAACACTCTACTCCACTCTTTGCCATTCCACTCTATGCCATGGCACTCTTCCCTACGCCACTAGCTTTTAGCCATGCTGAACCGCAGCCATGCTAGTGAGCAATAATGTCAAAGCCAATAGCTCTTGTATAGGCAAGACTTTAGTGGCTTTGCCAATCTTGTTAAACTTTCCATTTAAAGCAAGGTCCATCTTCACTGTGAGGCCCTCAAAGTACTAGGTGTGTGTCTAAAACGTAAGCAAATCTGTGAGGCAGGCTGCTGGCTTCTAGTGCCTCAGCATTCATGTTTGAAACTAGCTGCTCTGCTTGACACGTGACCACCAGTGTCATTTCTGCCACATGGCTTCCTTCTGCCTGAACTCGTTGGTTAACATCACATACACTGTAGCCTGGCTTGTGCATGGAATCCCAGCGCTCTCGCACTGCGGCCGCTATCGTGACCCTCGTCCAACCGTTCAACAGAGAAACAGACAATGAATTAATTCACCCTCAGCGCTCCTTCACTCACCCACCCCTACGAGGTCTACATCCTGGCACCCAGCAAAGGCCACCAGCATCAAAGGCTTGCCTCCTAGTGAAAATTATGCCACAAGCCTCAAGAGAGGCTCCCTGAAACTCACAGCATCCCAGGGGACCGGAAAAGGAAACCCGCAGAGTTCACGCAAGCTGGCAGAGCAGGTGCACTGACCCTCTAGTCTATCTCCCGAGCCGGCCTTCAGGAGCGCAGGCAAGAACTATACGGCAATGGAGGGGCCCGCGGGAAGCAAGAGCAACGCTCTAGTCTTCCCGCGGGTCAATTCGGGAAAGGAAGTGACGGCGAGGGACAGGGATTGGGAAAGGTAAGTGGGGGCGGGTCTAGGGGGAGGAAATAAAAGGGGTTGGGGGTGGAGGGACCGGCCTCTTTTCCGCGCTTACATCGCGCGTTTTAATTTGGAGTGGCCGGTCCCTGGGGATCCTTCATAGTGGGAGTTTGTGGTGCAGGTAGGCTGGGGTTTAGGGCAGGGAAGCGGTATATGGGAGTTTTGGTCCTTTGGTTTTAATACTAGGGGGCCGGGGCACGCTTGCAGCCCGCGCGGCCCCCTTTCACAATTACTGGGGGTGGACATGCGCTCCTTTCGAGCGCCGCCCCCCCCCCCCCATTTCAGGAACAAGACACGCGTTTGCTGGCCAGCAGGCCTGCATTCGCAGCTCCACCACCGCAGTAGCAAGTGGCTGTTTTGAGCCACTGCGGCCCCCTGGGGGCCCCGACAGCAGGCCCCCTCCCCCTTTTTTACGGGGGGCCCAACATTTTCAATTCATTCAGCGGCGGTCCAGATTGCCTGGCTCCGACCGCGTGGGGGCTCTCAAAAAAAAATAAAAAATAAAATAAAAAAAAAATTATCAGTAAGTAGACAAGGGTAAGTTTAAATTAGAGCATTATGTTTTCAGGCACAGGCTGGTTAACTATAATTAATAGGTGGGGGGAGATCACACATTAAGGCGTGGGGCCCTCGCCACAGGCTTTCAGGGCCCAATTAAGCGAGTTAGGGCCAATACAGGCGCCCCCCCCCAAAAAAAAAAAATAAAAAAAAAAAAAAAAAAAAATATATATATATATTATGAAAAGTAATAGATATAATTTTATACAGGGAGGCTATTGCGCAGGGAAAAACTAACGCGCTCACAGGCCCCCTCCCCTTTGTCCAGGCCCCACGTCAAGACCCTGGGAGGCGGCAGGTTACGCAAAGGCCACGTATCCCTTATCAACACTCCCTCTGTGGGCCGCAGCAAGGGGGCACAGGCAGGCAAGTGTAGGAGGGACCCCCGCCCCGGACATGTCCGTGCCATGCGGCCGGCAGCCGGAGAGGCCAGCAGACAGTACAGGCAACGTAGGAACCATGCCCCAAGACAGAGGAAGGGGCAGATGGGTACGGGTCCCGAGCGGAAGGGGACAGGAAGTCGGGGAGGATAGTGTTTTAGGTAGCAAGATGGGAGCCAGTGGCGCATACGGCCATGTGGCGCGCGGAAGGTCAATGCCAACGCAAGAGGTTGGTAGAAAGAAGGCGATACCAACGGGGCACAATACGGCCCCGGCACGTTGGTCAGAAGCGCTAGAGGGGTCTTCGGCGGCCTTCTCTACTTCGCAGGATCGGGGACAACACAGAATGGCGGACGCCATGTGGGGCAAGATGACATGTCTAATAAATGCATGAGGATGAGTGGGAGTGTTTGACAAACGGATGTGTGCGAATAGGAAGTGCTAGAACTGGACTATGAATAGGTTTCTGGAAGAATGGGAAAAGGGGGAGATCTGGGAAACAGAGGTACACAGCATAAGGGGGAGGGGAAGAGGACGCAGGAGCGGCGCAACCCCTCTCTCTGTTTCTATTTTTAGGAGCGGGACAACAGCATGGGTCCACAGGAAAGAAGGCAGGACCAAGCACGGGGCCGAGGGGCCCGGAAAGTTTTTGCGGCTTTCGACCACACGTGGAAGAGGTAAAGGGCAATGGTGGTAGGTTTGGGGGACGGCGAAAAGGGGATGTCATTTCAACTTACAAGTCCGTTGGGGTGGGGGAAGTTTCGACAGTTGACACACTGCTGCGAGCCAGAGCTACAACTGAGGGCGAGGGCGGGGACAAGATAGCAGGAGAGAAGTCAGGCACAGGAGAGTAGGAAGGGGGAGGACACAAGAAGAGGCTACCCTATATGGGTCTGGCTATGCCATTGTGCTCACACGTAGCGGAAAAAGCGAAGGCAAGAATATGGAGACCTGATTATGTAGACGTTTTTAAACTCTTTCATAAGGACATACAAGCCAAAGGAGGGTCTAAGGAAGAAGAGTAGGAGTTGGCCCGTAGGCCGAGGGTGCCAATTAATATGGACGTCAGCGTTTTTAATTTTGCAAGCATTTATTGTGAGAAATACCCTGACATAGGCTATAGCGCTATTTAAATACATGGACATCATTAAGCCATGGGGGGGATGTAGACCCAGAATTATGGATGCAGGGGATGACATCATCACAATCCGCAGTAGCGACACATACGGCCAGTGGGTTACCGGTGGTATATAAGCCTTTTCAGGCACGTCCAGCCCCGGGGGGGGGGGGGGAGACAAAGAACAACATTTAACACGACAGGAGCGTGCAGGATTTTCACCAAAGGTTTCTGATCCAGACATCCTTGTAAAAAGGAAACAGGACTGCTCCAAGTGCGGGGGCCGTCATCAGGTTACTCAATGTTTTTCACCTTCAGTCCCTCCGTACAATGGAGGGCGGCAAAAGGCAGAGGGACACAGGGCGCTATCTGCTCCAAAAGGGGGCCTACGCCAGTTAGGTTAGTCTTTATCTTACCAGGGCTGCGTATATACACGGATAGGGCAGCTGCTTTGAGTTAGCAGAAGGGATTCAAGAAGGTTTGAGGGTCAGTGACCACGGCTCACGGGTGAGACACTGGGCAGACAAAGTGCGGTCTGCAAGGGAATTACCACAGGTGGTAAGGAAAAGCTGGACAAGGAACGGGCATTGGGCAGAATTGCGGGCCCATTTTTTATGGGCGGCCAAGTCAGATTTTGATGATATCCCCGCTGGGAGTCGTGCCGAAGAAGGCCCCGGGTGAAATCAGGTTGATACATCACCTCTCATGGCCGGAGGGCACATCTGTTAACGATTTCATGGCAGCAGAAGACACCAGACTGGTGTATGCATATGTGGATGATGCCGTAAAATTGGTCAGGGCGTGCGGCCATGGGGCAGAACTGGAAAAATGCAATATACAATCAGCTTTCAGGTTATTGCCGATACACACAAGGGATTTTTGAATTGCTGGGGAATGCAGCTTGAAGGGGCAATCTATGTGGACAGGGTCCTGCCCAGGGGTCGCGCGATTTCATGCGCGTTGTTCGAAGCTTTTAGCACCTTCATGCAGTGGGTCTTTGTCAAGAGTAGTGGGCATTATGCGGTGACCCATTATTTGGATGACTTCTTTTGTAGGAAGGAAGGGTTTGCGGGGAGTGCCGGACGGCTCTGGAAGGTTTTCAGGATATGGCACAGCAGATGGGAGTGCCGTTGGCACCCAGAAAGACCAAAGGCCCCTCATAGTTTCTTACCTTTCTGGGTAGGGATTTAAGACTCCAGTATAATGACGGACAGATTACCGGCACAGACAGTAACGGAGATGCTGTTTTTCTTGGACACGGTGATAGGAAGCACGGAAAATCGATTCGAGACAGCCCAGAAGCGGTTGGGGTACCTTAACCTTGCTTGTAGGACAGTTAAAGGGGGGAGGATGTTTTTGCAGGTGATTAGGGTCGTGCATGTCAGGCGCAGTTTTGCCACACCAAAGAATAAGAGGGTCAAGGGGACTCGGAAGATGTTAAGGTGGGAAATATTTCTGAAACAATTAATTGGGGTACCCAGGTGGTTCTGGGAAGAAGAGACAGCATGGCAGGTGCAGATATTTTCAGATGCGGCAGGAGCGCATGGTTTTAGAGATTTTCGGGGATGGCAGATGGTGCTCGGAGGCGAGGCCAGCATTTTGGTGACAACTTAGGAGGAGCATTGCTTTTCTGGAAATTATTTTCCTTGCTGGTGGCCATGGCAGTATGGGGGCGCGAGTTAGCATATAGGGCAGTTTTCTTCAGAACCAACAACATGGCTGTCGTGGATTGAGGAACAGACAGGAAGCGAGGGATGTGAAGGTTTTTGCGCTGGTTGCGCCGATTCATGTTGCAGGGCTTATCTCGGAATTGTGATCTTTAAAGCTGTCCATATACCAGGAGTTGTCAACGAGATTGCGGTTTCCCTGTCCCTTTCACAGGGGCAGCGTTTCAGCAACCTGGGGTCAGGAACGGAGCGGACCAAGACAGCGGTCCCGGCAGACAATTGGGAATGGGGGGTATGATGATCACGGGTGGGTGGTGATGTTTTTAGCGGACTCCAATCGGCGAAGTTACCGGCTGGCCTGGTTGGGTTTTTTTTCAGTTTTTGAGCGGTTACAGGAAAGTTTGGGGGCAGAGTGACAAACAGTTAGAGCATCAGGAGTTTTGAGTTCTTGTACGGTGCATGTTTCAGAGAGGGTATCAGCGGCCACTATTTGGGGGTAAACTGGCAGGTGGACCTTTTTTATGGCAAGTGTTTTTGATCACGACCCAGCAAGAAAGGATCTGTGGGAAGAATGTTAAAAGGTTGGGGCAGAATTAGAGCGGTGGGGGGTAGAACGGCCAGGGAACCCAATTTTTGAGTCGTTACTAGATTTGTTACACGAATTGCCGGTATGTTGCGCAGATGAATACGAGCTAGCAATTTTTCCGCTTAGGCAGGGTGGATGTTTTTTGGAGCTTTCAGTCAATCCTCACGGTTGTCAAACAAGGAAGCCGGGGTTTTTGTGCACAGATCAAGGTCCAAGCTCACTAGTTTTCAGCTCTTACGAGTGTTGAGGATGGCGTTGGGTCGTGTGGGCCGCCGGGCCATGGTTTTTTCGGTACACCTTAGTTTAGGTTTGGGGCAGCTACGGCCGCAGCGCATTTGGGTTGGGACTGGGCAAAAGGTCAAGGCGAGAGTCCGCTAGCGATCAAGGTGTTGTGAACTTTAAGTTAAGACCCTGAAAGGTGGGGCGATACAGTTGGAGGGGGTTTTAGAAGGGGGGGGGGTTTGTTCTGTTAAAAAAAAAAAAAAAAAAAAAACAACACAGGTTACAGTTATTTTTCCATTGCAGGAGATGCGTTTGGTCCATCACAGAGCAAGATGGTTACATGGCTGGTCGGCCATTCATTTGTCCACTGGGCAGCGAAGTTCGTGGAGAAAACAGATATATGGTCGGGGCCTGGGACTATCCAGCAGGCGGCACGAGGTGCTATGGTGGGGAAAGAGCAGAAGGCGGTGGGGTAACCTGCTTCCTTTCATCACTGCTAATTTATGGAATTGGGGATGTGGCGGAATTGTTAATCATACATTTGGGAGAGGATGGCCTTGTGAAATTGTCAGAACTCACGTTACTGCAACACGTGCAGAGGGATTTGGAGATTCTCAAGCAAAAAATGGCATGGTACATACTTGGGTGGACAGAATTTGTTCCGCGTAGAGGGTGGAGAGGGGCAGTTAAGTATGGAGCCATGGAGCGGGCTCGAAGGAGTAAAGGTTTTGCTGGGCGCAAGGGCAAAAAATTAATGAAACACGAGAACATTACAGAGCAGGAGGTGGCACTGTTCAGAAACGATGGTGTTCACCTGTACACAATGGGAAACGCATAATATCTGACAAATCTGAGACTGCTGGTGGAAGATTTGTGGGGAGAAAATTGGTGGATTACAAACAAGAAATGAGAAGTACTGGGTCGCAGTAGCGTGGCCTTTGGGGGGGTGGGGCAGCAAAACGCCAAATGGGTTTGTGCTGGTTGGCAGTAGATGGGGGAGGGTGGTGAGTCAGATGGGGGCTTGGCCACCCTTCTAGGGAATAAACAAGCAGGTGAAGGCTCTGAGTGGGGGTACGCACGAACCAAATGGGGCATGAAAGGAAAAGGGGAGTGCGTAGGGGAATGGAAACGAGATAAGGGTTTGAAGAAGAAGGATGAGCGAGGAGATGTTAATAGGAGGGCGTTATTAAAGTTACGGTTACCTTTGAAAGTTAATGGTTATGTTATTTATGCAATCCTGTCCTAATAAATGACCTTTTACACTAAAACAGCTGTCACTGAATTATTTCCCGATGGAGGGGCCCGCGGGAAGCAAGAGCAACGCTCTAGTCTTCCCGCGGGTCAATTCGGGAAAGGAAGTGACGGCGAGGGACAGGGATTGGGAAAGGTAAGTGGGGGCGGGTCTAGGGGGAGGAAATAAAAGGGGTTGGGGGTGGAGGGACCGGCCTCTTTTCCGCGCTTACATCGCGCGTTTTAATTTGGCCTCCCACCCACCCGGCAATTGGAAGAGCGATTGGAGGGACGGAAGTTAGAGTCGAATAGCAAGGAGGGGAGGGAAATTGTCAGTTAGGGCAGGTTGCAGGGGTGAGCGAGCAGTAGATGGGGGAGGGTGGTGAGTCAGATGCGGGCTTGGCCACCCTTCTAGGGAATAAACAAGCAGGTGAAGGCTCTGAGTGGGGGTACGCACGAACCAAATGGGGCATGAAAGGAAAAGGGGAGTGCGTAGGGGAATGGAAACGAGATAAGGGTTTGAAGAAGAAGGATGAGCGAGGAGATGTTAATAGGAGGGCGTTATTAAAGTTACGGTTACCTTTGAAAGTTAATGGTTATGTTATTTATGCAATCCTGTCCTAATAAATGACCTTTTACACTAAAACAGCTGTCACTGAATTATTTCCCGAACCAGGCAGCTACGGTTACTTGCCACCTATTTATCAGAAGTGTGCCTCTCACATTGTAAACGAAAGCTGTTGGTAGATTGCTTTTGTAAAGGATTGCAAGGGCTCCGGGGACTGGCGCAGAGATCCGAGTAGCACAGACAGTGCAAATGCTGCGTCTCGTGCGTCCTTGGTGAAAAGATGACAGCGTGCGCGAGACGCTGTCACTGATGAAGGTCGGGGCGGAAACGAAGGCAAAATTCTGGGGCGGGACCATAAACTTTCTGGAGACAGCCCGACCTCTACGTGGAAAACCTGCTCATCAGGATTTCAGGTGTGCACTTAATAAACAACGATGATGCCAAGAAACTCTACTACACTGCTGGAGAAACTCCCCGGACAAACCAGGCGCTGTGCACGCTGTTCCACGGTGTGGCTCGCGAATAAAGATCGACTATTCAAAGTCAGGCCTCCCGGTTTTATAGTATTTAGGGGCAAATTTAAAAGGCCCTGTACAATGCACTGTATTTACACCGTGGCTTAACGCCACCTTGTAAATACGGCCCCTTCACACGCAGCACTTTTCCCAGAAGGGGCGCGCAATGGGTGTGGCTGTGGGCGTGCCACAGCAACACCAATTGCATTTTGACGCTGCCCCAGATTTACGAGTTTGCGTAAACCTGAGGCAGCGCCAAAATCTAATGCTATCCTGGGGGTGGCGTTAGCAGGGGGCAACTAAGAGAAATACTTTTATTTCTCCTCGTTTTTTGCTCTTTCTATGGCTGCTGCATTCTGAAGCACACATAGAGGGGGTCATGCCGGGGTTGGAGGATTCACCGCCAACAGGCTGGCGGTGCATCAAGGGCAATTCTGACCTCGGCGGTAAAGCCGCGGTCAGAAAAGGGAAACCGGCGGTTTCCTGCCGATTTTCCCCTGCGAATCCTCCACGGCGGCGCTGCAAGCAGCGCCGCCATGGGGATTCCGACCCCCTTCCCGCCAGCCTGGTTCTGGCGGTTTTCACCGCCAGAACCAGGCTGGCGGGAACGGGTGTCGTGGGGCCCCTGGGGGCCCCTGCAGTGCCCATGCCAATGGCATGGGCACTGCAGGGGCCCCCTAACAGGGCCCCACATTGATTTTCAGTGTCTGCCTAGCAGACACTGAAAATCGCGATGGGTGCAACTGCACCCGTCGCACACCAGCAACTCCGCCGGCTCCATTCGGTGCTTTCCCGCTGGGCGGGCGGGCGGCCTTTTGGCGGTCGCCCGCCACCCCAGCGGGAAAGTCAGAATGACTGCTGCGGTCTTTTGACCGCGGTACGGTCTTCTGGCGGTTCCCGCCAGGCGGGAGGCTTCCGCCGCCGGCGGGGGTCAGAATGACCCCCAGAATGAGCAAATCGCCATTTTCAACATTGTTTTTTGTGCAGGTGGGTGTGCCTTCCTGCACAAAAACAATCTCCCTGCAGCAGAGCCATCCTTGCACCATGGTGCAAGGGTGGCTGCGTTGGCGCTCGGTAGCAAATTAATGCCGGCGCAGGGGGCAACACAGGGGTGCGCTGCATTCTATCAAATACAGCGCATTCCTTCGTTTTGAAAAAGACAGAGATTGGCACTGCCACATATGGAGCAGTGTTGTACTCAGGGATTTTCTTTTAAATCTGGGCCTTATTTTTTTACTTTTCCCCTCTGCATTTTTCCATAATTATTTTTTTAGCCATTTTATTGGAATTTATCCATATGCATTTTGTGTTTTGCAAATAAATGGAGTGGTAAAATGGTATGTTTCCACATTTATTGAATTGATAAACGTGCTCTCATACTTTGATGTCTTTAGTGTTTTAGCAAATTAAGCAGCCAAATATACCAAAACACTCCATTGACGGGTAAATATATTTTACGTAAATGTATGTTAACATATGCCTGTATTTAAGGGAATGTCATCCTGTTTTTAAATCCCCGTGGTGTCTGTCTGCTTAGCGGTTGGTCTGGAATTCATTAAGTACAACACTAAGAGAGTAACTCACAAGAAACACAATTTTCTGAATTTTTCCGCTTTTTAAAATAAACACAGACAAGAAATAGATTTTTTACTGTCTGTATTTAGCTGTAAAAATGTAAAGCTTTATTCACAATATAGTGACCACAATATCAAGGAACAAAAGGCTGAAAGGTACATTGATACAGATATTCCATACCTAACTCCACATTGACAAACCTTGGTGATACGTACATCTTCATGGATGTAGATGTGGAGTTAAGGACAGTAAATCTACATCTCCCTCCGTGCACTTACCGCTTCGTCCATCGATATTCTGATCACGACATTATGACTGATTTCGATATTGAGGCTTTGATATTCCCTACGACAATCTGTTTGCAATGCAAAGGTGATAGAAAGATTGAAAAACCCTTAGGTCCTGACCATGAGGTGGTTTGTGCACATGAGAGCCGTGACTGGTGGGACCTCACGTCACATGGACACGGACAGTGAGGCGGCACATCTGCGGGACCACATTCAGTGGCAGGGAGAGATTTGTAGCTTTGCTGGTTGAGGGCACCTTTAACAGTTGTCAATCATTTACAACTGTGGAAGCTTATAGTGAACTATCAACAATTTAAAGGTCATATCTTAACTTGCAAACACCTTCCGCAGCAGAACTCTGTTGTTACGGTAACAGGGCCTATCCTTTGGGTATCCGAAAGGTCCCCTTTCTCAGAAGACAATCAGGATGCCAAACCAGAATTTCTATTGTTATGAGACAAACCATTTAAGCAATTCAGAGGGAATAACATTCAGCGTCAGTCTTTCGGGCATGATTCACCAAGTCAATGGGGCTCACTCCTTCTCCAAGCTTGACCTCAGTAAGGTTATCATCACCTGTTGGTGATGGAGTTATCACAGTCCCTAAAAACAGTTGCCACTCACAAGGGTTAGGACCGGTGTTATCATCCCTTGTAAGTGAAGGAGTCATCACAATGCCTTACAACATCTCCCACTTGCACGGGCCAGTATTGGTGTTATCCCTATAACAAAGGACTTTGCACCTAAATGCATGACTACTACTACTTTGGATTAGGAATATGAGGAAGAAATTTACCAAACTTCAACCAAATCTAGGGCAGAGAAATTCTTGAGTAGCACGCTACCCCAGGGATTAGTAGTAATACTGCATCGCATTTAAATGTGTCCCACCACAAAGCCTAATGTAGCCCAGTACTGGCCTGTAAACCAAGGTGACCAACAGTACATCCCTTCCCAATCTTTGCCTGACCTGATGACGTCCACTATCCATAGAGGCTTCTGCCTGCAGCACACACAGCCAGCTCAAGCTGTCTCATCATCCATCCTGGGAAGCCCTCAAGGCCATAGTGCAAGAAGGGCACTCAATGTATTAGTTCTACTCAGGTGTCGTAGGCTCAGAATATTGTAATAAATCCATTAAAGCTTCCCAAACACTGGCTGTATCCATTGTCCCCAGACTTCTCCTGGCATCTCGAAACCTTATCATACCTTCGCAGGACCTCCATCTAATGAGTTCCTTTTGCTAAGTTTCTACTCTAGGCCCTACAGGATTCTTCCAGTTCCTGGTAACCTCCCAATTCGCCAGGACAAACGCCAGGTCCAGGAATTTACTAGTGACTTTAGTTTTGACCGTATGGGGAAACATATGCAGAAGACAAAACATTGGAGTGCAGGAAATTGCTCTTTCAGTTGAGGACACCCCGATGATATGAATGAACTCAGCTTCCACCTCAGCAGGGACACTTTGCTTCAGTGGTTGCGAAGTATTGATTGATTCTGCTAGGAGTGAGGTATGCCCTATGGAGTACATAACAATTAGGGGGTCATTCTGAGTCTGGCGGGCGGCGGAGGCCGCCCGCCAGACTTCCCCCCTCCAAAATACCGCTCCGCGGTCGAAAGACCACTGAGGGTATTTTGGGTTTTGCACTGGGCTGGCGGGCGACCGCCAAAAGGCCGCCCGCCAGCCCAGTGCAAAAAACCCTTCCCACGAGGACGCCGGCTCAGAATTGAGCCGGCGGAGTGGGAAGGTGCGACGGGTGCAGTTGCACCCGTCGCGAATTTCAGTGTCTGCCAAGCAGACACTGAAATTCTTTTTGGGGCCCTCTTACGGGGGCCCCTGCAGTGCCCATGCCATTGGCATGGGCACTGCAGGGGCCCCCAGGGGCCCCGCGACACCCCATACCGCCATCCTGTTCCTGGCGGGAGAACCGCCAGGAACAGGATGGCGGTATGGGGTGTCAGAATTCCCATGGCGGCGCAGCAAGCTGCGCCGCCATGGAGGATTCAATAGGGCAGCGGAAAAACGGCGGGAGACCGCCGGTTTTCCCTTTCTGACAGCGGCCAAACCGCCGCGGTCAGAATGCCCTGCGGGGCACCGCCAGCCTGTTGGCGGTGCTCCCGCCGACCCTGGCCCCGGCGGTCCGTGACCGCCGGGGTCAGAATCACCCCCTTAATGTCTAATCTTGGCATTTCTGGTAGCCTTAGTCATATAAAAATATAAAACAATTATAATAAAACTAATATCTAAGAATATTTTTATAACTAAAATATGTAAACATTATTTAAAAGAGAATAGTAAATACAACATATTAAAGTAAGCAACACTATATACAACAATAGTTTAAAATAAACTAAATTACTGACCTGTAAAAACAATATTCTTACATTTTATATTCTGTCCCACAATATTTTTGAACTAACATTATTTTGCCACTTAGGGCCTTATTACGACCTTGATGGAGGGTTTCCTCCATCACAAATGTGACGGACATTCTGTCCACCGTATTACGATCTCCATTGAATATAATGGGATCATAATATGACAGACGGGATATCCATCACACTTGTGATGGAGGAAAACCCTCTGTCAAGGTCATAATAAGGTCCAACATTGTTGAACTATAATATTTTTTAAACAATATTTTGGTCACTCACCGACAAGGGTGGTCTTTTCAGCAAGGATCTGAGATAAGCAGGCTCATTCACAGCCTGGATCAGGGTGTGCTGAAGCTGTGACTCTCACCTGCTTCCTCCCTGGCAGCAGACAGAAAAGCAGAACCGTGCCATAATAGACCTCTTCTGAGGGTTGGCAAGCGTGCATGGCATGCAGTAGGGACTCAGTGGTCTTTGGATTCATGGCTTGGTGAGGGTCCTTGAGCTTAGATAAATATGACTCCTGGAGAGGTCTGTTCTCCAGGAGGATCTCTGAGGCAATCTGGCCTGTTCCTCCAGGTGGTGCCCAGGCAACCATTGAGGATATAAAACCAGCACCATCTCTTTTTATTTCATGACTCTTTCTGCACTGTCAGGAAAAGAGTTAGAGAATCCATGGCCACAGGGTCCTCCAATGCACCCTTACAATAGATAAGTATAAACATAAACACCCAGCCCCAGAATAAGACAAATGTACAATCTAAAAGGGATTTGAGCACCAAAACTGAACTCTCTTGTTTCCTGAAGATTATATTGAGCGTCAGAGCACATGACTGCAGGGTGGGGTGAATTTGCTCTCTGAAAGAAATCTGTGAGTGTTCTTCAGAGTCCCATTCAGTGCAAGCAATCAGTATTCCTCTGTCCATTGGTAGCTCCATGACATCTTCCAGTACCTGGGTCCTCCATGAAGCCTGGGTCCTTCCCTGGCAAAAAACAAGCTCTCCTGCAGACAGGTGTTTGGCAGACTCCACTGATGGACATGCCAGAGGTACTGGAGTATATGGACACGTCAGAGGGGCTGGAGGACACGGTAGGGGTACTGGAGTGCATGGGCTCAGTAGAGGTACCGGTGCTCATGTATGCGGGAAAGGTTCTGGAGCACATGGTCACACGGCAGAGGTATTGGAGCATATGGTGCATGGGTGAGGTACTGGAGTGCATAGGCATGGGAGACGTACTTGAGTGGAAGGACACAGGAGGGGTACTGAAGTGCTTGGACACAGGAGAGGTTCTGAAGTGCATGCACACAGGAGAGGTACTGGAGCATCTGGAGACAGAAAGGGTACTGGAGAGCATGGACATAGGAGAGGTACTGGAGTGCATGGCTCTTGCTCCAGCACATCAACTCATCAGCTCCTCTCTTTGCGAATTGGTTGTGGGTCGAGGAACGCATGGTCCGGCATGAGGGAGCAGCCCCAGCCTCATCAACCTGACCGCAGCTAGATCGTCTGGTCCGCAGGGAGAAATGCAGTTCACAGATGCCATAGGTAAGGTAGACCTTACAGTCGCTTTGTGAGAGGGCACGCTTACTGGAAGGTGGGGGTCACAGAGGTATTTGAGGACAGGAGACACAACAGGGGACTTTGGGTTACCTTGGTTTCATTTGCACTTACAGATGTAAAGAAGGGTGACACTCCACAGCTTTGGAGATCCGCGTATGCTGCATTTCTATCATTAAACAGGTCTACAAGCTTGGAATCAAACAACTAGGAAACTGAAGTTTGCAGGTTTGAGGATGGATGTCTTATGGCTGAGAAGTGGTGTGAGGAGAGGGCAGCTGGTACGCATGCTGAGTCAATTGCAAGCAGGCTCAGAAGAACTAAACCTGCTGCTGATGCAACAAGGAGACAAAGAGCTGATGATAGACCTTGTTCGGGGGGGGGAGTACAAGGACCCTGAATGAGAAGAGGGTGCTATAGCCTGAGAAGAAGGCACTGTAGGGAACTCTTCGAGGGGGGGTACCGAGAGAAGCAAAAAGCGGGAACCATATTTTGTTTATTTATTTCGTTATTATTATGTTTATATTGCACCACTAGGTACTGTAGTCTGTGGTTACTTTAATGAGCCACCTGGCCTGAATATGGCTGACTCTTAACCTGGTGACATGCCGTGCAACCCCACGGTCCAGGCGTGGCCTTGGGGTATAAATATAGAGAGTAAGACAGCTTGGGGTCTTATCCCTTAACAGCCAGGTGTACGCCATGGTCTCTTCTCCCCCTGCTCACTGCGGCCTAATAGTGTTACTTCTTTGGAAAAAAATGAGAAGTAGTCATCCTCACTGAATGGGATGTGGGTGGAGTTATGAATACGTGTCTAGTTAGAATCCTGTCTTACTACAACTATCCTGAAAAGTCACGTGTTTCCTGCCTCAAAGAAAAGTAGCACGTCAGAAACTCCTCTCTGGTCCCAATAGGGGTGCAACTAGATCTTGGGGGGGCACTAACCCATGGAAAAGTGTGGGGTGGAGGAGAGCCATCTTCAAAGGTCTATTAAAATCACTAGGGGAGTACCTTCACTCTTCTGGTACAATACCATGATATATATGTACAATAATGCATGTTTAAGCTCAATGGCACGTACTGTTGGTCTCAGCATAAGAAGACTAATAATATTTACAGTGGGTTCAGGTTTCTCCCTCAAAGAATTTTAGCAGTTTTCATATTGTTGTGTGACACATTCAGCCATTAGCCCTGGAAAGTTGCAGACGTTTGGGTCCTCCTCCATTGAGTCATCGGAGGAAGTATTCCATCATCGGAGCCAACGGGGGCTCTGTCGACAGAATACTTAAGGTTTGTCCATCTCTATATAGGATGGACGGACCAAAGGTTTGGAGGGAAGGGTAACCCATCATTATTTGCAACAGACTACCCTGCCACCAAACTCTAAATCAGGCCCTTAGTACATGAATCAACTTTCTTACAGTCAAGGGGAAGAATGCCTCTTGTCTGGGGTTTGTAACACAGAATGTTGAATCTGTAATCCCATCATTCTAAATAGTATCCCTGAGCATTAGCTGCCACCAAATATTATTTTTCTTTGATATGCTTAACCACTTCCAAGGCCTGAAATGGAGCCCACATTTGGAAAGATGTTGACTGCACAGGCACTCAGGAAACACCGAAACTGAACATGAAGTGTGTATATCCAAGGTGCCACCACAACACAGAATCTACCCAAACATCTTGGCATTCATAAATTATTAAATAATAATACACTTTGTAAAAAAACTATTTGGCAACATTGCTTGTGCTCAGCTTCTGTTTATGTCAGTGGAGATTTTACAGATGACATATTAGGTGTACTTAAGTGGAATTATTGTGAAGATAGGTGCATTCCTTGCAGGTATATATGTTTGCCCCTATTGTAGAAAGTTCAGATTCCAACTGGCCCGACCAGCCTTTGCTTTTTCTGAGGTCAGTAAAATGAATACCAGTGAGTCGGGTAACAACGAATATTTGTTATTCATATTTTATTTCATGAGGTGTAGGAGCTATGGCATAAGACTCAGAAAATAATCAGTACTAGCCTAACAGAAGAAATAATAAATGCATGAAACTGGCAGAGTGGTGGGGTTATGTCTCATCAGAAACAGAATTTGAAAAGGTTCTGGACAACCAGGAGTAGTTATAGTCAAAGAAAAGAGTGAGCTGCAGGTGTACTAGTTTCTGTTGTCTTGCAGCAGCAGAGAAGTGAGAGGAGCAGGTAAACACAGCAATCATGATGCTAAACTCATTTGAATTTCTGAGGTAGAGAACTGGCTCTTCTGAGCATAAAACAAGAACTGCAGCATAATAAATACCTGCTCCTGGCAAGTCCCATTTAAAAAAGTACTATTGGTGTTCTTGGAACCCATGGTCGTCTCTAACCGTGGTCATCTTTGTCATTATAATCCTTTGCTACAACTAGTTTCCTTTTACTTCTTTGTTCTCACCCACTTCTTTTCTCTCATTCTCCCCCTTTCTGCTCATTTTCTCTTCTAGTCTTTTCCATTGGTTATCCTTTTCTCTATGCACATTCTCTTTCTGTCTGTTCTATGTATATTCTTCTATCATTTTGCCTCCTCATTTGGCTATCGCTCTGTCTATTTTTCCTTTCTCCTCTTGTTCTTTTCTATATCTTCTCTGTAAATGTCTACTGTCTTTGACTATTCAGAGGCATCGATGCGCTCTCAAAATCTGCATGACCTCTGTGACATGCAGCATGCCTTCAATACATACAGTGCATTTAAAAGATGGTGCAGACTGAATGTTGCCAAATGTATTCAAGAACAGAAATCTTAAAACCCAGGACATCAGGTCTTGTAACCTATGGTTGTGGACTGTCATAGTGGTGATGTTCACAGTTTGAAGACTCAAGTTGGAGGTCCCTCACAACTGTGAAGGTCCATGTAGAAGACATCCTTGTGCTTTTGCTTTAAACATCACTCATTTGGACTTCTATGAACAATCCAGTATTGATCCGGCACAGCTGGGGTTCAATTCCACATTAGCTGGGTTTAGAAAGTAAAGCTATTCAAGGTTTCCTGCTACTACTTCACCTTATCAGGAACTATCAGCAATATTGCAGCTGCACTGTTCCCTTCCCAGATGTGTGCATTTAGTGCAGTTGATATTGCAGGAGTGCAGCTGAAGCTACATCTTCATCACCTTAAGTGTTCAAAAAGCATCCCTGGCCCTGCTCACTACAGGTGGATGGATTTGCCAGATCATCGCAATTCTCACCTCTGTTTCTTTAGCAAGTTTACCATTGCTTTGAATCCAACATACATTTTGATAACTGAAAACCATCAGGTTCAGACTGCATTTCCAACAAAAACACTTCTGTTCTGGAAACCTTACCATGGCACCTTTTTGGTTTGACATCCTGCACAAAGGTTCATTCTCTGCAGTTACTACTTTGCTGGTTCGTTTGTACGTGAATGAGACAAGTTGTCAAAGCCTATCCACATGCTAGCATATTATGCTCAAGTAAGTCTTCACTGATGGTAATCATTGGGCTCATTTGCACCCCACCTTCTGCAAAATATTTGAGTGAATTAGTGTGGATTTCACATTGGAACTGCCACATTTGCAGCACGTGGCTTTGAAGCCCCAAGCCACAGTTGGATTTTCACAGTGGAGGAGGACACCCAGAGTACTGAGCATGGACTCGGTATGTGCAGTCCTCATTGGAAGAAGAGCTGGAGACAGGGACCTAAAGTTGAAATCAATATAGCTGTGTAACCGTGTAACACAGTGGTTCCCAAATTTTTGACTTCTGTGGACCCCCACTTTATCATTACTGGAGCCTGGGGACCCCCACTGAATCTTTATTGGAATCAGGGGACCATCCACTAAGTCATTAATGAAAGCCGGGGACCTAATCTGTTAATATTATTTTATTTTCTAAGTAGTCGCGGACCCCCAGAGGAGGCTTCGTGGACCCCCAGGGGTCCTCGGACCACAGGTTGGGAACCACTGGTGTAACAGATTTAGACACAGTTACAGATTCAGGGTGGCCTCATTGAATTACCTGTTAGATTTTTCCAGGCCAGGAGATGAAACCGAGGGTGTTGTCAAAGCTCAAGAAGACGAACAGGGTCAGGCTCTGGTTTCTTGCACAACTAATCCTTCCCTTGGTCCCTTGGTGATGCAGACAGATGTAGGTGTTTTCCCTGTACAGCACCTTGGTGACATTACGTCCTACAGTGGCACAGACTTCACAACTACAACATCTTCCACATGTCCTTAAGCAGCTAGGCTGTTCAGCTCTTTCCAAGGAGGCTCTTCTCCGTAAGATATTGTTCAATAACCCCCATCAGCAACATATATGGTTCCTCTTGAAAGGCTTCCAACAGGACGTTTGAACTATACTCAGTTCACAGTCCGGCAGAAGGGCGGAAGTCAGGGAGAATCCAACCCTGAATCACAGCTCCTCTCAAGTGTACATATTCTTTCACACATATAATCATGTGTAAATAGATGTTTATGGACAACATGCACATTTTTGTACATGGGTTTGACCCTCTCCCCTCACTGAAGAAGACAGGAAAAAGGACTGTGCCTTCAGTAGGCATCATGCTGGCCCTACCATCAAAACCTGGTCAGTGAGTTCTTTCTCGACTCTAGAGCAATCCTCTGGGATCTAAATCTATGCAACATGGAGATACATCGGTGATCTTCATGGATTGTTGGGCTCAGTGAAGGAAAAGACTGCAACAGAAAAACAACAAAGACGGCATCACACTCTTCAGTCCCCTAATGGACTTTCTATATTTAGCAACATTAACAAAACAAGAATATGTATCAATTATGTTCTCATCAAAATATTGGGATGTGCATCTTCTGTTCCAGAGTGGGCCCAGAGGCTCATGTACAAGCTGTGCCAACCAGTTTCCTATAGAGTCCACATTTAACTTCTATATTTACCTCATGTACCTACGTACATTTGGTGACTCTTGATTGTCCTGAGAAGGAATCTTCTGCTCCTGAGTGGACGTAACAGATACCTGATTTCTTATTGATGCAGCACCATCACTCAGCTGTGTGTCACTGGGGCTCATTCAAAAGTGTCTTTTGATTTTCTTGCATCATAGTCTACAACCCTAGGTGACCCATAAACCCATATATGATTGGAATAGCTTGATCATCTTATGTAGGAGCATCTTTGCTTGAGTGCACCATGTGAGACAGTGTCAGCTGATTTCCATTGGGTCATGTCCTGTCTTAGTCTAGGCTACCAGCCTACACCAACTCAAAAAGCACAATGGGGACAGCTCGCCTCTCACTCATTATAACAAATAATGGTGGCAAGAATAGTTGGGGAAATGTAGGCAAATGTGATTCTGTTTCCCACATCTTTCTGCTTCATGCCATGGTTAAGTAGAGCCAGACATTTACTACTGCAAGTTTGGAGCAAGCCACTGAACCTCACACACAGCCCCAAATAACTTCCAACAGAGACTACGATTCGAAACACACCAGTCATGCATCAGAACCTACATAGATGCTTACTCGAACAACCCAAAAGAACATTGTGGCATGATTAAGGGTAGAAGAGTGGTAAATAAATGCTACAATATAACATAGTACAAAGCCATTACCTAAGCAGATTCTGTGGCTATGGTTCTTATCCAGTGACCACGATATGGCGTTGCATAAAGAAACTAGTAGGAAGTCCACTTCATAAACTATCTGGCACGTAGGAACTGAGCCTAAGCAAATTTACATTTATTCTAATGAGTGTGCAGTTGGGCAAACTAAGACAGATTCATTCTAACCAAAGGACACACTTTGAGACTGAACATCTGTGTACTGTTGCACTCGACGTTACTCATTCATCGTTGTCATTCACCTAATACAAAGTTTCCATTAGGAGAAAGGCAAAGTGCAAGGATTTTTGGAGCCCTAGGCAAACAAGTGTTGTGGCCCTGGACTCTTCAAAAGGGCCATATTTGCAGCTTCCTGCTGCAATGTGGGACTCTTTGATCCCTTTTCCCGATAGTGCAATGAGACAGTTGTACACCACTTAAATACATTCTAGTTGAATACTCACAACAAATAACATGACTTCATGTACTATTTAGGAAACGTTATCATTTGTATAGGTCTATGTCTTTGAAATTAAAAAGTACTTTAAAATGTGTTCCTGTGCTTTATAAACTTTTTTGTATCATAATGTATCCTGTAGCCATTGTAACACTGGCTTTCATTAAAAACTTTTTTTGATGTAACAGATGTATTGCATTAAATTGCATTTATATAGCGCTTACTACCCCTGTTGAGGCACTGGATGATTTGCACAGTACTACTGGAAACCAAGGTTAATGGTTAGTTGAGTACATTATTGATTACTATAATTAGACTGGTGCTCTCAAGGAAGTAATTCCATGTATTTATGTCTGTTTACTAAAGGTATAATATTAACAGGAATTGGCTGCCAGTAGGGTCTTTAGGGCATCAAACATGTTAACGAAGAGATGTACAGAACGGCTAGAATGGACTAGGTGCTGTTGGATTTCAGAGTAAGGAGGGTTCTTTTTTGCAGTTTTATAAAGCCAAATTCGAAGGGAAGGACATTACAAAACACATTCTTTTTTTAGGCACAGGAAGATTAAGACATTTGCCCAGAATCACAGGATGTCGAGCTGAGTGAACCTGTTCCCCAGATCAAAAGTCAGAAGCTCTGGCTGTTGAAAGGGGTGCACTTAACACCTTACTTTGGTTTTTTCTGTAATGCAGACTTCATGATTAGGCAGAAAGACCATGAGCAGCTGGAGGAATAGGGGGGGGGGGAGGGGGGAAGGCTTGATGTGCCATAAACAAGCCGGTCAGCGCTGAAGTGTGTTGAAAACAAATACTTCAATATGATCAAAACAAATCATTACACTAGGTGATGCAGTTTCCACATATTTTACTCCATGCCATTACACTCTATGCCACTCTACACAGCTGCACTCTACCCTGCACCACTCCACTGTATGCCGCTGCACTCGAATCTGCATCATTGAACTTTACACCACTGCTCTCTATGCCACTTTACTCCACTCTGCCCCACTGCAGTCTATGCCACTCTATTCTTAACCACTGCACTCTATGCCAATGTATTCTACACAACTGAACTCTATATCACTTCACTCTACTCTGCATCAGTGTACCGTAAGCCATTTTATCTCCACGCTACTCTACTCCACTCTACACCATGGTACTGTGACACTCTAATCTGCAACACTGCACTCTCCGCCACTGAACTCTGTGCCACTTTACTCTGCATTACTCAACTCTACGCCACTGCACTCTATGCCACTACACTCTATGGCACTATGCTCTATTCTGCACCACTCTCTGCTACTCTACTCTGCACCACTCTACACTACTGCACCATATGCCACTCAACTCTACACTGCATTCTATGCCAGTGCCATCTATGCAACTCGACTCTGCTCTGCATCACTGCCCTCTGCATCACTCAACTCTATGCCACTCCACTCTGCCCTACTATATGCCACTCTGTGCTATGTCACTGCACTCTGCACCACTCTACTCTGTGCCACTCTACTTTTCCTCACTCTACTCTGTGCCACTCTACTCTGCACCACTACACTTTGCACCACTGCACTCTACTATGCACCAATCTAATCTATGCCACATCATTCTAAGACGCTGCAGTGTATGCTGCTGAATTCAATGGCACTGCACTCTATGCCACTATACTCTGCAACACTTGATGCCAATTCACTCTACACCAGTCCACTCCATGCTATGCCCTTCCAGTGTATTCCACACAACACGACTCCACACTATGCCACTCCAAAGCACAGCACTCTCTGCCACTATAACACTCTACTCCACTCTTTGCCATTCCACTCTATGCCATGGCACTCTTCCCTACGCCACTAGCTTTTAGCCATGCTGAACCGCAGCCATGCTAGTGAGCAATAATGTCAAAGCCAATAGCTCTTGTATAGGCAAGACTTTAGTGGCTTTGCCAATCTTGTTAAACTTTCCATTTAAAGCAAGGTCCATCTTCACTGTGAGGCCCTCAAAGTACTAGGTGTGTGTCTAAAACGTAAGCAAATCTGTGAGGCAGGCTGCTGGCTTCTAGTGCCTCAGCATTCATGTTTGAAACTAGCTGCTCTGCTTGACACGTGACCACCAGTGTCATTTCTGCCACATGGCTTCCTTCTGCCTGAACTCGTTGGTTAACATCACATACACTGTAGCCTGGCTTGTGCATGGAATCCCAGCGCTCTCGCACTGCGGCCGCTATCGTGACCCTCGTCCAACCGTTCAACAGAGAAACAGGCAATGAATTAATTCACCCTCAGCGCTCCTTCACTCACCCACCCCTACGAGGTCTACATCCTGGCACCCAGCAAAGGCCACCAGCATCAAAGGCTTGCCTCCTAGTGAAAATTATGCCACAAGCCTCAAGAGAGGCTCCCTGAAACTCACAGCATCCCAGGGGACCGGAAAAGGAAACCCGCAGAGTTCACGCAAGCTGGCAGAGCAGGTGCACTGACCCTCTAGTCTATCTCCCGAGCCGGCCTTCAGGAGCGCAGGCAAGAACTATACGGCAATGGAGGGGCCCGCGGGAAGCAAGAGCAACGCTCTAGTCTTCCCGCGGGTCAATTCGGGAAAGGAAGTGACGGCGAGGGACAGGGATTGGGAAAGGTAAGTGGGGGCGGGTCTAGGGGGAGGAAATAAAAGGGGTTGGGGGTGGAGGGACCGGCCTCTTTTCCGCGCTTACATCGCGCGTTTTAATTTGGAGTGGCCGGTCCCTGGGGATCCTTCATAGTGGGAGTTTGTGGTGCAGGTAGGCTGGGGTTTAGGGCAGGGAAGCGGTATATGGGAGTTTTGGTCCTTTGGTTTTAATACTAGGGGGCCGGGGCACGCTTGCAGCCCGCGCGGCCCCCTTTCACAATTACTGGGGGTGGACATGCGCTCCTTTCGAGCGCCGCCCCCCCCCCCCCCATTTCAGGAACAAGACACGCGTTTGCTGGCCAGCAGGCCTGCATTCGCAGCTCCACCACCGCAGTAGCAAGTGGCTGTTTTGAGCCACTGCGGCCCCCTGGGGGCCCGACAGCAGGCCCCCTCCCCCTTTTTTCCGGGGGGCCCAACATTTTCAATTCATTCAGCGGCGGTCCAGATTGCCTGGCTCCGACCGCGTGGGGGCTCTCAAAAAAAAAAAAAAAAAAAAAAAAAAAAAAATTATCAGTAAGTAGACAAGGGTAAGTTTAAATTAGAGCATTATGTTTTCAGGCACAGGCTGGTTAACTATAATTAATAGGTGGGGGGAGATCACACATTAAGGCGTGGGGCCCTCGCCACAGGCTTTCAGGGCCCAATTAAGCGAGTTAGGGCCAATACAGGCGCCCCCCCCCCCAAAAAAAATAAAAAAAACAAAACAAAAAAAAATATATATATATATTATGAAAAGTAATAGATATAATTTTATACAGGGAGGCTATTGCGCAGGGAAAAACTAACGCGCTCACAGGCCCCCTCCCCTTTGTCCAGGCCCCACGTCAAGACCCTGGGAGGCGGCAGGTTACGCAAAGGCCACGTATCCCTTATCAACACTCCCTCTGTGGGCCGCAGCAAGGGGGCACAGGCAGGCAAGTGTAGGAGGGACCCCCGCCCCGGACATGTCCGTGCCATGCGGCCGGCAGCCGGAGAGGCCAGCAGACAGTACAGGCAACGTAGGAACCATGCCCCAAGACAGAGGAAGGGGCAGATGGGTACGGGTCCCGAGCGGAAGGGGACAGGAAGTCGGGGAGGATAGTGTTTTAGGTAGCAAGATGGGAGCCAGTGGCGCATACGGCCATGTGGCGCGCGGAAGGTCAATGCCAACGCAAGAGGTTGGTAGAAAGAAGGCGATACCAACGGGGCACAATACGGCCCCGGCACGTTGGTCAGAAGCGCTAGAGGGGTCTTCGGCGGCCTTCTCTACTTCGCAGGATCGGGGACAACACAGAATGGCGGACGCCATGTGGGGCAAGATGACATGTCTAATAAATGCATGAGGATGAGTGGGAGTGTGTGACAAACGGATGTGTGCAAATAGGAAGTGCTAGAACTGGACTATGAATAGGTTTCTGGAAGAATGGGAAAAGGGGGAGATCTGGGAAACAGAGGTACACAGCATAAGGGGGAGGGGAAGAGGACGCAGGAGCGGCGCAACCCCTCTCTCTGTTTCTATTTTTAGGAGCGGGACAACAGCATGGGTCCACAGGAAAGAAGGCAGGACCAAGCACGGGGCCGAGGGGCCCGGAAAGTTTTTGCGGCTTTCGACCACACGTGGAAGAGGTAAAGGGCAATGGTGGTAGGTTTGGGGGACGGCGAAAAGGGGATGTCATTTCAACTTACAAGTCCGTTGGGGTGGGGGAAGTTTCGACAGTTGACACACTGCTGCGAGCCAGAGCTACAACTGAGGGCGAGGGCGGGGACAAGATAGCAGGAGAGAAGTCAGGCACAGGAGAGTAGGAAGGGGGAGGACACAAGAAGAGGCTACCCTATATGGGTCTGGCTATGCCATTGTGCTCACACGTAGCGGAAAAAGCGAAGGCAAGAATATGGAGACCTGATTATGTAGACGTTTTTAAACTCTTTCATAAGGACATACAAGCCAAAGGAGGGTCTAAGGAAGAAGAGTAGGAGTTGGCCCGTAGGCCGAGGGTGCCAATTAATATGGACGTCAGCGTTTTTAATTTTGCAAGCATTTATTGTGAGAAATACCCTGACATAGGCTATAGCGCTATTTAAATACATGGACATCATTAAGCCATGGGGGGGATGTAGACCCAGAATTATGGATGCAGGGGATGACATCATCACAATCCGCAGTAGCGACACATACGGCCAGTGGGTTACCGGTGGTATATAAGCCTTTTCAGGCACGTCCAGCCCCGGGGGGGGGGGGAGACAAAGAACAACATTTAACACGACAGGAGCGTGCAGGATTTTCACCAAAGGTTTCTGATCCAGACATCCTTGTAAAAAGGAAACAGGACTGCTCCAAGTGCGGGGGCCGTCATCAGGTTACTCAATGTTTTTCACCTTCAGTCCCTCCGTACAATGGAGGGCGGCAAAAGGCAGAGGGACACAGGGCGCTATCTGCTCCAAAAGGGGGCCTACGCCAGTTAGGTTAGTCTTTATCTTACCAGGGCTGCGTATATACACGGATAGGGCAGCTGCTTTGAGTTAGCAGAAGGGATTCAAGAAGGTTTGAGGGTCAGTGACCACGGCTCACGGGTGAGACACTGGGCAGACAAAGTGCGGTCTGCAAGGGAATTACCACAGGTGGTAAGGAAAAGCTGGACAAGGAACGGGCATTGGGCAGAATTGCGGGCCCATTTTTTATGGGCGGCCAAGTCAGATTTTGATGATATCCCCGCTGGGAGTCGTGCCGAAGAAGGCCCCGGGTGAAATCAGGTTGATACATCACCTCTCATGGCCGGAGGGCACATCTGTTAACGATTTCATGGCAGCAGAAGACACCAGACTGGTGTATGCATATGTGGATGATGCCGTAAAATTGGTCAGGGCGTGCGGCCATGGGGCAGAACTGGAAAAATGCAATATACAATCAGCTTTCAGGTTATTGCCGATACACACAAGGGATTTTTGAATTGCTGGGGAATGCAGCTTGAAGGGGCAATCTATGTGGACAGGGTCCTGCCCAGGGGTCGCGCGATTTCATGCGCGTTGTTCGAAGCTTTTAGCACCTTCATGCAGTGGGTCTTTGTCAAGAGTAGTGGGCATTATGCGGTGACCCATTATTTGGATGACTTCTTTTGTAGGAAGGAAGGGTTTGCGGGGAGTGCCGGACGGCTCTGGAAGGTTTTCAGGATATGGCACAGCAGATGGGAGTGCCGTTGGCACCCAGAAAGACCAAAGGCCCCTCATAGTTTCTTACCTTTCTGGGTAGGGATTTAAGACTCCAGTATAATGACGGACAGATTACCGGCACAGACAGTAACGGAGATGCTGTTTTTCTTGGACACGGTGATAGGAAGCACGGAAAATCGATTCGAGACAGCCCAGAAGCGGTTGGGGTACCTTAACCTTGCTTGTAGGACAGTTAAAGGGGGGAGGATGTTTTTGCAGGTGATTAGGGTCGTGCATGTCAGGCGCAGTTTTGCCACACCAAAGAATAAGAGGGTCAAGGGGACTCGGAAGATGTTAAGGTGGGAAATATTTCTGAAACAATTAATTGGGGTACCCAGGTGGTTCTGGGAAGAAGAGACAGCATGGCAGGTGCAGATATTTTCAGATGCGGCAGGAGCGCATGGTTTTAGAGATTTTCGGGGATGGCAGATGGTGCTCGGAGGCGAGGCCAGCATTTTGGTGACAACTTAGGAGGAGCATTGCTTTTCTGGAAATTATTTTCCTTGCTGGTGGCCATGGCAGTATGGGGGCGCGAGTTAGCATATAGGGCAGTTTTCTTCAGAACCAACAACATGGCTGTTGTGGATTGAGGAACAGACAGGAAGCGAGGGATGTGAAGGTTTTTGCGCTGGTTGCGCCGATTCATGTTGCCGGGCTTATCTCGGAATTGTGATCTTTAAAGCTGTCCATATACCAGGAGTTGTCAACGAGATTGCGGTTTCCCTGTCCCTTTCACAGGGGCAGCGTTTCAGCAACCTGGGGTCAGGAAC